>NC_045542.1:166022986-166735490 GCF_009769535.1 Thamnophis elegans | reverse complement strand
GAAGTTTCTCCTTAATTCCAAGTTTCCTTTCCCTCCTGATTAATAATACAATAGCAGAGTTGGAAGGGACCTTGGTCTCTTGGCGGCTTTTAGTCCAACACCCTGCCTAGGCAGGAAAGCATACACCACTTCAGACAAATGGTTATCCAACATTCTCTTCCAGTGTTCACAACTTCTGCAGGCAAGATGTTCCATTGATTAATTGTTCTAACTGTCAGGAAATTTATTCTCAGTTCTAAGTTGCTTCTCTCCTTGATTAGTTTCCACCTATTGCTTCTTGTTCTACCCTCAGGTGCCTTGGAAAAGTTGACTCCCTCGTCTTTGTGGCAACCCCTGAGATATTGGAACACAGCTATTATGTCTCCCCTAGTTCTTCTTTCTTTAAACTAGACATACCCAGTTCCTGCGAACATTCTTCATGTTTTAGTCTCCAGTCCCCTAATCATCTTTGTTGCTCTTCTCTGCACTCTTTCTAGAGTCTCCACATCTTTTCTACATCGTGGTGACCAAAACTGAATGCAGTATTCCAAGTGTGGCCTTACCAAGGCCTTATAAAGTGGTATTAATACTTCACGTGATCTTGATTCTATCCCTCTGTTTATGCAGCCTAGAACTGTGTTGGCTTCTTTGGCAGCTGCTGCATATTGCTGGCTCATACTTAAATGGTAGTCCACTAGGATTCCAAGATCCCTCTCACAGTTACTACTATTGAGCAAGGTACTGTACCTGTGCCTTTTGCTTTTCTTGCCTAAATGTAAAACCTTACTTTTTTCACCATTGAATGTCATTTTATTACATAGTGTCCAATGTTCAAGTTTGTCAAAATCCTTCTGTATCTTAAGCCTATCTTCTGGAGTGTAGCTATTCCTGCCAGCTTGGTGTCATCTGCAAATTTGATGAGTTCCCCATTTATCTCCTCATCCAGATCATGGAAGATGTTGAAGAGTACTGGGCCTAAAACAGAGCCTTGGGGTACTCCACTGCATACTCCCTCCACATAGATGCAGTTCCATTGAGGACTACACGTTGAGTGTGGTTGGTCAGCCAGTTATGAATCCATCTGGTGGTGTCTAACCCACATTTTTCTACTTTGTCTAGTAGTAGGTTATGGTCTACTTTATCAAATGCCTTGCTGAAGTCCAAGTAAATTAATCCATGGCATTCCTCTGGTCCACTAATTTTGTCACTTTGTCAAAGAACGCAATAAGATTAGTCTGGTATGATCTGTTTTTGACAAACCCATGTTGGCTTTTGGCTATTACTTTATTTACTTCTAGATGTTCACTAATTCGTTGCATGGTTATCTTTTCCAAAATCTTTCCTGGTATTGATGTCAGGCTGATAGGTCTATAGTTTGCTGGATCTATTTTTTTCCTTTTTTGAAGATGGGAACCACTCGCATGTAATTCATTGAAGTGTTCATTGTTAGGAATATTCATGGAATACGTGGTATTTTTTCCTTCTCCCTGTGTCAGGAATTGGTAGCACTTGAGGATGTAGCTGTGTTTTTCTCCGTGGAAGAGTAGGCGCTGCTGGATTCTAAGCAAAAAGCCTTATACCAAGAGATCATGCTGGAAAACAAGAGGAACATGGCCTCCTTAGGTAAGGGATTCTCTTAAGATATTTATATTTACAGTAGTAGCCAAAGGTCAAATCTTATATCAACTTAATAACAAGCATAGGGCAATGTTTTGGGCAAATGGGAGTTTGGAAGAATATTGATAAATATTCAAATAGAGCAATGGTGCTTGATCCCCTTTACACCTAAGTTTGTCTTAACCTTTTTTTTTTTCTGTTGCAAGCAGGTGATGGATGGGAGATGGCGGATTCTGGCCAAGAGGCAGTAGTAGCTTTCCCAAAAGAGAAAAAGGAAGTTTCAGAAAAGATGGATGGAAAGCAAAGTTGTGAGGAAAACCTGTTAACGGTTGAGCTGGAGAATTACACTAGTTTCCCATATGCAGATAACAATGTCTTATTGGACACAGAGGATTGCCAAGAAAAAGAAGTGTGTCCAAGGTGTGGGAAAACACTTCGAGATGGATTGGAATTATGTGACTGTTGTGAAAGCCTTTCTGGAGAGAAACAAGATGAAAGCAGGCAGCATCCAGAAGGAGCCCTCCTCCTCCTTTACATGAAAGAATACAAGAAGGAAATGTACAAATGTACGGAGTGTGCAGAAATTTTCGGTACAAGCCGCTCTCTTACATTGCATAAAAAGACTCACAAAGCAGAGGAATCACACAAATGTCTGGATTGTGGAAGGACCTTCAGGCAGAAAAATCATCTGAGTTCACATAAGAGGGTCCACGAAGAGACAAAGCAGCATCAATGGATTAATAGGGGAAAGTCCTTTGAAAGCAGAGCCTTCCTTACTTCCCACCAAAGCATCCACAGAGAGGAGAAGTTGCACAAACGCAGGGAGGGTAGAATGATGTTTACTTGGAGCAATGAACCAAATTCCCAGAAAAAAAGCCCCACTGGGAATAAGTCATGTAAATGCCTGGAATGTGGGAAGAGCTTCCGCTCTGCAAGTGACCTCACTTATCATAATAGGATCCATACAGGGGAAAAGCCATATCATTGCACAGTGTGCGGAAAGAGTTTTGCACAAAAAGGCAACTTCAATTTACATAAGAGGATCCATGCTGGAGAGAAGCCGTATAAACGCACAGAATGTGGGAAATGCTTCAGGACCTCCAGTGCCCTTACTCACCATAAGAGGATTCACACAGGGGAGAAACCCTACGAATGTTTGGAATGTGGAAAAAGCTTCAACAGACGTGACACTCTAGCCTTACATAATAGGATGCATAAAGGGGAGAAATGTTATAAATGCCTGCACTGTAGAAAAAGTTTCAGTCAAAAAGTTCATCTTAAGTGACATGAGAGGATCCACACGGGGGAAAAACCATTTCAATGCATGGAGTGTGGAAAGAGCTTCCGTTTATCTGGTCATCTTACTGTCCATCACAGAATCCACACAGGGCAGAAGCCCTTTCAATGCCTGCAGTGTGGAAAGTGCTTTGCCAATTCTAGCAGCTTTAATACCCACAAACGGACCCACACAGGGGAGAAACCGTACAAGTGCCTGGAGTGTGGAAAGAGCTTCAGGAAATCCAGCCACTTAACTTCCCATAGAAATATCCACAGTGGAGAGAAACCGTATCAATGCACCAAGTGTGGGAAGCGCTTCAGTGAAACAAGTCACCTTAATATCCATAAAAGGATCCACAAGGGTGAAAAGCCTTATAAGTGCACCGAATGTGACAAATGCTTCACCAGTTTGAGGTCCCTCACTTCCTACAAAGGCTCCACACCAGGGAGAAACCATATGAATGCCGCATTTGTGGAAAGAGCTTCAATGCAAAAAATAGCTGCATCCTACACAGTAGAACCCACACTGAGGAGAAACCATATCAGTGCCAGCAGTGTGGAAAATGCTTCAGTGATTCTGGAGAACTGACGATCCATAAAAGGAGGGGAGAAACCCTTTCACAGAATGCAGCATGAGTTTCAGAAGAAGTGGTTACCTTTATAGCCACAAGAGGATCCACACTGGAGAGAAACCATATACATGTCACGACTGCAGAAAAAGCTTTAGACACAATAATTCACTCAGCCATAGAAGGCTTCACTCAGGGAAAAAATCCTATAAATGCCTGGAGTGTGGAAAATGTTTTAGTGAGAGTGCCCAGCTTACCTCCCACAATAGGATCCACACAGGAGAGAAGCCATTTAAATGCATCGACTGTGGAAAGAGTTTCAAAGACGGGAGAAATCTTATGCTGCATAAAGAATCCACACGGGAGAAGCCATATCAGTGTGTAGAGTGTGGAAAGAATTTCAGAACCGGGAATGTCTTTAATTACCATAAGAAGACCCACAGCATGAAAATGATGTAAGGCCTAAAAATCAAGCTAGGGTAGGGCAGGGGGATGTGCCTCACACGTCCGCACCCGTTCACCTGAAAAAGCACCTTTGGGATAAGAATAGCTGGGATAAGCCAGCTTTCTGCAACCTTAGGGTGCAGAAAGCTGGCTTAGACATTGCATAGGGAAGATGGTGAAATATTTCAGGAGGAACATTGCAACCTAAGTGGTGAGGTGCAGAACTGGTGTTGACAACCATCCATATTTCCCTAATGTTGGAAGGAATCAACAGTGGATCTACAACTACACCCTTGTGGAGAAAGTCACGCCAGAACAAAGAGAAATGGGATCTTCGGTGAGCACTTCGCTGGGACAAAGTGACGGAAGAGAATGAACTATTGAACCAATACAAGGCTTGAGAGTTTTGTCACAAGTAATAAGTGGAGGGATGGCGCTGTGTCTGCACCACCTAACATTGGTTGTGTTTCACTGATTTCTTGTCTGACATATGATATTATGTTTTTTTAAAATTAATACCCAAACTTACACAGTAGTTAAAAGGCTACGTTTATACAGTTCAGATATAGGCTGTTTTTTGTCAGTAAATTGGACAATTTAGGGAACCAGCTTTAGAATACAGGCAGCCCTTGACATGACCACAATTAAAGCCCAAAATTTCCATTGCTAAACAAGACAGTTGTTAAGTGAGTCTGAAACCCATTTTGGAAACAGGGAAGGAATTTCATAACATCAAAATCGGTTGGGGCCGAAAGAAGGCGGGGCTTAGCAGTGAGAAGATGGACGTTCAGGCTACTCCTGAAACTCCTCTATTCCGAAGCATTTGGACGGTCCCTTTTTGGACCCAAGCTGTCCCGGAGAGACAGTGAAAGGTAGGAGGAGATCCAGTGATCCCAGAGATGTTCGCAAAGTCTCTGGGGGATCTGGGAAAAAACCTCCTTTGCCAGTGACTTCCGGATTAGCCATAAGGCTAACTGAAACTGCAGATAGCCTTAAAGAATGTCAAAGTGTTTTTAGCTGGTAAGATGATTTTATTACTCAGAGATAAACAGTCCGCCTAAAAATTCAAGCTAATTTAAATTAAAGAACAGAAGAATCTAGCGGCGATTTTGATCTTTTTATTGGTTTTTGGACGGTGGCTACCCTACCTTTTAAATGTTTTAAATGTTATTCACACGGACAAAGGATAGATTACTCCAACATCTCCTCTGATCCTCTGCAAGCGGGCTCTAAACTAATTCACTATAATTTGGTTGTTTACAACTTGACACTTTTATTGCTTGGTTGTATTGGTCTAAGATCTGATAAGGTTGCATAGATTGCACAGCTCCCAGCTGCGTTTATTTGCAAATACCTCAGAGCTCTCAAGAAAAATACTAACTACGTACAAACATGGCGTCTATTCAAGTGTCTATTCAAATGATTTTTTCAGCGTTACAGAAATTATCTGCCACACAAGATAGAATTGAGAGAAAATTGGATTATTTGGTGTTTTTAGCAACAAAATACGAGGAAAAAACAGAGAATGTTTTTCAAATACAAACTAAGGATGTCAGAGATAAGATTCTCAATTTGCTGATATTCGGGGCAACTGGTTTACTTCTGAGGGAGAAAAATGGAATGTCTGAAGGGAAGCAGCCACACAGAAGATTTCCTTCAAAAGACAGGGCGCAGGAGGAGTGAAAATTAAAGAATTCATACTTTCTGAAATACCATCTGCAAAACATTTGATACCACCACTGAGAATTAAAGACAAGCTGATAAAGGAAAAAAAGAGGGCGACAGCATTATAGAGGCACCATAAGTAAAAAGGTGCAAAGATTTCTTCGTATCGACTTGCTCATAAAGATGTTTGGAGAACTGGACCCACGAATGGCAACAGATTTAAGGCTGTTCTGTTACTAGAGAGACACAGGCTGATAGATGGAAGAGTATAATTTAAAATTAGTTAAACCTAGTTAAATTCATTTGTAATAGGTATAGTTGAAAATAACTGATAATGATAGTAATGTATATAATGTTGAGTTGCTATGATAAATAATAATTGGATATGAGAAGGGAAGGTTAGAAATATATTTGGACTATATATAAGGTTATTAATCACAATAATAAATATTATAAAAAATACAATAGCAATAGCAGTAGACTTATATACCGCTTCATAGGGCTTTCAGCCCTCTCTAAGCGGTTTACAGAGAGTCAGCATATTGCCCCCAACAATCTGGGTCCTCATTTTACCCACCTCGGAAGGATGGAAGGCTGAGTCAACCCTGAGCCGGTGAGATTTGAACCGCTGAACTGCTGATCTAGCAGTAGCCTGCAGTGCTGCATTTAACCACTGCGCCACCTTGGCTCTTATATACAGTTAAATTTTAACTAATAGGGGGAAAATGCTGATATAGGACTGATATAGGATATAGGATATAACTAAAGAAAGGAGAATGATAATAAATTATATATATGGAGGATGAAATTTTTGGTATTAATATTATGGATGTTTAGCTAAAACAGGATATGAGGATTTGATGTTAATGGAGGATTTTATAAATAAGTAAATGAAATGCCAGCATGTGGTTATGGATTAAATCTTTGGTATAGTTAAGGATGAAGGATGTTTAAATAACTGTAGTCAATTAAAAGTGGAGGTATGATGATGTTAATATAGTAAACATTTGAGTTAAGATATTTGAATTAATATGAATTAATGGAAGAGATGCACAAAAACTTGTTGTAACCAGCTGATATACTTTTTTATAACATATACTTGTGGTTTTTTTTAAATTGTTGTTATACAAAGTGTGTCTGTGGGGGGAAATATAGTTAGGATAAACTAGTAAAGGTAAGGGAATAAGAAATGATACTAAATTATATCTGGGTTGGCGGAAGTACCATCTCAACATAAAGGGATGGTAAACAAAGCAACCCAAACCGTATATTACCTATTAAATGAAATAATAAATGTATAAGAATGATAAATGTTAAAATACCTGTAACCAAATGACATGCTATATGTGATGTTTTTTTCTTCTCTGTTTTGTTTCTTGTTCTTTTTTGCTTTGCTTTCCCCCCCACTATTGAGGGTATGTGTTGTTTATGTAACAAATAAAATAATTAAAAAAAATCGGTCGGGGCCTAGTTTATGGGTCTCCAAACCTGGTAACTTCTGGACTTCAATTCCCAGAATTCCTCTTACCATTCTGGCTAGGGGATTCTGGGAGTTGAAGTCTACAAGTCTTAAAGTTGCCAAGTTTGGAGAGTCCTGGCTTAGATGTGTGGAATTATAGTTTGTAGTTGTTTCTAGTGCTTTCCTACTGTAAAGTCTTTTGATGTTCAACACCCTGGAAATGGAGAAAGACTTATGGTGAATAGTTCCTTGCTTTAAAATCTCAAAAGGGGGAAGTTGGCGAAGAGGCCTAAGATTCCTTGGAAAAGGCCAGATGCACAATAGATCTTTGACAATTGGAAGGCCAGAGTCTAAACAGGAGCCGTGAATCTTGGTCCTTTTTTGACTTGTGCACTTCAACCCCCAGAATTCCTTAGCTCGCCATGCTTAAAAACCAGGTTCCTTTACTTGCTGGAGAATTCTTGGAGTTGAAGTCCACGTGTCTTAAATTTGCCAAAGTTGTCCTTGGCCTAGATTTATGGAATTATGGTCTGTTGTTATTTATAGTGCCTTCCTGCTGCAAAGTCTTTAGGTGTCCAATAAACTGAAAAGGGAGAAAGAATTATGGTCAATATTTCCTTGGTCTTCAAGAAAAGGATTATAAGCGTTAGGAGACCCCTGAATCTTCTAAATAAAAAGTTAAAAACTCAAAATGTACTATGGGAGAAGGCAAAAGGCACGAATAGGAGAGTTTTGAAGACCTCAAAAAAGAAGTAGTATGCTGGAAATAGGAAGTATATTGAAAGCTATGCTATATTACTGCTGAAGTTACATTTAGAAAAATTTAGAAAACTGATGAGGTTTCTCTGTGTACACGTTAGGATAAATAGCTTGGCTGAGCTCTGTATTACACATACTGTATGCAGGAAGGCTAAGATGTAAAACAGGCAGGAATTACTTTAAGCAGTGGTTCCCAAACTTTTTCAGTCCACCGCCCCCTGGTGCTACAAACTGATCCTCAGTGCCTCCCACCCAGTGGTGGAATTCAATATTTTTACTACCGGTTCTGTGGGCATGGCTTGGTGGGCGTGGCTGGGGATCATGTGACCGGGCGGTTTGTACGACGGAAGGAAGATAGTAACAGTAAAATTCAAAACTGTAACAAACAATTGCACATTTATTCAAAATCCAATTTAAAAACCTTTTAGTTAATGTTAATTCAACACAATTGTTGAACATGATCCAGTGATACCAGGTTCTCAAAGTCTGATAGTCATTTTTCAAGAACCTTAGTAACGTAGTAAACTCAGTAAAATTTAGTAACTACTTCACTGTTCAGTAAATTCTGTGTAATACAGTGCATGCCTGATCATTCACACACACACTGCTGCCTTTTTTTTTTTTTCCAAAATAACAGGGTGGGGTGGGGGTAGAGAAGGAAGAAGACTTTGTTCTGTGGTATCTGCCATTTCAGAAATGCTCATTAGACTGCCCCACGTGATCAGTCTTTCCGTATTCCTCAATATATTGGTGCCCAGCAGCTGGTCAAAATCCTAGTAGTACTTATGGAGCTGTAGATGATACTATGGCAAAATACAAGTCTTGCAGCTCATGTATACTCACACAACATAAGAGTGATTCCATTATCCAGGTTTATCTGTGACAAAGGTCTCACTGTGCATAAATATCAAGATAGGAAGGGCACTTTATTTTTAAAAAACTGCAGCGTTTTGACTCCATTTGGTTATAAAACATCTTGTTTGGCATACTGGGAACATTTGGACAGCATTTTCTTCTAATATGGGACATTGTTCTATCATAATTTTGTTTTGCTTTGTTTTTTCCTGTATGTGACAATAACCAACTTTAGACCACTTTTTTATTTACTTTTTTAAAAACTGTATATGTTGGAAATGCTTATTCCTCTTCCACAATCTCCCCTATATTTCAGCGTTCAATTAGATTACTTTGCAACTGAAAGTTTGAGAAACCATCCCAAGTACCCTTCCTCCCGCTCCTCGCTTTTTAAGGCCACCTCTACGAATGGAGCAGGAGGCAGAGGGGGGCTAGCCTCTCTCCCCCCACCGCATGTTTACCTTTATTGCATTTCTAAGGTGGGAGGGGTAGAGGCAGGCGAGAGTGGTGCATCCGTGTGGAGCGAGTGCAAGAGGGATTGGGGGAGCGGTTGGCTCCGTTGCACATGCAATCATCGCGGAGGCGGCTCACAACACAGTCCCGGAAGGGGAGTCAGAAGTAAAGCCATTTATAAAAGCGTGAGAGAGGCAGGCGAGCGCTCTTGCGCAGTGACATCGGACTCTGCTGCGTAATGCAACACCAATTCCCAATCCCTGAACAATTGAGGCCCAAGCACAGCCCCGTTCAGTCACGCATCTCTTCTCCATGCACAGCACACGCAGAGTCGTATCAGAGGAGAAATGCAGGCCCCCCTTTGCCCCCCCCCCTGACATGCTCGTATGCCTCCTGAGCGAGCGAAAAATCCTTCCAGTCTTTGGGACGTTAGACTGAATTTCACCCCTCCTGGAAGTGCCCAGATGACTGGCGGCCAACAGAGCCCCAGGCAGAATTGTGCCCTGCAACGGGGCCATTTCCAGCACCCCGCTGCCACCTCCTTTGCCTCTTAGCGCCCCCCTTGCATCTTAGTGCCCCCCTGCTGCCTCCTTGCCTCTTAGAGCCCCCCTAAGTCATCCCACCGTCCCTCAGGGGGCGGTACCACCCCCTTTGGGAACCACTGCTCTAAAGGGAGATGAGAAAATTCTTTCTGACTCTGACTTGTAAACTGTGTGGCAAATGCTGTGTAAAACCCCCAGTGGACGTTGGTGGAGTACAAAGACTTTCAGAGAGATTTCCTTGTGTTACTTTTTCTACACAATAAAGTTGTTGCTTATAATCCCAATGTGTGAGGCGTGGGCACGCCTGATAAGGCGGCTGCAGCCGGAAAGGTAAGGAAAAACCAAAAGTGCCTTTGAGTCCAGAAGGATCTCCTTCCTTCTTTCAACACGAAGGCAAGAAAAATTCTTGAGGAGGAAATGGGGAATACACCTGGAACCTTCTTTCTGCAGACTTCAAGCATGCTCTGTTAGGCTTGGAACTGTTTTACTATAGGAGAAATAGTTTGTACAGGTAGTCCTCAACTTACAACAATTGAGGCCAAAAATTTTGTTAAGTCAGTCACATTTAGTGCAATTTGCTCCATTTTTGACCTTGCCACAGTTAAGTGAATAACCACAATTGTTAAATTAGCAACATGGGTGAATCTAGTTTTTCCCGTTGACGTTACTTGTCAGAAGGTCACAAGAGGTGATATTAAATATTTCCTAGTTCAGAAGTTTTCTGCTCTCAAAGTGGTATGGTTAATGGGGGGGGGAGCACTAGTCGCACACACATGCGTGCTGGGGTCACATGCATAGCATTATGGGTGTGGCCGTGCCCATGCACATTTGATACACAATCCAAAATACGTTAGCCATCATTGATATATGTCCTTCCCTCCCTCCCCAATATGAGGTTCAGAGATCTTCAGAAGGTAAGAAGGAGGAGGGTGTGAGGTCGGGTGGGGTGGGACTCTGGGGGAGAGAGTGAAGGGCCAAGGAGACTCAAGGGTTAGGAAACAAAGCAAAAGGATGTCTTGGAGGGTGGCGGGGGGGGGGGGGGGCTAGAGATTCCTACGGCAGGCAGTTTTTCCCAGCTCTGAATAGACAGTGTTCTGCTTAGTGACTCAAACATTTGATTAATGGCTGCATCAGGGAGAGCAGGAGGATTCGGGTAGTTAAGGAAAGCAATTTCACTTAAGAGCCATTGCAACCTGCAACCTTAATTTAAGGCACATAAGAGTTATATCTCGAGAACTACTTTTATGCGGGCTGTGGAATTCTGGGGCTGAAAATTGGGTGAAATCAAGGTAGAAGACTGAAACTCCACATGTGGAAATTCCATAATCAGCAGACAAAAGCTCCACCCACAATTCCATTTTGAGGAATTCCTCTACTTTTAGAAAGGAAATATCCAAAAGTTTTGCTGATAACCAGAAACTAATAGTTAGCCATTTTTCCTTTTCCTTTAACTCCACTTACAAATTTAATCATGAGAAATGTTTGAGCAAAATTAATCAGGCCAAAATTCAAACATTCAATTTCTCATGTATACTGGGAGATCAAAAATGAAATTCAAGTATTCTCTAAACTCATCTATCTTTCCTCATATGAATTACCTTGTGTGCAATAAGGGATGATTTATGCTTGAAGTAATGATCGCAGACTCGACAATTCAAAGATTTCTACACGGTGTGAGTCCTCTGGTGTGCCACCAGGTTGAAATTCTGACTGAAACCTCCCCCACAATTAGGACATTCAAATAGTTTCTAACCTGTGTGAGTCCTCTGGTGTTTCACCAGGCTGGAATGATCACAGAAACCTTTCCTACAGGAAAGACATTAAAAGGGTTCTCTCCTGTGTGAGTCCTCTGGTGTCTCGCCAGATTGCAATTCTGATTAAAGCTTTTTCCACAAAAAGGACATTCAAAGGGTTTCTCTCCTGTGTAAGTCCTCTGGTGTGCCCACAGGCTGGAACTCAGACTAAAACCTTTCCCACAATAAGGACATTTGAAGGGTTTCTCTCCTGTGTGAGTCCTGGTGTCTCACTAGATTAGAATTATCACTAAAGCTTTTCCCACAGATATGACATTCAAATGGTTTCTCACCTGTGTGAGTCCTCTGGTGTTTCACCAGGCTGGAATGATCACAGAAACCTTTCCTACAGGAAAGACATTCAAAGGGTTTCTCTCCTGTGTGTCCTCTGGTGTCTCACCAGATCGGAATTTGTAATAAAGCTTTTCCCACAGATAGGACATTCAAAGGGTTTCTCTCCTGTGTGAGTCCTCTGGTGTGTCCATACACTGGAACTGTGACTAAAACCTTTTCCACAATCAGGACATTTGAAGGGTTTCTCTCCGGTGTGAGTCCTCTCGTGTGTCACCAGATTGAAATTCGACTAAAGGTTTTCCCACAAATAGGACATTCAAAGGGTTTTCTCCTGTGTGTGTCACCAGATTGGAATTCTGACTAAAGCCTTTCCCACAGATAGGACATTTAATGGGTTTCTCTCTCCGTGTGAGTCCTCGGGTGTGTCCGTAGGCTGGAACTCTGACTAAAACCTTTTCCACAATCAGGACATTTGAAGGGTTTCTCTCCGGTGTGAGTCCTCTGGTGTTTTACAAGACTGGAATTATCACTAAAGCTTTTCCCACAGATAGGACATTCAATGGGTTTCTCTCCTGTGTGAGTCCTCTGGTGTCTCACCAGGTTGGAATGATCACAGAAACCTTTCCTACAGGAAAGACATTCAAAGGGTTTCTCTCCTGTGTGAGTCCTCTGGTGTCTCACCAGAATGGAATTCTGATTAAAGGTTTTCCCACAAATAGGACATTCAAAGGGTTTCTCTCCTGTATGAGTCCTCTGGTGTGTCACCAGGTTACAATGATCACTAAAGTTTTTCCCACAGATATGACATTAAAATGGTTTCTCACCTGTGTGAGTCCTCTGGTGTCTCACCAGATTGACATTCTGATTAAAGCTTTTCCACAGATATGACATTCAAAGGGTTTCTCTCCTGTGTGAGTCCTCTGGTGTGTCACCAGATTGGAATTCTGACTAAAGCCTTTCCCACAGATAAGACATTCAATGGGTTTCTCTCCTGTGTGAGTCCTCTGTGTGTCACCAGGTCGCAATTAAAACTAAAACCTTTCCCACAAATAGGACATTCAAAGGGTTTCTCTCCTGTGTGAGTCCTCTGGTGTCTCACCAGATTGACATTCTGATTAAAGCTTTTCCCACAGATATGACATTCAAAGGGTTTCTCTCCTGTGTGAGTCCTCTGATGTGTCACCAGATTGGAATTCTGATTAAAGGTTTTCCCACAGATAGGACATTCAAAGGGCTTCTCTCCTGTGTGAGTCCCTGGTGTTTCCGTAGGCTGAAACTCTCACTAAAACCTTTTCCACAATCAGGACATTTGAAGGGTTTCTCTCCTGTGTGAGTCCTCTGGTGTCTCACCAGATCCAAATTTTTAATAAAGCTTTTCCCACAGATAGGACATTCAAAGGGTTTCTCTCCGGTGTGAGTCCTCTGGTGTATCACCAGATGGGAATTCCGATTAAAGCTTTTCCCACAGATAGGACATTCAAAGGGCTTCTCTCCTGTGTGAGTCCTCTGATGTGTCACCAGATTGGAATTCTGACTAAAGCTTTTCCCACAGATAGGACATTCAAAGGGTTTCTCTCCTGTGTGAGTCCTCTGGTGTGTTCGTAGGCTGGAACTCAGATTAAAACCTTTTCCACAATCAGGACATTTGAAGGGTTTCCCTCTGGTGTGAATCCTCTGGTGTGTCACAAGACTGGAATTATCACTAAAGCTTTTCCCACAGATAGGACATTCAATGGGTTTCTCTCCTGTGTGAGTCCTCTGTGTGTCACCAGGCTGTAATTAAAAGTAAAACCTTTCCCACAAATAGGACATTCAAAGGGTTTCTCTCCTGTGTGAGTGCTCTGGTGTCTCACCAGATTGACATTCTGATTAAAGCTTTTCCCACAGATATGACATTCAAAGGGTTTCTCTCCTGTGAGTCCTGATGTGTCACCAGATTGGAATTTTGATTAAAGCTTTTCCCACAGATAGAACATTCAAAAGGTTTCTCTCCTGTGTGTGTACTCTGGTGTGTCACCAGATTGGAATTCTGATTAAAGGTTTTCCCACAGATAGGACATTCAAAGGGTTTCTCTCCTGTGTGAGTCATCTGGTGTTTCCGTAGGCTGAAACTCTCACGAAAGCTTTTCCCACAGTCCGGACATTCAAAGAGTTTCTCTTCTGTGTGTGTGGTCTTGTGTCTCAGGAGGTGGGAATTTCTAATGAAACTTTTCCCACAATCTCCACACTTATAAGGTTTCTCCATGGAGTGAATCCTCTGATGTATTTTCAAGTATGATTGAAATTTCTCCAGAGTCAGGACATTGAATGGGTTTTTCTCCTTTATGGTTCCTCTAGTATTTCACAAATTGGAATCATAACTGAAAGTTTTCCAACAATCAGGACATTCAAAGCATTTATCTCCTATGTGAGTCTTCTGATGTATCACCAGGCTGGAATTGTGACTTCCCCATAATCAGGACATTCAAAGGGTTTTTCTTCTGTGAGAGTTGTCTGGTGTCTCTTCAGATGGAAATTTCTAATGTTGTTTTTCCCATAATCTGGATACTCATACAGTTTCTCCTGGAGTCAATCTACTGATGTGTCACCAGACTAAAATTGTGACTAAAATTTTTCCCCACAATCATGACATTCAAATGGTTTCACTTTTGTGGGAGTCCTTGGGTTTCACTAGGGTGGAATTCTCACTGAAACTTTTCCCACAGAAAGGATGTCCAAATGGTTTTATTCCTGTGTGTGTATCCTTTAGTGTCTCAAGACCTGAGAATTTCTAATGTAACTTTCTCACAATCTGCAGTCATACGTTTTCTCCCTCCTGTGAGTTATCTGATGTAGCACCATGTTGACATGCTCACTAAAACATTTACATTGGGAGCACTTCCCTTGTGTGGTGATACTTCCATGAACCACAAGGGAGCTGTTGTGACCATAGTTTTTGCCACATTCAGGTAATTTGTATGGATTTTCTCCTTTCTGCCCCCTCTAGTACATAATCAGTTGTGATTTGCAATCTGTGCTTTTCCCACAATAGGCAAATCTATGGAGCTTTTTCACAGCTGATATACTTGGGGAGGTCAAAATTATGGACAATGTCTTGTTTAGTGGTGCTTTCATTTAAGTCGTCTTCTTCCTCAGAGAGAGGCCTGCATTACTGTCTGTCTTCCTCCCCACGGACTTCCACATATATCCCTCTTTTGCTGAATGATGTAAAATCTCCGTTCACCTCTCATTCAATTTATCCTTGAATTCTGCATAATCTGCTTATTCTTTCTCAATTTTCTCTCTTTTCAGCTGCTGGAGGAAGAGCAGATTTGTATGGTTTTCTGCAGGAAATGGAAAATATTTTGATTTCTGGCTTGATTTTCTTCCCTTTTCACCACTGATTGTTATTTACAGTTGTCCAGAGTGCTCTTATTGCCATCCTGGTCATCTGTAAGATGCAAAGAAAAGTGTAACTTTAATTGTTTATAAAATGGTTAGAGATGAGGTGAAAAAAGAAGAAGTATACACCACTTTTGTTCATGGAAGTCCTCAGCTGCAAATAAGGGCAGAAAATACTGTCTACAACCCTCTGGTGACATCCTTGTTCAAGTAGTCCTCACTTAACCTCCGCAATTGGAACTGATATTTGCGTCACTAAGCAGCTCAATCATTAAGCATCTTGTCACATGACAGTGCCAACTTATATCTGCTCCTCTGTAGTTGCTAAGCTAATTACTGTGGGTTGTAACTGTATTAACAGAACATACTTCTGGAATGGAAGATACTCTAGAGGTTCTTAATGATGCCAATACTAACTGACATTGAAAACAGAGGTGGTGGGGACTTCCGGGGGGCGTGGCCTGTTGCCGAGGAGGGCTCCACCGAGCTCCTCAGAGATCTGGTCTGTATATCTAAATAAGATCATAGATAGCACCCTTTCTGGCTAAGAAAGGGGCAGGGAGAATAGCCCCGTAGGTTAGGATCTAATCGTAAACCACAGCCTTTTTTCTTTTTTGGCTGTGGAAAGAGATTAGTTCCGGCCGAAGCGGAGCTTTTATCTCCAGCCATTTCTTCTCAGCTGCCTTTTTTTTTGGCAGCCCCAGACAGGCTAGCCCCCCCCCAGGACAAGACAAAGTTTTTTTTTCAAGCTAGAATTGATACGGGCGGGTCCCACCCCTGTGAGATTTATGTTTCAGTACTATCGTAAATACCAGCACCATTCGTCTTAGAGACTTCTTTGTCTAATTAGACCTCAAAATGGCGATTTCTCTCCGTGGATGATTGATATACTTAGCCGGTGTTATCTTCCTGCAGACTGCTCCTTAAGAAAATAAATTTTTCTTTTTTGGAAATAGAGGGGAGCGAAGCTCTGCTTACTTGCTTATTTATTATGCCATCCAAATCAAAGAAGCGTCTTGCTACAAAAGAATTTAAAAATTTTCATTGGAAACACAGCCTTTGTCTCCTATGTCTTCTGTTGAGGAACTTTAACACAGGAATACCTCCTTAAATGCTTAACGCTTTTAAGAAAGAAATCAGGGAATTTATTGGAATTATTTGATGATTTACAATCTAAAGTTAATCAAATGAAGGCGAATACTTTTGCAGCTGTGTCTGCCCGTCAGATTACTCTGCTGAATAGAAAACAAATTGGAAAGTCTGGAGAAGGCTAATTTTAATTTGACTACCAATATTCAAATTTTACAAGAAAAAATTAGAAATAACGAAGAACAGCTTATGATACTAAATTTTAATAGGAAGGCATTTGCAATTAGAGTCAGAGGATTCCGTGAAAAGAAGCAAGAGAATTTAAAACAGACCTTTGCTGAAGCCTTCAGCCACGCGCTGGGAAGCCCGGGACTTAACTTTGATTGGCAGATTCGGAAAATCTATCGCCAGAACTCATTGATAGCGGAACAGCGACAGCTCCCGAGGGACTAATTATATATTTCTCTACAAAAGAATCTAGAAACGCGATTGTGCAAAATTTTATAATAACAGGCTCCGAATGATGACCAGGACCTGATTGTCTTCAAAGAGCCCCAGATATTGAGAGCAAGAAGGGACTACGCCTTTTTAACTAAAGAGCTTAGGAGTCAACAGATTCGATACAGATGGGAGGCCCCTGCCGGCATCACGGTTACATTTGAGAATCAAAGATTTCGTCTTAACTCTATTTCGGAGGCTCAAGATTTCTATTGTAGGATTCTGAAGGCGGGACTTCCTGACGCGCTCGGAAGAGAGGAGAGACAAGCGGAAGGAGAAAGCAACGGCTGGCCATGCGGCTGCAAGATGGAGGGGGTAGCCCCTCCTCCCTCGGAGAAGCAGAAGAACGCAGATCGAGAATTTAGATACTTCAAAAGACTTCCTAAAGTTGAGGACTGAATGGGGGTTTGAGACCTCTCTCCGGTAGAAAAAGTGGACTAATTTTTATCAGAAGGGAAAGCTGGACGAAACTACTTTGAGCTAGATTCTAAAGTAACGTTAGCACAAATTTGATAGTGGTTAAAAGAATGCGGAATGATTTATGTTGTTTAAACTTTGTTAGATGGGACTATTTTAAAATAGAAGGTTAACTGACTCTTGCTGAAAGTATTATTTGAAAATGATCCATGCTATTAACTTTTATTTGAAGGGAAAGTTGGTTGTTTAGTTACTTTTTAAATAAACGCTAGTATAAATTTGATAGTGGTAACATTAGACAAGCAAGAGATGAGGGTAAATGTATGTGGAATGAATTATGTTATTTGGTAAATACCAGACAAGCAAGGGAAGAGGGCAAAATTTACGTTGTTTAAAGCTTATTAGAACAGGAAGCCGCTTGGGATTATCTTAAGATAACTGTAAAAAGAGCGGAATGATTTATGTTGTTAAACTTTGTTAGAAGCGACTACCTTAAAATAGAAGGTTAACTGACTCTTGTTGAAAGTATTACTGGAATATGGAATGATTCATGCTACAAATCGCTCTGAGCTATATTTAAACAAATGTTAGTATAAATTTGATAGTGGTAAATATCAGACAAGTGGGGGATGAAGAAAGCATGTGGAATGAACTAAGTTATTTAAATTCTACTAGAAGGGGAAGTCGGTTGGAATTATCTTAAGATAGAAATTGATTCCGTGTAAAATATCTGATCTATGTTGCTTAACTTACTAAGAAGGGGAAATCTGGTTAGATTATTTTGAATTACGGTTTGAAAAAGGGGTAAAGAAAGATCATTCACGTTGTTTAAATTTTACTAGAAGGGAAAGTTTGATTACTTGTCTGTAAAGTTATATTGAATATATGGCAGGAACTATGCTGCTTAAATCATTGGAAGGGATCATGAGGTTTAGGAAGGGAACGGGAGAGTCCACAGAAGATCGGTAAATAGCAAGAAGTAAGAGCGAGAATAAATATAGATAATGATTTATACTATTTAAGCATAGATAAAGATGGGGGGCTGAGATCAACACAAAGAATGGTTTCTTTTTTTTTCTTTTTTATATATTACTTTTATTTTCTAATCCATATGTATACAAGATATTTTAGATAGAGGTAGTGCCAGGTGTGGGCCTGGGAAGCCGGGAGGATTAGGGATGGGGATTGTGGGGGTGGGGGTGGGGGGGGGTTAACATAATCTTAATAAGAACAAGAATGTATTTATATACGGTGGTTCCTTTTTTTTTTATTACATTTATTAGATCAAACACACTCGAATAAAGGCATACACCAAGGAGGAGGTAGAGGGAAGGAAGAGGGAGGAGTAAGGAAGGAGTAAGGGGAATGTAAGGAGTATGTAAGGAGGGTGTCTGGGGAGTAAGGGGAGAAGGAAGGTTTGAGGGAAAGGAAGTAGGAGGGAGTGTTAGAGGGAGAAAGGAAAGTTGGAGGGGGTAGATGGGGTGTATGGAGGATGCAAGGGTTAGGTGGGGTTGGGAATGATGAGTTGTGTTTCTTTTTTATTTGTTCGTTTTATTCCTTTTTTCCTTTTTTTTTCTTCTTTTCTTATAGTAAATACCCTGTGTATAAATGATTGCAAATGGAAGTGAAAATTGAAATTGAATAAAATATTTTACGAAAAAAAAAAAAAAAAAAAAAAAAAAAAAACAGAGGTGGTGGAACAAAAAGTGGAAAATGCTGAAAAAGAATTATTATGATACAGTACCGACAAATGGAGTTTGCATTAAGAGTAAGGGGGCTGCGTGAGGAGAAACAGGAGAACTTGAAACAGATCCTATCGGAAGCCTTAACCGCCTGATGGGAAGACCAGGCCAATCTTGATTGGCAAATTAACAAAGCTTACCGTGTTAACTCCTGGCTGGCAAAGCAGAAGCAGCTCCTCGAGACATCGTTATATATTTTACTACAAGAGAGCTTAGAAATATGGTACTGCAAGCGTCTTATAACACTAAGCTTCAAATTGGCGGTCAAGACCTGACTGTTTGAAAGAGATACCACCTCAAATGTTAAGAGCAGGAGAGACGCTTTTTTGGTCGAAGAACTCAGAAACCGTCAGATACAGTATAGATGGGATGCACCATTTGGCATATATTTACATTTGATAAGCAAAGGTATCGCCTCAACTCTGTATGGAAAGCCCGAGATTTTTATATAATATATTGAAGGCTGGATACCCTGCACCATCTGGACCTAGAGAAAGACCACAAGAAGGACAGGATAGACAGCAACTACACAACCACCAGACAAGATGGAGCATCTCTCTTTTCTAGAAGTGCAAGGTGTTATGGAACAAAGACCTAGCCGCATGACTACTAGACGAATGGAGAAAAAGCTAAAAAGCAACAGCATCAACAATCACCGGCCATCGATCAAGGAACTACAATAACAAGCCTGGACAGTGGAGGAGCTAGACCTAAGGTTAAACAGGCCATGCAGGAAGCTCTAAAAATGCTTCAGCCAACCAAAGATGACAACTAAGATTTTAAAATGGAATGTCAACGGACTGAATTCTCCACAGAAGAGGAAGAAAATATTTCATTATCTCAAACAGTTTAAGAATGATGTAATTTGTTTGCAAGAAACTCATATCAAGTCAACTGATCAAAAATATTGATCAACTCAAAACTTGGTCAACATTTGCAGCTTCCGCTATGGAAAAGAAGAATGTATAGTTGTATCTTAAGAAAAGACATGAAAGAATTAATAGAAGCAGATCCCTTCAGAATATTGCTTTAGACTTAATCCTAGAAGGGAAAAAGACATTACTTTTGGGAATTTATGCTCCCAATCAACAGCAAGACAGATTCTATAGAAATCTTCATGCTAAATTAGTACAGTGGGACTATAGCTCCTGTATACTATTGGGTGACTGGAATGGAGTGATAGACACTAAGAGAGATAAGAAGATTTCCCGCCTAAATACTAAGATGCGAGCAAAGTTACCAAAACCTTTCTTTGACATTATGGATGACTTTGAATTGAGAGATATTTGGCAAGAAAGAAATGCAGAGGAATATGACTTCACTTTCTTCTCGGACAGGCATCAATCCCTTTCAAGTTGATTTTATTCTAACCACTAATGATTTGCTTTCTAGGGTCAAGAAGACAAAGATTGCGGCTAGGGTCCTTTCGGACCATAACCCAGTTTGGATGGAGTTGGGAAGGGTAGTGCAGGCAAGAAGGTCTTGGAGATTGAATGAAAACTTATTTAGATATGAAAAGTATATTAATGATTGTAAAAAATTACTATCTGAATATTTTTTTGAATATGAATAAGGGTACATCTATGGAATTTGTATGGGATGCAAGCAAAGCGTATATGAAGGAGTGCTGATGAATATAATAAAACATAGAAATAAACAAGGGTTAAAACAAGAGAACTGGAAGAGGAAATTAAGAGAAAAGAGCTGGAGTTAACAATGAACCCAGACGATACAAAGGTTAAGGAAGCTATTAATATATTAAAATCTCAATTTGACATGTTGATCTCTGACCAGGTAGCCACTAATTATTATATGCAAAACACAACTTTTTGTAACGCAAACAAACCTGGCAGATGGTTAGCTTATCAGATTAGGAAAAAAGGAAAACTTGAAATATATCTAAACTGATTTACAGAGGGAAGGAGGTGTTTCAACAGGAAGAGATTCAGAAGGCTTTTCGGGAATTTTTTACAGAACTGTATAAGGGATAAAATTAATGGTTTAGACATAGACAATATTTAGACAAGAGAAATACCTTCAGTTAGAGAAGAGCACAGGCAAAAATTGAATCAACCAATAACCTCGGGGGAAATCTTGCAGGTAATTAAGCAATTAAAGTCAGGGAAAGCACCAGGTACAGATGGCTTGACAGCGGTTTACTATAAAAACTTACAGTTAGAAATGGTAGAACCTTTTAGAGAATTATTTAATATGATTCAAATGGAAGGTAAAGTGCCTCCATCTTGGAAGACAGCGTTATATCTTTGATACCCAAAGAAGATCAAGATACTACTCAACCCAAAAATTATAGACCTATTTCATTACTGAATGTAGATTATAAAATTTTTACTAAAATATTAGCAAATAGGTTAATGTTGGTTATTCAACAATTGATACACACGGACCAAACAGGTTTTATACAGGGAGATAGATGAAAAGTAATGTCAGATTAATTATTAATGCATTAGAATATTTGGGAAAGAACAACCAGATCCCTGCTGCGTTTATATTTTGGATGCTGAGAAGGCCTTTGATCGAGTTAACTGGCAATTTCTGCTGAAGATATTGCAAAAAATGCAGATAGGAGATAATTTTTTACAGTCAATTAAAGCAATATACCAACAGCAAACAGCACAAATCATAGTCAATAGAAGTTTAACAGACTCTTTTCAAATTGGAAAAGGTACAAGACAGGGCTGTCCTTTGTCCCCATTATTGTTTATTATAACTTGGAAGTATTGTTGAATAAAATACGGGGCTTGGATGGTTTAAAAGGGATCAAGATTAGGCAGCAAGAATATAGAGTCCGCGCTTTTGCGGATGATTTGGTTATAATATTGGAACAACCGCAGGAATCCAGTATGGTTCTAATGAATACGATTAATCAATATGGTCAAGTGTCTGGCTTTAAAATAATTTAGGAAAAACCAAAAATAAACATGTATTAATAACATGTTAATAAATAAACATATTAATTAACATGTATTAATTAATAAATTAATATGAATATTAAACAAAGGAAGAATTAGGAGTGATGCTAGGATGTGAGGTAGTTAAAAAGTCAAATATCTTGGAGTTAACATTTTAACTTCAAATGGGAAATTATATAAGCATAATTATGAACCACTTTGGCATAGTATACAGACAGAGATGAAAAAATGGGAGAAATTGCACTTATCTTGCTGGGTAGGATAGCGGCAGTGAAAAATATTTACCAAATTTTTATTTCTTTTCCAAATGTTACCTATACTGAAAAAATGCGAACCTTTTAGAATGGCAGAAGGGTATCAACAAATTTGTATGGGCAGGAAAGAAGCCGAGGGTAAAGATGAAAATAATGCAAGATGTACGTGAGAGAGGAGGATTGAAACTACCTAATTTAAAACTATATTATGAAGCAGTGGCATTATCTGTAATTAGTGATTGGATTCATTTAACCAATGATAGAATATTGAATATTGAGGGACACGATCTGGTATTTGGCTGGCATGCTTACCTGTATTCAACAAAAAATTGGATAAGAATTTTAAAAGTCATATTTTAAGAAATGCTTTACTGCGGGTTTGGAAAAAATACCAATATAAATTAAATGACAAGATACCCATGTGGGCAGTTCCTAGACACACAATTGAAAATATGAATATAGCACAAAAACAGGACAGAATTACTTACAGACAGCTTCTTACCTCGGAACCCTCAGTATGGGCAATTACAGGCTAGGTGGAAAATAGATCAAAAAATTGGTTTTATCCAAGTTGAGGATAACTTGGTGGTGAGACCAGGAGGGGTCTCACCACCAACGGCAGTGGTGAGACCCCTCCTGAAGAAACCATCTTTGGATCCAGCCGTTCTTAACAACTATCGTCCAGTCTCCAACCTCCCTTTATGGGGAAGGTTGTTGAGAAGGTGGTGGCCTTTCAGCTCCAGCGGTCCTTGGAGGAAGCTAGTTATCTTGACCCATTTCAGTCTGGCTTCAGGCCTGGCTACAGCACAGAAACCGCTTTGGTCGCATTGACCGATGAAATCTGGAGAGCCAGGGACGGAGGCCACGCCTCCATCCTGGTTCTCCTTGACCTCTCAGCGGCTTTCGATACCATCGACCATGGTATCCTTCTGCGACGACTGCGGGAGGTGGGGTGGGAGGCACCGTTTTGCGGTGGTTCTCCTCTTACCTCTCGGACAGGTCACAGTCGGTGTTAGTCGGAGGGCAGAGATCTACCCCTAGGCCCCTAACATATGGGGTGCCGCAGGGTTCGGTCTTGTCCCCCCTACTTTTTAACATCTACATGAAACCGCTGGGCGAGATCATTCAGCGGCACAGGATAAAATACCACCAGTATGCGGACGATACTCAGTTGTATCTGTCCGCCCCATGCCAACTCAATGAAGCGGTGGACGTGATGAACCAGGGCCTTGAAGCTGTTAGGGACTGGATGAGGGCTAACAAGCTTGTGCTCAACCCAGACAAGACCGAGGGGCTGTTGTGTTTCCCTCCCACTAATTCGGCAAGTATCCCATCTCTCAGGCTGGGGGGTCAAAATTACGCCCGTCAGACAGGGTCCGCAACTTGGGAGTCCTCCTGGACCCACAGCTGACTTTTGAACACCATTTGTCAGCTGTGACCAGGGGGCATTTGCCCAGGTTCGCCTGGTGCACCAGTTGCGCCCCTACCTGAACCGGGAGGCTCTCACAACAGTCACTCGTGCCCTTGTGACCTCTAGGCTGGAGTACTGCAATGTGCTCTACATGGGGCTGCCCTTGAAGAGTATTCGGCGACTTCAGCTAGTCCAGAATGCGGCCGCCCGAGCAATTGTGGGTGCACCTCGCTTCACCCACATAACACCTATCCTCTGCGAGCTGCACTGGCTACCTGTCGATCTCCGGGTACGCTTCAAGGTGCTACTTATCACTCACAAAGCCCTTCATGGTAGTGGATCTGGGTACTTGAGAGACCGCCTACTGCCAATCACCTCCACTCGACCAATTAGATCCCATAGATTAGGCCTCCTCCGAGTCCCATCTGCTGGTCAATGTCGACTGGCAACCACGCGGAGGAGAGCCTTCTCGGTGGCATCTCCGACCCTATGGAACGATCTCCCCGTGGAGATTCGTACCCTCACCACCCTCCAGACCTTCCGCACAGCCCTTAAAATCTGGCTATCCCGTCAGGCCTGGGGTTAAAGACTGTAACCCACCGAATAGTATGAATGTTGTGCTTTTAATGATGTACTGTCCTATGTGTTAAATGTTTGTTTTCCCCCCCTTTCGAGTTGTAAGCCGCCCTGAGTCCCCCCAGGGAAAAGGGCGGCATATAAATAAACTCAAATACAAATACAAATACAAACTTGTTTAAACAAATAAGAGATCAAAGCTTAATGCGTATAAAGAAGATATATGTATTAATAAAGATGGATTCGGAAACAGAATTAGTTAAAGATTGTATGATAAAATGGGCTCAAAATATTGAAGAACCAATAATGTTGGATACATGGGAAAGAATCTGGGTAAGAAATGTGAAATTTACACAAGCTCAAAATCTGAGAGAAAATTTTACAAGATGTTCTATAGATGGCATTTAGATCCTAAAAAGTTGGCTTCTATGTATCCGAATGTACAGCCTAAATGTTGGAGGTGTGGTTCTCTCGATGCTACATATTATCATATATGGTGGACCTGCCAAAAGGTTAAGGCATTCTGGATAAAATATGGTGGGTTATGCAAAATATTTTTAAAAGAAGGATAAAATTTACTCCTCAGTTATTTTTACTAGGTATATGTACTGACTTTACAGTGGTAGAGACTAACTTGATTCTGCACCTAATAACGGCAGCAAGACTGTTGGTGGCGCAATACTGGAAGAAGGAAGACTTGCCTACATTCCAAGAATGGACATTGAAAGTCACAAACTTAGCCGAGATGGCTAAAATATCGGCATATCTTAAAGATCACTCAAATGAGAGATATAAACGAGTCTGGAAAAAATGGATTGACTATATACAAAATAAATACGGGACCAAGAAATTCCAGTTAGCCTATACTTAAGATCAGAAATGATTTAAACTGTTTAAAGTTACTTCAGTAAGAAGAAGCTAAGGTCAATGTAGAATGTCATTAATTTCTTTATTTCTTTTTTCAATAGATTTTAGACTGTATTAGTTAAAAATCCATACCGTGTACGGGTTCTGGGAAGTTGGGGGGGGAGGAGGAGGGCGGCTGGGGGGTGGAGGGAGGGAGGGGCATACAAAAAAAATGTACTTCAATGTTTTAATGATTGACGAATGATGAAATTTTGTGTTTTTTAAAAGAAATAAAACTCTTTTTCTGAAAAAAAAAAGATATAATGGAAGACTTTAGCTACCCTGATATCAACTGGGAGACAAAGTGTACAGCAAGCAGAAGATTGAATAGATCGTAACCAACTTAGCTGACAACTTTGTCATCCCAAAGATAGAGGAGTGAACTAGTGGAAAAACTATACTCGACCTAATTCTACTAATAGGGAAGCGATAGGAGGAGTTGTAGTTGTCGGAATCTTGGGCGAGTGACCACGTCTTACTGGAATTCAATATAATGCAAACACAAGCAATAGAATATAACCCAACAAGTGTCTTAAACTTTAGAAGAGCTGATTTTAACAAATTCAGAGCCTAAGCAAAATTTCATGGATAAAAAAGAGAAAACAATGCAAGGACTGTGGGAAACTAGGGTGACATGATAGCCATCTTCCAATACTTGAGGAGTTGCCACAAAAGAGGGAGGGGTGTCATCCTATTCTCCAAAGCCCCTGGAGGCAGGACAAGGACTGCATGGACACTCATCAAGGAGAGAAGCAGCCTAGAACTAAGGAGAAATTTCCTGACACTAAGAACAGTGAACCAGTGGAAGGTTTCCCTTCAGAAGTTGTGGATGCTCCATCATTGGTGGCTTTTAAACAGAGACGTTTGTCTGAAATGATATTGGGCCTCCTGCTTGATCAGGGCGTCGGAATAGAAGACCCGCAAGGTCCCTCCCAGCTCTGTTACAAACCCTCCAGTGATGGGAGCACCCACAACCTCTGTGGGGAAGCCATTCCCGAAGAATCAACCTTCACTGGAAGGAGACTTTTTCAATCTTCCCATCAGAAGGAAAATTGCAGCCACCAGTTTCACAGCGTGCAGCACCAGTGGACTTAAATTTGGGGAGGGAAGGAACTGCAGCAGCAGCTGAGATGCTTCAGCCCAGTTGCTTCTTTGCTTCCAGGCCGTGGAGGAAACCAAACAGCCCGACTTACTCCCGGACTCACCTTCCAGCTGCTGTTCGATCATGAGAAGAACAAAAAACCGCTCTTCACACCACTCTCCTCCCATGAGTGATCCGGAAGAGGAAGTTCAGCTGTCCCAAAGGTGCTTTTTTCAAAAGGCAACTGGACTTTCTTCTTCTACTACGCTTCCCGTCGCTTTCCAACCTTTCTAGCAACACAGTACTCGATGGTTTTAACTCCTTTAAGCTCAACCACAGGTATTATCCGCTTTCTAGGCATAGGTGTTGCCTGATTGAGCACCATCTTCAGATAGGAGGCAGAAAAAAATCCTTCCCAGTTTCTACTTAAGGTGTTTGCACTGAAATAAAGGACACGTGTGGGAAAGGGTGATATGGAAACCACACCAGGCTTGCTAAAAATACATTGCTACAGGATGTAGGCATGGCTACCTTGGTATTTTCCTTATTGTGTCATATACTGTCAAACAACCAGCTGTGTTTCCTGCTTGGGTGACTAGGTAAAATATAGAAGCATGCTGAAAAAAATATACAGGCTCTTTCCCAGCCTTTCTCCAAATCTGAATACAGGTATTCCTTGATTTCCCACCGGACTCCAGCCCAAAATTTCTGTGGCTAAGCGAGACAGTTGCTGAGTGAGTTTTGCCTGCTTTTATGACGTTTCTTGCCCCAGTTGTAAGTCAACCTCGGCAGTTGTTGCGTTAGTAACATGGTGGTTCAGTGAATCTGTCTTCTCTATTGGCTTAGCTTGTCAGATGTGACAGGGGAAAAACCTGGTTATGAGCAGAGCTGCACTTAATAACAATTGGACAGACAGCACGCCACAAAAAGTCTCACTCTAGGACTCTGAGGTTTATTAGAATTTAGCATAAAAACATAAAGCTCTTACATGAATCACATTGCAATGAGGGTCAATCAGTCAAGGGTAAGGCGCTTGATTAAAAAAAATTTTTTTGTCAAAAGGTCACCCCAGGACACTGAAACCAGCATAAATACGAATCTGTTGCCAAACAAAATTTTGATCACGTGACCATGAGGATGCTGCAACGGTCGCTAAGTGTGAAAAATGGTCGCAACGGTCGCTAAGTGTGAAAAATGGTCATCAGTCACTTTTTTCAATGCCATTGTAACTTTGGTCACTATACCACCTTTCTTGCCACAGTTCTTAAGTGAATAACTGCTGTGTAACTTGCATGTGTGAGGATGACATACAGAACTTCTTGTACCTTTGCAAACTATTCTAACTGCTGAATCATACCCAAAAATTAGGTAATAGCAATACATTTTGATCCTATGTCCAGCAGGTTCTGATTGAAAAAATACACACTCTTTCAAAACTACAATAAACACATCAATCTATAAATGATGTGAAACCATGTGGAGACAATATGTGTTTGTTAGCATATCAATCCCCTCCTCCTTAAATTAATACATGGATGTGGAATATAGTATGGTATAGATGTCACAAATCATGGTGGGGAAACTTTTTCTTATGGAATGCCACTGAAAAACAGGAAAGACAATAACAAAAGATATATGATATAATGGATATGAGGCGATCCATGTAAGTGGATGAGTTTGCAACATTTGTATCTTTCTATAATTAATTACCCGTAAATACATTTTTAATTTAACACTGATTTAATTTCACTGGTTCTGGATTGATATAATTCCAAGCAACATGCTTCTTGGCTTAAACCAAATGATAACAGCAATTGTGTTTAACAAAGCTTGGAGAACAGCTGATATAATTTTCTTTTCAAGAAGCAAGTTACTGTCTTTTCCCTTATTACGTAAAGATATGAGGTGGTTTGATTGGAATATTAAACTATGGAGGTGGTCTTTTTTGTACTATATTTCATCTTTTTGTACTATATTCTCCTTGTCCATGGCTATTATGATTAATACCATCACTACCATTTGTGCCGAGTATCTGAACAATATTTTCAAAATTAAATCACCCTGTGTTTCAGCAGTTTAGAAAAGGAGGAAGAAAAACTTGAAGCAGGGCCCAAAGAGTACTACCTCAATTTGAGGAATACATTTTCCAGGAAAGAAGTCTATGTGCCAAATATTGCAAATTAAAAAAAGGTCATGTGACCATCTTCAATGAAGTACTGAGTATGTATACTTTATTTTCATAATTACTTCTTTTTCAATCATAGGAGTGAGGGCTATGATAATCTCCCATTCCCAAAACAAGGTTTATAATGGCAAAGAAAAGAGCAAATGCCTCTTTTATATAATACCGTTTCCAGGAGAAATCAATCAAACAACTAAGCAACAAATTTTAACAAGTAAAAGTTTACTTGCCAAATAAGATATGTTCCAAGTGGATTGCCAATATCAACTGTTTCTAGCAGCAAGTTTTGTTTTCCAATGCAGGATGGCCAGTTCTGTCCCTTCCATTGTTTGGGAAAAGATTGCTTACTACCTACATTCAGATGTATTCTAAAATTATACCACAGCAAGTTAAAATGCCCATAAAATGACTGCAAGCTTTAAAGAATGTCTTGCTGTGTAGAATATCCTGGCATAATCTTAGCTATGGCAATATTTAAATTACATGAGTGTAAAGAGATTACAAGTGGTCCTTAACTTACAATAGTTCATTTAGTGACTGTTCAAAGTTACAATGGCACTGAAAATGACTTATGACTATTTTTCACACTTATGACCTTTGTAGCATCCCCATGATTATGTGATCAAAATTCAGATGCTTGGCAACTGGTTCATACTTATGAGTGTTAGAAGTTGTTGTGGCTTGTATGTCTAATAAATGGCATTTACAATAACTGTAAAGTAGAATATCCAGTTTACTGATCTTATAAATCAACATTAATGTTTTAATGCAAGCGAAAGCCTAGGAATCTGAATCAGAAAGTGATTAAATGCAAAAATCCAAGGCTTTGAAACTTGGAAAGCACATGGCACAGAATGGTACAGAAACAAGCTGCAACTAGTTCACAGAATCACAACTGTGAGTGCATCCTTTAGTTAGAACAGAAGCACATAAAACCACTTGTATATTTTCAGACCAAAAAAAGATTGATCAGATTTTTTGCATCCTCAGTTCTATCTAATTTTCCTTCAAAATCAGTACTGTTTTCTACCCTATTGTTACAAGTACATCCCTATTTAAATGAAACTGAAAAAGTTCCAGGACAGCAGAAATAATGTACAAGAAAATGGATTTTATTTATTAAAGGAAACCAGTTTACAATGTGAATCTCAAGTGAGAGCCATTTAAAAAAAGAGAGTACAGCTGATACCTACAGATATTGAAATGGAGAGCAGCAAATTCCACTAATTTAGAATCATAATTAAAATAATTCATGGAGTACTATGAATTATATGCATATTCTATGTTCCATGTTCTATCTCACACACACACACACATCCCGCCCTCCCAACTTCCAAGTAGAAAAAGAAATCTTACAGAATTATTCAAAAAATAATTTTAAAGAGAAAACACGTCTTCACCTCATCCAGAGATTCCTTCTCCTCCCCCCCCCCTTCTCACCGCCTCGAGAAACAGAGCAACATTCCAACCTCTCCCGAAGCAACAAGCGTGTTGGGCAGGAAGGGAAGGCTTCTGGCGGCTCCCGGGCGGCGACCCCACTGCCATCCGCTCGCAGCAATCGAAACTTGGCAATCGAAACCATGAGGTCTCCATTCAAAACACACACACACACCACACACACACAGCCAGCTCCTTGTTAAAGGAAATTCTTTGCATTCTTTGAAAGTATTCAGATGCAGTCAAACTGGATCCAATTTAAAAGTAAGAAGAAACTTCCCACAGCGACAACAATTAACCAGAGCACAGCTTTTCTCCGGAAGTTGTGAGTGCTCCGATACTGGAAGTTTTAAAGAATAAACTGAACAGCCATTGATCAAAAATGATATAGCGTTTCCTGCCTGAGCAGGGAGCGGAGGATTGGAGTAGAAGACTTCCAAGGACAAGACCCCTTCCAGCTCTGGTTATTCTATGTATGTTCCATGTTCTCTCTCTCTCTCACACACACACACACCCCCGCCTCCCAACTTCCAAGTAGAAAAGGAAATCTTACAGAATTATTCAAAAAATAATTTTAAAGAGAAAACACGTCTTCACCTCATCCGGAGATTCCTCCCCCCCCCCGCTTCTCACCGCCTCAAGAAAGAGAGCAAACCAAGCAGCCGGGAAATAGATCACTCAGCTGATTCGTCAGTCGCCCCGCGCTCATCAAAACAAGCGTGTTGGGCAGGAAGGGAAGGCTTCTGGCGGCTCCCGAGCGGCGACCCCACTGCCATCCGCTCGCGCCTCTTCTTTGGATGCCCAAAGCCTTCCAGCCCACTCAGGGCGAGTCAGCTGCGGTGCAGCCGGTGGTGGGCAGGAAGGTTTTCGGGCAGCTCCTGGGCGGCAGGTGTCTGGGTGGGAAGAGCTGGAGGGGGTGGTGGTGGCATTTTCGCTGCAGAGCAGAGGCGCACAATCACGAACGGACTCTGCGGCAGGAGGAGAGGGTGGGGGGCAGCGGCAGCCGCCCGCAGAGAACCTCCACGCGGTTCAGGGGATTCTGCCGGGCGGCGGGAGCCCCGGAAGCGAGAGGAACTTCTCTGTGGGCGGCTGCAGCTGCCCCCACCCTCTCGGAGGCGGCGATCCCAAACACGAACGGACTCTGCGGAAGGGTGGGGGGGCAGCGGCAGCCGCCCGGCCTTCCACGCAGTTCAGGGGCTTCTGCCGGGCGGCGGGAGCCCCGGAAGCGAGAGGAACTTCTCTGCGGGTGGCTGCAGCTGCCCCCACCCTCTCGGAGGCGGCGATCCCAAACACGAACGAACTCCGCGGAAGGGTGGGGGGGCAGCAGCAGCCGCCCGGCCTTCCATGCGGTTCAGGGGCTTCTGCCGGGCGGCGGGAGCCCGGAAGCGAGAGGAACTTCTCTGTGGGCGGCTGCAGCTGCCCCCCCTCTCGGAGGCGGCGATCCCAAACACGAACGGAGTCCGCGGAAGGGTGGGGGGCAGCGGCAGCCGCCCGGCCTTCCACGCGGTTCAGGGGCTTCTGCCGGGCCGCGGGAGCCCCGAAACCGAGAGGAAGATCTCTGTGGGCGGCTGCCGCTGCCCCCACCCTCTCCTCCTGCCGCGGCGAGCGGAAAATTCTCTGATTCTTAGATAGAATAGATTAGATTACTCACCAGTGAGTAAGTGCAGCTGCAACCCCAAAAGACGAAAGGAAATGGAGACTCGCGCAGGCGTCCTCAGCTAAGCGGAGTCCAGCCAATCAGTGAGCTGGTTGGGATGGAAAATTTTCAGCACGTGGCGTGCTGAAAATTTCCCATCCCAGCCAGCTCACTGATTGGCTGGAGTCCAGGCCAATCCAATCAGTGAGCGGCAGGCTGGGCTGGCTTAAATTTGTAGGTAGGTAGGATAGAGAACAGAACGATGAGCCAGCCCAGCAAGCTAGCAGCTGATGGGCGGGAGCTGCGAGCGCCAAAAAAAGCGTGCTTTTTTAAAAAGCGTGCGGGACGCGGGAAAATGCATTAAAAAGTGGGGGTGTCCCGCCAAAAGCGGGACGTCTGGTCACCTTAGTCAAGGGGATGGCTTGTGACTGATGGAACACCTCCCATTCTCCACTCTTGCCTTATATACTTTTAAGTCCACAAAGGCACATGACTTTCAGGATTCTGACACCTGGTCATAAGCAACAGGGCAGTTGCTCATTCCTTCAGCCTAAACGTCACAACATTAACTATTTTTGTATATGTGACCAACGTACGTTTTCCCCAGGATCTTAGCCCACCACCAACCACTATTTGCCAGCTATCCTGCTTCCAAAACACATTTTCAACATGCAAAATGTAATTTCTACATACTCGGGAGACAGAAGTCCATCACACACAAGTCCACCACTGACTTTTCATATGTTAATCAATGCTGATTTGTGTCTGGGTCCCCTCTCTCCCCTGGTTCTCTGACTGCCTCGGGGTTGGACTAGAAGACCTCCAAGATCCCCCCCCAACTCTGTTATTCTGTTAAAGGATGGTTCCTTCCAACTGTGCTACTCCGCATCCCTTTCCCTCCCCTCTTTCTGTTCCCCAGGCTTCGTCCCGTCCCTCCTTCCGTCTCTCTGACTGCCTCGGGAGAAGCAGCCCTGGACTCCCTGCCCAGGTGATCATCCCACCCGGGACCCGTTCCCCCCATGGCAAAAGGTAGGGGGACCACCAAGTGGGCGGCGCTCTCTCCCCTTTAGGGAAGGGGAGGAGCAGGATGGGGAGGGGAGGAACTATAAGCGTTTACTGCTTGGAGTCTGCGGAGTCCTAGTAGTTCAGGGGAAATCCACGTGCGTGGCCAGCTGCGATCGCGATCGTATCTTTTCCCGGACTCTTGGGAGTGGGCGAAGAAGAGAGCCGCCTCTTTCCTTTCTTTCCTTTCCCTTTTTTTTCCTTCCTTCTTCCCACCTGGGGAAATGCTTGGAGAGGTGATCTTTCAAGGTAGCTTCTTGGGGCGCTCTTATGATCGCTCCTGCAGTCCCCACCTTCTCCTGGGGGAGATTATTCCATCAGCCCTTCCCGATCGTTTCCCGTGACTTTTTTTTCTCCCTCTGGTGCTGTTTCAGATCCAGGAGGCTTGGGGTTCAATGGATGGGAAACCGGCGGGCAGAAAAGGGGGCGCTCCCTCTCAGGAGCTGTTGTTTCGGGGAGTTGCTCTGGACGAGCCACCTCCGGAGGGAGCATCAGGTAAAAGCTCCTCCTGATGCCCTTACCCTCAGGATTGACTTTTCACCAGAGTTAATTTCATTCGTGAATTCTTTTTCATTGTTTAATTTAACTGTTTTTAAAGTCTTGTGTCCATTTAAACAGCTATCACCCTTTTCCTATAGGCCAGTGTGTCTCAATCTTGGAAACTTTTAAGCTATGTGGACTTCAACTCCCAGAATTTTCCAGCCAGCATAGGATAACTGGCTGGGGAATTCTGGAAGCTGATGTCCATGTATTTTAAAACTGCTAAGGTTAAGAAATAGGCTATTCCAAAGGGCAAATCCCACCTGTGAAACTACTTTTTGTTTCTCTTCTGAGTATCTGATGGGGAGGGTGAACATTATATGCGTCAGGATTCTGATGCTCAAGAGTGCAGAGAAGAGCAACAAAAGATGATTGAGGGAGTAGAGGCTAAAACATATAAAGAATGGTTGCTGGAACTGGGCATGGCTAGTTTAATGAAAAGGACTAGGAGTGACATGATAACAGTATTCCAGTATTTGAGAGGTTGCCGCAAGGAAGAGGGACAATCAAGGAGAAAAGCAGCCTAGAACTGAGGAGAAATTTCCTGACCGTGAGAATAATGAATCAGTGTGTAACATTTTAAAACATCCAACATTTATGCTCACTAATTTGACAGACAACTCTGATGTACAAACAAAGGATTATTGAATTGCATTTGCAAAGGCAGGCCTCCAAGTCCCTTGCCAAGTTGGATTGACACTGCAGGTGTCATAAATGAGCCTGTTGCTGCCAAGTGTCCAAACGTTGATCATGTGACCACGGGGATGCTGCAATGGTCATAAGTGTGAAAAACGTCCTTTTTTTAGTGTCATTGGATGTGTTGGCCCAATCCAACATTGAGTTAATTTTACCCAATGCAATGAGGCATGAATCACGTTCCATATCATTCCAGTCAAAATGCCAAAGGACACAGAACTTGACAGACATAAAATCTTACTTTTGTATCAGTGGCACTCTCAAAGGGAAACACAAACAAACTGGATATTCAAGACATGATATTCAAGATTGAAAATTATGGAATGGTTATGAAATCTTTGCTAAAACAACAAGGGGGAGGTGACCTAAGACTTTTGTACCATGGCTTTATGGGATAAAAGCTTGCTGAAGGTGTGCTCAATGTGGATTTTGAATCAATCAATCAATCAATCAATCAATCAATGAATCAACTATCAGAATAGAACTAGAAGGGGACCTTGAGGTCCTCTAGTCTACACCCTTTCAAGTAGGAGATCCCATACTATTTCAGGCAATGGGTTATCCAGTCCTTTTTTTTAAAGAACTCCAGTGATGGAGGATCACCCACAACTTCTGAAAGCTACCCCATTCCGCCCCCCCCCCCCAGCCTGACATGCGCCGTATGCCTCCTGGACCGAGTGAGCAAGTGAAAAATCCTTCCAGTTTTTGGGACGTTAGACTGAATTTCACCCCTGCTGGAAGTGCTCAGAGGACTGTCGGCCAACAGAGTCCTAGCAGAATTTCCGCCTGCAAGGGGGCCATCTCCAGCACTCCGCTGCCACCGCTCCTTTGCCTCTTAGGCCCCCCTGCGCCCCCTTGCCTCTTAGTGCCCCCCTGCTGCCCCTTGCCTCTAGCGCCCCCCCCCCTAAGTCATCCCACCGCCCACTTTGGGAACCATTGCTCTAAAGGGAGATGAGAAAATTCCTTCTGACTCTGACTTGTAAACTGTGGCAAATGCTGTGTAAAACCCCCAGTGGATGTTGGTGGGGTACAAAGACTTTGAGAGAGATTTCCTTGTGTTAGATTTCAATTTGTGAGAAAATTGAAAATGTTGAGGTGGAGATTCTAGCCCCCATTTTGTCAATGGGCCATTAAAATGCCCCAGCTAGTCTATTCTACATAACAAAGTTCTCCCCTCTTCTCCCCTCGCTCCAAAATGGTGAGATTAAGGCATGATAGTATTAGCCCTTTACCCATCTCACCATAGGGCACCTGGGGAAGTGGTAATGCTCAACCAAACTTGGACTCAAAGCACAGTTTACAGAGGTGCCCCTGTATGGCCCCATGGGAGCCTGACAACCAATCAGAATATAAGCACAGATTTAAAGCTCAGAGAGGGTCTTTCAGCATCTCTCACTCTCTTTCTTCTTCCACCCACATCTTGAAGGAGGTGATCACCTTTTTCCACGGCATCTCAAGCCATGTGGTCCTGTCCACCATTAAACCATCTTTCCAAGCAGCCTCCATGTTTCCAGTGTTTCTTCCCCACTTGGAACTGAACCCAGAAAGACATTTCTTCCACAATTCTTAGTCTTTTAGGAGATATGCTGGAAGTTGAGGACTGCCCTGTTAGGATCAGTGAATAAGGCAGCCTCCATCCCTTCTCCAGTAACTGGGCTTCATCCCCTTCCTCTCTTTCCGTTTCTCTGGCTGACTCGGGGTTGGACTAGAAGATCTCCAAGGTCCTCCCAACGCTGTTATTCTTTTAAAGGGCGATCCCCTCCCCTCATCCCCCTCCTGGGCTTCGTCCCCTCCCTCTCCCCCCCCCCCGTTTCTCTGACTGCCTCAGGCAAGAAGCTGCCCAGCTCACCATCCAGCCCGGGGGGGGGGGGGCGGGGAGCAGCAAGCAGGGGGATCCCCGACTGGACGACGTTCTCGGCCCTTTAGGGAATGGAAGGAGCTGGACGGAAAGAGGAGGAGCTATAAGAGTTTTCCAGCTTAGGCTCTGGAAACTTTTGGCTGGGATGGTTCCGGGGATCCACGTGAGTGGCCGGGAAGGAAGGAAGCTTAGCCCGCGGGGATGCGAGGAAAGCGGATCTTTTCCTGCGCGCATCTCTTGAACTAGGAACAGAGCCGCGCTTCCCCGAGGGTGCCAGGTAAGAAGCTCCCTCCCTCCTTCTTCACATCTGTGGAAATGCTTGGACAGGAGACCTTCAATGCAGCTTCTTGGCTGCTGCTCAAATCGCTCCTGCAGTCAACCAACGTTCTCCTTGGGGAGATTAATAAACAACAACAACAACTAATGGATGAGCTATAAGAACGTGCAGCTTGGGATCTGCCAATTCCTGCCTGGGGTCGTTTCCGGGAGAGAGATCCACGTGCCTGGCCGGGAAGGAAGGAAGCGTGGCTGCAGCGATCGCGGATCCTTTCCTGTGTGCATCTCTTGGGAAGCGGAAGTCGGACGAGGAAGAGAGCCGTATGTTTCCCATCAAGGGCCAGGTAAAAAGCTCCTCCCTCCCTGGGAAATGCTCGGACTCTTCAATGCAGCTCATTGGGGCGCTGCTACGATCCGCTCCTGCATCCCCATTTTCTCCTTGGGGAGATGATGGTAATGATGATTGTTTTAACTGGCCATTCCTGATCGATACCCGTCACTTTTCTCTTGGACTGTTTCAGATCCAGGAGGCTTGGTGTTCAATGGCTGGGAAACCGGCGGCAGAAAAGTGGGCGATCCTTCCCAGGTGCTGTTGTTTCGGGAGTTGCTCTGGACTAGCCTCCTCCCGAGAGAGCATCGGGTAAAGGCTCCTTCTGATGCCCTTTAATTCTCTTTGCCCTCGTTTCTTTCATCCCTGAATTCGTTTTCATTGCTGCCTCTGAATCCAATCCTTGTCCTTCCTCACCTTTCCGTTTCACATAGTTACATAGTGTCCAATGTTCAAGTTTGTCAAAATCCTTCTGTTTCTTAAGCCTATCTTCTGGAGTGTTGCTATTCCTGCCAGCTTGGTGTCATCTGCAAATTTGATGAGTTCCCCATTTATCCCCTCATCCAGATCATTATGAAGATGTTTGAAGAGTACTGGGCCTAAAACAGAGCCTTGGGGTACTCCACTGCATATCTCCCTCCACATAGATGCAGTTCCATTGAGGGACTACACGTTGAGTGTGGTTGGTCAGCCAGTTATGAATCCATCTGGTGGTGATGCTGTCTAACCCACATTTTTCTACTTTGTCTAGTAGTAGGTTATGGTCTACTTTATCAAATGCCTTGCTGAAGTCCAAGTAAATTAATCGACGGCATTCCTCTGGTCCACTAATTTTGTCACTTTGTCAAAGAATGCAATAAGATTAGTCTGGTATGATCTGTTTTTGACAAACCCATGTTGGTTTTTTGGCTATTACTTTATTACTTCTAGGCATTCACTAATTCGTTGCATGATTATCTTTTCCAAAATCTTCCTGGTATTGCTGTCAGGCTGATAGGTCTGTAGTTTCCTGGATCTATTTTTTTTTCCTTTTTTGAAGATGGGAACCACTTGCATGTAATTCATTGAAGTGTTCATTGTTAGGAATATTCATGGAATACGTGGTATTTTTTCCTTCTCCCTGTGTCAGGAATTGGTAGCGCTTGAGGATGTAGCTGTGTTTTTCTCCGTGAACGAGTGGGCCCTGTTGGATTCTAAGCAAAAAGCCTTATACCAAGAGGTCATGCTGGAAAACAAGAGGAACATGGCCTCCTTAGGTAATGGATTCTCTTAAGATATTTATATTTACAGTAGTAGCCAAAGGTCAAATCTTATATCAACAAGCATAGAGCAATGTTTTGGGCAAATGGGAGTTTGGAAGAATATTGATAAATATTCAAATAGAGCAATGGTGCTTGATCCCCTTTACACCTAAGTTTGTCTTAACCTTTTTTCCTTTTTCTGTTGCAAGCAGGTGATGGATGGGAGATGGCGGATTCTGGCCAAGAGGCAGTAGTAGCTTTCCCAAAAGAGAAAAAGGAAGTTTCAGAAAAGATGGATGGAAAGCAAAGTTGTGAGGAAAACCTGTTAACGGTTGAGCTGGAGAATTATACTAGTTTCCCATATGCAGATAACAATGTCTTATTGGACACAGATGATTGCCAAGAAAAAGAAGTGTGTTCAAGGTGTGGGAAAACACTTCGAGATGGATCGGAATTATGTGACTTTTGTGAAAGCCTTTCTGGCGAGAAACAAGATGAAAGCAGGCAGCACTCCAGAAGGAGCCCTTCCTCCTCCTTACATGAAAGAATGCAAGAAGGAAGAGAAATGTACAAATGTACGGGAGTGTGCAGAAGGTTTCGGTACAAGCCGCTCTCTTACATTGCATAAAAAGACTCACAAAGCAGAGGATCCACACAAAATGTCTGGATTGTGGAAGGACCTTCAGGCAGAAAAATCATCTCAATTCACACAAGAAGGTCCACGAAGAGACAAAGCAGCATCAATGGATTAATAGGGGAAAGTCCTTCGAAAGCAGAGCCTTCCTTACTTCCCACCAAAGCATCCACAAAGAGGAGAAGTTGCACAAACGCAGGGAGGGTAGAATGATGTTTACTTGGAGCAATGAACCAAATTCCCAGAAAAAAAGCCCCACTGGGAATAAGTCATGTAAATGCCTGGAATGTGGGAAGAGCTTCCGCTCTGCAAGTCACCTCACTTACCATAATAGGATCCATACAGGGGGAAAGCCATATCATTGCACAGTGTGCGGAAAGAGCTTTGCACAAAAAGGCAACTTCAATTTACATAAGAGGATCCATACCGGAGAGAAGCTGTATAAATGCACAGAATGTGGAAAATGCTTCAGGACCTCCAGTGCCCTTTCTCACCATAAGAGGATTCATACAGGGGAGAAACCATACAAATGCCTGGAGTGTGGAAAGAGCTTCAGTAAATCCAGCCACTTAACTTCCCATAGAAATATCCACAGTGGAGAGAAACCATATCAATGCACCAAGTGTGGGAAGCGCTTCAGTCAAACAAGTCACCTTAATATCCATAAAAGTCCCCACATGGGTGAAAAGCCTTATAAGTGCACCGAATGTGACAAATGCTTCACCAGTTTGAGGTCCCTCACTTCCCACAAAAGGCTCCACACTGGGGAGAAACCATATGAATGCCGCATGTGTGGAAAGAGCTTCAATGCAAAAAAAAGCTGTATCCTACACAGCAGAACCCATACTGGGGAGAAACCATATCAGTGCCAGCAGTGTGGAAAATGCTTCAGTGATTCTGGAGAACTGACGATCCATAAAAGGATTCACACAGGGGAGAAACCCTTTAAGTGCACAGAATGCAGCATGAGTTTCAGAAGAAGTGGTTACCTTTGTAGCCACAAGAGGATCCACACTGGAGAGAAACCATATACATGTCACGAGTGCAGAAAAAGCTTTAGACACAATAATTCACTCAGGAGCCATAGAAGGCTTCACTCAGGGAAGAAATCCTATAAATGCCTGGAGTGTGGAAAATGTTTTAGTGAGAGTGCCCAGCTTACCTCCCACAATAGGATCCACACAGGAGAGAAGCTGTTTAAATGCATCGACTGTGGAAAGAGTTTCAAAGACGGGAGAAATCTTATACTGCATAAAAGAATCCACACAGGGGAGAAGCCATATCAGGGTGTAGAGTGTAGAAAGAAACTCAGAACCGGGAGTGTCTTTAATTACCATAAGAAGACCCACAGCATGAAAAGATGATGTAAGGCGTAAAAATCAAGCTAGGGTGGGGCAGGGGGATGTGCCTCACACGCCCCGCACCCGTTCACCTGAAAAAAAGCACCTTTGGAATAAGACATTCAGACAACCTTAGGGTGCAGAAAGCTGGCTTAGACATTGTATAGGGAAGATGGTGAAATATTTCAGGAGGAAACATTGCAACCTAAGTGGTGAGGTGCAGAACTGGTGTTGACAACCATCCATATTTCCCTAATGTTGGAAGGAATCAACAGTGGATCTACAACTACACCCATGTGGAGAAAGTCAGAACTGGGATGACTAAAGAGAAATGGGATCTTCAGTGAGCACTTCGCTGGGACAAAGTGACGGAAGAGAATGAACTATTGAACCAATACAAGGCTCGAGAGTTTTGTCATAAGTAATAAGTGGAGGGATGGCGCTAACATTGGTTGTGTTTCACTGATCTCTAGTCTGAGATATGATATTATGTTTTTTTTAATTAATACCCAATGTTACACAGTAGTTAAAAGGCTACGTTTATACAGTTCAGATATAGGCTGTTTTTTGTCAGGAAATTGGACAATTTAGGGAACCAGCATTAGAATATACAGGCAGCCCTTGACTTTAACTAATTCTGTTTCTGAATCCATCTGTATTAGTACATTATATATCCTCTTTATATGCATTAAACTTTGATCTCTTATTTGTTTAAACAAATTATCCTCAACTTGGATAAAACCAATTTTTTGATCTATTTTCCTCCTGGCCTGTAATTGCCCATACTGGAACCATGTTTGAACTACCTTCTCCTCTTTTAATACCTCTAAAGATGTTAGTTGTAGGACCCCCCTCCCTTTCCAAAATGAGAAGCTGTCTGTAGGTAGTTCTATCCCGTTTTTGTGCTATATTCATATTTTCAATTGCACGTCTAGGAATTGCCCACATGGGTATCTTGTCATTTAATTTATATTGGTATTTTTTCCAGACCCGCAGTAAAGCATTTCTTAAAATATGACTTTTAAAATTCTTATCCAATTTTTTGTTGAATAACAGATAAGCATGCCAACCATATACCAGATCGTGTCCCTCGATATTCAGTATTCTATCATTAGTTAAATGAGTCCAATCACTAATTACAGATAGCGCCACTGCATCATAATATAGTTTTAGGTTAGGTAATTTCAAGCCTCCTCTCTTGCGTACATCTTGCATTATTTTCATCTTTACCCTCGGTTTCTTTCCTGCCCATACAAATTTGTTGATACCCTTCTGCCATTCTAAAAGATTCGCATCTTTTTAAAGTATAGGTAACATTTGGAAGAGAAATAAAATTTTTGGTAAGATGTTCATTTTCACTGCCGCTATTCTACCCAGCAAAGATAAGTGCAATTTCTCCCATTGTTTCATCTCTATCTGTATACTATGCCAAAGTGGTTCATAATTATGCTTATATAATTTCCCATTTGAGGTTAAAATATTAACCCCAAGATATTTGACTTTTTTGACTACCTCACATCCTTTTTTTAAAAATTATTTTAATTTTATCAAATTTCATATATATATTCACAATTATATGATCTCATAACTGTTATTAATAATATATATTTATAACAATTTTTCCCTACTGTTGACAATATACTTGAAGATTGCTTTTTTTAACATCCCATAGATCCATCTTGTCTTACAACGGTCCTACTTCTTCTTCCCCCCTCCCTCTTTCCTTCCCTCGTTTCTTCTCTCCTACTCCCCTTCCCTCCCTCCTTCCCCTTCCCTCCTTCCCTCCTTTCTTTTCTCCTTCTCTCCTTCCTTTCCTCCTTCTTTCCCCCTTCCTTCTCTCCTACATTCCCTCCTTCCTTCCCTCCTTTCTTCTCTCCTTCTCCTTCCTTCCCTCCTTCCTACCCCCCTTTCTTCTCTTTCTTCTCTCCTTCCTTCCTCCTCTCCTTCCCCTCCTCTCCTTCCCCTTCCTCCCCATTACCCTTCCCCTCTTCTTCCCATTCCTCCCCTCTTTCCTACTCTTACATTCCCTCCCATTCTTCCTCTGCCTTTCCCTTTCTCCTATTCCTCTCCTTTCTCCTCTCCTTCCTATCTTTCCTTCTACTCCTCCCTCCATCCACTCTATCTGTTGTTGTGTTTACATATTCTCCTCTTCAGGGGATGACCTGGTTCTCTCCCCCCCCCCTTATTTGAAAATTATATAAAAAAGGCAAGATTTACAAAATACAAGATACAAAAATAGATAACCTCACATCCTAGCATCCCTCCTAGTTCTTCCTTTTGTTTAGTATTCATATTTATAGCTAATATTTTTGTTTTTCCTAAATTTATTTTAAAACCAGACACTTGACCATATTAATTAATCGTATTCATTAAAACCATACTGGATTCCTGCGGTTGTTCCAATATTATGACCAAATCATCAAAGCGCGGACTCTGTATTCTTGCTGCCTAATCTTGATCCCTTTTAGACCATCCAAGCCCCGTATTTTATTCAACAATACTTCCAAAGTTATAATAAACAATAGTGGGGACAAAGGACAGCCCTGTCTTGTACCTTTTCCAATTTGAAAAGGGTCTGTCAAGCTTCCATTGACTATGATTTGTGCTGTTTGCTGTTGGTATATTGCTTTAATTGACTGTAAGAAGCTATCTCCTATCTGCATTTTTTGCAATATCTTCAGCAGAAATTGCCAGTTAACTCGATCAAAGGCCTTCTCAGCATCCAAAAATATGAACGCAGCAGGGATCTGGTTGTTCTTTCCCAAATATTCTAATGCATTAATAATTAATCTGACATTACTTTTCATCTGTCTCCCCTGTATAAAACCTGTTTGGTCGGTGTGTATCAATTGTTGAATAACCAGCATTAACCTATTTGCTAGTATTTTAGTAAAAATTTTATAATCTACATTAAGTAATGAGATAGGTCTATAATTTTCTGGTTGGGTAGTATCTTGATCTTCTTTGGGTATCAAAGATATAAACGCTGTCTTCCAAAATGGAGGCACCTTACCTTCCGTTTGAATCTTGTTAAATAATTCTCTAAGAGGTTCTACCATTTCTAACTGTAAGTTTTTATAGTAAACCGCTGTCAAACCATCTGTACCTGGTGCTTTCCCTAACTTTAGTTGCTTAATTACCTGCAAATTTTCCCCCGAGGTTATTGGTTGGTTCAATTTTTGCCTGTGCTCTTCTCTAACTGAGGGTATTTTCTCTTTATCTAAGTATTTGTCTATATCTAAACCATTAATTTTATCCCCTTTATACAATTCTGTAAAAAATTCCTGAAATGCCTTTTGAATCTCCTGTTGAAACACCTCCTTCCCTCTATAAATCAGTTTAGTTATATTTCGAGTTTTCCTTTTTTTCCTAATCTGATACGCTAACCATCTGCCAGGTTTGTTTGCGTTACAGAAAGTATTGTGTTTTGCATATAATAAACTAGTGGCTACCTGGTCAGAGATCAACATGTCAAATTGAGATTTTAATATGGTAATTGCTTCCTTAACCTTTGTATTGCCTGGATTCATTGTTAACTCCAACTCTTTCCTCTTAATTTCCTCTTCCAATTCTGTTCGTTTTAGCCCTTGTTTATGTCTATGTATTTTATTTATATTCATCAGCACTCCTCTCATATACACTTTGCTTGCATCCCATACGAATTCCATAGGTGTACCCTTATTCATATTCAAAACAAAATATTCAGATAACAATTTTTTACAATCATTAATGTACTTTTCATATCTGAATAAGTTTTCATTCAATCTCCAAGACCTTCTTGCCTGCACTGCCCTTCCCAATTCCATCCAAACTGGGTTATGATCCGAAAGGACCCTAGGTGCAATCTTTGTCCTCTTCACCCTAGAAAGCAAATCATTAGTGATTAGTATAAAATCAATCCTTGAAAAGGATTGATGTCTATCAGAAAAGAAGGTGAAGTCGTATTCCTCTGTGTTTCTTTCTCACCAAATATCTCTCAATTCAAAGTCGTCCATCATGTCAAAAAAAGGTTTGGGTAGCTTAGCTCGCATTTTAATATTTGGGCAAGATGTCTTCTTATTTCTTTTAGTGTCTATCACACTGTTCCAATCACCCAGTAGTATACAAGAGCTATAGTCCCACTGTACTAATTTAGCATGAAGATTTCTATAGAATCCGTCTTGCTGTTGATTAGGAGCATAAATTCCCAAAAGTAATGTCTTTTTCCCTTCTAAGATTAGATCTAGCGCAATATATCTTCCAAAGGGATCTGCTTCAATTAGTTCAGCTTTGATGTCTTTTCTTAAGTATACAACTATGCCATTTTTCTTTTGTAGCAGAAGCTACAAAATGTTGACCAAGTTTTGACTTAATCAAATATTTTGATCAGTTGATTTGATATGAGTTTCTTGGAAACAAATTATATCATTCTTAAACTATTTAAGATAGTGAAATATTTTCTTTCTCTTCTGTGGAGAATTCAGTCCATTGATGTTCTATGTTAAAATCTTAGTTGTCATCTTTGGTTACCTGAAGCTTTTTTAGAGCCTCCTGCATGGCCTGTTTAACTTTTGGCCTAGCTCCTCCCACGGCTTCTGAGCTTGTTGCTGTAACTCCATGATCGATGGCCGGTGATTGTTGAGGTTGTTGCCTTTTAGCTTGTTTTTCCATTCGTCTGGTAGTCATATGGCTGGGTCTTTGTTCCATGACACCTTGCCCTTCTGGAGAGGGGAGATGGTACATCTTGTCTGGTAGTTGTGTGGTTTGCTGTCTGTCTTGTCCTTCTTGTGGTCTTTCTCCAGATCCAGATGGTGCAGGGTGTCCCGCCTTCAAAATATTGTGATAAAAATCTCGAGCTTTCCATATGGAGTTGAGACGATATCTTTGCCTGTCAAATGTAAGTATAATACCAAATGGCGCGTCCCATCTGTACTGTATCTGACGGTTTCTGAGTTCTTCCACTAAAAAAGCATAGTCTCTCCTGGCTCTTAGCATTTGAGGTGGTATTTCTTTCAAAACAGTCAAATCCTGGCCCCCAATTTGGAGCTTAGTGTTATAAGACTCTTGTAATATCATGTTTCTGAGCTCTCTTGTAGTGAAATATATAACTATATCTTGGGGGAGTTGCTTCTGTTTTGCCACCCAAGAATTAACGCGATAAATTTTATCGATCTGACAGTCAAAGTTAGACCCTGGTCTTCCCACCAGACAATCAAAAGCTTCTGAAAAAATCTGTTTCAAGTTCTCCTGTTTATCCTCACGCAACCTCTTACTCTTAATGCCAGCTCCATCTGCCTGTACTGTATCATAATAATTTCTTTTTCAGCATTTTCAACTTTTTGTTGCACCACCTCAGTTTTGGATGTCAAATTGGTATTAGCTCGTTAAGATCCTCTAGACTATCTTCAATTCCAGAAACATGTTCAGTCAATACAGTTACAAGTCCCAGCATATCATCTTTCATTTTAGCAACCCTGGTATCAATTTTTTCATACGTATCAGCCTTAAGTTCTTTTATCTCCTCTTTTATCTCCTCTTTGAACTCTTTCAGTTTGTTTTCCACTTTGTCTGTCAGTTTGTTTGTCAGCATGTTATGAGCTTCACTCAGTTCTCTCAGGAAGAGTTCTGTCGTTAGTAACTCTCCAGTAGGGGGCATAGAGGGCGGTGGCTGTGACTTTGTACCAAGTATTGGCGATGTACTTCTGGGGGCTGAGAAGGAGGGCGGCTTCAGATTAGGATTTGGTTTTGATGCCATTCCAAATTTTATCTTCAAGCAATTAGGAAAACTCTACTGGCCTGCTATACAGTTGTGGAATGAGGTACTTTTCTTTTTTTTATAAACTTCGTAGGACTTTGCAGAAGTTTTCAAAAAATAAGCATTATAACGAAACAGTTCAGCATATTCACCACTGTTTTGACTGTCTCTATATTAGCAAAGAGTCTTTTAAAACTTTAAAAGTGAAACTAATTAATAAAGATCTGTTGGCCAGCTGTGAGGCAAAATAATTCACTCCCTTTCTTTGAAGTTTTGAAACTCCGTATAACTAGATAAACATTGTTACTCAGCAATTCAACTGACTCGTCGCCATTTTAGATGCCTCTTTAAATAGATAAAATAACGGAAGAGGATCTTGTAAAAAAGAAGCTAGGATTTAAATAAACAATTAATGCTCTCGCATACGAATTCTGCTCGTTTTGAAATCAAGTAATTCAATCTTTGAACTGAGTGGGAGGGAAGTTTACTTTGAGCTGCAAAGCAGCTGGAGAATTCCAGCACGGAGCAGTTCTGCCTTCAGCTGGCCCCCCTTCTCTTCACAGACACAGAAGCTGCAAAGATCAGAAAGGCATTTGCTTGACAAAACTTCTCTCCTTTCCCTTCTTTTCCCGAAGAGTAAGATGCCTGTCAGATGTCTGATAGATGATCATCTTAACAGATAACGCGACTGGTAACACAGGAGCAGCTATGTTTAGCTGCTTCCATCAGTAAGTCCCGCCCAGGAACAGGCAGCCCTTGACTTATGACCACAATTAAAGCCCAATGTGGGAATAATTGCAGAGAAATGCTCCCACAGGATGTCCCATAGTGTACACGAAACAATGAAAGCGCATGGGAATGTGGAAAACAGGATAAATGACTCATAAAAGTAAGCTCTGGCCCTAAGTGATAACATTGTATGTTAATGAGTGTAATAAGAATAAAAGGGAGTTTCGGACTCTGTTCTGAGCTCTCATCCCGAGACTTCTTGCCTGCGTGTCTTATTCCTCATGAGAGACCACCACACCCAAAATTATCGGTCGAGGCCTAGTTTATGGGTCTCCAAACCTGGCCAATTCTGGACTTCAATTCCTAGAATTCCTCTTACCATGCTGCCTAGGGGATTCTGGGAGTTGAAGTCTACAAGTCTTAAAGTTGCCAAGTTTGAAGTGTCCTGGCTTAGACGTGTGGAATTATACTTTGTAGTTGTTTCTAGTGCTTTCCTACTGTAAAGTCTTTTGATGTTCAACACCCTGGAAATGGAGAAAGAATTATGGTGAATAGTTCCTTGCTTTAAAATCTCAAGAGGGAAGTTGGTGAAGAGGCCTAAGATTCCTTGGAAAAGGCCAGATTCCAGTGGTGGAATTCAATCTTTTTTTACTACCGGTTCTGTGGGCATGGCTTGGTGGGCATGGCTGGGGATCATGTGACCGGGCGGTTTGCACGACGGAAGGAAGATAGTAACAGTAAAATTCAAAACTGTAACAATTAATTGCACATTCAAAATCCAATTTAAAAACCTTTTTAGTTAATGTTAATTCAACACAATTGTTGAACATGATCCAGTGATACCAGGTTTTCAAAGTCTGATAGTCATTTTTCAAGAATGTTAGTAACTAGTAACTTAGTAAACTCAGTAAAATTTAGTAACTACTTCACTGTTCAGTAAATTCTGTGTAATGCAGTGCATCCCTGATAATTCACATATACACTGCTGCCTTTTTAAAAAAAAAATAACAGGGTGGGGTGGGGGTAGAGAAGGAAGAAGACTTTGTTCTGTGGTATCTGCCATTTCAGAAATGCTCATTAGACTGCCCCACGTGATCAGTCTTTCCGTATTCCTCAATATATTGGTGCCCAGCAGCTGGTCAAAATCCTAGTAGTACTTATGGAGCTGTAAATGATACTATGGCAAGATATAAGCCTTGCAGCTCATGTATACTCACACAACGTAAGAGTGATGCCATTATCCAGGTTTATCTGTGACAAAGGTCTCACTGTGCATAAATATCAAGATAGAAAGGGCACTTTATTAAAAAAAAAACTGCAGTGTTTTGACTCCAATTGGTTATAAAACATCGTGTTTGGCATACTGGAACATTTGGACAGCATTTTCTTCTAATATGGAATGTTGTTCTATCATAATTTTGTTTTGCTTTGTTTTTTCCTGTATGTGACAATATCCAACTTTAGACAGTAATTAGACCACTTTTTAATTTACTTTTTAAATATGTTGGAAATGCTTATCCCTTTTCCACAATCTCCCCTATATTTCAGTGTTCAATTAGATTACTTTGTAACTCAAAGTTTGAGAAACCACCCCAAGTACCCTTCCTCCCGCTCCTCGCTTTTTAAGGCCACTTCTACGAATGGAGCTAGGAGGCAGAGGGGGGCTATCCTCTTCCCCCCCTCCCCGCATGTTTACCTGTGTTGCATTTCTAAGGTGGGAGGGGTAGAGGCAGGCGAGAGTGGCGCATCCGTGTGGAGCGGGGGCAAGAGGGATTGGGGGGGTAGCTCTGTTGCACACGCACGCTGCTGCGATGCAATCCTCGCGGAGGCAGCTCACAGCACAGTCCCGGAAAGGGAGTCAGAAGTAAAGCCATTTATAAAAGCGCGAGAGAGGCAGGCGAGCGCTCTTGTGCAGTGACATCGGACTCTGCTGCGTAATGCAGCACCAATTCCCAATCTCTGAAATGCAGGCCCAAGGACAGCCCTGTTCAGTCCCACATCTCTTCTCCATGCACAGCACACGCAGAGTCGTATCAGAGGAGAAATGCAGGCAAAAGGCTCTTCTCTTTTTTCTCTGCCTCACTTCCCCCCCCCCCTTGCAGCCTGACATGCTTGTATGCCTCCTGAGCGAGCGAGCGAAAAATCCTTCCAGTCTTTGGGACGTTAGACTGAATTTCACCCCTGCTGGAAGTGCTCAGATGACTGGCGGCCAACAGCGCCCCAGGCAGAATTGCGTCCTGCGAGGGGGCCATCTCCAGTACTCCTCTGCCACCTCCTTTGCCTCTTAGCGCCCCCCTGCCGCCCCCTTGCATCTTAGCACCCCCTGCTGCCCCCTTGCCTCTTAGCGCCCCCCCCCTAAGTCATCCCACCACCCCTCGGGGGGCGGTACCACTTTGGGAACCACTGCTCTAAAGGGAGATGAGAAAATTCTTTCTGACTCTGACTTGTAAACTGTGTGGCAAATGCTGTGTAAAAGCCCTCCAGTGGACGTTGGTGGGGTATAAAGGCTTTGAGAGAGATTTGTTGTTGCTTACAATCCCAATGTGTTCAATTGGAGGCGTGGGTACGTCTGGTAAGGTGGCTGCAGCAGGAAAGGTAAGGAAAAACCAAAAGTGCCTTTGAGTCCAGAAGGATCTCCTTCCCTCTTTCAACCAGATGGCAAGAGAAATTCTTGAGGAGGAAATGGGGAAAACGCCAGGAACCTTCTCTCTGCAGACTTCAAGCATACTCTGTTAGGCTTGGAGCTGTTTTACTATAGGAGAAATAGTTTGTACAGGTAGTCCTCAACTTACAACAATTGATGCCAAAATTTTTGTTAAATCAGTCACGTTTAGTGCAATTTGACCATTTTGTGACATTGCCACAGTTGTTAAGTGAATAATCACAGTTGTTAAATTAGCAACACGGATGTTAAGTGAATCTAGTTTTCCCCGTTGACGTTGTCAGAAAGTCGCAAGAGGTGATCACATGACCTCAGCACACAACGATCATAAATGTGAGTCAATTCCCAAGTGTCTGAATTTTGATCACATGACCATGGGGATGCTTGAACGGTCGTAAGTACAAAAAACGGTCGTAACTCACTTTTTGTAAATTGCATTTGTAACTGAACGGTCACTAAATGAAATGTTGTAAGTCAAGGACTATCTGTACTGCGTAGAAGTAGTTTTTCTTCTGAACTTCATATATGGGTACTTTTAAATGAAGGGCTTAAATATTTCCCCGCTCGGACCTTTTAAATAGTTAAATATTAAATATTTCCTAGTTCAGAAGTTTTCTTCTGCTTCAAAGTGGTATGGTTAATGGGGCTCTGTTATGGAGAAAATAAATCGTTCTGTATTTATTGGGAATAGTATTAGAATAGAATAGCATAGAGTAACAGTTGGAAAGGACCTTGAAGGTCTTCTAGTCCAGCCCCCTGCTTAGGCAGGAAACCCTACACCAGATAAATGGTTATCCAACATTTTTTTAAAAGCTTCCAGTGTTGAAGCATTCACAGCTTCTGGAGGCAAGTTATTCCATTAATTGTTCATTGTCAGGAAATTTCTCCTTAGTTTTAAGTTGCTTCTCTCCTTGATGAGTTTCCACTCATTGCTTCTTGTCCTGTCCTCTGGTGCTTTGGAGAATAGCTTCACTCCCTCTTCTTAGTGGCAGCCCCTGGGATATTGGAACATTGAAAAAAGCAGAAAAAATCCCCGTTTCATCTTTATTCTCTTTTGGGGCAAGAAATTTTGGATTGAATTGTGATTGTCTAATACATCTCAAAGTTGAATTGCTTTCAGACGTGTCCCTTGACACTTCAAATACAGGTAGTCCTCGACATATGACCATAATTCTGTCCAAAATTTCTGTTGCTAAGTGTGACTTTTGGCAAGTTGACTTTTGTGCCATTTTAGCATAGTTCTTGCTGTGGTTCCTTGAATCGCAATAGTTGTTAAGTTGGTAACAGAGTTGCTAAGCAAATCTGGCTCCCCCATTTCTTGTTTGAAGGTCACAAAAAGTGATCACATGACCCGGGGACACTGCAACCGTCATAAATATGAGTCAGTTGTCAAGGGGTTGTTAATTTTGATCACGTCACCATGGGGATGCTGCAGCTCTCTTTAAGTGTGAACAACAATTCTAAATCACTTTTTTCACTGCCGTTTGTAACTTCGAACTAAACAAACGGTTGGAAGTCGAGCACTGCTTCTGAAGCAGCAATGGATTATTTGTTATTAAGGGACAATCATGACTATTAATCATTTATGGAAATACGTTGTAAGTTGAGGACTACCCTGTTAGAATAGGTAGACACGACAGGAAACCTTACAGAGAAATTTCCTGACAGTTAGGACAATTAATCAGTGGAACAACTTACCTCCAGAAGTTGTAAATGTTCCAACACTGGAAGTTTTGAAGAAGAGATTAGACAACCAGTTGTCTGAAATGGTACAGGGTTTTCAACCCGAGCAGGGGGTTGGCTCCGGAGAGTGAAAAAAGGCCCTACGACCAAACTGGAAGTCATAGTTCCTGAACTTCCAGGTTGCCCATAGGGCCAATTTTCGCCCTCTGGAGGCTTCAGGGAAGATCCTCAAGCTTCTGGAGGGCCTCTAGGGGGTGGGGAGCCTGTTTTCACCCTCCCTAGGCTCCTAGAAAGCCTTTGGAGCCTGGGGATGGCAAAAAAAGAGCACCAAAAGTGGGGGGGGGAGCGCTGGTCGCACACACATGCATGCTGGGGTCACATGCATAGCATGGGTGTGGGCATGCCCATGCACGACCCCACTGCCCTCCTCCCACTTTTGATACGCAATCCAAAAAACCATCACTGATATATGTACTTCCCTCCCTCCCCAATATGAGGTTCAGAGATCTTCAAAAGGTAAGGAGGAGGGTGTGAGGTCAGGTGGGGTGGGACCCTGGGGGAGAGAGTGAAGGGCCAAGGAGACCCAAGGGTTAGGAAACAAAGCAAAAGGATGTTTTGGAGGGTGGGGTGGGGCCTAGAGATGCCTATGGCAGGCAGGCCTAGCCCTGCGCTAGGCCTCCAAGGAGTTTTTTCCAGCTCTGAGTAGATAGTGTTCTGCTTAGCGACTCACACATTTGATTAATGGCTGCATCAGGGAGAGCAGGGGGATTCGGGTAGTTAAGGAAAGCAATTTCACTTCAGAGCCATTGCAACCTGCATCCTTAATTCAAAGCCCATTATAGTTATATCTTGAGAACTACTTATATGCGGAATTCTGGGGCTGAAAATCGGGTGAAATCAAGGTACAGTTGCGAGAAAACATCTACTGTTCGTGTAGTATTATTTTCAGCAGACTCTGTTTGTCTATTGTTGTGACTTAGGTGAAGTTCAGAGCACATTTTATGACCAATTCATGCAAACTCCACGTAATCCCAAAGGGTTCACATACTTTTTCTTGCAACTGTAGAAGACAAACTCCACATGTGAGAATTCCATGATCAACAGACAAAAGCTCCACCCAAAATTCCTTTTTGAGGAATTCCTCTACTTTTGGAAAAGGAAATATCCAGATGTTTTGCTGATAACCAGAAACTAGTAGTTAGCCATTTTCCTTTTCACTCCACTTACAGATTTAATCATGAGAAATGTTTGAGCAAAATGAATCAGGACAAAAGTCAAACAATCAATTTCTCACATATACTGGGAGATCAGAAATGAAATTCAAGCATTCTCTAAACTCATCTAGCTTTCCTCATATGGATTACCTTGTGTGCAATAAGGGATGATTTATGCTTGAAGTAATGACCACAGACTCGACAATTCAAAGATTTCTCCACGGTGTGAGTCCTCTGGTGTGCCACCAGATTGGAATTCTGACTGAAACCTCTCCCACAATCAGGACATTCAAAGGGTTTCTCTCCTGTGTGAGTCCTCTGGTGTGTCGCCAGATTAGAATTATCACTAAAACTTTTCCCACACATATGACATTCAAATGGTTTCTCACCTGTGTGAGTCCTCTGGTGTTTCACCAGGCTGGAATGATCACAGAAACCTTTCCTACAGGAAAGACATTCAAAGGGTTTCTCTCCTGTGTGAGTCCTCTGGTGTGTCACCAGATTGGAATTCTGACTAAAGGTTTTCCCACAAATAGGACATTCAAAGGGTTTCTCTCCTGTGTGAGTCCTCTGGTGTATCACCAGATTGGAATTTTTACTAAAGCTTTTCTCACAGATAGGACATTCAAAGGGTTTCTCTCCTGTGTGAGTCCTCTGGTGTATCCGTAGGCTGGAACTCAGACTAAAACCTTTCCCACAATCAGGACATTTGAAGGGTTTATCTCCTGTGTGAGTCCTCTGGTGTCTCACCAAATTAGAATTATCACTAAAGCTTTTCCCACACATATGACATTCAAATGGTTTCTCACCTGTGTGAGTCCTCTGGTGTTTCACCAGGCTGGAATGATCACAGAAACCTTTCCTACAGGAAAAACATTCAAAGGGTTTCTCTCCTGTGTGAGTCCTCTGGTGTGTCACCAGATTGGAATTCTGATTAAAGGTTTTCCCACAAATAGGACATTCAAAGGGTTTCTCTCCTGTGTGAGTCCTCTGGTGTGTCACCAGATTGGAATTTTTACTAAAGCTTTTCCCACAGATAGTACATTCAAAGGGTTTCTCTCCTGTGTGAGTCTTCTGGTGCTTCACCAGGGTGGAATTATCACTGAAGCTTTTCCCACAATCAGGACACTCGAAGGGTTTCTCTCCTGTGTGAGTCCTCTGGTGTCTCACCAGACTGGAATTCTGATTAAAGCTTTTCCCACAATCAGGACATTCGAATGTTTTCTCACCTGTGTGAGTCCTCTGGTGTTTCACCAGGCTGGAATGATCACAGAAACCTTTCCTACAGGAAAGACATTCAAAGGGTTTCTCTCCCGTGTGAGTCCTCTGGTGTGTCACCAGATTGGAATTCTGATTAAAGGTTTTCCCACAAATAGGACATTCAAAGGGTTTCTCTCCTGTGTGAGTCCTCTGGTGTGTCAACAGATTGGAATTTTTACTAAAGCTTTTCTCACAGATAGGACATTCAAAGGGTTTCTCTCCTGTGTGAGTCCTCTGGTGTGTTCGTAGGCTGGAACTCAGACTAAAACCTTTCCCACAATCAGGACATTTGAAGGGTTTCTCTCCTGTGTGAGTCCTCTGGTGTCTCACCAGATTGGAATTCTGACTAAAGCTTTTCCCACAGATAAGACATTCAATGGGTTTCTCTCCCATGTGAGTCCTCTGGTGTGTCACCAGGCAGTAATTGTCACTAAAACGTTTCCAACAAATCAGACATTCAAAGAGTTTCTCTCCTGTATGAGTCCTCTGGTGTGTCCGTAGGCTGGAACTCAGACTAAAACCTTTCCCACAATCAGGACATTCAAAGGGTTTCTCTCCTGTATGAGTCCTCTGGTGTGTCACCAGATTGGAATTCTGACTAAAGCTTTTCCCACAAATAGGACATTCAAAGGGTTTCTCTCCTGTGTGAGTCCTCTGGTGTGTCACCAGATTGGAATTATCACTAAAGCTTTTCCCACAGATAGGACATTCAAAGGGTTTCTCTCCTGTGTGAGTCATCTGGTGTGTCCGTAGGCTGGAACTCAGACTAAAACCTCTCCCACAATCAGGACATTCGAAGGGTTTCTCTCCTGTGTGAGTCCTCTGATGTCTCACCAGATTGGAATTCTGACTAAAGCTTTTCCCACAGATAGGACATTCAATGGGTTCCTCTCCTGTGTGAGTCCTCTGGTGTGTCACCAGGCTGTAATTATCACTAAAACTTTTCCCACAAAGTGGACATTCAAAGGGTTTCTCTCCTGTATGAGTCCTCTGGTGTCTCACCAGATTGGAATTCCAACTGAAACGTTTCCCACAGTCAGGACATTCAAAGGGTTTCTCTCCTGTGTGAGTCCTCTGGTGTGTCACCAGATTGAAATTTTTGCTAAAGCTTTTCCCACAGATAGTACATTCAAAAGGTTTCTCTCCTGTGTGAGTCTTCTGGTGTTTCACCAGGCTGCAATTATCACTAAAGCTTTTCCCACAGTCCGGACATTCAAAGGCTTTCTCTTTTGTGTGTGTGGTCTTGTGTCTCAGGAGGTGGGAATTTCTAATGAAACTTTTCCCACAATCTCCACACTTATAAGGTTTCTCCATGGAGTGAATCCTCTGATGTATTACCAGGTGGGAATTACGATTGAAACTTCTCCCACAGTCAGGATATTAAATGGGTTTTTCTCCTTTATGGTTCCTCTAGTGTTTCACAAATTGGAATCATAACTAAAAGTTTCCCAACAATCAGGACATTCAAAGCATTTATCTCCTATGTGAATCTTCTGATGTATCAACAGCCTGGAATTGTGACTTTCCCATAATCAGGACATTCAAAGGGTTTTTTTTCTGTGTGAGTTGTGTCTCTTCAGATGGAAATGTCTAATGATGTTTTTCCCACAATCTGGATACTCATACAGTTTCTCCTTGGAGTCAATCTACTGAAGTGTCACCAGACTAAAATTGTGACTAAAATTTTTTCCACAGTCATGACATTCAAAGGGTTTCACTTTTGTGGGACTCCTTGGGTGCTTCACCAGGGTGGAATTCTCACTGAAACTTTTCCCACAGAAAGGATGTCCAAATGGTTTTATTCCTGTGTGTGCATCCTTTAGTGTCTCAAGACCTGAGAATTTCTAATGTAACTTTCTCACAATCTGCAGTCATACGTTTTCTTCCTCCTGTGAGTTATCTGATGTAGCACCATGTTGCCATGCTCACTAAAGCATTTACATTGGGAGCACTTCCCTCTTGTGTGGTGATACTTCCATGAACCACAAGGGAGCTGTTGTGACCATAGTTTTTGCCACATTCTGGTAATTTTTATGGATTTTCTCCTTTCTGGCCACTCTAGTATATAATCACTTTTGATTCGCAATCTGTGCTTTTCCCACAATAGGCAAATCTATGGAGCTTTTTCACAGCTGATATACTTGAGGAGGTCAAAATTATGGACAATGTCTTGTTTAGTGGTGCTTTCATTTAAGTCGTCTTCTTCCTCACAGAGAGAGGCCTGCATTACTGTCTGCCTTCCTCCCCACGGACTTCCACATATATCCCTCTTTTGCTGAATGATGTAAAATCTCCGTTCACCTCTCATTCAATTTATCCTTGAGTTCTCCATAATCTGCTTATTCTTTCTCAATTTTCTCTCTTTTGTCAGCTGCTGGAGGAGAAGATTTGTATGGTTTTCTGCAGGAAATGGAAAATATTTTGATTTCTGCCTTGATTTTCTTCCCTTTTCACCACTGATTGTTATTTACAGTTGTCCAGAGTGCTCTTATTGCCATCCTGGTCATCTGTAAGATGCAAAGAAAAGTGTAACTTTAATTGTTTATAAAATGGTTAGAGATGAGGTGAAAAAAGAAGAAGTATACACCACTTTTGTTCATGGAAGTCCTCAGCTGCAAATAAGGGCAGAAAATACTGTCTACAACCCCTCTGGTGACATCCTTGTTCAAGTAGTCCTCACTTAACCTCCCGCAATTGGAACTGATATTTGCATCACTAAGCAGCTCAATCATTAAGCATCGTGTCACATGACAGTGCCAACTTATATCTGTTCCTCTGTAGTTGCTAAGCTAATTAGTGTGGGTTGTTAAAGGCAATTTCATATGACCGTGACTTGCAATTTTCTGCCAGTATATCCAGTGATTTTGCTTGTTGGAAGCTAGCTGGGAAGGTCACAACTGGGGATCATGAGTGTGGGATGCCGCCACCATCATAAATGTGCAACTATCGGCAGAACCCAAATTGGTGCAATTCCTTTTCCTGCACCTTCAAAACCAGTCACTACTTTAGTGCGGTCACGGAACAAGTGCTAGGATTACCACAAATTTTGTGGACCAGGTGCACATCTGCTTCTAGTGTGCCATAGTAACTTTGAAGGCTCAGGAAGGAAGTGGTAAGTGAGTACTACCTGTGCAACGAAGATGCCAATAGCTATTTTTTAGAAAGTGCTGGATTAAGCACAATTGAATCCGATTAATACATGGATGGGATAGGAAATACCATACTTATTGGCAAGACATGGAAGTAAAAAAACTTGTAAATTTTATTCATCTGTCATTTTCAGTACACATGTGGATTACAAACTATATCAAGAGGGCAACATCAAGATATAATGGGAGACTTGAAGAAGGCGGGGCTTAGCAGTGAGAAGACGGAGTTTCAGGCTATTCCTGAAATTCCCCTATTCCGAAGGAAATTGGACGGTCCGTTTCGGACCCAAGCTGTCCCGGAGAGACAGTGAAAGGTTGGAGGAGATCCAGTGACCCCAGAGACGTTCGCAAAGTCTCTGGGGGGCTTGGAATTTAACCTCCTTTGCCAGTTCCTTCTGGATTAGCTGTAAGCTAACCGAAACTGCAGGTTGCCCCTAAGAACGGTGTGAGTGTTTTCAACTGGTAAGCTGATTTTATTACTCAAAGAGATACGGTCCGCATAAAAATTTAAGCTAATTGAAACCAAAGAACAGAAGAATCTAGGGGCGAATTGGTTTTTTTTTTTAATGGGTTTATGGCCGGTGGTTACCCTATTTCTTTAATGTTTTAAATGCTACTTACATGGATAAAGGAAAGATTACTTCAACGTCTCCTCTGACTCTCTTTAAGTGGGCTGTAAACCAATTTACTATAATTTGGCTCCTTACAATTTGACACTTTTATTGCTTGGCTGTGTTGGTCTAAGATCAGATAAGATTGCACAGCTCCCAGCTTGTTTTACTTGCAAATACCTTAAAGCCTCTAAAGGAAGAAATATTAGCTGCGTCATAAACATGGCGTCTATGCAAGTTTCAAATGATTCATTTCAAATGATTTTCTCCGCGTTTCAAAAGTTGTCTGACACGTATGATAGATTTGAAAAAAAGCTGGACTATTTGTTGTTTTTAACATCAAAATATGAAGAAAAAAATGAGAACGTTGAATGTTTGAATGTTCCTGAAATACAAATGAAGAATGTCAGAAATGAAGTTTCTCAATTTGCTGACACGCCGGGCATCTGGTTTACTTCGGAGGGAGAAAGAGATGCAACGTTTGAAAGGGGGGCAGCCATACAGAAGATTTATTTCAAAAGACAGAGCACAGGAGGAATGAGAAGCATTAAAGAATTTATACTTTATGAAACATCATTTGCAGAATTTCTGATACCACCACTGAGAATTAAAGACAAGCTGAAAAGTGCAACAAGCGTAGGACAACAATATTATATCAGAGGCATCTTAAGCAAAAAGGTGCGAAGATATTCCTGTTTGGACTTGCTTATAAAGACGTTTGGTGAACTTGTTCCAGGAATGGCAATAGGATTAAGGAGGTTTTGTTATTGGAGAGACACAGGCTGATAGATGGAAGAATACAATTCAAAATTAGCTAAACCTAATTACTCTTATTTGTAATAGACATAGCTGAATAATAATTGATATTGATAGTAATGTATATAATGTGGAGTTGATATGATAAATAATAATTGGATATGAGAAGGGAAGGTTGGAAATATTTTTGGAACATATACAAAGGTTATTAATCACAATAATTATCACTATTAAAAAATAAAATAAAACTATATACAGTTAAATGTTAACTAATATGGGGAAAATGTTACAATATACGATATAATTACATAAAGAAGGGAGAATGATAATAAACTATATGCATGGAAGATGGAATTTTTGGTATTAAATATTATGGATGTTCAGCTAAAACAGGATATGAGGATTTGATGTTAATAGAGGATTTTACAAACAAGTAAATGAAATGCTAGCATGTGGTTATGGATTAAATCTTTGGCATAGTTAAGGATGAAGGATGTTTAAATAACTGTAGTCAACTAAAAGTGGAGGTATAATGATGTCAATATGGTAAACATTTGAGTTAAGATATTTGAATTAATATGAATTAATGGAAGAGATGCACCAAAACATGTTGTAACCAGCTGATATACTTTTTTATAATATATACCTGTGTTTTTTCCCCCTCTTTTTTCTTCTTTTGTTTTTCCTTTTTTTTCCCTGCCTTGTTTTTTGTTCTTTTTGTCTTCTCTGTGTTTTGATTTTTTCTTTTCCCACTGGTGTGGACATGTGTTGTTTAAGTAACAAAATAAAAAAAAATTAATAAGAATAAAATGACAATTGTTAGTACTAGTATTATGAGAATGACTATGTTTAATGTTACTATTGTATTTTTATTAGAAGATATATTAAGAAGGAAATGTAGAGCTTTACAATGTTTTAAATGTTCGATGTATTATAACATATGGAAGAATGCTGCACAGAAATATTTGTACCTAGATGACAAACTGCTTATGGAAAGATGGAATGTTTATATTTTTTAAAATTGAAAATAAATACATAAAAATTAAAAAAAAGAGAGAGATAATGGGAGACTTTAGCTACCCTGATATCAACTGGGAGACAAAGTGTACAGCAAGCAGAAGGTTGAAAAGATCGTAACCAACTTAGCTGACAACTTTGTCATCCCAAAGATAGAGGAGTGAACTAGTGGAAAAACTATACTCGACCTAATTCTTACTAATAGGGAAGCGATAGGAGGAGTTGTAGTTGTCGGAATCTTGGGCGAGTGACCACGTCTTACTGGAATTCAATATAATGCAAACAAAAGCAATAGAATATAACCCAACAAGTGTCTTAAACTTTAGAAGAGCTGATTTTAACAAATTCAGAGCCTAAGGAAAATTTCATGGATAAAAAAGAGAAAACAATGCAAGGACTGTGGGAAACTAGGGGTGACATGATAGCCATCTTCCAATACTTGAGGAGTTGCCACAAAAGAGGGAGGGGTGTCAACCTATTCCCCAAAGCCCCTGGAGGCAGGACAAGGACCTGCATGGACACTCATCAAGGAGAGAAGCAGCCTAGAACTAAGGAGAAATTTCCTGACACTTCAGAAATTGTGGCTGCTCTATCACTGGTGGCTTTTAAACAGAGACGTTTGTCTGAAATGATATTGGGCCTCCTGCTTGATCAGGGCGTCGGAATAGAAGACCTGCAAGGTCCCTCCCAGCTCTGTTACAAACCCTCCAGTGATGAGAGCACCCACAACCTCTGGGGAGACGCCAATTCCCGAAGAATCAACCTTCACTGGAAGGAGACTTTTTCAATCTTCCCATCAGAAGGGAAATTGCAGCCACCAGTTTCACAGCGTGCAGCACCAGTGGACTTAAATTTGGGGAGGGAGGGAACCTGCAGCAGCAGCTGAGATGCTTCAGCCCAGTTGCTTCTTTGCTTCCAGGCCGTGGAGGAAACCAAACAGCCCGACTTACTCCCGGACTCACCTTCCAGCTGCTGCTTCGATCATGAGAAGAGCAAAAAAAACCGCTCTGCACACCACCCTCCTCCCATGAGTGATCCGGAAGAGGAAGTTCAAAGATGTTTTTTTTCAAAAGGCAACTGGACTTTCTTTCTTCTACGCTTCCCGTCGCTTTCCAACCTTTCTAGCAACACAGTACTCGATGGTTTTAACTCCTTTAAGCTCAACCACAGGTATTATCCGCTTTCTAGGCATAGGTGTTGCCTGTTTGAGCACCATCTCCAGATAGGAAGCAGAAAAAAATCCTTCCCCAGTTTCTACCTAAGGCCTGCATGTGTCACATTGAGTCCACGCCCACTCCTGCTCCATGAAGTGAAAATGCATCATCAAACGTTATGTGTTAGCAACGGAACACCACGAGTTTGATACCCGTGCATTAGGTTAGTTGTTCTCACTGTCAGGAAGTCTCTCCTTAATTCCAGGTTGCTCTCTCCTTGATCAGCTTCTATTCATTGTTTCTTTTTCCTGCCTTCCGGTGCTTTGGGGAAAAGGTTGCCTCCCTCTATTGTTGCAACCTTCAACACTGAAACATGGCTATCTTGTCACCCCTAGTCCTTCTTTTCTCTAGACTGACCATACCCAATTCCTGCAACCGTTCTTCATGTTTTACTCTCCAGGCTTTTAATTATCTTAGTTTCTCATCTCTGCCCTTTTACCAAAATCTCCTTTTTTTTTGTAACATGGTGACCAAAACTGCATGCAGTACTTCAGGTGTGGCCTTAATAAGGCCTTATAAAGCACTACTAATACTTCACATGAAACCCCAAAATCAAAAGTAAAACCCAAGGTTTACTTTTACACAGAAATGAAATGTTGAACCCCACTTTCCTTGACTTGGCACGATTCTTTGGCTCGTTGCATTGGGTAAAATTAACTCAAAGTTGGATTGGCCCAACACATTCAAGTTCTAGCTCATCAGAAGAAAGCAAAGGAATATGGGGTTGCTGCTCCTGTGGAATTGGCCAAACCAATAATGCATTACCTAGAGATGTATCTCTAGCCAGAGAGGCTCTTTGCACTTTACGTTTTTGGAAAGGTTCTCCAGAAATGATGCAAATTTGCCCTGCTTGGAAACTCTGCAGGTGGAATATGGACATCAAGAAGAGGGGTGGAGAGGGTGGGAGAGAGGATTGGAGGCAGGAGGAGAAGGAAGGGAGGGAATGTATTGGGAGAGAGGAGTGATAGAGGGGGAGGGGAAGTAGGAAGTAAAGGGGTACGTTGGAAGGAAGAATAAAAGTTGGAGGGGGGTGAAAGAGGGTGTATGGTGGGTCAAGGTGGTATATTGGGTTTGTATTGTGGGGGGTATTGTCTATAAAAGCGAGGGCTGTGTTTATTATTCAATGTTATATGCCCCGGTTATGCACAGTATACATGTGATTGTATGGAATGAAATGGAAATAAACGTATTTTCAGAGAAAAAAAAAAGAAGAGGACTTTCAAGTAGTTCATTGAAGTGTTCATTGTTAGGAATATTGATGGAGTATGTTGTGTTTTTTTCCCTCTCCTTGTGTCAGAAAGGGAGTCAGAAGTAAAGCCATTTATAAAAGCGCGAGAGAGGCAGGTGAGTGCTCTTGTGCAGTGACATCGGACTCCAATTCCCAATCCCTGCAATGCAGGCCCAAGGACAGCCCCGTTCACTCCCGCATCTCTTCTCCATGCACAGCACACATCAGAGGAGAAATGCAGGCAAAAGGCTCTTCGCTTCTTTCTCTGCCCCCCCTTTGTCCCCCCCCCCCCACAGCCTGACATGCTCATATGCCTCCTGAGCAAGCAAGCAAGCAAAAAATCCTTCCAGTCTTTGGGACGTTAGACTGAATTTCACCCTGCTGGAAGTGCTCAGATGACTGGCGGCCAACAGAGCCCCAGGCAGAATTGCGCCCTGCGAGGGGCCATCTCCAGTACTCCTCTGCCACCTCCTTTGCCTCTTAGTGCCCCCCTGCCGCCCCCCTTGCATCTTAGGGCCCCCCTAAGTCATCCCACCGCCCCTCAGGGGGCGATTCTGCCCACTTTGGGAACCACTGCTCTAAAGGGAGATGAGAAAATTGAAAACGTTGAGGTGGAGATTGTAGCCCCCACTTGTGTCAATGGGCCATTAAAATGCCCAAGCTAGTCTATTCTACATAACAAAGTTCTCCCCTCTTCCGCTCCAGAATGGTGAGATTAAGGCATGATAGTATTAGCCCTTTACCCATCTCACCATAGGGCACCTGGGAAGTGGTAATGCTCAACCAAACTTGGACTCAAAGCACAGGTTATAGAGCTGCTCCTGTATGGCCCCATGGCACCAATCAGCCTGACAACCAATCAGAATACAAGCACAGATTTAAAGCTCAAAGGGGGTCTTTCAGCATCTCTTTCTTCTTCAGGCAACATCTTGAAGCATGTGATCACCTTTTTCCTCGGCATCTCAAGCCATGTGACCCTGTTCACCACTAAACCATCTTTCCAAGCAGCCTCCATGTTTCCAGTGTTTCTTCCCTACTTGGAACTGAACCCAGAAGGACATTTCTTCCAACAATTCTTAGTCATTTTAGGAGATATGCTGGAAGTTGAATACTGCCCTGTTAGGATCAGTGAATAAGGCAGCCACCTTCCCTTCTCCAATAACTGGGGTTCATCCCCTCCCTTTCTTCCGTTTCTCTGGCTGACTCAGGGTTGGACTTGAAGACCTCCAAGGTCCTCCCAACTCTGTTTTAAAGGGCGATCCCCTCCCCACTTCCCCTCCCTGGGCTTCGTCCCCTCCCTCCCCCAACCCCCCCCGTTTCTCTGGCTGCCTCAGGCAAAGAAGCAATGGATTCGCTCCCCAGCTCACCATCCCAGGCCGGGGGCTGGGAGGAGCAAGCAGGGGGATCCTGCTTGGATGGATGAAGGACTGGATGAAGCTCTCGGCCCTTTAGAGAATAAGAGGAGCTGGACGGAGAGAGGAGGAGGTATAAGCGTTTCCAGGTTAGGCTCTGGAAACTTTTGGCTGGGATGGTTCCGGGGATCCACGTGAGTGGCCGGGAAGGAAGGAAGCTTAGCCCGCGGGGCTGCGAGGAAAGCGGATCTTTTCCTGCGCACATCTCTTGGAACTAGGAACAGAGCCGCGCTTCCCCGTGGGTGCCAGGTAAGAAGCTCCCTCCCTCCCTCCTTCCTTCTTCACATCTGGGGAAATGCTTGGACAGGAGACCTTCAATGCAGCTTCTTGGCTGCTGCTCAAATGGCTCCTGCAGTCACCAACTTTCTCCTTGGGGAGATTAATAAACAACAACAACAACAATAATGGATGAGCTATAAGAGCTTGCAGCTTGGGATCTCCCAATTCCTGCCTGAGGTCGTTCCGGGGAGAGAGATCCACGTGCCTGGCCGGGAAGGAAGGAAGTGTGGCTGGCGGCGATCGCGGATCCTTTCCTGTGTGCATATCTTGGGAAGCGGAATTCGGGCGAGGAAGAGAGCCAGGTAAAAAGCTCCTTCCTTCCTTCTTTCCTTCCTTCCTGAGAAATGCTCGGACAGGAGACCCTTCAATGCAGCTCATTGGGGCGCTGCTACGATCGCTCCTGCAGTCCCCATTTTCTCCTTGGGGAGATGATGGTGATGATGATTTATTTGACTGGCCCTTCCTGATCGTTTCCCGTCACTTTTCTCTTGGACTGTTTCACATCCAGGAGGCTTGGTGTTCAATGGCTGGGAAATCGGCGGGGAGAAACGGGCGCGATCCCTCCCAGGTGCTGTTGTTTCGGGGAGTTGCTCTGGACGAGCCTCCTCCGGAGAGAGCATCGGGTAAAAGGCTCCTTCTGATGCCCTTTAATCTCTTTGCCCTCGTTTCTTTCATCCCTGAATTCGTTTTCATTGTTCAATTCATGGCTGAGAGAGCTGCCTCTGAATCCAATCCTTCCTCACCTTTCCATTTTCCCCTCCTCACCTAGGGTGAACTTCTATGTATTCTTGCTGTGGCTGCAACAGACTCACCTAAAGGGGTTCCCTAGTTAGCCTAGAAATAGGCTAAAATCAGCCTTCTGCACTTCATGCTCAAGAATATCCTTAGGATGCTTGATAGCAAATTATTCCTTTGCTGTTTTTTTCACTCCTAGACATTCCCATGGCCTTGTCTTCATCTCCCAGAACCTCAGGTCTTTGTAGTGGAGATTAGTCTCCAGTCCCCTAATCATCTTTGTTGCTCTTCTCTGCACTCTTTCTAGAGTCTCCACATCTTTTCTACATCGTGGTGACAAAACTGAATGCAGTATTCCAAGTGTGGCCTTACCAAGGCCTTATAAAGTGGTATTAACACTTCACATGATCTTTATTCTATCCCTCTGTTTATGCAGCCTAGAACTTTGTTGGCTTTTTGGCAGCTGCTGCATATTGCTGGCTCATATTTAAATGGTAGTCCACTAGGATTCCAAGATCCCTCTCACAGTTACTACTATTGAGCAAGGTACCACATATACTGTACCTGTGCCTTTTGCTTTTCTTGCCTAAATGTAGAACCTTACTTTTTTCACCATTGAATTTCATTTTATTACATAGTGTCCAATGTTCAAGTTTGTCAAAATCCTTCTGTATCTTAAGCCTATCTTCTGGAGTGTTGGCTATTCCTGCCAGCTTGGTGTCATCTGCAAATTTGATGAGTTCCCTATTTATCCCCTCATCCAGATCATTAATGAAGATGTTGAAGAGTACTGGGCCTAAAACAGAACCTTGGGGTACTCCACTGCATACTTCCCTCAACGTAGATGCAGTTCCAGTGAGGACTACACGTTGAGTGTGGTTGGTCAGCCAGTTATGAATCCATCTGGTGGTGATGCTGTCTAACCCACATTTTTCTACTTTGTCTAGTAGTAGGTTATGGTCTACTTTATCAAATGCCTTGCTGAAGTCCAAGTAAATTAATCGACGGCATTCCTCTGGTCCACTAATTTTGTCACTTTGTCAAAGAACGCAATAAGATTAGTCTGGTATGATCTGTTTTTGACAAACCCATGTTGGCTTTTGGCTATTACTTTATTTACTTCTAGGTGTTTGCTAATTCGTTGCATGATTATCTTTTCCAAAATCTTTCCTGGTATTGATGTCAGGCTGATAGGTCTGTAGTTTCCTGGATCTATTTATTTTCCTTTTTTGAAGATGGGAACCACTTGCATGTAATTCATTGAAGTGTTCATTGTTAGGAATATTCATGGAATACGTGGTATTTTTTCCTTCTCCCTGTGTCAGGAATTGGTAGCGCTTGAGGGTGTAGCTGTGTTTTTCTCCGTGGAAGAGTGGGCCCTGCTGGATTCTAAGCAAAAAGCCTTATACCAAGAGGTCATGCTGGAAAACAAGAGGAACATGGCCTCCTTAGGTAACGGATTCTCTTAAGATATTTATATTTACAGTAGTAGCCAAAGGTCAAATCTTATATCAACAAGTATAGAGCAATGTTTTGGGCAAATGGGAGTTTGGAAGAATATTGATAAATATTCAAATAGAGCAATGGTGCTTGATCCCCTTTACACCTAAGTTTGTCTTAACCTTTTTTCTTTTTTCTGTTGCAAGCAGGTGATGGATGGGAGATGGCGGATTCTGGCCAAGAGGCAGTAGTAGCTTTCCCAAAAGAGAAAAAGGAAGTTGCAGAAAAGATGGATGGAAAGCAAAGTTGTGAGGAAAACCTGTTAATGGTTGAGCTGGAGAATTACACTAGTTTCCCATATGCAGATACCAATGTCTTATTGGACACAGAGGATTGCCAAGAAAAAGAAGTGTGTCCAAGGTGTGGGAAAACACTTTGAGATGGATCGGAATTATGTGACTGTTGTGAAAGCCTTTCTGGAGAGAAACAAGATGAAAGCAGGCAGCATCCAGAAGGAGCCCTCCTCCTCCTTTACATGAAAGAATACAAGAAGGAAATGTACAAATGTACGGAGTGTGCAGAAGGTTTTGGTACAAGCCGCTCTCTTACATTGCATAAAAAGACTCACAAAGCAGAGGATCCACACAAATGTCTGGATTGTGGAAGGACCTTCAGGCAGAAAAATCATCTGAGTTCACACAAAAGGGTCCATGAAGAGACGAAGCAGCATCAATGGATTAATAGGGGAAAGTCCTTCAAAAGCAGAGCCTCCCTTACTTCCCACCAAAGCATCCACAGAGAGGAGAAGTTGCAGAAACGCAGGGAGGGTAGAATGATGTTTACTTGGAGCAATGAACCAAATTCCCAGAAAAAAAGCCCCACTGGGAATAAGTCATGTAAATGCCTGGAATGTGGGAAGAGCTTCCGCTCTGCAAGTGACCTCACTTACCATAATAGGATCCATACAGGGGGAAAGCCATATCATAGCACAGTGTGCGGAAAGAATTTTGCACAAAAAGGCAACTTCAATTTACAGAAGAGGATCCATGCTGGAGAGAAGCCGTATAAATGCACAGAATGTGGGAAATGCTTCAGGACCTCCAGTGCCCTTACTCACCATAAGAGGATTCACACAGGGGAGAAACCCTATGAATGTTTGGAGTGTGGAAAAAGCTTCAACAGACGTGACACTCTAGCCTTACATAATAGGATACATAAAGGGGAGAAACGTTATAAATGCTTGCACTGTAGAAAAAGCTTCAGTCAAAAAGTTCATCTTAAGTCACATGAGAGGATCTACATGGGGGAAAAACCATTTCAATGCATGGAGTGTGGAAAGAGCTTCCGTTTATCTGGTCATCTTACTGCCCATCACAGAATCCACACAGGGCAGAAGCCCTTTCAATGCCTGCAGTGTGGAAAGTGCTTTGCCAATTCTAGCAGCTTTAATACCCACAAACGGACCCACACAGGGGAGAAACCGTACAAATGCCTGGAGTGTGGAAAGAGCTTCAGTAAATCCAGCCACTTAACTTCCCATAGAAATATCCACAGTGGAGAGAAACCGTATCAATGCACCGAGTGTTGGAAGCCCTTCAGTCAAACAAGTCACCTTAATATCCATAAAAGGATCCACACGGGTGAAAAGCCTTATAAGTGCACCGAATGTGACAAATGCTTCACCAGTTTGAGGTCCCTCACTTCCCACAAAAGGCTCCACACCAGGGAGAAACCATATGAATGCCGCATTTGTGGAAAGAGCTTCAATGCAAAAAAAAGCTGTATCCTACACAGCAGAACCCACACTGGGGAGAAACCATATCAGTGCCAGCAGTGTGGAAAATGCTTCAGTGATTCTGGAGAACTGACGATCCATAAAAGGATTCACATAGGGGAGAAACCCTTTAAGTGCACAGAATGCAGCATGAGTTTCAGAAGAAGTGGTTACCTTTATAGCCACAAGAGGATCCACACTGGAAAGAAACCATATACATGTCATGAGAGCCATAGAAGGCTTCACTCAGGGAAGAAATCCTATAAATGCCTGGAGTGTGGAAAATGTTTTAGTGAGAGTGCCCAGCTTACCTCCCACAATAGGATCCACACAGGAGAGAAGCTGTTTAAATGCATCGACTGTGGAAAGAGTTTCAAAGATGGGAGAAATCTTATGCTGCATAAAAGAATCCACACAGGGGAGAAGCCATATCAGTGTGTAGAGTGTGGAAATAAATTCAGAACAGGGAGTGTCTTTAATTACCATAAGAAGACCCACAGCATGAAAAGATGATGTAAGGCGTAAAAATCAAGCTAGGGTGGGGCAGGGGGATGTGCCTCACACGTCCCGCACCCGTTCACCTGAAAAAAGCACCTTTGGCATAAGACATTCAGACAACCTTAGGGTGCAGAAAGCTGGCTTAGACATTGTATAGGGAAGATGGTGAAATATTTCAGGAGGAAACATTGCAACCTAAGTGGTGAGGTGCAGAACTGGTGTTGACAACCATCCATATTTCCCTAATGTTGGAAGGAATCAACAGTGGATCTACAACTACACCCATGTGGAGAAAGTCAGAACTGGGATGACTAAAGAGAAATGGGATCTTCAGTGAGCACTTCGCTGGGACAAAGTGACGGAAGAGAATGAACTATTGAACCAATACAAGGCTCGAGAGTTTTGTCATAAGTAATAAGTGGAGGGATGGCGCTAACATTGGTTGTGTTTCACTGATTTCTAGTCTGAGATATGATATTATGTTTTTTTTAAAAATTTATACCCAAACTTACACAGTAGTTAAAAGGCTACGTTTATACAGTTCAGATATAGGCTGTTTTTTGTCAGCAAATTGGACAATTTAGGGAACCAGCTTTAGAATATACAGGCAGCCCTTGACTTATGACCACAATTAAAGCCCAAAATTATCGGTTGGGGCCTAGTTTATGGGTCTCCAAACCTGGCAACTTCTGGACTTCAATTCCCAGAATTCCTCTTACCATGCTAGCTAGGGGATTCTGGGAGTTGAAGTCTACAAGTCTTAAAGTTGCCAAGTTTGGAGAGTGATGACTTAGATGGGTGGAATTATAGTTTGTAGTTGTTTCTAGTGCTTTCCTACTGTAAAGTCTTTTGATGTTCAACACCCTGGAAATGGAGAAAGAATTATAGTGAATAGTTCCTTGCTTTAAAATCTCAAAAGGGGGAAGTTGGTGAAGAGGCCTAAGATTCCTTGGAAAAGGCCAGATGCACAATAGATCTTTGACAATTGGAAGGCCAGAGTCTAAACAGGAGCAGGGAATCTTGGTCCTTTTTTGACTTGTGCACTTCAACCCCCAGAATTCCTTAGCTCGCCATGCTTAAAAACCAGGTTCCTTTACTTGCTGGAGAATTCTGGGAGTTGAAGTCCACGTGTCTTAAAGTTGCCAAGTTTGGCGGTCCTTGGCCTAAATTTATGGAATTATGGTCTGTTGTTATTTATAGTGCCTTCCTGCTGCAAAGTCTTTAGGTGTCCAATAAACTGAAAAGGGAAAAAGAATTATGGTCAATATTTCCTTGGTCTTCAAGAAAAGGATTATAAGCGTTACGAGACCCCTGAATCTTCTAAATAAAAAGTTAAAAACTCAAAATGTACTATGGGAGAAGGCAAAAGGCACGAATAGGAGAGTTTTGAAGACCTCAAAAAAGAAGTAGTATGCTGGAAATAGGAAGTATATTGAAAGCTATGCTATATTACTGCTGAAGTTACATTTAGAAAAATTTAGAAAACTGATGAGATTTCTCTGTGTACACGTTAGGATAAATAGCTTGGCTGAGCTCTGTATTACACATACTGGTATGCAGGAAGGCTAAGATGTAAAACAGGCAGGAATTACTTTAAGCAGTGGTTCCCAAACTTTTTCAGTCCACCGCCCCCTTGGTGCTACAAACTGATCCTCAGTGCCTCCCACCCAGTGGTGGAATTCAATTTTTTTTACTACCGGTTCTGTGGGTGTGGCTTGGTGGGCATGGCTGGGGATCATGTGACCGGGCGGTTTGTACGACGGAAGGAAGATAGTAACAGTAAAATTCAAAACTGTAACAATTAATTGCACATTTATTCAAAATCCAATTTAAAAACCTTTTTAGTTAATGTTAATTCAACACAATTGTTGAACATGATCCAGTGATACCAGGTTCTCAAAGTCTGATAGTCATTTTTCAAGAACCTTAGTAACGTAGTAAACTCAGTAAAATTTAGTAACTACTTCACTGTTCAGTAAATTCTGTGTAATGCAGTGCATGCCTGATCATTCACACACACACTGCTGCCTTTTTTTTTTTCAAAATAACAGGTTGGGGTGGGGGTAGAGAAGGAAGAAGACTTTGTTCTGTGGTATCTGCCATTTCAAAAATGCTCATTAGACTGCCCCACGTGATCAGTCTTTCCGTATTCCTCAATATATTGGTGCCCAGCAGCTGGTCAAAATCCTAGTAGTACTTATGGAACTGTAGATGATACTATGGCAAGATACAAGTCTTGCAGCTCATGTATACTCACACAACATAAGAGTGATTCCATTATCCAGGTTTATCTGTGACAAAGGTCTCACTGTGCATAAATATCAAGATAGGAAGGGCACTTTATTAAAAAAAAACTGCAGTGTTTTGACTCCATTTGGTTATAAAACATCTTGTTTGGAATACTGGAACATTTGGACAGCATTTTCTTCTAATATGGGACGTTGTTCTATCATAATTTTGTTTTGCTTTGTTTTTTCCTGTATGTGACAATAACCAACTTTAGACGGTAATTAAACCACTTTTTAATTTACCTTTTAAATATGTTGGAAATGCTTATCCCTTTTCCACAATCTCCCCTATATTTCAGTGTTCAATTAGATTAATTTGTAACTCAAAGTTTGAGAAATCCCCCCAAGTACCCTTCCTCTCGCTCCTCGCTTTTTAAGGCCACTTCTACGAATGGAGCGAGGTCGAGGAGGAAGAGGGGGGCTAGCTTCTCTCTCCCCCCCCCCACCGGATGTTTACCTGTGTTGCATTTCTAAGGTGGGAGGGGTAGAGGCAGGCGAGAGTGGTGCATCCATGTGGAGTGGGTACAAGAGGGATTGGGGGAGGGGTTGGCTCCGTTGCACATGCGCACTGCGATGCAATGCAATCCTTGCGGAGGTGGCTCGCAGTGTAGTCCCGGAAAGGGAGTCAGAAGTAAAAGAAATGCAGGCAAAAGGTTCTTCTCTTTTTTTCTCTGCCCCCCTTTGCCCCCCCCCCCAGCCTGACATGCTCGTATACCTCCTGAGCGAGCGAGCGAGCGTAAAATCGTTCCAGTCTTAGACTGAATTTCATCCCTGCTGGAAGTGCTCAGATGACTGGCGGCCAACAGAGCCCCAGGCAGCAAAGTGGGGCATCTCCAGCACTCCACTGCCACCTCCTTTGCCTCTTAGCGCCCCCCTAAGTCATCCCACCGCCCACTTTGGGAACCAATGCTCTAAAAGGGAGATGAGAAAATTCTTTCTGACTCTGACTTGTAAACTGTGTGGCAAATGCTGTGTAAAAGCCCTTCAGTGGACGTTACTGGGGTACAAAGACTTTCAGAGAGATTTCCTTGTGTTACTTTTTCTACACAATAAAGTTGTTGCTTACAATCCCAATGTGTGAGGCGTGGGCACGTCTGGTAAGGCGGCTGCAGCAGGAAAGATAAGGAAAAACCAAAAGTGCCTTTTGAGTCCAGAAGAATCTCCTTCCTTCTTTCAACACGAAGGCAAGAAAAATTCTTGAGGAGGAAATGGGGAAAACGCCAGGAACCTTCTTTCTGCAGACTTCAAGCATGCTCCGATAGGCTTGAAACTGTTTTACTATAGGAGAAATAGTTTGTACAGGTAGTCCTCAACTTACAACAATTGAGGCCAAAAATTTTGTTGTTAAGTCAGTCACGTTTAGTGCAATCTGCTCCATTTTGTGACCTTGCCACAGTTAAGTGAATAACCACAGTTGTTAAATTAGCAACACGGGTGAATCTAGTTTTTCCCGTTGACGTTACTTGTCAGAAGGTCACAAGAGGTGATCACATGACCCCAGCACACTACAACGGTCATAAATGTGAGTCAGTTCCCAAGTGTCTGAATTTTGATCACGTGACCATGGGGATGCTTGAACAGTCGTAAATGCAAAAAACGGTCATAACTCACTTTTTGTAAATTGCAGTTGTAACTGAATGGTCACTAAATGAAATGTTGAAAGTCAAGGACTATCTGTACTGCGTAGAAGTAGTTTTTCTTCTGAACTTCATATATGGGTACTTTTAAATGGAGGGCTTAAATATTTCCCCGCTCAGACCTTTTAAATAGTTAGATATTAAATATTTCCTAGTTCAGAAGTTTTCTTCTGCTTCAAAGTGGTATGGTTAATGGGGGGGAAGCACTAGTCACACACACATGCGTGCTGGGGTCACATGCATAGCATTATGGGTGTGGCCGTGCCCATGCACAACCCCACTGCCCTCCTCCCACATTGGATACGCAATCCAAAAAACGTTAGCCATCATTGATATATGTCCTTCCCTCCCTCCCCAATATGAGGTTCAGAGATCTTCAAAAGGTAAGGAGGAGAGTGTGAGGTCGGGTGGGGTGGGACCCTGGGGAAGAGAGTGAAGGGCCAAGGAGACTCAAGGGTTAGGAAACAAAGCAAAAGGATGTCTTGGAGGGTGGGGGTGGCCTAGAGATTCCTACGGCAGACAGGCCTAGCCCTGCACTAGGCCTCCAAGGAGTTTTTCCCAGCTCTGAGTAGACTGTGTTCTGCTTAGCGACTCAAACATTTGATTAATGGCTGCATCAGGGAGAGCAGGGGGATTCGGGTAGTTAAGGAAAGCAATTTCACTTAAGAGCCATTGCAACCTGCAACCTTAATTCAAAGCCCATAATAGTTATATCTTGAGAACTGCTTATATGCGGGCTGTGGAATTCTGGGGCTGAAAATCAGGTGAAATCAAGGTAGAAGACTGAAACTCCACATGTGGGAATTCCATAATCAGCAGACAAAAGCTCCACCCACAATTCCTTTTTGAGGAATTCCTCTACTTTTGGAAAAGGAAATATCCAAAAGTTTTGCTGATAACCAGAAACTAGTAGTTAGCCATTTTTCCTTTTCCTTTTAACTCCACTTACAAATTTAATCATGAGAAATGTTTGAGCAAAATTAATCAGGCCAAAATTAAAACAATCAATTTCTCATGTATACTGGGAGATCACAAATGAAATTCAAGCATTCTCTACACTCATCTATCTTTCCTCATATGAATTACCTTGTGTGCAATAAGGGATGATTTATGCTTGAAGTAATGATCGCAGACTCAACAATTCAAAGATTTCTACACGGTGCGAGTCCTCTGGTGTGCCACCAGATTGAAATTCTGACTGAAAACTCCCCCACAATCAGGACATTCAAAGGGTTTCTCTCCTGTGTGAGTCCTCTGGTGTGTCCATAGGCTGGAACTCAGACTAAAACCTTTCCCACAATCAGGACATTCGAAGGGTTTCTCTCCTGTGTGAGTCCTGGTGTCTCACTTGATTAGAATTATCACTAAAGCTTTTCCCACAGATATGACATTCAAATGGTTTCTCACCTGTGAGTCCTCTGGTGTTTCACCAGGCTGGAATGATCACAAAAACCTTTCCTACAGGAAAGACATTCAAAGGGTTTCTCTCATGTGTGAGTCCTCTGGTGTCTCACCAGATTGCAATTCTTATTAAAGGTTTTCCCACAAATAGGACATTCAAAGGGTTTCTCTCCTGTGTGAGTCATTTGGTGTGTCACCAGATTGGAATTCTGATTAAAGGTTTTCTCACAGATAGGACATTCAAAGGGTTTCTCTCCTGTGTGAGTCATCTGGTGTTTCCGTAGGCTGATACTCTGACTAAAACCTTTTCCACAATCAGGACATTTGAAGGGTTTCTCTCTTGTGTGAGTCCTCTGGTGTCTCACCAGATCGGAATTCTGACAAAAGCTTTTCCCACAGATAGGACATTCAAAGGGTTTCTCTCCTGTGTGAGTCCTCTGGTGTGTCACAAGATTGAAATTTTTGTAAAAACTTTTCCCACAGATAGGACATTCAATGGGTTCCTCTCCTGTGTGAGTCCTCTGGTGTGTCACCAGGCTGTAATTATCACTAAAACTTTTCCCACAAAGCGGACATTCAAAGGGTTTCTCTCCTGTATGAGTCCTCTGGTGTCTTACCAGATTGGAATTCCAACTGAAACATTTCCCACAGTCAGGACATTCAAAGGGTTTCTCTCCTGTGTGAGTCCTCTGGTGTGTCACCAGACTGAAATTTTTGCTAAAGCTTTTCCCACAGATAGTACATTCAAAAGGTTTCTGTCCTGTGTGAGTCTTTTGGTGTTTGACGAGGCTGGAATTATCACTCAATCTTTTCCCACAGTCCGGACATTCAAAGAGTTTCTCTTCTGTGTGTGTGGTCTTGTGTCTCAGGAGGTGGGAATTTCTAATGAAACTTTTCCCACAATCTCCACACTTATAAGGTTTCTCCATGGAGTGAATCCTCTGCTGTATTACCAGGTGGGAATTACTATTGAAACTTCTCCCACACGCAGGACATTGAATGGGTTTTTCTCCTTTATGGTTTCCTCTAGTGTTTCACAAATTGGAATCATAACTGAAAGTTTTCCAATAATCAGGACATTCAAAGCATTTATCTCCTATGTGAGTCTTCTGATGTATCACCAGGCTGGAATTGTGACTTTCCCATAATCAGGACATTCAAAGGGTTTTTCTTCTGTGAGAGTTGTCTGGTGTCTTTTCAGATGGAAATTTCTAATGTTGTTTTTCCAACAATCTGGATACTCATACAGTTTCTCCCTGGAGTCAATCTACTGATGTGTCACCAGACTAAAATTGTGACTAAATTTTTTATCACAATCATGACATTCAAAGGGTTTCACTTTTGTGAGAGTCCTTGGGTGTTTCACCAGAGTGGAATTCTCACTGAAACTTTTCCCACAGAAAGGATGTCCAAATGGTTTTATTCCTGTGTGTGTATCCTTTAGTGTCTCAAGACCTGAGAATTTCTAATGTAACTTTCTCACAATCTGCAGTCATAAGTTTTCTCCCTCCTGTGAGTTATCTAATGTAGCACCATGTTGCCATGCTCACTAAAACATTTACATTGGGAGCACTTCCCTCTTGTGTGGTGATACTTCCATGAACCACAAGGGAGCTGTTGTGACCATAGTTTTTGCCACAATCGGGTAATTTGTATGGATTTTCTCCTTTCTGGCCCGTCTAGTACATAATCAGTTGTGATTTGCAATCTGTGCTTTTCACACAATAGGCAAATCTATGGAGCTTTTCCACAGCTGATATACTTGGGGAGGTCAAAATTATGGACAATGTCTTGTTTAGTGGTGCTTTCATTTAAGTCGTCTTCTTCCTCACATAGAGAGGCCTGCATTACTGTCTGCCTTCCTCCCCACGGACTTCCACATATATCCCTCTTTTGCTGAATGATATAAAATCTACGTTCACCTCTCATTCAATTTATCCTTGAGTTCTCCATAATCTGCTTATTCTTTCTCAATTTTCTCTCTTTTGTCAGCTGCTGGAGGAAGAGCAGATTTGTATGGTTTTCTGCAGGAAATGGAAAATATTTTGATTTCTGGCTTGATTTTCTTCCCTTTTTACCACTGATTGTTATTTACACTAGTCCAAAGTGCTCTTATTGCCATCCTGGTCATCTGTAGATGCAAAGAAAAGTGTAACTTTAATTGTTTATAAAATGGTTAGAGATGAGGTGAAAGAAGAAGAAGCATACACCACTTTTGTTCATGGAAGTCCTCAGCTGCAAATAAGGGCAGAAAATACTGTCTACAACCCCTCTTGTGACATCCTTGTTCAAGTAGTCCTCACTTAACCTCCCGCAATTGGAACTGATATTTGCGTCACTAAGCAGCTCAATCATTAAGCATCTTGTCACATGACAGTGCCAACTTATATCTGTTTCTCTGTAGTTGCTAAGCTAATTACTGTGGGTTGTTAAAGACAATTTCATATGACTGTGACTTGCAACTTCCTGCCAGTATATCCACTGATTTTGCTTGTCAGAAGCTAGCTGGGAAGGTCACAACTGGGGATCATGAGTGTGGGATGCCGCTGCCATCATAAATGTGCAACTATCGGCAGAACCCAAATTGGTGCAATTCCTTTTCCTGCACCTTCAAAACCAGAGTCACTACTGAAGTGCGGTCATGGAACAAGTGCTAGGATTACCACAAATTTTGTGGACCAGGTGCACATCTGCTTCTAGTGTGCCATAGTAACTTTGAAGGCTCAGGAAGGAAGTGGTGAGGATTACCTGTGCAATGAAGATGCCAATAGCTATTTTCTAGAAAGTGCTGGATTAAGCACAATTGAATCCGATTAATACATGGATGAGACAGGAAATATCATACTTATTGGCAAGACCTGGAAGTTAAAAAACTTGTAAATGTTATTCATCTGTCATTTTCAATACACATGTGGATTGCAAACTATATCAAGAGGGCAACATCAAGATATAATGGAAGACTTTAGCTACCCTGATATCAACTGGGAGACAAAGTGTACAGCAAGCAGAAGATTGAATAGATCGTAACCAACTTAGCTGACAACTTTGTCATCCCAAAGATAGAGGGGTGAACTAGTGGAAAAACTATACTCGATCTAATTCTTACTAATAGGGAAGCGATAGAAGGAGTTGAAGTTGTCGGAATCTTGGGCGAGTGACCACATCTTACTGGAATTCAATATAATGCAAACACAAGCAATAGAATATAACCCAACAAGTGTCTTAAACTTTAGAAGAGCTGATTTTAACAAATTCAGAGCCTAAGCAAAATTTCATGGATAAAAAAGAGAAAACAATGCAAGGACTGTGGGAAACTAGGGGTGACATGATAGCTATCTTCCAATACTTGAGGAGTTGCCACAAAAGAGGGAGGGGTGTCATCCTATTCTCCAAAGCCCCTGGAGGCAGGACAAGGACCTGCATGGACACTCATCAAGGAGAGAAGCAGCCTAGAACTAAGGAGAAATTTCCTGACACTTCAGAAGTTGTGGCTGCTCTATCACTGGTGGCTTTTAAACAGAGACCTTTGTCCGAAATGATATTGGGCCTCCTGCTTGATCAGGGCGTCGGAATAGAAGACCCGCAAGGTCCCTCCCAGCTCTGTCACAAACCCTCCAGTGATGAGAGCACCCACAACCTCTGGGGAGAAGCCATTCCCGAAGAATCAATCTTCACTGGAAGGAGACTTTTTCAATCTTCCCATCAGAAGGAAAATTGCAGCCACCAGTTTCACAGCGTGCAGCACCAGTGGACTTAAATTTGGGGAGGGAAGGAACCTGCAGCAGCAGCTGAGATGCTTCAGCCCAGTTGCTTCTTTGCTTCCAGGCCGTGGAGGAAACCAAACAGCCCGACTTACTCCCGGACTCACCTTCCAGCTGCTGCTTCGATCATGAGAAGAGCAAAAAAACCGCTCTGCACACCACTCTCCTCCCATGAGTGATCCGGAAGAGGAAGTTCAGCTGTCTTAAAGGTGCTTTTTTCAAAAGGCAACTGGACTTTCTTTCTTCTACGCTTCCCGTCGCTTTCCAACCTTTCTAGCAACACAGTACTCGATGGTTTTAACCCCTTTAAGCTCAACCACAGGTATTATCCGCTTTCTAGGCACAGGTGTTGCCTGATTGAGCACCATCTTCAGATAGGAGGCAGAAAAAAATCCTTCTCCAGTTTCTACCTAAGGCGTTTGCAACAAGTTTCCACTGATTAAATGCTATCAAGTCGTTTTTTACTTCTAGCAACCGACTAATCGAGGAGAAAAGCAACCTAGAACTGAGGAGAAATTTCCTGACAGTGAGAACAATGAAACAGAGGAAGGACTTGCCTCCAGAAGTTGTGTCTGTTCCACCACTGGAGGTTTTTAAGAAGAGATTGGACAACCATTTGTCTGAAATGGTATAGAAAACTGGCAGCCAATGGGACAGATGTGTCACACGTAGGCCACGCCCAACGCAGCTCCGTGAAGGGGAAAAATGTGAAAGGTCATGTGACACTGCGAGTTTGATACCTGTGGTATAGAGGTTAGAAGACCTCTGTTATTCTGTATTCTGAAATAACTGAAATAAAGGACACGTGTGGGAAAGAGTGATATGGAAACCATAGCAAGCTTGCTAAAAATACATTGCAACAGGATGTAGGCATGGCTACCTTGGTACTTTCCTTACTGTGCCATATACTGTAAAACAACCAGCTCTGTGGTACTTTAATGTGTAAATTCATGGCTGAGATCATCTGCCTCTGAATCCAATCCCTGGTCCTTCCACCCTTTTTAGTTTTCCTCTCACCCAATGTTAGCAGCTTCTATGTATTGTTGCTGTGGCTGCAAAGTACTGGTACTTAAATGAACTGATTATTATCTGTTATTTTGTTACATTATCGGGTTAAAAAGCACACCCAGAGAGCTCAGTTAATTCAATGCACAGTTCCCCATACTTCTTACGGAATATTAGTTTAACCTGCGCAGACCTTCAGTAAAATGGGAAAAAGTTGCAAAAGATGAGCAAATTCTAAAATGTACAATTGTGTGCAAAACCTTCTGGTCCACATTAGGTGGTGGTTGTAGCAAGAGTGGGATGACCATGTACAGTTATATCTGACTCTCTCTCATTGGAATACAACCAGAAAATTCAGTTGCCTGCAGTATTCAAAAATTCAGAAACAGCTTTCTGAGGGTAACATGGCAAATATTTAGTATGACCTCCCTCCACTTTGCTCCTCTAAAACTAAATAGACTGGAACCCTGCATGCTGTCATTGCTACTACCTGTATGTGCCCTACTATTTCATGCAAAAATGGCTGTTGTCTATCTTTTATACCAGGTTTGTGCAAGACACACTTGAGCACTCAACAGTGATTGGTACTTCACTCTGCTTATTCCTTCAGTGTGATTTGCATCATTTGAATGATTGGCCTGGGACTCCTGGATAGTCTCATCAAATAACCACAACTGAGTGCAAAATGCCTGTTGCTAAAAGCGAGATTTGTTAAATGGGTTTTGCTTCATTTTAAGACTTTTCTTGCCGCAGTTATTAAATGAATCACCATAGTTGTTAAGTTAGTAATGCGGTTATTATGCAAAACTGGCTTCCCCCGTTGACTTTGTTTGTCAGAAGATATCAAAAAGGGATTCCCATAGACCCGGGACACTGCAACCGTCATGAATATGATTCAGTGGACAAGTGGTTGAATTTTGGTCTCGTAGTGGATGCTGCAATGGTCATAAATGTGAAAAACAGCCACAAGGAACTTTTTTCAGTGCCGTTGTGGCTTCAAACAGTTACAAAACTACTGCTAAATCCTTCGGAGGACTGCTTCCCTGAGGTCGTCTCATGGTGATGTGTTTTAAGCCAGGGGATCACAAAGATTGTTTAGCTGCCATTGTGAAATAATTATCAACTCTGTGTTGTGGCTCAGGGACTCCTGAGTGTAGGATTCCTGCACTCTTTTGGGCGGGGGGCTTCTTCTTTGTCTCCTATGCTTGAGCTTGACATCTTGTACAGAGACATGTTGTATGAATGTAATTCATTGGCAGCTTCCCAATAAGACCAACGTTCCATATCATTCCAGTCAAAATGCCAAAGGACACAGAAATTGACAGACATAAAATCTTACTTTTGTATCAGTGGCACTCTCAAAGGGAAAACAACAAACAAACATTGGATATTCAAGACATGGTATTCAAGATTGAAAATTATGGAATGGTTGTGAAAGCTTTGCTAAAACAACAAGGGGGAGGTGACCTAAGACTTTTGCACCGTACTGTGGCTTTATGGGATAAAAGAGCTTGCTGAAGGTGTGCTCAATGTGGATTTTGAGCCAATCAATCAATCAATCAATCAATCAATCAAACCAATCAGAATAGAACTAGAAGGGACCTTGGAGGTCCTCTAGTCTAACCCCCTGTTCAAGCAGGAGATCCTGTACTATTTCAGGCAATTGGCTATCCAGTCTTTTCTTAAAAAACTCCAGTGATGGAGGAGCACCCACAACTTCTGAAGGCTACCCATTCCATTAGTTCAAGGGTGTCAAACTGGTGGCCTGCATGTGTCACATTGAGTCCACGCCCACTCCTGCTCCATGAAGTGAAAAAGCATCATCAAACGTTATGTGTTAGCAACTGGACACCACGAGTTTGATACCCGTGCATTAGGTTAGTTGTTCTCACTGTCAGGAAGTCTCTCCTTAATTCCAGCTTGCTTCTCTCCTTGATCAGCTTCTATTCATTGTTTCTTCTTCCGGTGCCTTCCAGGTTGACCTCCTCTATTGTTGCAACCTTCAAATACTGAAACTCGGCTATCATGTCACCCCTAGTCCTTCTTTTCTCTAGACCGGCCATACCCAATTCCTGCAACCGTTCTTCATGTTTTACTCTCCAGGTTTTTAATTATCTTAGTTTCTCATCTCTGCACTTTTTCCAAAATCTCCACATCTTTTTGTAACATGGTGACCAAAACTGCATGCAGTACTTCAGATGTGGCCTTAATAAGGCTTTATAAAGCACTACTAATACTGCACATGAAACTCCAAAATCAAAAGTAAAACCCAAGGTTTACTTTTATACAGGAATGAAATGTTGAACCCCACTTTCCTTGACTTGGCACGATTCTTTGGCTCGTTGCATTGGGTAAAATTAACTCAAAGTTGGATTGGCCCAACACATTCAAGCTCTAGCTCATCAGCAGAAAGCAAAGGAATATGGGGTTGCTGCTCCTGTGGAATTGGCCAAACCAATAATGCATTACCTAGAGATGTATCTCTAGCCAGAGAGGCTCTTTGCACTTTATGTTTTTGGAAAGGTTCTCCAGAAATGATGCAAATTTGCCCTGCTTGGAAACTCTGCAGGTTGAATATGGTCATCAAGAAGAGGAGTTTCAAGTAGTTCATTGAAGTGTTCATTGTTAGGAATATTGATGGAGTATGTTGTGTTTTTTCCCCTCTCCCTGTGTCAGAAAGGGAGTCAGAAGTAAAGCCATTTATAAAAGCGCGAGAGAGGCAGGTGAGTGCTCTTGTGCAGTGACATCGGACTCCAATTCCCAATCCCTGCAATGCAGGCCCAAGGACAGCCCCGTTCACTCCCGCATCTCTTCTCCATGCACAGCACACATCAGAGGAGAAATGCAGGCAAAAGGCTCTTTGCTTCTTTCTCTGCCCCCCTTTGTCCCCCCCCCCAGCCTGACATGCTCGTATGCCTCCTGACCAAGCAAGCAAGCAAAAAATCCTTCCAGTCTTTGGGACGTTAGACTGAATTTCACCCTGCTGGAAGTGCTCAGATGACTGGCGGCTAACAGAGCTCCAGGCAGAATTGCGCCCTGCAAGGGGGCCATCTCCAGTACTCCTCTGCCACCTCCTTTCCCTCTTAGCGCCCCCCTGCCGCCCCCCCTTGCATCTTAGCGCCCCCCTAAGTCATCCCACCGCCCCTCAGGGGGCGGTTCTGCCCACTTTGGGAACCACTGCTCTAAAGGGAGATGAGAAAATTGAAAATGTTGAGGTGGAGATTGTAGCCCCCACTTGTGTCAATGGGCCATTAAAATGCCCAAGCTTGTCTATTCTACACAACAAAGTTCTCCCCTCTTCCGCTCCAGAATGGTGAGATTAAGGCATGATAGTATTAGCCCTTTACCCATCTCACCATAGGGCACCTGGGAAGTGGTAATGCTCAACCAAACTTGGACTCAAAGCACAGGTTATAGAGCTGCTCCTGTATGGCCCCATGGCACCAATCAGCCTGACAACCAATCAGAATACAAGCACAGATTTAAAGCTCAAAGGGGGTCTTTCAGCATCTCTTTCTTCTTCAGGCAACATCTTGAAGCATGTGATCACCTTTTTCCTCGGCATCTCAAGCCATGTGACCCTGTTCACCACTAAACCATCTTTCCAAGCAGCCTCCATGTTTCCAGTGTTTCTTCCCTACTTGGAACTGAACCCAGAAGGACATTTCTTCCAACAATTCTTAGTCATTTTAGGAGATATGCTGGAAGTTGAATACTGCCCTGTTAGGATCAGTGAATAAGGCAGCCACCTTCCCTTCTCCAATAACTGGGGTTCATCCCCTCTCTTTCTTCCGTTTCTCTGGCTGACTCGGGGTTGGACTTGAAGACCTCCAAGGTCCTCCCAACTCTGTTTTAAAGGGCGATCCCCTCCCCACTTCCCCTCCCTGGGCTTCGTCCCCTCCCTCCCCCCCCCCCCCCCGTTTCTCTGGCTGCCTCAGGCAAAGAAGCAATGGATTCGCTCCCCAGCTCACCATCCCAGGCCGGGGGCTGGGAGGAGCAAGCAGGGGGATCCTGCTTGGATGGATGAAGGACTGGATGAAGCTCTCGGCCCTTTAGAGAATAAGAGGAGCTGGACGGAGAGAGGAGCAGGTATAAGCGTTTCCAGGTTAGGCTCTGGAAACTTTTGGCTGGGATGGTTCCGGGGATCCACGTGAGTGGCCGGGAAGGAAGGAAGCTTAGCCCGCGGGGCTGCGAGGAAAGCGGATCTTTTCCTGCGCGCATCTCTTGGAACGAGGAACAGAGCCGCGCTTCCCTGAGGGCGCCAGTTAAGAAGCTCCCTCCCTCCTTCCTTCTTCACATCTGTGGAAATGCTTGGACAGGAGACCTTCAATGCAGCTTCTTGGCTGCTGCTCAAATGGCTCCTGCAGTCACCAACTTTCTCCTTGGGGAGATTAATAAACAACAACAACAACAATAATGGATGAGCTATAAGAGCTTGCAGCTTGGGATCTCCCAATTCCTGCCTGAGGTCGTTCCGGGGAGAGAGATCCACGTGCCTGGCCGGGAAGGAAGGAAGTGTGGCTGGCGGCGATCGCGGATCCTTTCCTGTGTGCATATCTTGGGAAGCGGAATTCGGGCGAGGAAGAGAGCCAGGTAAAAAGCTCCTTCCTTCCTTCTTTCCTTTCTTCCTTCCTGAGAAATGCTCGGACAGGAGACCCTTCAATGCAGCTCATTGGGGCTCTGCTACGATCGCTCCTGCAGTCCCCATTTTCTCCTTGGGGAGATGATGGTGATGATGATTTATTTGACTGGCCCTTCCTGATCGTTTCCCGTCACTTTTCTCTTGGACTGTTTCAGATCCAGGAGGCTTGGTGTTCAATGGCTGGGAAATCGGCAGGGAGAAAAGGGCGCGATCCTTCCCAGGTGCTGTTGTTTCGGGGAGTTGCTCTGGACGAGCCTCCTCCGGAGAGAGCATCGGGTAAAAGGCTCCTTCTGATGCCCTTTAATCTCTTTGCCCTCGTTTCTTCCATCCCTGAATTCGTTTTCATTGTTCAATTCATGGCTGAGAGAGCTGCCTCTGAATCCAATCCTTCCTCACCTTTCCATTTTCCCCTCCTCACCTAGGGTGAACTTCTATGTATTCTTGCTGTGGCTGCAACGGACTCACATAAAGGGGTTCCCTAGTTAGCCTAGAAATAGGCTAAAATCAGCCTTCTGCACTTCATGCTCAAGAATATCCTTAGGATGCTTGATAGCAAATTATTCCTTTGCTGTTTTTTTCACTCCTAGACATTCCCATGGCCTTGTCTTCATCTCCCAGAACCTCAGGTCTTTGTAGTGGAGATTAGTCTCCAGTCCCCTAATCATTTTGTTGCTCTTCTCTGCACTCTTTCTAGAGTCTCCACATCTTTTCTACATCGTGGTGACCAAAACTGAATGCAGTATTCCAAGTGTGGCCTTACCAAGGCCTTACAGAGTGGTATTAACACTTCACATGATCTTTATTCTATCCCTCTGTTTATGCAGCCTAGAACTTTGTTGGCTTTTTGGCAGCTGCTGCATATTGCTGGCTCATATTTAAATGGTAGTCCACTAGGATTCCAAGATCCCTCTCACAGTTACTACTATTGAGCAAGGTACCACATATACTGTACCTGTGCCTTTTGTTTTTCTTGCCTAAATGTAGAACCTTACTTTTTTCACCATTGAATTTCATTTTATTACATAGTGTCCAATGTTCAAGTTTGTCAAAATCCTTCTGTATCTTAAGCTTATCTTCTGGAGTGTTGGCTATTCCTGCCAGCTTGGTGTCATCTGCAAATTTGATGAGTTCCCTATTTATCCCCTCATCCAGATCATTAATGAAGATGTTGAAGAGTACTGGGCCTAAAACAGAGCCTTGCGGTACTCCACTGCATATCTCCCTCCACATAGATGCAGTTCCATTGAGGACTACACGTTGAGTGTGGTTGGTCAGCCAGTTATGAATCCATCTGGTGGTGATGCTGTCTAACCCACATTTTTCTACTTTGTCTAGTAGTAGGTTATGGTCTACTTTATCAAACGCCTTGCTGAAGTCCAAATAGATTAATCGATGGCATTCCTCTGGTCCACTAATTTTGTCACTTTGTCAAAGAACGCAATAAGATTAGTCTGGTATGATCTGTTTTTGACAAACCCATGTTGGCTTTTGGCTATTACTTTATTTACTTCTAGGTGTTTGCTAATTCGTTGCATGATTATCTTTTCCAAAATCTTTCCTGGTATTGATGTCAGGCTGATAGGTCTGTAGTTTCCTGGATCTATTTATTTTCCTTTTTTGAAGATGGGAACCACTTGCATGTAATTCATTGAAGTGTTCATTGTTAGGAATATTCATGGAATACGTGGTATTTTTTCCTTCTCCCTGTGTCAGGAATTGGTAGCGCTTGAGGGTGTAGCTGTGTTTTTCTCCGTGGAAGAGTGGGCCCTGCTGGATTCTAAGCAAAAAGCCTTATACCAAGAGGTCATGCTGGAAAACAAGAGGAACATGGCCTCCTTAGGTAACGGATTCTCTTAAGATATTTATATTTACAGTAGTAGCCAAAGGTCAAATCTTATATCAACAAGCATAGAGCAATGTTTTGGGCAAATGGGAGTTTGGAAGAATATTGATAAATATTCAAATAGAGCAATGGTGCTTGATCCCCTTTACACCTAAGTTTGTCTTAACCTTTTTTCTTTTTTCTGTTGCAAGCAGGTGATGGATGGGAGATGGCGGATTCTGGCCAAGAGGCAGTAGTAGCTTTCCCAAAAGAGAAAAAGGAAGTTGCAGAAAAGATGGATGGAAAGCAAAGTTGTGAGGAAAACCTGTTAATGGTTGAGCTGGAGAATTACACTAGTTTCCCATATGCAGATACCAATGTCTTATTGGACACAGAGGATTGCCAAGAAAAAGAAGTGTGTCCAAGGTGTGGGAAAACACTTTGAGATGGATCGGAATTATGTGACTGTTGTGAAAGCCTTTCTGGAGAGAAACAAGATGAAAGCAGGCAGCATCCAGAAGGAGCCCTCCTCCTCCTTTACATGAAAGAATACAAGAAGGAAATGTACAAATGTACGGAGTGTGCAGAAGGTTTTGGTACAAGCCGCTCTCTTACATTGCATAAAAAGACTCACAAAGCAGAGGATCCACACAAATGTCTGGATTGTGGAAGGACCTTCAGGCAGAAAAATCATCTGAGTTCACACAAAAGGGTCCATGAAGAGACGAAGCAGCATCAATGGATTAATAGGGGAAAGTCCTTCAAAAGCAGAGCCTCCCTTACTTCCCACCAAAGCATCCACAGAGAGGAGAAGTTGCAGAAACGCAGGGAGGGTAGAATGATGTTTACTTGGAGCAATGAACCAAATTCCCAGAAAAAAAGCCCCACTGGGAATAAGTCATGTAAATGCCTGGAATGTGGGAAGAGCTTCCGCTCTGCAAGTGACCTCACTTACCATAATAGGATCCATACAGGGGGAAAGCCATATCATAGCACAGTGTGCGGAAAGAATTTTGCACAAAAAGGCAACTTCAATTTACAGAAGAGGATCCATGCTGGAGAGAAGCCGTATAAATGCACAGAATGTGGGAAATGCTTCAGGACCTCCAGTGCCCTTACTCACCATAAGAGGATTCACACAGGGGAGAAACCCTATGAATGTTTGGAGTGTGGAAAAAGCTTCAACAGACGTGACACTCTAGCCTTACATAATAGGATACATAAAGGGGAGAAACGTTATAAATGCTTGCACTGTAGAAAAAGCTTCAGTCAAAAAGTTCATCTTAAGTCACATGAGAGGATCCACATGGGGGAAAAACCATTTCAATGCATGGAGTGTGGAAAGAGCTTCCGTTTATCTGGTCATCTTACTGCCCATCACAGAATCCACACAGGGCAGAAGCCCTTTCAATGCCTGCAGTGTGGAAAGTGCTTTGCCAATTCTAGCAGCTTTAATACCCACAAACGGACCCACACAGGGGAGAAACCGTACAAATGCCTGGAGTGTGGAAAGAGCTTCAGTAAATCCAGCCACTTAACTTCCCATAGAAATATCCACAGTGGAGAGAAACCGTATCAATGCACCGAGTGTTGGAAGCCCTTCAGTCAAACAAGTCACCTTAATATCCATAAAAGGATCCACACGGGTGAAAAGCCTTATAAGTGCACCGAATGTGACAAATGCTTCACCAGTTTGAGGTCCCTCACTTCCCACAAAAGGCTCCACACCAGGGAGAAACCATATGAATGCCGCATTTGTGGAAAGAGCTTCAATGCAAAAAAAAGCTGTATCCTACACAGCAGAACCCACACTGGGGAGAAACCATATCAGTGCCAGCAGTGTGGAAAATGCTTCAGTGATTCTGGAGAACTGACGATCCATAAAAGGATTCACACAGGGGAGAAACCCTTTAAGTGCACAGAATGCAGCATGAGTTTCAGAAGAAGTGGTTACCTTTATAGCCACAAGAGGATCCACACTGGAAAGAAACCATATACATGTCATGAGAGCCATAGAAGGCTTCACTCAGGGAAGAAATCCTATAAATGCCTGGAGTGTGGAAAATGTTTTAGTGAGAGTGCCCAGCTTACCTCCCACAATAGGATCCACACAGGAGAGAAGCTGTTTAAATGCATCGACTGTGGAAAGAGTTTCAAAGATGGGAGAAATCTTATGCTGCATAAAAGAATCCACACAGGGGAGAAGCCATATCAGTGTGTAGAGTGTGGAAATAAATTCAGAACAGGGAGTGTCTTTAATTACCATAAGAAGACCCACAGCATGAAAAGATGATGTAAGGCGTAAAAATCAAGCTAGGGTGGGGCAGGGGGATGTGCCTCACACGTCCCGCACCCGTTCACCTGAAAAAAGCACCTTTGGCATAAGACATTCAGACAACCTTAGGGTGCAGAAAGCTGGCTTAGACATTGTATAGGGAAGATGGTGAAATATTTCAGGAGGAAACATTGCAACCTAAGTGGTGAGGTGCAGAACTGGTGTTGACAACCATCCATATTTCCCTAATGTTGGAAGGAATCAACAGTGGATCTACAACTACACCCATGTGGAGAAAGTCAGAACTGGGATGACTAAAGAGAAATGGGATCTTCAGTGAGCACTTCGCTGGGACAAAGTGACGGAAGAGAATGAACTATTGAACCAATACAAGGCTCGAGAGTTTTGTCATAAGTAATAAGTGGAGGGATGGCGCTAACATTGGTTGTGTTTCACTGATTTCTAGTCTGAGATATGATATTATGTTTTTTTTAAAAATTTATACCCAAACTTACACAGTAGTTAAAAGGCTACGTTTATACAGTTCAGATATAGGCTGTTTTTTGTCAGCAAATTGGACAATTTAGGGAACCAGCTTTAGAATATACAGGCAGCCCTTGACTTATGACCACAATTAAAGCCCAAAATTATCGGTTGGGGCCTAGTTTATGGGTCTCCAAACCTGGCAACTTCTGGACTTCAATTCCCAGAATTCCTCTTACCATGCTAGCTAGGGGATTCTGGGAGTTGAAGTCTACAAGTCTTAAAGTTGCCAAGTTTGGAGAGTGATGACTTAGATGGGTGGAATTATAGTTTGTAGTTGTTTCTAGTGCTTTCCTACTGTAAAGTCTTTTGATGTTCAACACCCTGGAAATGGAGAAAGAATTATAGTGAATAGTTCCTTGCTTTAAAATCTCAAAAGGGGGAAGTTGGTGAAGAGGCCTAAGATTCCTTGGAAAAGGCCAGATGCACAATAGATCTTTGACAATTGGAAGGCCAGAGTCTAAACAGGAGCAGGGAATCTTGGTCCTTTTTTGACTTGTGCACTTCAACCCCCAGAATTCCTTAGCTCGCCATGCTTAAAAACCAGGTTCCTTTACTTGCTGGAGAATTCTGGGAGTTGAAGTCCACGTGTCTTAAAGTTGCCAAGTTTGGCGGTCCTTGGCCTAAATTTATGGAATTATGGTCTGTTGTTATTTATAGTGCCTTCCTGCTGCAAAGTCTTTAGGTGTCCAATAAACTGAAAAGGGAAAAAGAATTATGGTCAATATTTCCTTGGTCTTCAAGAAAAGGATTATAAGCGTTACGAGACCCCTGAATCTTCTAAATAAAAAGTTAAAAACTCAAATGTACTATGGGAGAAGGCAAAAGGCACGAATAGGAGAGTTTTGAAGACCTCAAAAAAGAAGTAGTATGCTGGAAATAGGAAGTATATTGAAAGCTATGCTATATTACTGCTGAAGTTACATTTAGAAAAATTTAGAAAACTGATGAGATTTCTCTGTGTACACGTTAGGATAAATAGCTTGGCTGAGCTCTGTATTACACATACTGGTATGCAGGAAGGCTAAGATGTAAAACAGGCAGGAATTACTTTAAGCAGTGGTTCCCAAACTTTTTCAGTCCACCGCCCCCTTGGTGCTACAAACTGATCCTCAGTGCCTCCCACCCAGTGGTGGAATTCAATTTTTTTTTACTACCGGTTCTGTGGGTGTGGCTTGGTGGGCATGGCTGGGGATCATGTGACCGGGCGGTTTGTACGACGGAAGGAAGATAGTAACAGTAAAATTCAAAACTGTAACAATTAATTGCACATTTATTCAAAATCCAATTTAAAAACCTTTTTAGTTAATGTTAATTCAACACAATTGTTGAACATGATCCAGTGATACCAGGTTCTCAAAGTCTGATAGTCATTTTTCAAGAACCTTAGTAACGTAGTAAACTCAGTAAAATTTAGTAACTACTTCACTGTTCAGTAAATTCTGTGTAATGCAGTGCATGCCTGATCATTCACACACACACTGCTGCCTTTTTTTTTTCAAAATAACAGGTTGGGGTGGGGGTAGAGAAGGAAGAAGACTTTGTTCTGTGGTATCTGCCATTTCAAAAATGCTCATTAGACTGCCCCACGTGATCAGTCTTTCCGTATTCCTCAATATATTGGTGCCCAGCAGCTGGTCAAAATCCTAGTAGTACTTATGGAACTGTAGATGATACTATGGCAAGATACAAGTCTTGCAGCTCATGTATACTCACACAACATAAGAGTGATTCCATTATCCAGGTTTATCTGTGACAAAGGTCTCACTGTGCATAAATATCAAGATAGGAAGGGCACTTTATTAAAAAAAAAACTGCAGTGTTTTGACTCCATTTGGTTATAAAACATCTTGTTTGGAATACTGGAACATTTGGACAGCATTTTCTTCTAATATGGGTCGTTGTTCTATCATAATTTTGTTTTGCTTTGTTTTTTCCTGTATGTGACAATAACCAACTTTAGACGGTAATTAAACCAATTTTTAATTTACCTTTTAAATATGTTGGAAATGCTTATCCCTTTTCCACAATCTCCCCTATATTTCAGTGTTCAATTAGATTAATTTGTAACTCAAAGTTTGAGAAATCCCCCCAAGTACCCTTCCTCTCGCTCCTCGCTTTTTAAGGCCACTTCTACGAATGGAGCGAGGTCGAGGAGGAAGAGGGGGGCTAGCTTCTCTCTCCCCCCCCCACCGGATGTTTACCTGTGTTGCATTTCTAAGGTGGGAGGGGTAGAGGCAGGCGAGAGTGGTGCATCCATGTGGAGTGGGTACAAGAGGGATTGGGGGAGGGGTTGGCTCCGTTGCACATGCGCACTGCGATGCAATGCAATCCTTGCGGAGGTGGCTCGCAGTGTAGTCCCGGAAAGGGAGTCAGAAGTAAAAGAAATGCAGGCAAAAGGTTCTTCTCTTTTTTTCTCTGCCCCCCTTTGCCCCCCCCCCAGCCTGACATGCTCGTATACCTCCTGAGCGAGCGAGCGAGCGTAAAATCGTTCCAGTCTTAGACTGAATTTCATCCCTGCTGGAAGTGCTCAGATGACTGGCGGCCAACAGAGCCCCAGGCAGCAAAGTGGGGCATCTCCAGCACTCCACTGCCACCTCCTTTGCCTCTTAGCGCCCCCCTAAGTCATCCCACCGCCCACTTTGGGAACCAATGCTCTAAAAGGGAGATGAGAAAATTCTTTCTGACTCTGACTTGTAAACTGTGTGGCAAATGCTGTGTAAAAGCCCTTCAGTGGACGTTACTGGGGTACAAAGACTTTCAGAGAGATTTCCTTGTGTTACTTTTTCTACACAATAAAGTTGTTGCTTACAATCCCAATGTGTGAGGCGTGGGCACGTCTGGTAAGGCGGCTGCAGCAGGAAAGATAAGGAAAAACCAAAAGTGCCTTTTGAGTCCAGAAGAATCTCCTTCCTTCTTTCAACACGAAGGCAAGAAAAATTCTTGAGGAGGAAATGGGGAAAACGCCAGGAACCTTCTTTCTGCAGACTTCAAGCATGCTCCGATAGGCTTGAAACTGTTTTACTATAGGAGAAATAGTTTGTACAGGTAGTCCTCAACTTACAACAATTGAGGCCAAAAATTTTGTTGTTAAGTCAGTCACGTTTAGTGCAATCTGCTCCATTTTGTGACCTTGCCACAGTTAAGTGAATAACCACAGTTGTTAAATTAGCAACACGGGTGAATCTAGTTTTTCCCGTTGACGTTACTTGTCAGAAGGTCACAAGAGGTGATCACATGACCCCAGCACACTACAACGGTCATAAATGTGAGTCAGTTCCCAAGTGTCTGAATTTTGATCACGTGACCATGGGGATGCTTGAACAGTCGTAAATGCAAAAAACGGTCATAACTCACTTTTTGTAAATTGCAGTTGTAACTGAATGGTCACTAAATGAAATGTTGAAAGTCAAGGACTATCTGTACTGCGTAGAAGTAGTTTTTCTTCTGAACTTCATATATGGGTACTTTTAAATGGAGGGCTTAAATATTTCCCCGCTCAGACCTTTTAAATAGTTAGATATTAAATATTTCCTAGTTCAGAAGTTTTCTTCTGCTTCAAAGTGGTATGGTTAATGGGGGGGAAGCACTAGTCACACACACATGCGTGCTGGGGTCACATGCATAGCATTATGGGTGTGGCCGTGCCCATGCACAACCCCACTGCCCTCCTCCCACATTGGATACGCAATCCAAAAAACGTTAGCCATCATTGATATATGTCCTTCCCTCCCTCCCCAATATGAGGTTCAGAGATCTTCAAAGGTAAGGAGGAGAGTGTGAGGTCGGGTGGGGTGGGACCCTGGGGAAGAGAGTGAAGGGCCAAGGAGACTCAAGGGTTAGGAAACAAAGCAAAAGGATGTCTTGGAGGGTGGGGGTGGCCTAGAGATTCCTACGGCAGGCAGGCCTAGCCCTGCACTAGGCCTCCAAGGAGTTTTTCCCAGCTCTGAGTAGACTGTGTTCTCTTAGCGACTCAAACATTTGATTAATGGCTGCATCAGGGAGAGCAGGGGGATTCGGGTAGTTAAGGAAAGCAATTTCACTTAAGAGCCATTGCAACCTGCAACCTTAATTCAAAGCCCATAATAGTTATATCTTGAGAACTGCTTATATGCGGGCTGTGGAATTCTGGGGCTGAAAATCAGGTGAAATCAAGGTAGAAGACTGAAACTCCACATGTGGGAATTCCATAATCAGCAGACAAAAGCTCCACCCACAATTCCTTTTTGAGGAATTCCTCTACTTTTGGAAAAGGAAATATCCAAAAGTTTTGCTGATAACCAGAAACTAGTAGTTAGCCATTTTTCCTTTTCCTTTTAACTCCACTTACAAATTTAATCATGAGAAATGTTTGAGCAAAATTAATCAGGCCAAAATTAAAACAATCAATTTCTCATGTATACTGGGAGATCACAAATGAAATTCAAGCATTCTCTACACTCATCTATCTTTCCTCATATGAATTACCTTGTGTGCAATAAGGGATGATTTATGCTTGAAGTAATGATCGCAGACTCAACAATTCAAAGATTTCTACACGGTGCGAGTCCTCTGGTGTGCCACCAGATTGAAATTCTGACTGAAAACTCCCCCACAATCAGGACATTCAAAGGGTTTCTCTCCTGTGTGAGTCCTCTGGTGTGTCCATAGGCTGGAACTCAGACTAAAACCTTTCCCACAATCAGGACATTCGAAGGGTTTCTCTCCTGTGTGAGTCCTGGTGTCTCACTTGATTAGAATTATCACTAAAGCTTTTCCCACAGATATGACATTCAAATGGTTTCTCACCTGTGAGTCCTCTGGTGTTTCACCAGGCTGGAATGATCACAAAAACCTTTCCTACAGGAAAGACATTCAAAGGGTTTCTCTCATGTGTGAGTCCTCTGGTGTCTCACCAGATTGCAATTCTTATTAAAGGTTTTCCCACAAATAGGACATTCAAAGGGTTTCTCTCCTGTGTGAGTCATTTGGTGTGTCACCAGATTGGAATTCTGATTAAAGGTTTTCTCACAGATAGGACATTCAAAGGGTTTCTCTCCTGTGTGAGTCATCTGGTGTTTCCGTAGGCTGATACTCTGACTAAAACCTTTTCCACAATCAGGACATTTGAAGGGTTTCTCTCTTGTGTGAGTCCTCTGGTGTCTCACCAGATCGGAATTCTGACAAAAGCTTTTCCCACAGATAGGACATTCAAAGGGTTTCTCTCCTGTGTGAGTCCTCTGGTGTGTCACAAGATTGAAATTTTTGTAAAAACTTTTCCCACAGATAGGACATTCAATGGGTTCCTCTCCTGTGTGAGTCCTCTGGTGTGTCACCAGGCTGTAATTATCACTAAAACTTTTCCCACAAAGCGGACATTCAAAGGGTTTCTCTCCTGTATGAGTCCTCTGGTGTCTTACCAGATTGGAATTCCAACTGAAACATTTCCCACAGTCAGGACATTCAAAGGGTTTCTCTCCTGTGTGAGTCCTCTGGTGTGTCACCAGACTGAAATTTTTGCTAAAGCTTTTCCCACAGATAGTACATTCAAAAGGTTTCTGTCCTGTGTGAGTCTTTTGGTGTTTGACGAGGCTGGAATTATCACTCAATCTCTTCCCACAGTCCGGACATTCAAAGAGTTTCTCTTCTGTGTGTGTGGTCTTGTGTCTCAGGAGGTGGGAATTTCTAATGAAACTTTTCCCACAATCTCCACACTTATAAGGTTTCTCCATGGAGTGAATCCTCTGCTGTATTACCAGGTGGGAATTACTATTGAAACTTCTCCCACACGCAGGACATTGAATGGGTTTTTCTCCTTTATGGTTTCCTCTAGTGTTTCACAAATTGGAATCATAACTGAAAGTTTTCCAATAATCAGGACATTCAAAGCATTTATCTCCTATGTGAGTCTTCTGATGTATCACCAGGCTGGAATTGTGACTTTCCCATAATCAGGACATTCAAAGGGTTTTTCTTCTGTGAGAGTTGTCTGGTGTCTTTTCAGATGGAAATTTCTAATGTTGTTTTTCCAACAATCTGGATACTCATACAGTTTCTCCCTGGAGTCAATCTACTGATGTGTCACCAGACTAAAATTGTGACTAAATTTTTTATCACAATCATGACATTCAAAGGGTTTCACTTTTGTGAGAGTCCTTGGGTGTTTCACCAGAGTGGAATTCTCACTGAAACTTTTCCCACAGAAAGGATGTCCAAATGGTTTTATTCCTGTGTGTGTATCCTTTAGTGTCTCAAGACCTGAGAATTTCTAATGTAACTTTCTCACAATCTGCAGTCATAAGTTTTCTCCCTCCTGTGAGTTATCTAATGTAGCACCATGTTGCCATGCTCACTAAAACATTTACATTGGGAGCACTTCCCTCTTGTGTGGTGATACTTCCATGAACCACAAGGGAGCTGTTGTGACCATAGTTTTTGCCACAATCGGGTAATTTGTATGGATTTTCTCCTTTCTGGCCCGTCTAGTACATAATCAGTTGTGATTTGCAATCTGTGCTTTTCACACAATAGGCAAATCTATGGAGCTTTTCCACAGCTGATATACTTGGGGAGGTCAAAATTATGGACAATGTCTTGTTTAGTGGTGCTTTCATTTAAGTCGTCTTCTTCCTCACATAGAGAGGCCTGCATTACTGTCTGCCTTCCTCCCCACGGACTTCCACATATATCCCTCTTTTGCTGAATGATATAAAATCTACGTTCACCTCTCATTCAATTTATCCTTGAGTTCTCCATAATCTGCTTATTCTTTCTCAATTTTCTCTCTTTTGTCAGCTGCTGGAGGAAGAGCAGATTTGTATGGTTTTCTGCAGGAAATGGAAAATATTTTGATTTCTGGCTTGATTTTCTTCCCTTTTTACCACTGATTGTTATTTACACTAGTCCAAAGTGCTCTTATTGCCATCCTGGTCATCTGTAGATGCAAAGAAAAGTGTAACTTTAATTGTTTATAAAATGGTTAGAGATGAGGTGAAAGAAGAAGAAGCATACACCACTTTTGTTCATGGAAATCCTCAGCTGCATAAGGGCAGAAAATACTGTCTACAACCCCTCTGGTGACATCCTTGTTCAAGTAGTCCTCACTTAACCTCCCGCAATTGGAACTGATATTTGCATCACTAAGCAGCTCAATCATTAAGCATCTTGTCACATGACAGTGCCAACTTATATCTGTTTCTCTGTAGTTGCTAAGCTAATTACTGTGGGTTGTTAAAGACAATTTCATATGACTGTGACTTGCAACTTCCTGCCAGTATATCCACTGATTTTGCTTGTCAGAAGCTAGCTGGGAAGGTCACAACTGGGGATCATGAGTGTGGGATGCCGCTGCCATCATAAATGTGCAACTATCGGCAGAACCCAAATTGGTGCAATTCCTTTTCCTGCACCTTCAAAACCAGAGTCACTACTGAAGTGCGGTCATGGAACAAGTGCTAGGATTACCACAAATTTTGTGGACCAGGTGCACATCTGCTTCTAGTGTGCCATAGTAACTTTGAAGGCTCAGGAAGGAAGTGGTGAGGATTACCTGTGCAATGAAGATGCCAATAGCTATTTTCTAGAAAGTGCTGGATTAAGCACAATTGAATCCGATTAATACATGGATGAGACAGGAAATATCATACTTATTGGCAAGACCTGGAAGTTAAAAAACTTGTAAATGTTATTCATCTGTCATTTTCAATACACATGTGGATTGCAAACTATATCAAGAGGGCAACATCAAGATATAATGGAAGACTTTAGCTACCCTGATATCAACTGGGAGACAAAGTGTACAGCAAGCAGAAGATTGAATAGATCGTAACCAACTTAGCTGACAACTTTGTCATCCCAAAGATAGAGGGGTGAACTAGTGGAAAAACTATACTCGATCTAATTCTTACTAATAGGGAAGCGATAGAAGGAGTTGAAGTTGTCGGAATCTTGGGCGAGTGACCACATCTTACTGGAATTCAATATAATGCAAACACAAGCAATAGAATATAACCCAACAAGTGTCTTAAACTTTAGAAGAGCTGATTTTAACAAATTCAGAGCCTAAGCAAAATTTCATGGATAAAAAAGAGAAAACAATGCAAGGACTGTGGGAAACTAGGGGTGACATGATAGCTATCTTCCAATACTTGAGGAGTTGCCACAAAAGAGGGAGGGGTGTCATCCTATTCTCCAAAGCCCCTGGAGGCAGGACAAGGACCTGCATGGACACTCATCAAGGAGAGAAGCAGCCTAGAACTAAGGAGAAATTTCCTGACACTAAGAACAGTGAACCAGTGGAAGGTTTCCCTTCAGAAGTTGTGGATGCTCCATCATTGGTGGCTTTTAAACAGAGACGTTTGTCTGAAATGATATTGGGCCTCCTGCTTGATCAGGGCGTCGGAATAGAAGACCCACAAGGTCCCTCCCAGCTCTGTCACAAACCCTCCAGTGATGGGAGCACCCACAACCTCTGGGGGGAAGCCATTCCCGAAGAATCAACCTTCACTGGAAGGAGACTTTTTCAATCTTCCCATCAGAAGGAAAATTGCAGCCACCAGTTTCACAGCGTGCAGCACCAGTGGACTTAAATTTGGGGAGGGAAGGAACCTGCAGCAGCAGCTGAGATGCTTCAGCCCAGTTGCTTCTTTGCTTCCAGGCCGTGGAGGAAACCAAACAGCCCGACTTACTCCCGGACTCACCTTCCAGCTGCTGCTTCGATCATGAGAAGAGCAAAAAAAACCGCTCTGCACACCACTCTCCTCCCATGAGTGATCCGGAAGAGGAAGTTCAGCTGTCCCAAAGGTGCTTTTTTCAAAAGGCAACTGGACTTTCTTTCTTCTACGCTTCCCGTCGCTTTCCAACCTTTCTAGCAACACAGTACTCGATGGTTTTAACCCCTTTAAGCTCAACCACAGGTATTATCCGCTTTCTAGGCACAGGTGTTGCCTGATTGAGCACCATCTTCAGATAGGAGGCAGAAAAAAATCCTTCTCCAGTTTCTACCTAAGGCGTTTGCAACAAGTTTCCACTGATTAAATGCTATCAAGTCGTTTTTTACTTCTAGCAACCGACTAATCGAGGAGAAAAGCAACCTAGAACTGAGGAGAAATTTCCTGACAGTGAGAACAATGAAACAGAGGAAGGACTTGCCTCCAGAAGTTGTGTCTGTTCCACCACTGGAGGTTTTTAAGAAGAGATTGGACAACCATTTGTCTGAAATGGTATAGAAAACTGGCAGCCAATGGGACAGATGTGTCACACGTAGGCCACACCCAACGCAGCTCCGTGAAGGGGAAAAATGTGAAAGGTCATGTGACACTGCGAGTTTGATACCTGTGGTATAGAGGTTAGAAGACCTCTGTTATTCTGTATTCTGAAATAACTGAAATAAAGGACACGTGTGGGAAAGAGTGATATGGAAACCATAGCAAGCTTGCTAAAAATACATTGCAACAGGATGTAGGCATGGCTACCTTGGTACTTTCCTTACTGTGCCATATACTGTAAAACAACCAGCTCTGTGGTACTTTAATGTGTAAATTCATGGCTGAGATCATCTGCCTCTGAATCCAATCCCTGGTCCTTCCACCCTTTTTAGTTTTCCTCTCACCCAATGTTAGCAGCTTCTATGTATTGTTGCTGTGGCTGCAAAGTACTGGTACTTAAATGAACTGATTATTATCTGTTATTTTGTTACATTATCGGGTTAAAAAGCACACCCAGAGAGCTCAGTTAATTCAATGCACAGTTCCCCATACTTCTTACGGAATATTAGTTTAACCTGCGCAGACCTTCAGTAAAATGGGAAAAAGTTGCAAAAGATGAGCAAATTCTAAAATGTACAATTGTGTGCAAAACCTTCTGGTCCACATTAGGTGGTGGTTGTAGCAAGAGTGGGATGACCATGTACAGTTATATCTGACTCTCTCTCATTGGAATACAACCAGAAAATTCAGTTGCCTGCAGTATTCAAAAATTCAGAAACAGCTTTCTGAGGGTAACATGGCAAATATTTAGTATGACCTCCCTCCACTTTGCTCCTCTAAAACTAAATAGACTGGAACCCTGCATGCTGTCATTGCTACTACCTGTATGTGCCCTACTATTTCATGCAAAAATGGCTGTTGTCTATCTTTTATACCAGGTTTGTGCAAGACACACTTGAGCACTCAACAGTGATTGGTACTTCACTCTGCTTATTCCTTCAGTGTGATTTGCATCATTTGAATGATTGGCCTGGGACTCCTGGATAGTCTCATCAAATAACCACAACTGAGTGCAAAATGCCTGTTGCTAAAAGCGAGATTTGTTAAATGGGTTTTGCTTCATTTTAAGACTTTTCTTGCCGCAGTTATTAAATGAATCACCATAGTTGTTAAGTTAGTAATGCGGTTATTATGCAAAACTGGCTTCCCCCGTTGACTTTGTTTGTCAGAAGATATCAAAAAGGGATTCCCATAGACCCGGGACACTGCAACCGTCATGAATATGATTCAGTGGACAAGTGGTTGAATTTTGGTCTCGTAGTGGATGCTGCAATGGTCATAAATGTGAAAAACAGCCACAAGGAACTTTTTTCAGTGCCGTTGTGGCTTCAAACAGTTACAAAACTACTGCTAAATCCTTCGGAGGACTGCTTCCCTGAGGTCGTCTCATGGTGATGTGTTTTAAGCCAGGGGATCACAAAGATTGTTTAGCTGCCATTGTGAAATAATTATCAACTCTGTGTTGTGGCTCAGGGACTCCTGAGTGTAGGATTCCTGCACTCTTTTGGGCGGGGGGCTTCTTCTTTGTCTCCTATGCTTGAGCTTGACATCTTGTACAGAGACATGTTGTATGAATGTAATTCATTGGCAGCTTCCCAATAAGACCAACGTTCCATATCATTCCAGTCAAAATGCCAAAGGACACAGAAATTGACAGACATAAAATCTTACTTTTGTATCAGTGGCACTCTCAAAGGGAAAACAACAAACAAACATTGGATATTCAAGACATGGTATTCAAGATTGAAAATTATGGAATGGTTGTGAAAGCTTTGCTAAAACAACAAGGGGGAGGTGACCTAAGACTTTTGCACCGTACTGTGGCTTTATGGGATAAAAGAGCTTGCTGAAGGTGTGCTCAATGTGGATTTTGAGCCAATCAATCAATCAATCAATCAATCAATCAATCAATCAATCAAACCAATCAGAATAGAACTAGAAGGGACCTTGGAGGTCCTCTAGTCTAACCCCCTGTTCAAGCAGGAGATCCTGTACTATTTCAGGCAATTGGCTATCCAGTCTTTTCTTAAAAAACTCCAGTGATGGAGGAGCACCCACAACTTCTGAAGGCTACCCATTCCATTAGTTCAAGGGTGTCAAACTGGTGGCCTGCATGTGTCACATTGAGTCCACGCCCACTCCTGCTCCATGAAGTGAAAAAGCATCATCAAACGTTATGTGTTAGCAACTGGACACCACGAGTTTGATACCCGTGCATTAGGTTAGTTGTTCTCACTGTCAGGAAGTCTCTCCTTAATTCCAGCTTGCTTCTCTCCTTGATCAGCTTCTATTCATTGTTTCTTCTTCCGGTGCCTTCCAGGTTGACCTCCTCTATTGTTGCAACCTTCAAATACTGAAACTCGGCTATCATGTCACCCCTAGTCCTTCTTTTCTCTAGACCGGCCATACCCAATTCCTGCAACCGTTCTTCATGTTTTACTCTCCAGGTTTTTAATTATCTTAGTTTCTCATCTCTGCACTTTTTCCAAAATCTCCACATCTTTTTGTAACATGGTGACCAAAACTGCATGCAGTACTTCAGATGTGGCCTTAATAAGGCTTTATAAAGCACTACTAATACTGCACATGAAACTCCAAAATCAAAAGTAAAACCCAAGGTTTACTTTTATACAGGAATGAAATGTTGAACCCCACTTTCCTTGACTTGGCACGATTCTTTGGCTCGTTGCATTGGGTAAAATTAACTCAAAGTTGGATTGGCCCAACACATTCAAGCTCTAGCTCATCAGCAGAAAGCAAAGGAATATGGGGTTGCTGCTCCTGTGGAATTGGCCAAACCAATAATGCATTACCTAGAGATGTATCTCTAGCCAGAGAGGCTCTTTGCACTTTATGTTTTTGGAAAGGTTCTCCAGAAATGATGCAAATTTGCCCTGCTTGGAAACTCTGCAGGTTGAATATGGTCATCAAGAAGAGGAGTTTCAAGTAGTTCATTGAAGTGTTCATTGTTAGGAATATTGATGGAGTATGTTGTGTTTTTTCCCCTCTCCCTGTGTCAGAAAGGGAGTCAGAAGTAAAGCCATTTATAAAAGCGCGAGAGAGGCAGGTGAGTGCTCTTGTGCAGTGACATCGGACTCCAATTCCCAATCCCTGCAATGCAGGCCCAAGGACAGCCCCGTTCACTCCCGCATCTCTTCTCCATGCACAGCACACATCAGAGGAGAAATGCAGGCAAAAGGCTCTTTGCTTCTTTCTCTGCCCCCCTTTGTCCCCCCCCCCCAGCCTGACATGCTCGTATGCCTCCTGACCAAGCAAGCAAGCGAAAAATCATTCCAGTCTTTGGAACGTTAGACTGAATTTCACCCTGCTGGAAGTGCTCAGATGACTGGCGGCTAACAGAGCTCCAGGCAGAATTGCGCCCTGCAAGGGGGCCATCTCCAGTACTCCTCTGCCACCTCCTTTGCCTCTTAGCGCCCCCCTGCCGCCCCCCCTTGCATCTTAGCGCCCCCCTAAGTCATCCCACCGCCCCTCAGGGGGCGGTTCTGCCCACTTTGGGAACCACTGCTCTAAAGGGAGATGAGAAAATTGAAAATGTTGAGGTGGAGATTGTAGCCCCCACTTGTGTCAATGGGCCATTAAAATGCCCAAGCTTGTCTATTCTACATAACAAAGTTCTCCCCTCTTCCGCTCCAGAATGGTGAGATTAAGGCATGATAGTATTAGCCCTTTACCCATCTCACCATAGGGCACCTGGGAAGTGGTAATGCTCAACCAAACTTGGACTCAAAGCACAGGTTATAGAGCTGCTCCTGTATGGCCCCATGGCACCAATCAGCCTGACAACCAATCAGAATACAAGCACAGATTTAAAGCTCAAAGGGGGTCTTTCAGCATCTCTTTCTTCTTCAGGCAACATCTTGAAGCATGTGATCACCTTTTTCCTCGGCATCTCAAGCCATGTGACCCTGTTCACCACTAAACCATCTTTCCAAGCAGCCTCCATGTTTCCAGTGTTTCTTCCCTACTTGGAACTGAACCCAGAAGGACATTTCTTCCAACAATTCTTAGTCATTTTAGGAGATATGCTGGAAGTTGAATACTGCCCTGTTAGGATCAGTGAATAAGGCAGCCACCTTCCCTTCTCCAATAACTGGGGTTCATCCCCTCTCTTTCTTCCGTTTCTCTGGCTGACTCGGGGTTGGACTTGAAGACCTCCAAGGTCCTCCCAACTCTGTTTTAAAGGGCGATCCCCTCCCCACTTCCCCTCCCTGGGCTTCGTCCCCTCCCTCCCCCCCCCCCCGTTTCTCTGGCTGCCTCAGGCAAAGAAGCAATGGATTCGCTCCCCAGCTCACCATCCCAGGCCGGGGGCTGGGAGGAGCAAGCAGGGGGATCCTGCTTGGATGGATGAAGGACTGGATGAAGCTCTCGGCCCTTTAGAGAATAAGAGGAGCTGGACGGAGAGAGGAGCAGGTATAAGCGTTTCCAGGTTAGGCTCTGGAAACTTTTGGCTGGGATGGTTCCGGGGATCCACGTGAGTGGCCGGGAAGGAAGGAAGCTTAGCCCGCGGGGCTGCGAGGAAAGCGGATCTTTTCCTGCGCGCATCTCTTGGAACGAGGAACAGAGCCGCGCTTCCCTGAGGGCGCCAGTTAAGAAGCTCCCTCCCTCCCTCCTTCCTTCTTCACATCTGTGGAAATGCTTGGACAGGAGACCTTCAATGCAGCTTCTTGGCTGCTGCTCAAATGGCTCCTGCAGTCACCAACTTTCTCCTTGGGGAGATTAATAAACAACAACAACAACAATAATGGATGAGCTATAAGAGCTTGCAGCTTGGGATCTCCCAATTCCTGCCTGAGGTCGTTCCGGGGAGAGAGATCCACGTGCCTGGCCGGGAAGGAAGGAAGTGTGGCTGGCGGCGATCGCGGATCCTTTCCTGTGTGCATATCTTGGGAAGCGGAATTCGGGCGAGGAAGAGAGCCAGGTAAAAAGCTCCTTCCTTCCTTCTTTCCTTTCTTCCTTCCTGAGAAATGCTCGGACAGGAGACCCTTCAATGCAGCTCATTGGGGCTCTGCTACGATCGCTCCTGCAGTCCCCATTTTCTCCTTGGGGAGATGATGGTGATGATGATTTATTTGACTGGCCCTTCCTGATCGTTTCCCGTCACTTTTCTCTTGGACTGTTTCAGATCCAGGAGGCTTGGTGTTCAATGGCTGGGAAATCGGCGGGGAGAAAAGGGCGCGATCCTTCCCAGGTGCTGTTGTTTCGGGGAGTTGCTCTGGACGAGCCTCCTCCGGAGAGAGCATCGGGTAAAAGGCTCCTTCTGATGCCCTTTAATCTCTTTGCCCTCGTTTCTTCCATCCCTGAATTCGTTTTCATTGTTCAATTCATGGCTGAGAGAGCTGCCTCTGAATCCAATCCTTCCTCACCTTTCCATTTTCCCCTCCTCACCTAGGGTGAACTTCTATGTATTCTTGCTGTGGCTGCAACGGACTCACATAAAGGGGTTCCCTAGTTAGCCTAGAAATAGGCTAAAATCAGCCTTCTGCACTTCATGCTCAAGAATATCCTTAGGATGCTTGATAGCAAATTATTCCTTTGCTGTTTTTTTCACTCCTAGACATTCCCATGGCCTTGTCTTCATCTCCCAGAACCTCAGGTCTTTGTAGTGGAGATTAGTCTCCAGTCCCCTAATCATTTTGTTGCTCTTCTCTGCACTCTTTCTAGAGTCTCCACATCTTTTCTACATCGTGGTGACCAAAACTGAATGCAGTATTCCAAGTGTGGCCTTACCAAGGCCTTACAGAGTGGTATTAACACTTCACATGATCTTTATTCTATCCCTCTGTTTATGCAGCCTAGAACTTTGTTGGCTTTTTGGCAGCTGCTGCATATTGCTGGCTCATATTTAAATGGTAGTCCACTAGGATTCCAAGATCCCTCTCACAGTTACTACTATTGAGCAAGGTACCACGTATACTGTACCTGTGCCTTTTGTTTTTCTTGCCCAAATGTAAAACCTTACCTTTTTTCACCATTGAATTTCATTTTATTACATAGTGTCCAATGTTCAAGTTTGTCAAAATCCTTCTGTATCTTAAGCCTATCTTCTGGAGTGTTGGCTATTCCTGCCAGCTTGGTGTCATCTGCAAATTTGATGAGTTCCCTATTTATCCCCTCATCCAGATCATTAATGAAGATGTTGAAGAGTACTGGGCCTAAAACAGAGCCTTGGGGTACTCCACTGCATACCTCCCTCCACATAGATGCAGTTCCATTGAGGACTACACGTTGAGTGTGGTTGGTCAGCCAGTTATGAATCCATCTGGTGGTGATGCTGTCTAACCCACATTTTTCTACTTTGTCTAGTAGTAGGTTATGGTCTACTTTATCAAACGCCTTGCTGAAGTCCAAGTAGATTAATCGACGGCATTTCTCTGGTCCACTAATTTTGTCACTTTGTCAAAGAACGCAATAAGATTAGTCTGGTATGATCTGTTTTTGACAAACCCATGTTGGCTTTTGGCTATTACTTTATTTACTTCTAGGTGTTTGCTAATTCGTTGCATGATTATCTTTTCCAAAATCTTTCCTGGTATTGATGTCAGGCTGATAGGTCTGTAGTTTCCTGGATCTATTTTTTTTCCTTTTTTGAAGATGGGAACCACTTGCATGTAATTCATTGAAGTGTTCATTGTTAGGAATATTCATGGAATACGTGGTATTTTTTCCTTCTCCCTGTGTCAGGAATTTGTAGCGCTTGAGGGTGTAGCTGTGTTTTTCTCCGTGGAAGAGTGGGCCCTGTTGGATTCTAAGCAAAAAGCCTTATACCAAGAGGTCATGCTGGAAACAAGAGGAACATGGCCTCCTTAGGTAAGGGATTCTCTTAAGATATTTATATTTACAGTAGTAGCCAAAGGTCAAATCTTATATCAACTTAATAACAAGCATAGCGCAATGTTTTGGGCAAATGGGAGTTTGGAAGAATATTGATAAATATTCAAATAGAGCAATGGTGCTTGATCCCCTTTACACCTAAGTTTGTCTTCACCTTTTTTTCTTTTTTCTGTTGCAAGCAGGTGATGGATGGGAGATGGCGGATTCTGGCCAAGAGGCAGTAGTAGCTTTCCCAAAAGAGAAAAAGGAAGTTGCAGAAAAGATGGATGGAAAGCAAAGTTGTGAGGAAAACCTGTTAATGGTTGAGCTGGAGAATTGCTCTGGTTTACCTTGTGCAGATACCAATGTCTTATTGAACACAGATGATTGCCAAGAAAAAGAAGTGTGTCCAAGGTGTGGGAAAACACTTCGAGATGGATCGGAATTATGTGACTGTTGTGAAAGCCTTTCTGGAGAGAAACAAGATGAAAGCAGGCAGCACTCCAGAAGGAGCCTTCCTCCTCCTTTACATGAAAGAATACAAGAAGGAAATGTACAAATGTACGGAGTGTGCAGAAGGTTTCGGTACAAGCCGCTCTCTTACATTGCATAAAAAGACTCACAAAGCAGAGGATCCACACAAATGTCTGGATTGTGGAAGGACCTTCAGGCAGAAAAATCATCTGAGTTCACACAAGAGGGTCCACGAAGAGACGAAGCAGCATCAATGGATTAATAGGGGAAAGTCCTTCGAAAGCAGAGCCTCCCTTACTTCCCACCAAAGCATCCACAAAGAGGAGAAGTTGCACAAATGCAGGGAGGGTAGAATGATGTTTACTTGGAGCAGAAAATTCCCAGAAAAAGAGCCCCACTGGGAATAAGTCATGTAAATGCCTGGAATGTGGGAAGAGCTTCCGCTCTGCAAGTGACCTCACTTACCATAATAGGATCCATACAGGGGGAAAGCCATATCATTGCACAGTGTGCGAAAAGAGCTTTGCACAAAAAGGCAACTTCAATTTACATAAGAGGATCCATACCAGAGAGAAGCTGTATAAATGCACAGAATGTGGGAAATGCTTCAGGACCTCCAGTGCCCTTACTCACCAATTCACATTATCCAAGGCCTTCTGCGCATCGAGGAACATTGTTGAGATCCATTACCACTTCTGTGTATAGGACGGCTAAGGCTGTCTGGAAAACACAGGCCCAGAGATGGATGCTAACAAAAACATTCTTGTTAGCAATACGTAAGTCTTCCTATTAATTAGCGCGCCTTTCTGTACCAGCTTCTATCTAGCAGTTAGCATTTCAAAGGCAGGAATGCGAGCTGCTTGCTTTCCTCCACTCCCCCCTCCTTATTCCTTATCTCTCTTCTCCTGCCCAGGGAAGAAGCAACCCCCTTTTCACTTCACTCTTTTGCCCAGAGACGAAGCTTTTTGCCACGCAGCATTATTATTATTGGATTATTTAGTCATGTGCCTGTTGATGTAATTTTGTATACACCTTTCCTTTGTTTGGGACTAATAAAAAAGCCTCCCGGGCATTGCTCGGGGCCAGAGCTTATCACAAGAAGGATTTGTCCGGTGTCTTTCTTCTCATTCGGCTACAAGCATAAGCGGCCCATCAGAAGCGTGAAAAAAGCAGCAGAACATCAGTGCCAGTTGTTTTTCTGGGTGGGCCTCATAGTATTCCAAGGTATTCAAAATCATTCTCATATTGTCTTTAATTTGTCTTTTAGGTAAAAAGCCATTTTGATCTGGATGAATAAAGCCATTTAAGTATTTTTTAAGTCTCTCAGCTAGTATAGATGCAAATAGCTGGTAGTCTGAATTTAATAAGGAAATTGGTCTATAATTTTTGATTTGTGTTAAATCCGTCTCTTCCTTGGGTAGTAGTGTGATATACGCTTCTGACCATGACTTCGGTATTTGGCTCTCAGACATCACTTCATTCATGACTTGTAGGAGTGGGAGGGTCAATATTTCTTCAAATGTTCTGTAGAATTCCACAGGTAGGCCATCTGGTCCTGGAGCTTTCCCATTATTTTGTTTTTTAAGTGCCTCTGTTAGCTCCATCATTGTTATTTTACTTTCTAACATTGTTCTAGTTTCATCTGGTACCTGGGGGAGATTGGCATCTTGTAGATACTTTTTGACTCGTCCCTCCTCCACCTTCTCTTGTTCATAGAGTTTAACGTAGTAGTCTTGTATAATATTTTTTTTTTCGGTATTTCCATACTGAATTTCTCCTTGTTTATCTCTTAGTTGAAGTATTTTCTTTGTTTCTCTCTCTTTTTTCATCTTATATGCCAACCACCTGCCTGGCTTGTTCGCATTTTCAAAATAATTCTGTTTGGCACCTCTAATTTTTTGTGCCAGTTCTTCCTTTTCTAATAGGTCCATTTTGTGTTTAATTATGCCCATTTTTATTTTAACATCTTTTTTTTTTGGTGCTCTCTGTAGATCTCTTTCAAGTATTTTATAGTCATTGTCTAGAGCTTTATGCATTTGTCTTTTCTTTGAGTTTCTCTTCCTTGTGTAGTCTATTGTCAAACCTCTGATAACAGCCTTCATTGTATCCCAGAGATTCTGCAACGACGTATCTTCTTTCCTATTTTCTTTAAGGAAAAGGACTAGCTCTTTTTCCATTTTTTGTACAAACTCTTTTTCTTTCAATATAGTGTTATTTAGTGTCCATCTAGATCTTGCCCTTTGGCCTTTCCATTTAGTTAAAATTGGATTGTGGTCCGCCCAGGTACTTGCTCCAATCTCAATTTCTTTTATGTTGGAGCTCAACTCCGCTGAGACCCATGTCATATCTATTCTAGAGAATGAAGAATGTCTATTTGAGTAGAAGGTATATTGTTCTTTTTTAGCATTTCTTTCTCTCCATATATCTTTTAGATTTAGTTCATCTGTCATCCTAAAAAAAGATTTCGGCAGAGGCTTCCTATTTAATTTTTTTGTTTTATGTGTTTTATAGTCCATATTTTGATTCACAATGCCATTAAAGTCTCCCATCATACAAATATCAGCATAGTCTAGTTCCAAAACTTTTTTGTGTAGTTTTTTGTAAAATTCATCTTGTTTTTCATTGGGGGCGTAAATTCCAATTAGGAGTGTCTTTTTGGTATCCATAATTTCCACCATCAAAATTCTTCCCTCTTCCTCTGCATAGACTACTTTTGTTGGGATGTTGCCTTTAATATAAAAGACCACTCCTCTTTTCTTGCAATTTGCCAATGATGAAAACATTTTCCCAAGCTTTGGTTGAGTTAATAAATGTTCATATTTCTTTTGAATATGTACTTCTTGCAGACAGATTATGTCAAGTTGTAATTTCTCTAATTTATGGAATACTTTCTTCCTTTTAATTGCCGAATTAAGTCCATTAATGTTAATTGTAATCATTTTTCTTTCTTCCATGTTTATACTTTATATACGGGATTTATCGCTCTAGTAGATCTAGGTTCTCGTTTTTCTTTGCGGCTTCCATTCCCTGTCTCCCCTTCTTTCTCACTTCCACCTACTGCTCCTTCTATTTTTTCGGTCGCGGTTGCAGGTGGTTCCAGTATTTGTACCACTGAATCGTCTTTCCCAGCTTTCTCAGCCATTTCTCTAAAGTATTCTTCGTAGAAAGCTTCTGCCTTCTCAGTTGTATCTATCCTGTGTCTTTGTCCTTGCCAAGTACATAGTAAACCTTCCGGTATGAGCCATCTGTAGTTAACACCTTTTTTTATCAATACTTTAGTCAGAAATTGATATTCTCTTCTCCTCTCTCTCACCTCTCTTGGAATTTGTTTGAGTACTACAATCTCCTTACCTTTATATTCTAATTTTCTATCTCTCAATTTCTGTAAGATTTGTGATTTAATTGTTTTCTTAGTAAATCTTACATGCACTTCCCTTGGAAGAGCATTTCTCATTGCATATCTTGTGTATACTCTAAAAGTCTCATCAATTGTTTCTATTATTTGGTCCTGGGACATCCCCAGAACATCTATCAAAATATTTGAAATTATCTGAACTAAGTCCTCTCCTTTTTCTTCTTCTATGTTTTGAAATCTTAAGAAAAATTCAGACCTGTCCATCTCCCATCTTAATATTCCACTGCTCTCTCTTTCTACATCACTTAGTCTGATCTCTAGCTTTTCAGTTTTCTTCTCTCCTTCTTGAATCTTATTTTCAATTTTTTGAATCCTATTTTCGTATTTCAGCATCCAGTTGTGTATACTTTCTACTTTTCCTTCCATATTATCGACTTTTTGCACTATGCTTTGGTTTTGTTGTTCCATTACTTCCATTTTTTTACAAGGGTGTCGTTTCCTGCTTGCATTTTCTGCATCATTTGTATAAGTGTTTCAAAATTGGCTTCCTTCTCTTTTTCCTGATGGGACATCGTCTGTGTTGTCCTCTGCCCTCCCGCAGGTGAGGGGGTAGGGGTTGATGTAGAGCCAGAGGCAGCTGCTTTTCTACTCATAGCCAATTAGTATTGGAGGGTGGAGGGTTATAAGTATGATGGATTAAGTACGTAAAGTACACAAAGGAGAGGGGGGAGTGATAAGAAAAGAGGGGAAAAAAGAAAGGGGAAAAAAAGGAGAAGGGAGAGAAAAGGAAAGGAAGAAAAAGGAACCTTTTTTGTTTCAGAAAAGAAAGGAATGCAGTAAGAATACAATAGAAGATATATATATAAATAAGAAAATATAGAATAGTAAAAAAGAAAAAGAGGACACCCCCCCTCCAAAAAGGGAAGAAGAGGTGCTTCAGCTACAAGTGGGAAAAAGAAAAAGCAGAAAATTGTAAATAGTCAAGGGGTGATCCAAAGGTTAAAAAGAATAATCAAAACAGAAAAGAAAAAAAATGTAAAAGATCAAAAGGTCAATGGTGATGATCAAAAAAGAAAAAATCAATGTCGATGTCTCCACAGCAGATAGTGTGAAAATGGTGTTGGGAGATGAAAGAAAGCCAACAAGCTAAAACAAATGATTTTTTTCGGACTCTTTTTTCCCCCCCTAAGATAAGAGTCTCTCCAAGGTCACTCTCAGCTTTGCTGTTTTATCTAGCAAGTTCCCAGCTGCGTAAATACGTAAATCAAATGCATTACAGGGGGGATTTTAATAACAAAGTTCAAGTCCACAAGATGGCAGTGTTGGCTTGTAATTTGTAGTTTACAGCTTGCTTTAGTCCGTTCCGTGGCGTTTGTTAATTACTAATTGTTAAAAAAAACATCAAAAAGGCTAAAAGGCAACGAAGAAAAACAAACAAAAAAAATCCAGATCTTCAAAGCACTTTAAGTTTAAAATTTAGTGCCCCATTAGATTCAAAGTTAAAGGTATCGACAACAAAAAGGAAGAACACAAGGAGCCGATTTAAATTACAAGAAAATCCAGCCCGGCTTCCAAAGATTAAAAAAAAAGAACAAAAAAATAAACTTCCAAATGGCAAACATTTATCGCCGCCGCTTTTCTCACTAATCAGCCTTATTTTAAACTAAGTTTCCAAATTTAGAATGTTCTCTTTCCAACAAGAAAAAAGGATTTAAAACTCACACCAAACGACATGTTCATATCCACTCGCTCTCTCTGGGCTTTTGCAGTTGTAGTCAGCATCGAGCTGATCCGGAAGTCACTGGATTAGGAAGGCTTTCCTTAGGTTCCCAGAGATTTTGCGAACATCTCTGGGACCACTGGAGTTCCCCCCACGTCACTGTCTCTACAGGACAGCTTAGATTCAAACGAATCGTCCCAAAAAAACCCCGGTATAGATGGTCTTTCAGGAACTGCCTGAAAGTCCGTCTTCTCACTGCTAAGCCCCGCCTTCTTCCCCCCGCCCACATGGGTATCTTGTCATTTATATTGGTATTTTTTCCAGACCCGCAGTAAAGCATTTCTTAAAATATGACTTTTAAAATTCTTATCCAATTTTTTGTTGAATAACAGATAAGCATGCCAACCATATACCAGATCATGTCCCTCGATATTCAGTATTCTATCATTAGTTAAATGAGTACAATCACTAATTACAGATAGCGCCACTGCATCATAATATAGTTTTAGGTTAGGTAATTTCAAGCCTCCTCTCTCGCGTACATCTTGCATTATTTTCATCTTTACCCTCGGCTTCTTTCTTGCCCATACAAATTTGTTGATACCTTTCTGCCATTCTAAAAGATTCGCATCTTTTTTAAGTATATGTAACATTTGGAAGAGAAATAAAAATTTTGGTAAGATGTTCATTTTCACTGCCGCTATCCTACCCAGCAAAGATAAGTGCAATTTCGCCCATTTTTTCATCTCTATCTGTATACTATGCCAAAGTGGTTCATAATTATGCTTATATAATTTCCCATTTGAGGTTAAAATATTAACCCCAAGATATTTGACTTTTTTGACTACCTCACATCCTAGCATCCCTCCTAGTTCTTCCTTTTGTTTAGTATTCATATTTATAGTTAATATTTTTGTTTTTCCTAAATTTATTTTAAAACCAGACACTTGACTAATCGTATTCATTAGAACCATACTGGATTCCTGCGGTTGTTCCAATATTATAACCAAATCATCCGCAAAAGCGCGGACTCTGTATTCTTGCTGCCTAATCTTGATCCCTTTTAGACCACCCAAGCCCCGTATTTTATTCAACAATACTTCCAAAATTATAATAAACAATAGTGGGGACAAAGGACAGCCCTGTCTTGTACCTTTTCCAATTTGAAAAGGGTCTGTCAAGCTTCCATTGACTATGATTTGTGCTGTTTGCTGTTGGTATATTGCTTTAATTGACTGTAAAAAATTATCTCCTATCTGCATTTTTTGCAATATCTTCAGCAGAAATTGCCAGTTAACTCGATCAAAGGCCTTCTCAGCATCCAAAAATATGAACGCAGCAGGAATTTGGTTTCTTTCCCAAATATTCTAATGCATTAATAATTAATCTAATATTACTTTTCATCTGTCTCCCCTGTATAAAACCTGTTTGGTCGGTGTATCAATTGTTGAATAACCAGCATTAACCTATTTGCTAATATTTTAGTAAAAAATTTATAATCTACATTAAGTAATGAGATAAGTCTATACTTTTTTGGTTGGGTAGTATCTTGATCTTCTTTGGGTATCAAAGATATAAACTCCGTCTTCCAAGATGGAGGCACCTTATCTTCCGTTTGAATCTCGTTAAATAATTCTCTAAGAGGTTCTACCATTTCTAACTGTAAGTTTTTATAGTAAACCGCTGTCAAACCATCTGTACTGGTGCTTTCCCTAACTTTAGTTGCTTAATTACCTGCAAAATTTCCCCTGAGGTTATTGGTTGGTTCAATTTTTGCCTGTGCTTTTCTCTAACTGAGGGTATTTTCTCTTTATCTAAGTATTTGTCTATATCTAAACCATTAATTTTATCCCTTTTATACAATTCTGTAAAAAATTCCTGAAATGCCTTTTGAATCTCCTGTTGAAACACCTCCTTCCCTCTATAAATCAGTTTAGTTACATTTCGAGTTTTCCTTTTTTTCCTAATCTGATACGCTAACCATCTGCCAGGTTTGTTTGCGTTACAGAAAGTATTGTGTTTTGCATATAATAAACTAGTGGCTACCTGGTCAGAGATCACATGTCAAATTGAGATTTGAATATGGTAATTGCTTCCTTAACCTTTGTATCGCCTGGATTCATTGTTAACTCCAACTCTTTCCTCTTAATTTCCTCTTCCAATTCTGTTCGTTTTAGCCCTTGTTTATGTCTATGTATTTTATTTATATTCATCAGCACTCCTCTCATATACGCTTTGCTTGCATCCCATACAAATTCCATAGGTGTACCCTTATTCATATTCAAAACAAAATATTCAGATAACAATTTTTTACAATCATTAATGTACTTTTCATATCTGAATAAGTTTTCATTCAATCTCCAAGACCTTCTTGCCTGCACTGCCCTTCCCAATTCCATCCAAACTGGGTTATGATCCGAAAGGACCTTAGCTGCAATCTTTGTCCTCTTCACCCTAGAAAGCAAATCATTAGTGATTAGTATAAAATCAATCCTTGAAAAGGATTGATGTCTATCAGAAAAGAAGGTGAAGTCGTATTCCTCTGCGTTTCTTTCTCACCAAATATCTCTCAATTCAAAGTCGTCCATCATGTCAAAAAAAGGTTTGGGTAGCTTAGCTCGCATTTTAATATTTGGGAAAGATGTCTTCTTATTTCTTTTAGTGTCTATCACACCGTTCCAATCACCCAGTAGTATACAAGAGCTATAGTCCCACTGTACTAATTTAGCATGAAGATTTCTATAGAATCCGTCTTGCTGTTGATTAGGAGCATAAATTCCCAAGAGTAATGTCTTTTTCCCTTCAAAGATTAGATCTAGCGCGATATATCTTCCAAAGGGATCTGCTTCAATTAGTTCAGCTTTGATGTCTTTTCTTAAGTATACAACTATGCCATTTTTATTTTCCATAGCAGCTTCTGCAGCCTCCTCCATTTTAGTCCTTTCCCCGGTTACTCCATGGGATAGTCATGCATATTTTCATCAGAATAAAAAAGCTCTTATGAAACAATTTTCCCTTTCAGCTCAGGAGGCATCAGCCATTATTCAACAATGTCCTTACCTGTAGCCTTCAAGCACATGCAGTTCCCCAAGGTGTCAACCCTCGGGGGACACAAAGTTGTCAATTGTGGCAAATGGACATGCCTCAATATTTGCCATTTGCCCCTTGGAAATATTTACATGTTTCCATTGACACCCATTCAGTCTTTATTATGGCCACCCCCCCCAACAGAGTGAGGCCACCAAACATGTTATTAATCATTGTATTCGGACTTTCTGTATTTTGGGTAACCCAACAGAGTTGAAAACTGATAATGGCCCGGCTTACACTAGTTCCGCCTTTGCGGCGTTTTTCCATCGCTGGTCCATTATCCATAAATTTGGTATTCCTTATAACTCCACTGGTCAAGCCATTGTGGAACGAGCTAATCAAACTTTGAAAACTGCTCTTGCTGCACACTCCAAAAATAAAGCGGAAAATAACCCCGGCTTACCTGGAATACAAAATGTTTTAAATCTTACTCTTTACACTCTCAACTTTCTTAATGTTACCGGCACCCCAGGTCTCACGGCCGCCAGCAGGCATTTTTCTGCTTCTCCCGCAGACTCTCCACGTCCACAAGTGTACTACTGGCATCTGCCGGATCCGTCCTGGAAAGGCCCTGCCTCCCTCATTACTTGGGGCCATGGTTACGCCGCAGTTGAAGACCATGGTGAAATTATCTGGACACCTGCTCGCTGTGTTCAGCCTTACATGGTGCCTGCTGACGCTCCCTCGGTGTAGTACACATGACTTGGGGCCTTGGGGTCCCAATTCTTATTTACAGGACTTGAAGAAGGTTTCACACCTTTTTAATTTAACTAATTGTTGGATTTGCTTACATATCCCAGCTGATAGCAAAGGTGGCATGGTGTTACACGCTATTCCGTTTAATGAAACAAGATGGAAACAAGTTACCTGGCCTAGAACGCAAAGTTTGCTCGACATCACATATGCTGTAGCCACCCGCGTGCAGGAACCTGCTCATTACTGTTTTTCCAGCACAGGCCGATGGACGAATGCAACATATCTTGGCCCCTACACTAATTGTCAGACTCTGATTCCATGGAATGGATTGGCTCCCTACACTAATTGTCAGACTCTGATTCCATGGAATGGATTGGCTACTTGTTGTAATGCCATTAATACAACAGCGCCAGATGGAGTCAATAAATACTGGGCTTGCAATCAAATGCAGGCCATGGTACACTTTGCCAACTCCTCGAAAAAAGAAACATAAGACATACCTAATATGTGGCTTATATGTGGTAGAAGGGCTTACCGACAGACTCCAAAAAATTGGTAAGGCGTATGTACGTTGGGATTGTTGGCCCTGGCTATATATGCTATGAAAGAATTACCTAGTGGAAGAATTTGAAATAAACGAGACACCTTCTCCGAATCCCCCCTGAAGTTGGGAGGCTCATCCTGGACTCAATTTTCTAGAGGTGTTCTCCCTCCACTAGGTGTTGCAATGAATTATAGAGATTTGCATTTGTTAAATAATTGGACTGTTGTTATGTTTAATGAAACTATTACTGCTCTAAAATTAGTTAATCAGGAACTGGGGAAATACGTAGTATAACATTGCAGAATCGTTTTGCTTTGGATATTATTTTGGCTGCAAAAGGTGGTGTTTGTGCTTTGATTCATTCACATTGTTGCATGTACATTCATGATAATCAACCTAATATTTCTGCCACAGTGGAAGAAATTGAGTCCTTGATACGTAACAACCCCCTGCATAGTGATGGTTCTGGTACCATCAACTTATGGGGGGCTCTGTGGTCATGGCTACCGGCTCCTGGCTGAGGTCACTGATTCCTGTGATAATAACCATCATTGTATTGCTGGTGTTACTTTGTTGTTGTATTCAATGCCTCCCATCCCTGCTACAAACGTGCAAAACTCTCCTTCCCTCTAATAGGGCGGACGCTCTGGCCATGGAAACTGAGGTCCGTCTGAACATAGAGGAGGTCTCTGTTGATAATATAAAAAAGGAGATGTGGGAATAATTGCAGAGAAATGCTCCCACAGGATGTGCCATAGTGTACATGAAACAATGAAAGCGCATGGGAATGTGGAAAACAGGATAAATGACTCATAAAAGTAACTGGTCACAGGCAAGCTCTGGCCCTAAGTGATAACATTGTATGCTAATGAGTGTAATAAGAATAAAAGGGAGTTTCGGACTCTGTTCTGAGCTCTCATCCCGAGACATCTTGCCTGCGTGTCTTATTCCTCATGAGACCACCACACCCAAAATTATTGGTCGAGGCCTAGTTTATGGGTCTCCAAACCTGGGAAATTCTGGACTTCAATTCCCAGAATTCCTCTTACCATGCTGGCTAGGGGATTCTAGGAATTGAAGTCTACAAGTCTTAAAGTTGCCAAGTTTGAAGTGTCCTGGCTTAGACATGTGGAATTATAGTTTGTAGTTGTTTCTAGTGCTTTCCTACTGTAAAGTCTTTTAATGTTCAACACCGTGGAAATGGAGAAAGAATTATGGTGAATAGTTCCTTGCTTTAAAATCTCAAAAGGGGGAAGTTGGCGAAGAGGCCTAAGATTCCTTGGAAAAGGCCAGATGCACAATAGATCTTTGTAATGTAATGTTTGTAATGTTTATTAACATTTATAGGCCGCCCTTTTCCCTGAGGGGACTCAGGGCGGCTTACATAAAATAAGGAAGGGGGGGTACAAACAATAAACATGAAACAATACATAAGAATAAAATGGTACACAACATTCATTCATCATTCGGGTGGGGACAGATTGTGGTCTTTATCCCCAGGCCTGACGGGATAGCCAGGTCTTAAGGGCTGTGCGGAAGGTCTGGACGGTGGTGAGGGTACGAATCTCCACGGGGAGCTCGTTCCAAAGGGTCGGAGCTACTACTGAAAAGGCTCTCCTCCGTGTAGTTGCCAGTCGACACTGACTGGCAGTTGGAATTCGGAGGAGGCCTAATCTATGCGATCTTATTGGTCGCAAGGAGGTAATTGGCAGGAGGCGGTCTCTCAAGTACGCAGATCCACTACCATGGAGGGCTTTATGAGTGGTAAGTAGCACCTTGAAGCGCACCCGGAGATCAACAGGTAGCCAGCGCAGCTCGCGGAGGATAGGTGTTATGTGGGCGAACCGAGGTGCACCCACAATCACTCGCGCGGCCGCATTCTGGACTAGCTGAAGTCGCCGGATGCTCTTCAAGGGCAGCCCCATGTAGAGCACGTTGCAGTATTCCAGCCTAGAGGTCACAAGAGCTCGAGTGACTGTTGTGAGAGCCTCCCGGTTCAGGTAGGGTCGCAACTGGCGTACCAGGCAAACCTGGGCAAATGCCCCCCTGGTCACAGCCGTCAGATGCTGGTCGAAAGTCAGCTGTGAATCCAGGAGGACTCCCAAGTTGCGAACCCTCTCTGAGGGGTATAAAATTTGACCCCCCAGCCTGAGCGATGGAACACTGATCGAATTATTAGGAGGAAAACACAACAGCCACTCGGTCTTCTCCGGGTTGAGTACAAGCTTGTTAGCCCTCATCCAGTCCCTAACGGCTTCAAGACCCCGGTTCATCACGTCCACCGCTTCATTGAGTTGGCACAGGGCGGACAGATACAACTGAGTATCGTCCGCGTATTGATGGTATCTTATCCCGTGCCTCCGAATGATCTCGCCCAGCGGTTTCATGTAGATATTAAATAGTAGGGGGGATAAGACCGAACCCTGCGGCACCCCATATGTTAGGGGCCTAGGGGTCGATCTCTGCCCCCCAACTAACACCGACTGCGACCTGTCCGAGAGGTAGGAGGAGAACCACCGCAAAACAGTGCCTCCCACCCCCACCTCCTGCAGTCGTCGCAGAAGGATACCATGGTCGATGGTATCGAAAGCCGCCGAGAGGTCAAGGAGAACCAGGATGGAGGCATGGCCTCCATCTCTGGCTCTCCAGAGATCATCGGTCAATGCGACCAAAGCGGTTTCTGTGCTGTAACCAGGTCTGAAGCCCGACTGGAAGGGGTCAAGATAACTGGCTTCCTCCAAGGACCGTTGAAGCTGGAAGGCCACCACGTTCTCGACAACCTTCCCCACAAAGGGGAGTTTGGAGACTGGACGATAATTGTTAAGAACAGCTGGATCCAAAGATGGCTTCTTCAGGAGGGGTCTCACCACCGCCGCTTTGAGTGCGGCGGGGAAGTGCCCCTCCCGAAGAGAGGTGGTAGCAACCGCCTGGATCCAGCCTCGTGTCACCTCACTGCTGTTGGCAACCAGCCAGGAGGGACACGGGTCCAGTACACAGGTGGAGGCACTCACAGCTCTCATGGCCTTGTCCACGTCCCCAGGGGCAACGTCCTGAAACTCAACCCAGGGATGGTCTACTAATTTGTCCTCTTGCGCCTCGGCTGGAACTGCAGAGGTGGAGTCCAAATCCGACCGAAACCGAGCAACTTTGTCCGTTAAGAATTGGGCATAATCCTCAGCTCTATCTTGCAAGGGTTCCCCCGTATCCCTCCTATTTAGGAGGGAACGGGTTATCCTAAACAGGGCGGCTGGGCGGGACTCAGCGGACGCAACCAAGGTGGCAATATGAGATCTTTTTGCTGCCCTAAGTGCCCTGATGTACTCCTTGGTGCAAGTTGTTAGGAGTGCTCGGTTCGATTCGGATTTATCGGACCTCCATAGGTGCTCTAGGCGTCTCCTCCGGCGCTTCTTCTCCCGGAGCTTCTCGGTGAACCAAGGAGGCCTCCGGGATCCGCCGCCTCGGAGGGGCCGTAGTGGCGCAATCCGGTCAAGGGTCTCCGATGCTGCCGAGTGCCAGGCAGCAAACAGAGTCTCCACCGGACTGTGGCCGAGAGTATCAGGAATAACCCCAAGCTCCGTCTGGAACCTCAGGGGGTCCATAGGTCGCCTGGGGCGGAAACACTTGGTCGGTTCCTCCTCCCTACAGTGGGGGTTTGGTCTCCGAAAGTCAAGCCTCAGTAGGCAGTGGTCTGACCACGACAGGGGTATGATCTCATTACCCCTCAGACCAAGATCATAAGTCCACTGCTCCGAGAGGAATACGAGGTCGAGCATGTGACCCGCTGAGTGTGTTGGGCCCCGGATTACCTGGGTCAAGCCCATGGCCGTCATGGAGGCCATGAACTCCTGCGCCCCATCAGAGTGTTCACCGAGCGAAGGCAGATTGAAGTCCCCCAAGACCATGAGCCTGGGGAACTCAATTGCTAGCTCGGCTACTGACTCGAGGAGCGAGGGGAGGGCTGCTGCAACGCTGTTGGGAGGCAGGTACGTTAACAGCAGACCCACTTGACCCTTGAGGTCCAACTTCACCAGTAGGGACTCACACCCGACAAGCTCCGGAGCAGGGATCCTACGAGGTGCTAGAGACTCCCGGATAACAATAGCCACACCCCCACCCCTTCTCTGGGCTCTCGGCTGATGCAGCACCTGAAATCCTTCTGGGCACATCTCTACGAGGGGGACTCCTCCCTCCGGGCCCAGCCAGGTTTCAGTAATACATGCCAGGTCTGCCCTCTCATCTAAAATTAAGTCCCGGACGAGGGGAGCCTTGTGAACTACAGACCTGGCATTTAGCGACAACAGCCTGAGACCAGGGTCCTGATTACTCGCGCCATCTGGCCTCGGAGTGGGACTCATAGGGCCGGAAGGAAGGTAATGGCCAGCCCTAAAGTCCCCGCCATATCTGCCCCTCCCTGTTACGACCGTGATGCTCCGACCCACTCCTGTAGCCATGGCTCCCTCAACCACCCCTATTGCTCCCGCATCCCCCGACAGGCCCTCCGAATCAAACATACTCATTCATCCACTCAAGCAGTCCCCACGTAATATTTAAAACACATAAAAAATACAATGATAATAGAATAATAAAAAGTGGGCTCATTCATTCAGCACAGGCAAGCTTCATAACTCATCATACCAGGTAAAAATTGCGCAATTGTGCGAGTTAGTGAAGGCTTATATGAAGGATCTTAAAATCTTGGCCTTCTCGTTTACAAAGTCCAAAAGGAGTCCAATAAAAAGTGTATATGGACCAAAAATGTATATGGTCCAGAAAGAAAGAAATCTTTGACAATTGGAAGGCCAGAGTCTAAACAGGAGCAGTGAATCTTGGTCCTTTTTTGACTTGTGCTCTTCAACCCCCAGAATTCCTTAGCTCGCCATGCTTAAAAACCAGGTTCCTTTACTTGGAGAATTCTGGGAGTTGAAGTCCACGTGTCTTAAAGTTGCCAAGTTTGGCGGTCCTTGGCCTAAATTTATGGAATTATGGTCTGTTGTTATTTATAGTGCCTTCCTGCTGCAAAGTCTTTAGGTGTCCAATAAATTGAAAAGGGAGAAAGAATTATGGTCAATATTTCCTTGGTCTTCAAGAAAAGGATTATAAGCGTTACGAGACCCCTGAATCTTCTAAACAAAAAGTTAAAAACTCAAAATGTACTATGGGAGAAGGCAAAAGGCACAAATAGGAGAGTTTTGAAGACCTCAAAAAAGAAGTAGTATGCTGGAAATAGGAAGTATATTGAAAGCTATGCTATATTACTGCTGAAGTTACATTTAGAAAAATTTAGAAAACTGATGAGGTTTCTCTGTGTACACGTTAGGATAAATAGCTTGGCTGAGTGTGGGAATCAAGGCTGTCGCCTTAAAGCTAGGCAGCATAGCTAAGGAAATAAAGGATAATAAAATTGTCTGAATTATAACCTTAGTGAAAAGCTGCCATAGCCATGTTGAAGACAGCCCTGAGATAATCAAGATAATATTTGGAATTCATCCTGAGTGTCTACATGAAAAAACAGTTCCTGTCTTCTGAACCGTTAAGATAAACACGCAGAATTAAAAAGCCTTGCACCAAAGATATCCTTTTGCCCTCACGATCATAAAATGCAGTCTAGCGTAGCAAGATCCAGTTACTCCCAACATGCTTGTGCTGAGTTATAACTTTTTGTTACTCCCTGCTGTGAACCACAACTTCTTATCTCCTGTCCAAGGCCAGTCAACTGAAAACCTTTGTTTTCCTTCCTGCCTCCCTTAGTCAGGATGTTAATTTATAGAATACTGTGAACTCTTCTTTTTGATTGATTGTGCCAAATGTTGATTACATATGTGCCTTTGATGTGATAACGATGTAATTAGCTTTGCCTAATAAAAAGGCTCTCTGAAAGAGCAGAGTTAAGCCATTTTCACCCAAGATCAGCCTCGTGTCATCCTTTAGCGTGATCTTTAGCATTAAGTCGTGAAAGTGCTTCATTTGGTTGGGGAGACCTCTGGTTTTCAGCAGACGCTGTCTCTTCAAGTGGTGACCCCGACATGATCCATTCTACAACGCCAGGAATCAGTCGAGGTGCGACGCAGGACCCCGGACAGGTCGGACGGACTCATCGCGTGCCTAACAACCCCATCTCTTACCCAGCGCAAATACGTAAGTATGGGGGTAGATTTGTCTAAAAGGCGGGAGGCCTGCCTTAAGGGAATTGGATCTTTGTCTAAAGAGCAGATCGCTCACCTTAAGGAGATTGGACAAATAGTTAGAGCTCATAAAATTGTGTTACAAAGCAGAGGTGAGATTCCTACAAAAAAAGGGATTCAGGAATTATTGGAATATATTTGGCAAAACTGTCCAGCATATCCCCCTTATGGGTCTTTAAATATTAAAACATGGACAAATATAGGCTCTTATTTTCATGAAGAGCCCAGGGCACCAACACCTATATTGATTAATTGGAAATCAGTTTTAATCGCCCTCTGCCTCCATCACGGAAACACAGTTACTCCTTCAAAAAAGCAGGCGGATGAATTAACACCCTTAAACCCAACAGCCCCACCCAAATATGAGGACGTAACAATAGAGACTGAAGGGAGGGTAGAAAGGGAAAGCAAAGAGGAGATTTTACAGCAAACTCCTCAGGAAGAAAAGTCTAATATCCCTCCAAAAAATGAAAAAGAAACAACAGAAATCGTAGAGATGGTAAAGAAGGAGATTGCAACAGAGATTGTAGAGAAAATAAAAGAGGGAATCATACAACAAGCCCCTCAGGAAGAGAAATCCAACATTTACCCGGTTTTAAACAGTGAGTGTCCATACGGACCCCTTACCACAGGGATCGAGAAAGCAAGAAGTGGGGATAATGTAAAACTGGAGGATTTAAAAATGATGGCCGCTTTCCCCGTTGATTTTACAGGACAAAATCCTGTGCACACTCCCTTGCCACCTAGTGTTTTAAAAGATCTAAAATCAGCCATAACAACTTACGGCTTATTGTCTCCATATGTTCAAGGTCTATTTGCAAATGTAGCTGATAACTATGTTATGTTGCCACTTGAATGGTATTCGATGGCAAAAGCTGTTCTCAGTATGACACAAGCCATGCTTTGGAAAGCCATTTTCCGAGAACAATGCGCGGTATTACACGGCACTAATGCCAATTTTCCTGTCGCGCAACTGCAGGGATCAGGCAACTTTAAAACACAGGCTCAACAAATGGCCATCCCTAGAGATTCTTTGAAGGTGACCGGAAAAGCAGCAGTATTTGCCTTTGGTCACCTAGATGATATGAAATCTGCCAGCACTTCTAACTTTATTTCTATTAGACAAGAAAACGGAGAGCCATATAGTACCTTTATAGAGAGATTGCAGACTGTAGTAAATAGAGAGATTGATAATGCTGTAGCCAGAAAGGAGTTAATGATAAAATTAGCATTTGAAAACACTAACGAAGACTGTAGAAGGGTCTTGGAGCCGTTAAGAGGGGATTCAACAAAGAGGCTGGTAGATTATTTACGCAAAGCTTCAGTGGTAGGGTCCGCTACGTATCAGGCACAATTGATGGCCGATGCGTTCGTAATAAGCCAAAATAATCAAAAACCAAAAGGTCCTAGGATGGGAAATTGTTTTAATTGTGGAAAGCCTGGTCACTTTAAAAATCAATGCAGAGCCCCGGGGGGGGGGAGCAGGACCGCCCGCTAAGAACGAAGGAACCCGACCAAAAACCCCTTGTCCCAAATGTGGGAAAAATGGCTATTGGGCGAGAGAGTGCAGGGGAAGGGATAATCAGAGGGAAAGTGAGAATAGACAACAGGTTTTGGGAAACTAGACAGCGGGCGGGGCTCCAGCCCGCTAATTAAAGGAGCCACTTTTAATGTAAATTGTCCAGAATTTATTTCAAAAAATCATAAATCTATAGTCTCATTACCATCTAATAAACCAGAACCCATGGCTATAGTAACTTCACCTAGAGAGCCAGTTGATTTTGCAGAAAAAGATGTGGTTGTGCAATCAGTGATAATTCAAGCCTCAGAAACAATTGAAATGTTTACCCCAGGATTAGTATATTTTTTACCTTTAAATATGTCAGCGGCTCATTTTCCACCAGCAACTCCTTTAATTATGTATCCTCAAAGGGATCTTATATCCCGTAGGGTTCTGGCTTCACCCTTTCTGCTAGAAGACGTAGATATTTCCTCTCTAGCCTTGGCATGCATTTGCAGCAGCCCGATCACGGTCAGAGCGGGGGAAGACGCTGCTATTGTAATTCCTGTCTCCTTAGAAGCCGACCCCTATGGATATAGTCCTCTGAGGCATTGCGAAAAAATACCTTTGAGAGATTTAATTACTACTCATGAAAACTATCTTACTACAGGGGTAAAAGCTCAAAAACCATTTTTGACTATAATTCTTAATGGCGTCCCTTTTACTGGAATTTTAGATACGGGGGCTGATGTTTCAGTGATAAGTTCTGCACAGTGGCCCGCTTCTTGGCCCTTGCAGACTGCCGCTGCTGTTAAAGGAGTAGGAGGTGTCCAGCTGGCCCAGTCCAGTGCAGAGTGGCTTGAGGCTTCTATACCGGGTCCTGCAACCAAGGCATGTATTCGTCCGGTTGTTTTAAAATTACATGTTAACTTGTGGGGGAGAGATTCGCTATCTCAATTTGGTGCAACCTTAACATTGGAATGAAATAAATAAATCAGCTTGGGCTTGAAGCTGTGGGGGAGGGAAAAGTAGTTAGGATTTAAACTGCTCTCTGAGTTTCCCCGCTGCGTGGAGAACGAGCCGCAAGTTCTCTAAGGAAAGAAATTTGAAGATTTAAAGTGATAAAACCTCCCCCAGGCCTGAAAAGTGTTGTTTCATGGTATGTGTGCATGTGTGTGTGCAATCATTTTCAGACCTAGAGAGAAGTTGAGATTTTTTAACAATAGAAAACGGAGCTCATTGGCCTATGAATAGCTCCCTGAAATAATGGTAATGAATCCCTGAAATAATGGTAATGAATCCCTGAAATAATGGTAATGAATCCCTGAAATAATGGTAATGAATCCCTGAAATGATGGTAATGAATCCCTGAAATAATGGTAATGAATGCCTGCAATAATGGTAATGAATGTTTGAAATAATGGTAATGAATGCCTGAAATAATGGTAATGAATGCCTGCAATAATTGTAATGAATGCCTGAGAGAGTGCAGAGTGGAAAGAGATCCAAAGACCGGTGATTGCCTGTAAATGGATCCACTAATGAAGCTTACATTAAAAGATAGTACACCCATATGGATTGATCAGTGGCCACTTCCTATTGTTAAATTAGAAGCTTTAAAAGAAATTGTGCAACAGTTGTTATTAGATAAAAAAATAGAGTTATCAAATAGCCCTTATAACACACCTGTATTTTTAATTAAAAAGAAATCAGGGAAGTGGAGGATGCTTCAGGATTTAAGAAAAATAAATGAAGTGATTCAGCCCATGGGTCATTTACAATGTGGTTTGCCAAATCCTAACATCATTCCTCAGAATTATGAATTAACAGTTATTGATTTAAAAGATGCCTTCTTCTCTATACCTCTGCACAAAAAGGATAGAATATTGTTTGCTTTTACTATTCCTGTATTAAACTATAGCGAACCGACAGTAAGGTATCAGTGGAAGGTTTTGCCCCAGGGAATGCTAAATAGCCCAACTCTTTGTCAATATTATATAAATAACATTTTAAAACATTTTAGAGCCAAATATAGGGGTATTTTATTTTATCACTATATGGATGATATCTTATTGGCGACACAAAAGAATGCACAAGATATACATTCACAAGCGATAAAAGAAATCATACAAGAATTTTATAATAAAGGTTTTAAAATTGCTTCAGAAAAAATTCAGAAAATACCACCGTATTTGTACTTAGGACATAAGATAATGACAACTTATGCTTCTCCAGTAATTCCAAAATTGCCTGAAATGGATAAATGTAGTTTACAACAATATTTGGGTTCAATTAATTGGGCACGTCCCTATATGGGGTTAACAACAAGCCAGTTGCAACCTTTGTTTGCACTGCTGTAGGGGGGGAAAGAACCCGCCACGCTGTTAACAATAGGGGAAAAAGAAAGACAGTGTATTCAGATAATTGAGGCTGCTATGACTAAGCGATGGGTAGATAGGATGATCTCACAAGTTCCTCTTTCGGCAGCGATCTTTAACACTGAAAAATTGCCCACAGGGTGCTTGTTACAATTACAACAGAAAAAAGTCTTTGTTGTAGAATGGATACACTTAGCAAATACCCCAGGGAGAACAGTTTCAACAAAACCTTTATTGTTATCCCAGATAATTATAAAGTTAAGAGAACGGGCTCGAGCTGTAGTGGGAATGGATCCAGAAATCATTTACGTCCCGTTCCCTTTGCCTTGGTGGGAAAAATATTTCCAAATATCAGATGAACTTCAATTGGCTTTAAGTGATTACTTAGGGACAATTAAATACCACCTTCCCACAGATTACAGGTTTTTGTTACTGAATCAACAACACCTGCGATTGGCTTCACTACAAAGTAAATTACCTATTAAGGGAGCAGTTACAATTTTCGCTGACGGGACTAAGAATAGGGGAGCGTGTGTGTATCAAATTTTAGGACAATGGGTGACTTATCACACCACCCCCCAGAGCTCAGCTCAGCGTTCTGAGCTGGCTGCTTCCATTCTGGCTTTTGAAAAGCTTAAAGATCAAGAAATTAACTTAATAGTGGACTCTTTGTATGTTTATCAAGTGATTAATAATTTGTTTGATGCCTATCTTTCACCAGCCTTAGATAAGCAATTGTTAGATATGTTTTTACAGTTACAGCAATTAATTGTAGAGAGAAAATATGCATTTTTTGTAGGGCACATCAGAAGTCACCAACCATTTCCTGGAATGTTAACAGAAGGAAATGATTATGCAGATAAAGCCGCTAGGGAAGATTTTATTGGATTTGCAACTCCTTGGGAGAGCCATGAGTATTTTCATCAAAATGCTAAGGCATTAATGAAAATGTATAAAATTTCAAAAGCAGAAGCTGCCGCCATTATCCAGCAGTGTCCAACTTGCAGTAGACAAGGAGCATCCATTCCTATGGGAGTTAACCCCCGAGGAATTAAATGTTGTGAAATTTGGCAGATGGACGTCATGCAATACCCTCCTTTTGCACCCTGGAAATATATTCACGTTACGGTGGATACCTTTTCAGGATTTATTTTTGCAACTCCACAGAGAGGAGAAGCAACTAAACAGGTGATTAACCACTGTATGCGTTCATTTTCAGTTTTAGGAAATCCATTAGAAATTAAGACAGACAATGGGGCTGCGTATAGCAGTGCTGCCTTTGCCACCTTTTGTGATCAATGGAAGATTATTCATAAATTTGGCATTCCATACAATTCCCAAGGACAAGAAATAGTAGAGAGAGCAAATTTAACACTAAAAATGATGCTTGATAAGCAGCAAGGCCCCTTTAAGATAGGGTTGCCTGAAATTCAAAACCGTTTGAGCAAAGCCTTGTATACCCAGAATTTTTAAAATCTTACAGGCTCGCCTGTAGCCTCTACAGCTGCAGAGAGGCGTTTTCAGAATAGCGTAGTTTCTCCCCGCCCTCTTGTTTATTACAGACAATTACCGGAACCTCAGTGGAAAGGACCCATGGAGCTCGTTACCTGGGGACGAGGTTACGCCGCCGTGCAACTCCCGGACAGAGTTTTGTGGGTTCCTGGAAGATGCATACGACCGTTTCATGAAAAACCGACAGAAACGGGTAACACAAAGAATCCAGAAGCAAGCCTGTCATTTTTGTTTCAATCAACAGATTACTAATCAGCTTTTTGTGGCCAATGTGCTGGTTTTGCCCCTGCCCCTGCGAAGCCTGCTGCTGTTCTCATTGTCTTTACTGTGTACTTTGCACTCACTGCAAAATTCTGTGTGACATTGTGATAATCGAACAGTATCTTGAGGAATATTTTTCCTATACCAATCCATCACACACTGAACTCCGTATCATACCAACAGTACAACAAGCTATTGACAATCCTTTTTATAACCATTATCACCAAGGATCTCTTGAGCCCTCTTTTGACATCTAGTACTCAAGATGAAAATCCGTCCGGAACAGGTCATTGGCCGGTCATATGTTCCCAGAGTACATCAGCCCCGATGCCCATTTATCAGGAGACCGTTGCCTGGACAAGAAATGAGATTTTGGGATTTTTGGGTTCTTCCTATGTCTTGTAAGCATTTCTTGTTGCACCTTTTGGGTATGGTATTGGGAATGGGAATCTTACTTTTAATAATATGGGGAGCATTTGAGTATGAACACAAAGGTAAAAAGAAAATAATTGAGGATATCCAAGAGATTCCTTTTCCACATAATCGCTCAAAAAGAGCAATCATTCCGCACTCCAATGGGGAAAACTGCAATTCTCAAGGGATGTGTGTTTACCCTCATAATACCTACGGAGAGGCCAATACACAAGTTACCTTAACTTGTTATTTAAAAAATCCGAAAGCACCGTGCTTAATTAAATGGCGATTTTTGCCTGCAAAATACAAAAAGGCATTCCAGTATGTGAGAGGTATTTCCAACCCGAAAGAGAATAGCTGTTTATCACACATTAAAATAAAAATTACAGAGAATTCGATAGGTTGGTATCAATGTATACAATACCAAAAAGGGTTACCTAATAAAATAATGAAAACAGAAGTAACTTCAAGAGCAAGTATAAAATTTCCCCCAGTTAGTGAGTGGTTTTTAGCATTATTGAGTTATCAACAGGAGATGGGAGGAGGTTTATATAGTCATTTACACAAAACAGACTGCTCTTCAGGTTCTTGCACGCCCTTGTGTCTTCACCTAAATCTTACAAAAATTAATTCTCATTATACTCATCATAACCCGGCTCCCACTACCAAATATCTTACATTAGGAATTGGCATAGATGGGACAGGGAAAGATCCTTATGGTTCAATTGCCATAAAAACTGAATTAACAAAAGTAACTAATCAGCCTGTAAAGTTTTTTTGGAGTTATGAACAGAAAATTGAAAAACTTAACGATTTACCCACACCTCCAAGAGCAAAAAATATGTTTATTAACTTAGCTCAGGAGGTGGCTAAAGAACTTATGTTAAAAAATTGTTTTGTATGTGGAGGAACCACTATGGGAGATCGCTGGCCATGGCATGTACAAGAAGCAAATTATACTGAAATAGCACTATGGAATGGGAATTTTACTTTTAATAACAACTTCAATGAAACCTGGCAAGTCACCTCCCATATAGTAGGTCATATATGCTATACCAGAAATAAAAATAACCAAACCAAAAGAAATAAACCTATGGGATTTCTAAAATGTTCTAATGAATGGGAAAATAATACTTGGGTTTCGCAAACTAATATGACCCAACCTGAAAACTCATTGCTGAAAGTAACTAAATTACAAGGGCTTTCAGACCCTGAAAATGATACTATTGTGTGGAATTCACCTGATGGATTATATTGGATATGTGGTAACTTTGCCTATAATATGTTACCTGCAGGATGGTATGGGTCATGTATTTTGGGAGCCATTCAACCTTCATTCTTCCTAATTCCTATAGAGAAAAAACAAAAATTGGGAATCCCTGTATACGATACTCTTGAAAGACGTAAACGTTCAGTAGATCTCTCTAAAGGGATTAAAATAGGAAACTGGAAGGATGATGAGTGGCCACCCGAAAGAATTATTGCATATTATGATCCTGCAACATGGGCACAAGATGGTTCATGGGGCTATAGAACCCCTATATATATATGATTAATAGAATTATTAGATTACAAGCTGTATTAGAAATAATCACAAATGAAACTGCTTTGGCTTTAACAAAGCTTGCAAAAGAGAGCGTGTTATCAAGAACTTATATTATGCAAAACCGTTTAGCTTTAGATTACTTGCTTGCCGCAGAAGGTGTGGTGTGTGGTAAATTTAATCTTAGTAATTGTTGTATACAGATAGATGATTCTGGAACTGTAATAGAGAAAATTACTCAAACAATGATACAAACTGCACATGTACCAGTACAAACATGGAAAAGCATGTTGGACACGGATGGATGGCTAGGAGGTATTTTTAATAACTGGAAACAAGGATTATTTTTTATTGGGATGATCTTTCTGGGATTGACCATGTTGCCTTGTCTTATACCTTTGTTACGTTCCACTATGCAAAGTATAGCTGAGGCTGCAGTCCAGAAGCATACATTATTAGTGGCTGCCGATACACCAGAATTAATAATTCCTGGATATCCGATGAATAGGGAATTTATAAGAAAAAAACTCCCCATGGCAATTGAACCCCTTTTTAAAAAATAATAAAAGGGGAGTTGTGGGAATCAAGGCTGTCGCCTTAAAGCTAGGCAGCATAGCTAAGGAAATAAAGGATAATAAAATTGTCTGAAATTGTCTGAATTATAACCTTAGTGAAAAGTTGCCATAGCCATGTTGAAGACAGCCCTGAGATAATCAAGATAATATTTGGAATTCATCCTGAGTGTCTACATGAAAAAACAGTTCCTGTCTTCTGAACCGTTAAGATAAACACGCAGAATTAAAAAGCCTTGCACCAAAGATATCCTTTTGCCCTCACGATCATAAAATGCAGTCTAGCGTAGCAAGATCCAGTTACTCCCAACATGCTTGTGCTGAGTTATAACTTTTTGTTACTCCCTACTGTGAACCACTTCTTATCTCCTGTCCAAGGCCAGTCAACTGAAAACCTTTGTTTTCCTTCCTGCCTCCCTTAGTCAGGATGTTAATTTATAGAATACTGTGAACTCTTCTTTTTGATTGATTGTGCCAAATGTTGATTACATATGTGCCTTTGATGTGATAACGATGTAATTAACTTTGCCTAATAAAAAGGCTCTCTGAAAGAGCAGAGTTAAGCCATTTTCACCCAAGATCAGCCTCGTGTCATCCTTTAGCGTGATCTTTAGCATTAAGTCGTGAAAGTGCTTCATTTAGTTGGGGAGACCTCTGCTTTTCAGCAGACGCTGTCTCTTCAGCTGAGCTCTATATATACTGGTATGCAGGAAGGCCAAGATGTTAGTGTAAAACAGGCAGGATTTACTCTAAAGCAGTGGTTCTCAAACTTTTTCAGTCCACCGCCCCCTTGGTGCTACAAACTGATCCTCAGTGCCTCCCACACAGTGGTGGAATGCAATCTTTTTTTACTACTGGTTCTGTGGGCGTGGCTTGGTGGGCATAGCTGGGGATCATGTGACCGGGTGGTTTGCATGACGGAAGGAAGATAGTAACAGTAAAATTCAAAACTGTAACAATTAATTGCACATTTATTCAAAATCCAATTTAAAAACCTTTTTAGTTAATGTTAATTCAACACAATTGTTGAACATGATCCAGTGATACCAGGTTCTCAAAGTCTGATAGTCATTTTTCAAGAACCTTAGTAACGTAGTAAACTCAGTAAAATTTAGTAACTACTTCACTGTTTAGTCAATTCTGTGTAATACAGTGCATGCCTGATCATTCACACACACACTGCTGCCTTTTGTTTCCCCCCCCCCAAAATAACAGGGTGGGGTGGGGGTAGAGAAGGAAGAAGACTTTGTTCTGTGGTATCTGCCATTTCAGAAATGCTCATTAGACTGCCCCACGTGATCAGTCTTTCCGTATTCCTCAATATATTGGTGCCCAGCAGCTGGTCAAAATCCTAGTAGTACTTATGGAGCTGTAGATGATACTGTGGCAAAATACAAGTCTTGCAGCTCATGTATACTTACACAACATAAGAGTGATGCCATTGTTCAGCCGTGATACAAGATGGTGATTTTATAGCGTTTGTGACTGATATGTGACTACTTAACTGGCTCCACTCTCCTGAAGACCTCTCATCATTAACTATTAAAAGCCTATAAATAACCCTTTGAAATTTGAGGGGAGCGAAAACCCTGTTTATTTGTTTATTTCCAATTTTTATTTATAATGGCGCCCAGATCAAAACAGGCAAAGCGCTCTCTTACGAAGGAGTTTAAAGAATCTGCTATAAAATCGCTGCCCTTGCCTCCTACGCCATCTGTTGGAGATTTGTTAACACAGGAATCTCTTTTTCAAACGCTTAAGGATTTCAGACAGGAAATTAAGGAATTTGTACTGGATTTATATGACAAACTTGAGGCCAAAATTGCCCAAATAAAGGTGGATATGACTGGAGTTATGTTGGTTATGACAGATTATATTGCTGAAATGGAGGACAAATTGGAAATTTTGGAAGAGGCTAACCTTAATCTGACTTCTAATATCCAAACGCTACAACAAGAAATTGGAAATGTTCAAAAACAACTTGTTATGATAAATTATAATAGGAAAGCGTTTGCAATAAGAGTTAGAGGACTGCGCGAAAAGGAACAAGAGAATTTAAAACAGACTTTTGCTGAAGCTTTTAGTCGTTCGGTGGGAAGTCCGGGACTTAATTTTGATTGGCAGATTCAAAAAATTTATCGCCAGAATTCGCGTGTAGCAGAACAGCGACAGCTCCCGAGGGACATAATTATATACTTTTCCACAAAAGAATCCAGAAATGCGATTATACAAAAGTTTTACAATAATAGGCTACGAATCGATGGACAGGATTTGACTGTTTTTAAAGAAATTCCATTTCAGATGTTGAAAGCAAGGAGAGACTATACTTTTTTAACTCAAGAACTTAGAAGCTCCCAGATACAGTATAAATGGGAAGCGCCAGAAGGTATTACAGTTACATTTGAGAATCAAAGATATCGTCTCAATTCTGTTCCGGAAGCTCGAGATTTTTATTATAAGACTCTGAAGGCGGGACTTCCTGGTTCACCCGGAAACGTGGAAAGACAAGGAGGAGAGGACAAGCAGCGGACCATCTAACTACAAGACGGAGGGCGTTGTTCTCCCCCTCTCGGAGAGGCAGAAGAACTTTGCGATCTTTGTTTGGTATAGAGGGGTGGAGCTGGATATTGATGAAATATTGGGACTGAACGAGGCGGTGTGGATTCTGGACACACATTTTATGGGACCTATATGCTTGAACTCTAATCTAAATTGCCCAGGACTTTAAAGTGAAGAGAAAGATCGTAATTTTATTGAATTTTGGTTTGGGATGAATGGAGCTGGGAAGCGAGGGTAGGTGGAAGGGTAACGTAAGTTTGATTAGATTACCTTGAGGTAGAAGGCAAACTGATCTTTGTATAAACTGTTACTTGAATATAAGGTTAAGAAAGACTATTTGGAGAATCTACAGGAAGTTGGGGTATATATCAAAGAAGCAAGGGACGAAGATAAGATACATATGGAATGATCTACAGTGGTTAAATTTTAATAATGATGGGAGGCTGAGCCTAATGCAAAGAGTTCTTTTTTGTGTGTGTGTGTGTTTTCTTTTTACTTTTTTTGGGTTATTCCCCTTTTTTCTTTTTTTTCTTTTCATTATTTTTCTTTTTAATCTATTTGACTATAAGATATCCTAGAAGGTGTTTGATAGAGAGTTGTGCCGGGTGTGGGACCTGGGAAGTCGGAGGGGATTAGGGAGGGGGGTTCATTGGGGTGGGGGGTGGGGGGGTGGAAATACAATTTCAATATATAGAATAAGAAGAATGCACTTGTATACTGTTGTTCCTTATCTTTTCTTTTTATTTTTCTCTTTTTTTTTCCTTTTCTTTTTTTTTCTTTCCTTTTTTCTTTTTAGCTCAATTTTAGTAGTTAAGAATTGAATAGATTAATGAATAGAGAAATGCACCAAAGTGAGAAGTAGAGGGAAAGAAGAGGGAGAAGTAAGGAGGGAGGAAGAGGGGAATGTAAGGAGAGTGAGAGGGGAAGGTAAGGAGGGTGAGGAAGGGGAGAAAGGAAGGTAGGAGGGGAAAAGGAAGTAGGTGGGGTGATGGTTAGAGGGGAGAAATGAAAGTTGGAGGGGGAGAAGAAGGGGTGTATGGAGGATGAAAGTGCCAGGTTGGTTTTATACGCTGGACGATGAGTTGTGTTTAAGGTTTTTTTTATGTCTTTTTTATTGCAAATACTCAGTATATAAGTGATTGTATAAAATTGAAAAATGAAAATGAATAAAATATTTGAAATGAAAAAAAAAATGAGTGATGCCATTATCCAGGTTTATCTGTGACAAAGGTCTCACTGTGCATAAATATCAAGATAGGAAGGGCACTTTATTAAAAAAAAAACTGCAGTGTTTTGACTCCATTTGGTTATAAAACATCTTGTTTGGCATACTGGAACATTTGGACAGCATTTTCTTCTAATATGGGATGTTGTTCTATCATAATTTTGTTTTGCTTTGTTTTTTCCTGTATGTGACAATAACCAACTTTAGACCACTTTTTTATTTACTTTTTTTTAAACTGTATATGTTGGAAATGCTTATTCCTCTTCCACAATCTCCCCTATATTTCAGCGTTCAATTAGATTACTTTGCAACTGAAAGTTTGAGAAACCATCCCAAGTACCCTTCCTCCCGCTCCAGAAACTAATAGTTAGCCATTTTTCATTTTCCTTTTCACGCCACTTACAAATTTAATCATGAGAAATGTTTGAGCAAAATTAATCAGGCCAAAATTCAATCAATTTCTCATGTATACTGGGAGATCACAAATGAAATTCAAGCATTCTCTAAACTCATCTATCTTTCCTCATATGAATTACCTTGTGTGTAATAAGGGATGATTTATGCTTCAAGTAATGATCGCAGACTCGACAATTCAAAGATTTCTACACGGTGTGAGTCCTCTGGTGTGCCACCAGGTTGAAATTCTGACTGAAACCTCCCCCACAATTAGGACATTCAAATGGTTTCTAACCTGTGTGAGTCCTCTGGTGTGTCTATAGGCTGGAACTCAGACTAAAACCTTTCCCACAATCAGGACATTTGAAGGGTTTCTCTCCTGTGTGAGTCCTGGTGTCTCACTAGATTAGAATTATCACTAAAGCTTTTCCCACAGATATGACATTCAAATGGTTTCTCACCTTTGTGAGTCCTCTGGTGTTTCACCAGGCTGGAATGATCACAGAAACCTTTCCTACAGGAAAGACATTCAAAGGGTTTCTAACCTGTGTGAGTCCTCTGGTGTGCCACCAGATTGGAATTCTGACTAAAACTTTTCCCACAAATAGGACATTCAAAGGGTTTCTCTCCTGTGTGAGTCCTCTGGTGTGTCACCAGATTGGAATTCTGACTAAAGCTTTTCCCACAGATAGTACATTCAAAGGGTTTCTCTCCTGTGTGAGTCCTCTGGTGTTTCCTTACGCTGGAACTGTGACTAAAACCTTTTCCACAATCAGGACATTTGAAGGGTTTCTCTCCGGTGTGAGTCCTCTGGTGTTTCACAAGACTGGAATTATCACTAAAGCTTTTCCCACAGATAGGAGATTCAATGAGTTTCTCTCCTGTGTGAGTCCTCTGGTGTCTCACCAGGTTGGAATGAACACAGAAACATTTCCTACAGGAAAGACATTCAAAGGGTTTCTCTCCTGTGTGAGTCCTCTGGTGTGTCCGTAGGCTGGAACTGTGACTAAAACCTTTTCCACAATCAGGACATTTGAAGGGTTTCTCTCCGGTGTGAGTCCTCTGGTGTATCACCAGATTGGAATTCTGATTAAAGGTTTTCCCACAGATAGGACATTCAAAGGGTTTCTCTCCTGTGTGAGTCCTCTGGTGTATCACCAGATTGCCATTCTGATTAAAGGTTTTCCCACAGATAGGACATTCAAAGGGCTTCTCTCCTGTGTGAGTAATCTGGTGTGTCACCAGATGGGAATTCTGACTAAAGCTTTTCCCACAGATAAGACATTTAACGGGTTTCTCTCCTGTGTGAGTCCTCTGGTGTGTCCGTAGGCTGAAACTCTCACTAAAACCTTTTCCACAATCAGGACATTTGAAGGGTTTCTCTCCTGTGTGAGTCCTCTGGTGTCTCACCAGATCCAAATTTTTAATAAAGCTTTTCCCACAGATAGGACATTCAAAGGGTTTCTCTCCTGTGTGAGTCCTCTGGTGTATCACCAGATGGGAATTCTGATTAAAGCTTTTCCCACAGATAGGACATTCAAAGGGCTTCTCTCCTGTGTGAGTCCTCTGATGTGTCACCAGATTGCCATTCTGATTAAAGGTTTTCCCACAGATAGGACATTCAAAGGGTTTCTCTCCTGTGTGAGTCCTCTGGTGTGTTCGTAGGCTGAAACTCAGACTAAAACCTTTTCCACAATCAGGACATTTGAAGGGTTTCTCTCCTGTGTGAGTAATCTGGTGTGTCACCAGATGGGAATTCTGACTAAAGCTTTTCCCACAGATAAGACATTTAACGGGTTTCTCTCCTGTGTGAGTCCTCTGGTGTGTCCGTAGGCTGGAACTCTGACTAAAACCTTTTCCACAATCAGGACATTTGAAGGGTTTCTCTCCGGTGTGAGTCCTCTGGTGTGTCACAAGACTGGAATTATCACTAAAGCTTTTCCCACAGATAGGACATTCAAAGGGTTTCTCTGCTGTGTGAGTCCTCTGGTGTCTCACCAGAAGGGAATTCTGTTTAAAGGTTTTCCCACAAATAGGACATTCAAAGGGTTTCTCTCCTGTATGAGTCCTCTGGTGTCTCACCAGAATGTAATTCTGTTTAAAGGTTTTCCCACAAATAGGACATTCAAAGGGTTTCTCTCCTCTATGAGTCCTCTGGTGTCTCACCAGGTTACAATTATCACTAAAGTTTTTCCCACAGATATGACATTCAAATGGTTTCTCTCCTGTGTGAGTAACCTGGTGTCTCACCAGATGGGAATTCCAACTGAAACGTTTCCCACAGTCAGGACATTCAAAGGGTTTCTCACCTGTGTGAGTCCTCTGATGTGTCACCAGATTGGAATTCTGATTAAAGGTTTTCCCACAGATAAGACATTCAAAGGGCTTCTCTCCTGTGTGAGTCATCTGGTGTTTCCGTAGGCTGAAACTCTCACTAAAGCTTTTCCCACAGTCCGGACATTCAAAGAGTTTCTCTTCTGTGTGTGTGGTCTTGTGTCTCAGGAGGTGGGAATTTCTAATGAAACTTTTCCCACAATCTCCACACTTATAAGGTTTCTCCATGGAGTGAATCCTCTGATGTATTTTCAAGTACGATTGAAATTTCTCCCAGAGTCAGGACATTGAATGGGTTTTTCTCCTTTATGGTTCCTCTAGTATTTCACAAATTGGAATCATAACTGAAAGTTTTCCAACAATCAGGACATTCAAAGCATTTATCTCCTATGTGAGTCTTCTGATGTATCACCAGGCTGGAATTGTGACTTTCCCATAATCAGGACATTCAAAGGGGTTTTCTTCTGTGAGAGTTGTCTGGTGTCTCTTCAGATGGAAATTTCTAATGTTGTTTTTCCCACAATCTGGATACTCATACAGTTTCTCCCTGGATTCAATCTACTGATGTGCCACCAGACTAAAATTGTGACTAAATTTTTCCCCACAATCATGACATTCAAATGGTTTCACTTTTGTGGGAGTCCTTGGGTGCTTCACTAGGGTGGAATTCTCACTGAAACTTTTCCCACAGAAAGGATGTCCAAATGGTTTTATTCCTGTGTGTGTATCCTTTAGTGTCTCAAGACCTGAGAATTTCTAATGTAACTTTCTCACAATCTGCAGTCATACGTTTTTTCCCTCCTGTGAGTTATCTAATGTAGCACCATGTTGCCATGCTCACTAAAACATTTACATTGGGAGCACTTCCCTCTTGTGTGGTGATACTTCCATGAACCACAAGGGAGCTGTTGTGACCATAGTTTTTGCCACATTCAGGTAATTTGTATGGATTTTCTCCTTTCTGGCCCCTCTAGTACATAATCAGTTGTGATTTGCAATCTGTGCTTTTCCCACAATAGGCAAATATATGGAGCTTTTTCACAGCTGATATACTTGAGGAGGTCAAAATTATGGACAATGTCTTGTTTAGTGGTGCTTTCATTTAAGTCGTCTTCTTCCTCACAGAGAGAGGCCTGCATTACTGTCTGCCTTCCTCCCCACGGACTTCCACATATATGCCTCTTTTGCTGAATGATATAAAATCTACGTTCACCTCTCATTCAATTTATCCTTGAGTTCTCCATAATCTGCTTATTCTTTCTCAATTTTCTCTCTTTTGTCAGCTGCTGGAGGAAGAGCAGATTTGTATGGTTTTCTGCAGGAAATGGAAAATATTTTGATTTCTGCCTTGATTTTCTTCCCTTTTCACCACTGATTGTTATTTACAGTTGTCCAGAGTGCTCTTATTGCCATCCTGGTCATCTGTAAGATGCAAAGAAAAGTGTAACTTTACTTGTTTATAAAATGGTTAGAGATGAAGTGAAAAAAGAAGTATACACCACTTTTGTTCATGGAAGTCCTCAGCTGCAAATAAGGGCAGAAAATACTGTCTACAACCCCTCTGGTGACATCCTTGTTCAAGTAGTCCTCACTTAACCTCCCGCAATTGGAACTGATATTTGCGTCACTAAGCAGCTCAATCATTAAGCATCTTGTCACATGACAGTGCCAACTTATATCTGTTCCTCTGTAGTTGCTAAGCTAATTACTGTGGGTTGTTAAAGGGAATTTCATATGACTGTGACTTGCAATTTCCTGCCAGTATATCCACTGATTTTGCTTGTCAGAAGCTAGCTGGGAAGGTCACAACTGGGGATCATGAGTGTGGGATGCCGCCGCCATCATAAATGTGCAACTATCGGCAGAACCCAAATTGGTGCAATTCCTTCTCCTGCACCTTCAAAACCAGAGTCACTACTAAAGTGCGGTCACGGAACAAGTGCTAGGATTACCACAAATTTTGTGGACCAGGTGCACATCTGCTTCTAGTGTGTAACTTTGAAGGCTCAGGAAGGAAGTGGTAAGTGAGGACTACCTGTGCAACAAAGATGCCAATAGCTATTTTTTAGAAAGTGCTGGATTAAGCACAATTGAATCCGATTAATACATGGATGGGACAGGAAATACCATACTTATTGGCAAGACATGGAAGTTAAAAAACTTGTAAATGTTATTCATCTGTCATTTTCAATACACATGTGGATTACAAACTATATTAAGAGGGCAACATCAAGATATAATGGAAGACTTTAGCTACCCTGATATCAACTGGGAGACAAAGTGTACAGCAAGCAGAAGATTGAATAGATCGTAACCAACTTAGCTGACAACTTTGTCATCCCAAAGATAGAGGAGTGAACTAGTGGAAAAACTATACTCGACCTAATTCTTACTAATAGGGAAGCGATAGAAGGAGTTGTAGTTGTCGGAATCTTGGGCGTGTGACCACGTCTTACTGGAATTCAATATAATGCAAACACAAGCAATAGAATATAACCCAACAAGTGTCTTAAACTTTAGAAGAGCTGATTTTAACAAATTCAGAGCCTAAGCAAAATTTCATGGATAAAAAAGAGAAAATAATGCAGGGAGTGTGGGAAACTAGGGGTGACATGATAGCCATCTTCCAATACTTGAGGAGTTGCCACAAAAGAGGGAGGGGTGTCATCCTATTCTCCAAAGCCCCTGGAGGCAGGACAAGGACCTGCATGGACACTCATCAAGGAGAGAAGCAGCCTAGAACTAAGGAGAAATTTCCTGACACTAAGAACAGTGAACCAGTGGAAGGTTTCCCTTCAGAAGTTGTGGATGCTCCATCATTGGTGGCTTTTAAACAGAGACGTTTGTCTGAAATGATATTGGGCCTCCTGCTTGATCAGGGCGTCGGAATAGAAGACCTGCAAGGTCCCTCCCAGCTCTGTTACAAACCCTCCAGTGATGAGAGCACCCACAACCTCTGTGGGGAAGCCATTCCCGAAGAATCAACCTTCACTGGAAGGAGACTTTTTCAATCTTCCCATCAGAAGGAAAATTGCAGCCACCAGTTTCACAGCGTGCAGCACCAGTGGACTTAAATTTGGGGAGGGAGGGAACCTGCAGCAGCAGCTGAGATGCTTCAGCCCAGTTGCTTCTTTGCTTCCAGGCCGTGGAGGAAACCAAACAGCCCGACTTACTCCCGGACTCACCTTCCAGCTGCTGCTTCGATCATGAGAAGAGCAAAAAAACCGCTCTGCACACCACTCTCCTCCCATGAGTGATCCGGAAGAGGAAGTTCAGCTGTCTTAAAGGTACTTTTTTCAAAAGGCAACTGGACTTTCTTTCTTCTACGCTTCCCGTCGCTTTCCAACCTTTCTAGCAACACAGTACTCGATGGTTTTAACTCCTTTAAGCTCAACCACAGGTATTATCCGTTTTCTAGGCATAGTGTTGCCTGTTTGAGCACCATCTTCAGATAGGAAGCAGAAAAAAATCCTTCTCAAGTTTCTACTTAAGGTGTTTGCACTGAAATAAAGGACACGTGTGGGAAAGGGTGATATGGAAACCACACCAGGCTTGCTAAAAATACATTGCTACAGGATGTAGGCATGGCTACCTTGGTATTTTCCTTATTGTGTCATATACTGTCAAACAACCAGCTGTGTTTCCTGCTTGGGTGACTAGGTAAAATATAGAAGCGTGCTGAAAAAAATATACAGGCTCTTTCCCAGGCTTTCTCCAAATCTGAATACAGGTATTCCTTGATTTCCCACCGCACTCGAGCCCAAGATTTCTGTGGCTACGCGAGACAGTTGCTGAGTGAGTTTTGCCCGCTTTTATGACGTTTCTTGCCCCAGTTGTAAGTCAACCTCGGCAGTTGTTGCGTTAGTAACATGGTGGTTCAGTGAATCTGTCTTCTCTATTGGCTTTGCTTGTCAGATGTGACAGGGGAAAAACCTGGTTATGAGCAGAGCTGTACTTAATAACAATTGGACAGACAGCACACCACAAAAAGTCTCACTCTAGGACTCTGAGGTTTATTAGAATTTAGAGCATAATAAACATAAAGCTCTTACATGAATCACATTGCAATGAGGGTCAATCAGTCAAGGAGATGGCTTGAGACTGATGGAACGCCTCCCATTCTTCACTCTTGCCTTATATACTTTTAAGTCCACAAAGGCACATGACTTTCAGGATTCTGACACCTGGTCATAAGCAACAGGGCAGTTGCTCATTCCTTCAGCCTAAACGTCACAACATTAACTATTTTTGTATATGTGACCAACATACGTTTTCCCCAGGATCTTAGCCCACCACCAACCACTATATTGCCAGCTATCCTGCTTCCAAAACACATTTTCAACATGCAAAGTGTAATTTCTACATACTCGGGAGACAGAAGTCCATCACACACAAGTCCACCACTGACTTTTCATATGTTAATCAATGCTGATTTGTGTGCTGGGTCTGCAATCCCCAAAACATTCATAAATACATCCATTTCTTGATTATAACCTATGATACAACATGTTAAAGCAGGTTTTAATATTATTAACATTATAAAAAAAGATGTTGAGACTCTAAAAAGAGTGCAGAGGAGAGCAACCAGGATGATTAGGGAACTGGGGATTAAAACATATGAAGAACGGTTGCAGGAACTGGGCATGGCTAGTCTAGTGAAGAGAAGGACCACAGAGAGGAAGGGGGTCAAGCTGTTTTCCAATCTACCGGAAGGTCAGAAAAGGAGCAATGGATGGAAACTGAACAAGGAGAGATTCAACCTAGAAACAAGGAGAACTTTTTTGACAGTGAGAACAATCAATCCATGGAATAGAAGTTGCCTTTGGAAGTTGTGGGAGCTTCATCACTGGAAGCTTTAAAGAAGAGACTGGACTGCCATGTGTCAGAAATGGGTCTCCTGCTTGGGCAGGGGTTGGACTAGATGACCACAAGGTCCCTTGTAACTCTGTTAAACGTGAAGCAGATCCAGATGAAGGTGGAGAAAGAACTTCAAAGAGATACTATAACAGCATCAAATAACAACTGTTGAGGCTGTTGAGAAGTGCAAAACCAGAATGTCGTCTCTCCCTCAACACCTGAAGTGGTAAAAGAGGAAGTAAAAAATAAACACACACAGAAAACTAAAACTTAGTTGAGGGTTACAAAACCCCTTTTTTCTTCCTTATTGGTTCTCTTTCCAAAACTTCTAGACTTATTTTTAACTTTAGCTCTGTAGGAAGGGAACTTCACCAAGACAGTGTTGTACTAGGAAGACCAGGCCAGAAACCTCAAAAACAGTATTGTCACAAGAACCAGACTAGAAATCACTAGAATAAGAATACAAACGTTGACTCAAAATACCCAAGTCAGAGAAATAGAAACTCTGAACGCATTTTAAAAGAACCTACTGATGATAATTACAAGGGTATCTAGACAATTAGAAACAGCTGCAGAGTACAAATAATACAAAAGATCCGGGAGGTGCAGGAAGAAGTTACCTTTGAAATAAAGAAAGGTCAGAGTGGTAACAGAGAACCGATTAGCTCAAGATTTCATCATAAAACAGTTAAGAGGGAAATACATTGGACACATGATTAACACCAAAAGACACTAGGGCTCATCCCTGCCCCACGGAGATTACTTTAGGGCAGAGGAATAAGAGCAACACAGGATTAGAACCATTAGCAAGGGCACACACAAAAGGCAATAGGACAAAAGTATTGTAGGAAGTTAAAACCGGCCCTCTGCTAGAAAACTGAAATATCCTGGGAAATATTAAGAATGCAGAATATTATATTTGCCTGGATGTAAAAAGGGAGAAACCTGTTTTTAAAGACAGAGTAGCTTCCTGGAGCTTCCCTTCGTCAATGAGCCCTGACAGCCTGAGCTAGTCTACTTTACATAATAAAGGTAGGATTAGCCTTCCACAGAAACTCACCACATGGCATCTGAAACTCAGTCAAACTTTGGACTCAAAACACAGCTTACAAAGTTGCCTCTGCATGGCCCCATGGAAGCCTGACAACCAATCAGAATACATTTCTTACACAGGAACAGGAAACAGAGAGGTGGGGCCGAACAGAGAGTATAAAGCCAGGAGCTTTCAGCCCTTCTTTCTCTTTTCTTCTTCAACCAACATCTTGAAGCAGGTGATCGCCTTTTGTGTTCAGGATCTCAAACCATGTGACCCTGTCCACCATTAAACCATCTTTCCAAGCAGCCTCCATGTTTCCAGTGTCTTTTTCCCCACTTGGAGTTGAACCCAGAGGGACATTTCTTCCAACAGTAGAAAGAAAGTAAAAGGACTTCAAAAAGGAAAATGGAATAAAAATGTACACTTATTGTATATCGGTGTCAGCTCACCCAGGAACTCTGGTCCACCTCACTGTTGGTCTTGCCTTCCTGAAAGAAAATTAAAAAAAACAACTTTGCTTCCTAAATTCTTTTGCTCCAGCTGGGAAATCTGAACCCACGGAGGAAACTTTCTTTCCTTCCAACACCTCCTCTTTCAATTGATATGCTACGTTATAGGGATCTATGACCTGCAGGTGTTGAGAACCTCTGCATGCATTTCCAACACATAGTCCTTGACTTATAAGAATTCATTTAGTCACCGTTTGAAATTACAATACCACTGAATAAAGCGACTTTTGAACGTTTTTCTCATGACCATTGCCGGATAAACCACATGATTGGGGGACCAAAATTCCATCCCTGGGATTGCTCCCCTCCGTCTCTCCCGTTTCTCTGACTGCCTCGGGGTTGGACTAGAAGACCTCCAAGATCCCCCCTCCCCACACACTGTTATTCTGTTAAAGGACGGTTCCTTCCAACTGTGCTGCTCCGCATCCCTTTCCCTCCCCTCTTCCCTTTCCCTTTTCTTCCTTCTTCCCACCTGGGGAAATGCTTGGAGGGGTGATCTTTCAAGGTAGCTTCTTGGGGCGCTCTTATGATCGCTCCTGCAGTCCCCACCTTCTCCTGTGGGAGATTATTCCATCAGCCCTTCCCGATCGTTTCCCGTGACTTCCTTTTTTCTCTCCTGTGCTGTTTCAGGTCCAGAAGGCTTGGGGTTTAATGGATGCTAACCCGGCTGGAGGGAAAGAGGGCGCTCCCTCTCAGGAGCTGTTGTTTCGGGGAGTTGCTCTGGACGAGCCACCTCCAGAGAGAGTATCAGGTAAAAGCTCCTTCTGATGCCCTCACCCTCAGGATTGACTTTTCACCAGAGTTAATTTCATTCGTGAATTCCTTTTCATTGTTTAATTTAACTGATTTTAAAGTCTTGTGTCCATTTAAACAGCTATCATCCTTTTCCTATAGGCCAGCGTGTCCCAATCTTGGAAACTTTTAAGCTATGTGGACTTCAACTCCGAGAATTTTCCAGCCAGCATAGGATAACTGGCTGGGGAATTCTGGAAGCTGATGTCCATGTGTTTTAAAACTGCTAAGGTTAAGAAATAGGCTATTCCAAAGGGCAAATCCCACCTGTAAAACTACTTTTTGTTTCTCTTCTGAGTATCTGATGGGGAGGTGAACATTATATGCGTCAGGATTCTGATGCTCAAGAGTGCAGAGAAGAGTGCACAAAAGATGATTGAGGGAGTAGAGGCTAAAACATATAAAGAATGGTTGCTGGAACTGGGCATGGCTAGTTTAATGAAAAGGACTAGAAGTGACATGATAACAGTATTCCAGTATTTGAGAGGTTGCCACAAGGAAGAGGGACAATCAAGGAAAAAAGCAGCCTAGAACTGAGGAGAAATTTCCTGACCATGAGAACAATGAATCAGTGTGTAACATTTTAAAACATCCAACATTTATGCTCACTAATTTGACAGACAACTCTGATGTACAAACAAAGGATTATTGAGTTGCGTTTGCAAAGGCAGGCCTCCAAGTCCCTTGCCAAGTTGGATTGACACTGCAGGTGTCATAAATATGAGCTTGTTGCTGCCAAGTGTCCAAAGGTTGATCATGTGACCACGGGGATGCTGCAATGGTCATACATGTGAAAAAGTCCTCTTTTTTTAGTGTCATTGGATGTGTTGGCCCAATCCAACATTGAGTTAATTTTACCCAATGCAATCAGGCAATGAATCATGCCAAATTAAGGGAAGTGAGTTCACTCCCTCTTTGTTGGTGCCAGGCCAAATCTAGTATTAACAACTCAGCACAGCTCCCTGGGATATGGGATGGGATCTACGTGAGGCATCCAGAATCCACCTCTGTGGTGCTTTAATGCATAAATTCATGGCTGAGATCATCTGCCTCTGAATCCAATCCCTGGTCCTTCCAGACCTTTCAGTTTTCCTCTCACCCAATGTTAGCAGCTTCTATGTATTGTTGCTGTGGCTGCAAAGTACTGGTACTTAAATAAACTGATTCCCTAGTTAGCTTAAATATATGTAGAATTGTCCTTCTGCACTGTAGCTTCACCAATATGGTTATGGTGTTTGATAGCAAATTATTCCTTTGCTTTTATTTTCACTCATAGACACTATGATGGCTTTGTCTTCATGTCCTGGAACCCCAGTTCTTTATAGCAGAGGTTTAACAGCGGTTCAGCTTCCAACTCAGGTAGGAAGAATCTCCCCTCCCTTAAAGTGCCAGTCTGATCTATTGAAGAAGCCCCCAATAACAGAAGGCAAGACAAGAAACAATGGATGGACATTAACCAAGGAGAGAAGCAACCTAGAATTAGGGGATTTTTTTTTGTAATAGTGAGAACAGTTAAGCAGTAGAATGGCTTGCCTTCAGAAGTTTTGGGTGCTCCATCACTGGAGGCTTTTAAAAAGAGACTGACTAGTCATTTGTCTGGAATGGTATATAAGGTCTCCTGCTTGAGCAGGGGGTTGGGCTAGAAGAGCTTTAAGGTCCCTTCCAACTCTGTCATTGTTATAGTATCGGGTTAAAAAGCACACCCAGAGAGCTCAGTTAATTCAATGCACAGTTATAGCAATAGCAGTAGACTTATATACCGCTTCATAGGGCTTTCAGCCCTCTCTAAGCGGTTTACAGAGAGTCAGCATATTGCCCCCAACAATCTGGGTCCTCCTTTTACCCACCTCGGAAGGATGGAAGGCTGAGTCAACCCTGAGCCGGTGAGATTTGAACCGCTGAACTGCTGATCTAGCAGTAGCCTGCAGTGCTGCATTTAACCACTGCGCCACCTTGGCTCAGTTCCCCATACTTCTTACGGAATATTAGTTTAACCTGCGCAGAGCTTCAGTAAAATGGGAAAAAGTAGCAAAAGATGAGCAAATTAACATTACAATTGGGTGCAAAACCTTCTGGTCCCCATTAGGTGGGGGTTGTAGCAAGAGTGGGATGACCATGTACAGTTATATCTGAGTCTCCCCTCATTGGAATACAACCAGAAAATACAGGAAAGTTGCATGCAGTATTCAAAAATTCAGAAACAGCTTTCTGAGGGTAACATGGCAAATATTTAGTGTGACCTCCCTCCACTTTGCTCCTCTAAAACTAAATAGACTGGAACCCTGCATGCTGTCATTGCTACCACCTGTATGTGCCCTACTATTTCATGCAAAAATGACTGTTGTCTATCTTTTATACCAGGTTTGTGCAAGGCACACTTGAGCACTCGACAGTTATTGGTATTTCACTCTGCTTATTCCTTCAGTATGATTTGCATCATTTGAATGATTGGCCTGGGATTCCTAGATAGTCTCATCAAATAACCACAACTGAGTGCAAAATGCCTGTTGCTAAAAGCGAGATTCGTTAAACGGGTTTTGCTTCATTTTAAGACTTTTCTTGCCGCAGTTATTAAATGAATCACCATAGTTGTTAAGTTAGTAATGCGGTTATTATGCAAAACTGGCTTCCCCCGTTGCCTTTGCTGCAACCGTCATAAAAATTATTCAGTGGCCAAGCGGTTGAATTTTGGTCTCGTAGTGAATGCTGCAATGGTCATAAGTGTGAAAAACAGCCACAAGGAACTTTTTTCAGTGCCGTTGTGGCTTCAAACAGTTACGAAACTACTGCAAAATCCTTCGGAGGACTGCTTCCCTGAGGTCGTCTCATAGTGATGTGTTTTAAGCTGGGGAATCACAAGGATTGTTTAGCTGCCCTTGTGAAATAATTATCAACTCTGTGTTGTGGCTCAGGGACTCCTGAGTGTAGGATTCCTGCACTCTTTTTTTTGGGGGGGGGGGCTTCTTCCTTGTCTCCTATGCTTGAGCTTGACATCTTGTACAGAGACATGTTGTATGAATGTAATTCATTGGCAGCTTCCCAATAAGACCAACGTTCCATATCATTCCAGTCAAAATGCCAAAGGACACAGAACTTGACAGACATAAAATCTTACTTTTGTATCAGTGGCACTCTCAAAGGGAAAACAACAAACAAACATTGGATATTCAAGATGTGGTATTCAAGATTGAAAATTATGGAATGGTTATGAAATCTTTGCTAAAACAACAAGGGGGAGGTGACCTAAGACTTTTGCACCGTGGCTTTATGGGATAAAAGAGCTTGCTGAAGGTGTGCTCAATGTGGATTTTGAGCCAATCAATCAATCAATCAATCAATCAATCAAACTAATCAGAATAGAACTAGAAGGGACCTTGGAGGTCCTCTAGTCCAACACCCTGTTCAAGTGGGAGATCCTATACTATTTCAGGCAATGGGTTATCCAGTCTTTTTTAAAAAAACTCCAGTGATGGAGGAGCACCCACAACTTCTGAAGGCTACCCATTCCGCCCCCCCCCCCCCCCCCCAGCCTGACATGCTTGTATGCCTCCTGACTGAGTGAGCAAGTGAAAAATCCTTCCAGTCTTTGGGACTTTAGACTGAATTTCACCCCTGCTGGAAGCGCTCAGATGACTGGCGGCCAACAGATCCGCAGGCAGAATTGCGCCCTGCAAGGGGGCCATCTCCAGCACTCCGCTGCTACCTCCTTTGCCTCTTAGGCCCCCCTGCCACCCCCCTTGCATCTTAGTGCCCCCCTGCTGCCCCCTTACCTCTTAGCGCCCCCCCCCTAAGTCATCCCACCGCCCACTTTGGGAACCATTGCTCTAAAGGGAGATGAGAAAATTCCTTCTGACTCTGACTTGTAAACTGTGGCAAATGCTGTGTAAACCCCCCAGTGGATGTTGGTGGGGTACAAAGACTTTGAGAGAGATTTCCTTGTGTTAGATTTCAATTTGTGAGAAAATTGAAAATGTTGAGGTGGAGATTGTAGCCCCCATTTTGTCAATGGGCCATTAAAATGCCCCAGCTAGTCTATTCTATATAACAAAGTTCTCCCCTCTTCCGCTCCAGAATGGTGAGATTAAGGCATGATAGTATTAGCCCTTTACCCATCTCACCATAGGGCACCTGGGAAGTGGTAATGCTCAACCAAACTTGGACTAAAAGCACAGTTTACAGAGGTGCCCCTGTATGGTCCCATGGGAGCCTGACAACCAATCAGAATATAAGCACAGATTTAAAGCTCAGAGAGGGTCTTTCAGCATCTCTCACTCTCTTTCTTCTTCACCCAATATCTTGAAGTATGTGATCATCTTTTTCCTAGGCATCTCAAGCCATGTGGTCCTGTCCACCATTAAACCATCTTTCCAAGCAGCCTCCATGTTTCCAGTGTTTCTTCCCCACTTGGAACTGAACCCAGAAAGACATTTCTTCCAACAATTCTTAGTCATTTTAGGAGATATGCTGGAAGTTGAAGACTGCCCTGTTAGGATCAATGATTAAGGCAGCCTCCATCCCTTCTCCAATAACTGGGCTTCATCCCCTTCCTCTCTTCCGTTTCTCTGGCTGACTCGGGGTTGGACTAGAACAGTGTTTTTCAACCTTTTTTGTGCAAAGGCACACTTTTTTCATGAAAAAAATCACGAGGCACACCACCATTAGAAAATGTTAATTTTTTTTAACTCTGTGCCTATATTGACTATATATAAAGTAATTCTCTTGAATCCTCCGCGATTGTTGCTACGGGCGCACGCATGGGACGTCAGTGACGTCCCTGCGTGCGCTACCTCCCGGCGGTCCCCGCGTTTTTAAAGTAAACGCGGGGCCGCAGGGACATAATAGAGGCATCCCTGTGGCCCGAAAGCAACTTTCGGGACACAGATAATGTTCCCTCTAATTTTTTTCAGTGTGAGCAGAAAAGTATAGTGTTTGAGCGGCATATTTTCATGCTTGAGCACCTGAATTTTTTTCACAGATGTCACCTAAGACAACAACGAAATCAGTATTATTTGAAACTCAAAGTTATGTTTATTCAAGGTACCCGCTTAATTAAAAGTGTTATATAATATCAGTATCACTTAACAACGGTCCTGCTTAGCAACCAAAATGTTGGCTCAGAAACTCTGGCATTGAAGCATGCAAGTCTTAAAGCTGTGAAGTTACAAGACCTTTTCACCCCTCTTTAGAAAAAAAAATCCCAAGGGTCTTCAAACCTGACAGCTTTAAGCCTTGTGGACTTCAACTCCCAGAATTCCTCCTCCAGTCATGTTGCAGCAACGTCATCTGCGTGGATCTGCTCTATCTTCGGTTTTTTTTCACAGGGGGCAGGGCTGCCGCTAAAGATGCCAACGAGCCCCCGCCGCCACTAGAATAGCTGCTGCCGCCTCCTCCTCCTCCTCCTCCAACAGCACCAACATATTTGTTGCCCAGTGCTGCAGCCGAGGTGAAGCCTCCAAAGCTCCCGCAGGCACCCCCGCCCATGGCAGCGGCGGCGGTGCCTCTCCCTCCGCTCGGAGCACCTCAGCTGGGCTCTGGGTTACCCCTGCCGCCGCCTCCACCTCCGCGGTTTTTCAGAAGCCATGAGGCCTTTTTCCCTGCTCCCCCCCCTCCGCCGCCTTCCTACTAGCTCCCGTGGCCAAATGGCTCCTCAAAAGCACGGCAGAGGAGGAAGGGGGAGGGATAACACGGGGGCCAGCTCAGGTACTCTGCGTGGAGCCTCCACACACAACCGGTGTGCTCCACAAACGTTCCTGCTCACTACCTCAAAAGGGCCCTCGCTGTTTCTCCAGGCAGCCGTCGCCCCTCCGTCCAGCCGAAGGTCGCTCCTGGCCAGGCAGGCTCCCCGCAGCTGCTCAGAGGCTCGCTCTCCTCCTCGTAGCCTTGGGTGGCTCCCAGCTCCTCTGCAATACAGCCAGTCCTTGACTTAGCCTCCATGCAGAGCACCTGAGCTGGCCCCCGTGTTATCCCTCCCACAGTGGTTGAAAAACACTGGACTAGAAGACCTCCAAGGTCCTCCCAACTTTAGACAGTAATTAGACCACTTTTTAATTTACTTTTTAAATATGTTGGAAATGCTTATCCCTTTTCCACAATCTCCCCTATATTTCAGTGTTCAATTAGATTAGTTTGTAACTCAAAGTTTGAGAAACCACCCCAAGTACCCTTCCTCTCGCTCCTCGCTTTTTAAGGCCACTTCTACGAATGGAGCGAGGAGGCAGAGGGGGGCTATCCTCTTTCCCCCCCTCCCCTCATGTTTACCTGTGTTGCATTTCTTTTTTTTGAACAGAACTTTTTTATTTTTCTTTAAAAAAAACACAAATATGTCATCATTTGTCAATCATTAAGACATTGAAGTACAATTTTTTTTTGTTGTGTGTACCCCTCCCTCCCTCCGCCCCCCACCCCCCTCCTCCTTCCTCCCCCCCCCGACTTCCCAGAACCCGTACCCGGTATGGATTTTTAACTAACACAGTCTAAAATCTATTGAGAAAAAAGAAATAAAGAAATTAATGACATTCTAGATTGACCTTAGCTTCTTCTTACTGAACTGACTTTTAACAGTTTAAATCATTTCTGATCTTAAGCATAGGCTAACTGGAATTTCTTAGTCCCGTATTTATTTTGTATATAGTCAATCCATTTTTTCCAGTCTCGTTTATATCTCTCATTTGAATGATCTTTGAGATATGCCGATATTTTAGCCATTTCAGCTAAGTTTGTTACTTTCAATGTCCATTCTTGGATTGTAGGCAAGTCTTCCTTCTTCCAATATTGCGCCACCAACAGTCTTGCTGCAGTTATCAGGTGCAGAATCAAATTGGTCTCTACCACTGTAAAGTCAGTACATATACCTAGTAAAAATAACTGAGGACTAAACTTTATCCTTCTTTTAAAAACATTTTGCATGACCCACCATATTTTTATCCAAAATGCCTTAACCTTTTGGCAGGTCCACCATATATGATAATATGTAGCATCGAGAGAACCACACCTCCAACATTTAGGCTGTACATTCGGATACATAGAAGCCAACTTTTTAGGATCTAAATGCCATCTATAGAACATCTTGTAAAAATTTTCTCTCAGATTTTGAGCTTGTGTAAATTTCACATTTCTTACCCAGATTCTTTCCCATGTATCCAACATTATTGGTTCCTCAATATTTTGAGCCCATTTTATCATACAATCTTTAACTAATTCTGTTTACGAATCCATCTGTATTAATACATTATATATCCTCTTTATATGCATTAAGCTTTGATCTCTTATTTGTTTAAACAGATTATCCTCAACTTGAATAAAACCAATTTTTTGATCTATTTTCCACCTAGCCTGTAATTGCCCATACTGGAACCATGTTTGAACTACCTTCTCCTCTTTTAATACCTCTAAAGATTTTAATTGTAATACCCCCCTTTCCGAGGTAAGAAGCTGTCTGTAGGTAATTCTGTCCTGTTTTTGTGCTGTATTCATATTTTCAATTGAGTGTCTAGGAATTGCCCACATGGGTATCTTGTCATTTAATTTATATTGGTATTTCTTCCAGACCCGCAATAAAGCATTTCTTAAAATATGACTTTTAAAGTTCTTATCCAATTTTTTGTTGAATAACAGGTAAGCATGCCAACCAAATAGCAGATCGTGTCCCTCAATATTCAATATTCTATCATTGGTTAAGTGAATCCAATCACTAATTACAGATAATGCCACTGCATCATAATATAGTTTTAAATTAGGTAGTTTCAATCCTCCTCTCTCACGTACATCTTGCATTATTTTCATCTTTACCCTCGGCTTCTTTCCTGCCCACACAAATTTGTTGATACCCTTCTGCCATTCTAAAAGGTTCGCATCTTTTTTTAGTATAGGTAACATTTGGAAGAGAAATAAAAATTTTGGTAGAATGTTCATTTTCACTGCCGCTATCCTACCCAGCAAAGATAGGTGCAATTTCTCCCATTTTTTCATCTCTGTCTGTATGCTATGCCAAAGTGGTTCATAATTATGCTTATATAATTTCCCATTTGAAGTTAAAATGTTAACTCCAAGATATTTCACTTTTTTAACTACCTCACATCCTAGCATCACTCCTAATTCTTCCTTTTGTTTAATATTCATATTTATAGCTAATATTTTGGTTTTTCCTAAGTTTATTTTAAAGCCCGACACTTGACCATATTGATTAATCATATTCATTAAAACCATACTGGATTCCTGCGGTTGTTCCAATATTATGACCAAATCATCCGCAAAAGCGCGGACTCTATATTCTTGCTGCCTAATCTTGATCCCTTTTAAACCATCCAAGCCCCGTATTTTATTCAACAATACTTCCAAAGTTATAATAAACAATAATGGGGACAAAGGACAGCCCTGTCTTGTACCTTTTCCAATTTGAAAAGAGTCTGTTAGACTTCCATTGACTATGATTTGTGCTGTTTGCTGTTGGTATATTGCTTTAATTGACTGTAAAAAATTATCTCCTATCTGCATTTTTTGCAGTATCTTCAACAGATATTGCCAGTTAACTCGATCAAAGGCCTTCTCAGCATCCAAAAATATAAACGCAGCAGGGATCTGGTTGTTGTTTCCCAAATATTCTAATGCATTAATAATTAATCTAACATTACTTTTCATCTGTCTCCCTTGTATAAAACCTGTTTGGTCCGTATGTATCAATTGTTGAGTGACCAACATTAACCTATTTGCTAATATTTTAGTAAAAATTTTATAATCTACATTCAGTAATGAAATAGGTCTATAATTTTTGGGTTGAGTAGTATCTTGATCTTCTTTGGGTATCAAAGATATAAACGCTGTCTTCCAAGATGGAGGGACTTTACCTTCCGTTTGAATCATATTAAATAATTCTCTAAGAGGTTCTACCATTTCTAACTGTAAGTTTTTATAGTAAACCGCTGTCAAGCCATCTGTACCTGGTGCTTTCCCTGACTTTAATTGCTTAATTACCTGCAGGATTTCCCCCGAGGTTATTGGTTGATTCAATTTTTGCCTGTGTTCTTCTCTAACTGAAGGTATTTTCTCTTTGTCTAAATATTTGTCTATGTCTAAACCATTAATTTTATCCCCTTTATACAGTTCTGTAAAAAATTCCCAGAAAGCCTTTTGAATCTCTTCCTGTTGAAACACCTCCTTCCCTCTGTAAATCAGTTTAGATATATTTCGAGTTTTCCTTTTTTTCCTAATCTGATAAGCTAACCATCTGCCAGGTTTGTTTGCATTACAAAAAGTATTGTGTTTTGCATATAATAGATTAGTAGCCACCTGGTCAGAGATCAACATGTCAAATTGAGATTTTAATATGTTAATAGCTTCCTTAACCTTTGTATCGTCTGGGTTCATTGTTAACTCCAGCTCTTTTCTCTTAATTTCCTCTTCCAGTTCTGTTCGTTTTAACCCTTGCTTATTTCTATGTGTTTTATTTATATTCATCAAAACTCCTCTCATATACGCTTTGCTTGCGTCCCATACAAATTCCATAGATGTACCCTTATTCATATTCAAAACAAAATATTCAGATAGTAATTTTTTACAATCATTAATATACTTTTCATATCTAAATAAGTTTTCATTCAATCTCCAAGACCTTCTTGCCTGCACTACCCTTCCCAACTCCATCCAAACTGGGTTATGGTCCGAAAGGATCCTAGCTGCAATCTTTGTTTTCTTGACCCTAGAAAGCAAATCATTAGTGGTTAGAATAAAATCAATCCTTGAGAGGGATTGATGCCTGTCCGAGAAGAAAGTGAAGTCACATTATTTCTTTCTCGCCAAATATCTCTCAATTCAAAATCATCCATAATGTCAAAGAAAGATTTGGGTAACTTTGCTCGCATCTTGGTATTTAGGCGGGAAATCTTCTTATCTTTCTTAGTGTCTATCACTCCATTCCAGTCACCCAATAGTATACAGGAACTATAGTCCCATTGTACTAATTTAGCATGAAGATTTCTATAGAATCTATCTTGCTGTTGATTGGGAGCATAAATTCCCAAAAGTAATGTCTTTTTCCCTTCTAAGATTAAGTCTAAAGCAATATATCTTCCGAAGGGATCTGCTTCTATTAATTCAGCTTTCATATCTTTTCTTAAGTATACAACTATACCATTCTTCTTTTCCATAGCAGAAGCTGCAAAATGTTGACCAAGTTTTGAGTTGATCAAATATTTTTGATCAGTTGACTTGATATGAGTTTCTTGCAAACAAATTACATCGTTCTTAAACTGTTTGAGATAATGAAATATTTTCTTCCTCTTCTGTGGAGAGTTCAGTCCGTTGACATTCCATGTTAAAATCTTAGTTGTCATCTTTGGTTGGTTGAAGCATTTTTAGAGCTTCCTGCACGGCCTGTTTAACCTTAGGTCTAGCTCCTCCCATTGCTTCCAGATTTGTTGTTGTAGATCCTTGATCGATGGCCGATGATTGTTGATGCTGTTGCTTTTTAGCTTGTTTCTCCATACGTCTAGTAGTCATGCGGCTAGGTCTTGGTTCCATAGCACCTTGCACTTCTAGAGAAGAGATGCTCCATCTTGTCTGGTGGTTGTGTAGTTTGCTGTCTATCCTGTCCTTCTTGTGGTCTTTCTCTAGGTCCAGATGGTGCAGGGTGTCCGGCCTTCAATATATTATAATAAAAATCTCGGGCTTTCCATACAGAGTTGAGGCGGTATCTTTGCTTATCAAATGTAAATATGATGCCAAATGGTGCATCCCATCTAAACTGTATCTGACGATTTCTGAGTTCTTCGACCAAAAAAGCGTAGTCTCTCCTGGCTCTTAACATTTGAGGTGGTATCTCTTTCAAAACAGCCAGGTCTTGACCGCCAATTTGAAGCTTAGTGTTATAAGATGCTTGCAGTACCATATTTCTAAACTCTCTTGTAGTAAAATATATAACGATGTCTCGAGGAAGCTGCTTCTGCTTTGCCAGCCAGGAGTTAACGCGGTAAGCTTTGTCAATTTGCCAGTCTTGATTGGTCCCTGGTCTTCCCATCAGGCGGTCAAAAGCTTCCGATAGGATCTGTTTCAGGTTCTCCTGTTTCTCCTCACGCAGCCCCCTTACTCTTAATGCGAACTCCATTTGTCGGTACTGTATCATAATAATTTCTTTTTCAGCATTTTCCACTTTTTGTTCCACCACCTCTGTTTTCAATGTCAAGTTAGCATTGGCATCATTAAGAACCTCTAGAGTATCTTCCACTCCAGAAATATGTTCTGTTAATACAGTTACAAGACTCAGCATGTCGTCTCTAATTTTATCAATCTTAGCATCAAATTTCTCATACAGCTCCTGTTTAAGTCCTTTTATTTCACTTTTAATTTCTTCTTTCATTTCTTTTATTTCCTCTTTTCTCTCCTGCTTTACCACCTCTCTATTATCTCTAAACTTATCTTCCATTTTAATTGTCTGTGCATTAAGAGCCTCGCTTAGATTACTCAGGAAAAATTCTTTCGTTAACACATCCCCAGCAGGGGGTGTAGGAAGCGGAGGCTGCTGCTTTGTGCCAGGCACTGAGGATGTGCCCCTGGAAGTAGAGGGTGACGACTTCAAGTTAATATTTGGTTTTGAGGCCATTTCAAAATTTATCTGCCTGCAGTTAATAAAACTCTATTGCCTGAATATGCAGCTTTAAGTAAAGAGGCTTTTATTTTGAAGTTTAAGGCTTGGCAAAACTTTCAGTGAGTAAACATTGTAACAAGACCATTCAGCAGATTCATCACCATTTAACTTCCAAATAAGCAAGGTTAATGAAGGAGTAAAATTCTTCTATTGTGAAACCAAAACAAATGATAAGCAATCTCTTTTGTTTTGAATTCTTGTGAGGATTAGCAAAAAGTGTTCGTTATTACCGGAGAAACCAGCCTGCTCGGCGCCATTTTAGAAGCCTCTGAGTAAATAATTTTTCGGAGGAGAAAAAGAAAAGAAGCTAAAATGTTGATAAGCAATTATTGTCCACAGTAAACAGATTCAGCTCGTGATAAGAATAAATCAAACAAAACTTAGAGCAGAGTGGGAGAGACCTACTTTGTCCTGCACAAGGCAGTTTGAAGTTCCCAGCACGGACAGCCGTTCTGCCTTGGGCTAGCCCCCCTTTCCTTGCAAGCACAAAAGCTGCAAAAATCGAAGAGCATTTGCCAGCAAAACAGTTTCTTCTTTCCTTCTTGCCTGAAGGATAAGAAAACCTGATAAGACGTCAGATGGAAGATCCTCTAAACAGGTACGTAGCCAGGAATTCGGAGGCAGCTGATTTTTTGCTGCCCCCACCAGTAGGCTCCTCCCAGGAAGTCTCCCTGTGTTGCATTTCTAAGGTGGGAGGGGTAGAGGCAGGCGAGAGTGGCGCATCCGTGTGGAGCGGGGGCAAGAGGGATTGGGGGGGTGGCTCTGTTGCACACGCACGCTGCTGCGATGCAATCCTCGCGGAGGCAGCTCACAGCACAGTCCCGGAAAGGGAGTCAGAAGTAAAGCCATTTATAAAAGCGCGAGAGAGGCAGGTGAGCGCTCTTGTGCAGTGACATCGGACTCTGCTGCGTAATGCAGCACCAATTCCCAATCCCTGAAATGCAGGCCCAAGGACAGCCCTGTTCAGTCCCACATCTTCAGTGGGTACAGAACGCGGCCGCGCGAGTGATTGTGGGTGCACCGCGGTTCACCCACATAACACCTATCCTCCGCGAGCTGCGCTGGCTACCTGTCGATCTCCGGATGCGCTTCAAGGTGCTATTAGTCACTCATAAAGCCCTGCATGGTAGTGGATCTGGATACTTGAGAGACCGCCTCCTGCCAATCACCTCCCTGCGACCAATTAGATCACACAGATTGGGCCTCCTCCGTATTCCATCAGCCAGCCAGTGCCGGCTGGCAACTACAAGGAGGAGGGCCTTCTCAGTAGTTGCCCCGACCCTTTGGAACGAACTCCCCGTGGAGATTCGTACCCTCACCACCGTCCAGGCCTTCCGCACAGCCCTCAAGAACTGGCTAGCCCGTCAGGCCTGGGGACAAGGATAGCTGCCCCTCCCGAATGATGAATGTATGTTGCTTATTACTTTTATTATATGTGTCTATGTTACTGTTTGTACTTCCCCTCCCTGATTTTATGTGAGCCGCCCTGAGTCCCCTCAGGGAAAAGGGCGGCCTACAAATGTTAATAAAATCAAATCAAATCAAATCTCTTGTCCATGCACAGCACACGCAGAGTCGTATCAGAGGAGAAATGCAGGCAAAAGGCTCCTCTTTCTTCTCTGCCTCACTTCCCCCCCCCCCTTGCAGCCTGACATGCTTGTATGCCTCCTAAACGAGCGAGCGAAAAATCCTTCCAGTCTTTGGGACGTTAGACTGAATTTCACCCCTGCTGGAAGTGCTCAGATGACTGGCGGCCAACAGAGCCCTAGGCAGAATTGCGTCCTGCGAGGGGGCCATCTCACGTACTCCTCTGCCACCTCCTTTGCCTCTTAGCGCTTCCCTGCCGCCCCCTTGCATCTTAACGCCCCCTGCTGCCCCCTTGCCTCTTAGCGCCCCCCTAAGTCATCCCACTGCCCCTCAGGGGGCGGTACCACTTTGGGAACCATTGCTCTAAAGGGAGATGAGAAAATTCTTTCTGACTCTTGACTTGTAAACTGTGTGGCAAATGCTGTGTAAAAGCCCTCCAGTGGATGTTGGTGGGGTATAAAGGCTTTGAGAGAGATTTGTTGTTGCTTACAATCCCAATGTGTTCAATTGGAGGCGTGGGCACGTCTGGTAAGGCGGCTGCAGCAGGAAAAGTAAGGAAAAACCAAAAGTGCCTTTGAGTCCAGAAGGATCTCCTTCCTTCTTTCAACCAGATGGCAAGAGAAATTCTTGAGGAGGAAATGGGGAAAACGCCAGGAACCTTCTCTCTGCAGACTTCAAGCATGCTCTGTTAGGCTGTTTTACTATAGGAGAAATAGTTTGTACAGGTAGTCCTCATCTTACAACAATTGATGCCAAAATTTTTGTTAAATCAGTCACGTTTAGTGCAATTTGACCATTTTGTGACATTGCCACAGTTGTTAAGTGAATAACCACAGTTGTTAAATTAGCAACACGGATGTTAAGTGAATCTAGTTTTTCCCGTTGACGTTGTCAGAAGGTCGCAAGAGGTGATCACATGACCCCAGCACACAACGGTCATAAATGTGAGTCAGTTCCCAAGTGTCTGAATTTTGATCACATGACCATGGGGATGCTTGAACGGTCGTAAGTGCAAAAAACGGTCGTAACTCACTTTTTGTAAATTGCAGTTGTAACTGAACGGTCACTAAATGAAATGTTGTAAGTCAAGGACTATCTGTACTGCGTAGAAGTAGTTTTTCTTCTGAACTTCATATATGTGTACTTTTAAATGGAGGGATTAAATATTTTCCCGCTCGGGCCTTTTAAATAGTTAAATATGAAATATTTCCTAGTTCAGAAGTTTTCTTCTGCTTCAAAGTGGTATGGTTAATGGGGCTCTGTTATGGAGAAAATAAATCGTTCTGTATTTATTGGGAATAGTATTAGAATAGCATAGCATAGAGTAACAGTTGGAAAGGACCCTGAAGGTCTTCTAGTCGAGCCCCCTGCTTAGGCAGGAAACCCTACACCAGATAAATGGTTATCCAACATTTTTTTAAAAGCTTCAAGTGTTGGAGCATTCACAGCTTCTAGAGGCAAGTTATTCCATTAATTGTTCATTGTTAGGAAATTTCTCCTTAGTTTTAAGTTGCTTCTCTCCTTGATGAGTTTCCACTCATTGCTTCTTGTCCTGCCCTCTGGTGCTTTGGAGAATAGCTTCACTCCCTCTTCTTAGTGGCAGCCCCTGGGATATTGGAACACTGAAAAAAGCAGAAAAAATCCCCCTTTCATCTTTATTCTCTTTTGGGGCAAGAAATTTTGGATTGAATTGTGATTGTCTAATACATCTCAAAGTTGTATTGCTTTCAGACGTGTCCCTTGACACTTCAAATACAGGTAGTCCTCGACATATGACCATATGCAGGACAGCAAAAAGAACATATATTGCCACTTGGTTGCGTCCGCTGAGTCCCGCCCAGCTTAGGATAACCCGCTCCCTCCTAAATAGGAGGGATACGGGGGACCCCCTGCAGGGTAAGGCTGAGGATTATGTCCAGTTCTTAGCGGACAAAGTTGCTCGGTTTCGGTCGGACTTGGACTCCACCTTCGCAGATCCAGCCGAGACACAGGGGGATAACTTGGCAGACCATCTCTGGGTTGAGTTTCAGGATGTTGCCTCTGGGGATGTGGACAAGGCCATACGAGCTGTGAGTGCCTCCACCTGTATTCTGGACCCGTGTCCCTCCTGGCTGGTTGCCAACAGCAGTGAGGTGACACGAGGCTGGATCCAGGCGGTCGTTACCGCCTCCCTTCGGGAGGGGCACTTCCCCGCCACACTTAAAGCGGCGGTGGTGAGATCCCTCCTGAAGAAACCATCCTTGGATCCAGCCGTTTTCAACAATTACCGTCCAGTCTCCAACCTCCCCTTTGTTGGGAAGGTTGTTGAGAAGGTGGCCTTCCAGCTTCAACGGTCCTTGGAGGAAGCTAGTTACCTTGACCCCTTCCAGTCCGGCTTCAGACCTGGTTACAGCACAGAAACCGCTTTGGTCGCATTGACCGATGATCTCTAGAGAGCCAGGGATGGAGGCCATGCGTCCATCCTGGTTCTCCTTGACCTCTCGGCGGCTTTCGATACCATCGACCATGGTATCCTTCTGCGACGACTGCGGGAGGTGGGGGTGGGAGGCACTGTTTTGCAGTGGTTCTCCTCCTACCTCTCGGACAGGTCACAGTCGGTGTTGGTTGGGGGGCAGAGATCGTCCCCGAGGCCCCTAACATATGGGGTGCCGCAGGGTTCGGTCTTGTCTCCCCTACTATTTAACATCTACATGAAACCGCTGGGCGAGATCATTCGGAGGCACGGGATAAAATACCACCAATACGCGGACGACACCCAGTTGTATCTGTCCGCCCCGTGCCAACTCAATGAAGCGGTGGATGTGATGAACCAGGGTCTTGAGGCCGTTAAGAACTGGATGAGAGCTAACAAACTGGTACTCAACCCGGACAAGACCGAGTGGCTGTTGTGCTTCCCTCCCAATAATTTGGCCAGTGTTCCATCGCTCAGGCTGGGGGGTCAAATTTTACACCCCTCAGATAGGGTTCGCAACTTGGGAGTCCTCCTGGACCCACAGCTGACTTTTGACCATCACTTGTCAGCTGTGACCAGGGGGGCGTTTGCCCAGGTTCGCCTGGTGCGCCAGTTGCGACCCTACCTGAACCGGGAGGCCCTCACAACAGTCACTCGAGCCCTTGTGATCTCTAGGCTGGAATACTGCAATGTGCTCTACATGGGGCTGCCCTTAAAGAGCATCCGGCGACTTCAGCTAGTCCAGAATGCGGCCGCGCGAGTGATTGTGGGCGCACCGCGGTTCGCCCACATAACACCTATCCTCCGCGAGCTGCGCTGGCTACCTGTTGATCTCCGGGTGCGCTTCAAGGTGCTACTTACCATCCATAAATCCCTCCATGGTAGTGGATCTGAGTACTTGAGAGACCGCCTCCTGCCGATTACCTCCCTTCGACCGATTAGATCGCACAGATTAGGCCTCCTCCGAGTTCCATCCGCCAGTCAGTGCCGACTGGCGACTACGCGGAGGAGAGCCTTCTCAGTAGCAGCTCCGACCCTTTGGAACGATCTCCCCGTGGAGATTCACACCCTCACCACCGTCCAGACCTTCCGCACAGCCCTTAAGAACTGGCTATCCCGTCAGGCCTGGGGATAAGATTCTAATCCGCCCCACCCGAATGCTGAATGAAAGTTGCGTTTTATTGTTTTATTTTTTATTTACGCACTGTCTTATGTTTTATCTTGCACTCCTCTTCCCATGAACTGTAAGCCGCCCTGAGTCCCCTCAGGGAAAAGGGCGGCCTATAAATAACAAATAAAATTCTAAAAATTCTAAAAAATAATTCTGTCCAAAATTTCTGTTGCTAAGTGTGACTTTTGGTAAGTTGACTTTTGTGCCATTTTAGCATAGTTCTTGCTGTGGTTGCTTGAATCGCAATACTTGTTAAGTTGGTAATAGAGTTGCTAAGCAAATCTGACTCCCCCATTTCTTGTCCGAAGGTCACAAAAGGTGATCACATGATCCGGGGACACTGCAACCGTCATAAATATGAGTCAGTTGTCAAGGGGTTGTTAATTTTGATCACGTGACCATGGGGATGCTGCAGCTCTCTTTAAGTGTGAACAACAATTCTAAATCACTTTTTTCACTGCCGTTTGTAACTTCGAACTAAATAAACGGTTGGAAGTCGAGGACTGCTTCTGAAGCAGCAATGGATTATTTGTTATTAAGGGACAATCACGACTGTTAATCATTTTATGGAAATACGTTGTAAGTTGAGGACTACCCTGTTCGAATAGGTAGACATGACGGACTCCTTTTCCTTATGGAAACCTTACAGAGAAATTTCCTGACAGGGCAATTAATCAGTGGAACAACTTACCTCCAGAAGTTGTAAATGCTCCAACACTGGAAGTTTCGAAGAAGAGATTAGACAACCAGTTGTCTAAAATGGTACAGGGTTTTCAACCCGAGCAGGGGGTTGGCTCCGGAGGGTGAAAAAAGGCCCTACGACCAAACTGGAAGTCATAGTTCCTGAACTTCCAGGTTGCCCATAGAGCCGGTTTTCGCCCTCTGGAGGCTTCAGGGAAGATCCTCAAGCTTCTGGAGGGCCTCTAGGGGGTGGGGAGCCTGTTTTCACCCTCCCTAGGCTCCTAGAAAGCCTCTGGAGCCTGGGGATGGCAAAAAAAGAGCACCAAAAGTTGGGGGGGGGAGCGCTGGTCACACACATATGCATGCTGGGGTCACATGCATAGCATGGGTGTGGGCATGCCCATGCACGACCCCACTGCCCTCCTCCCACTTTTGATACACAATCCAAAAAACGTTAGCCATCATTGATATATGTCCTTCCCTCCCTCCCCAATATGAGGTTCAGAGATCTTCAAAAGGTAAGGAGGAGGGTGTGAGGTCGGGTGGGGTGGGGTGGGACCCTGGGGGAGAGAGTGAAGGGCCAAGGAGACTCAAGGATTAGGAAACAAAGCAAAAGGATGTCTTGGAGGGTGGGGGAGGCCTAGAGATCCCTACGGCAGGCAGGCCTAGCCCTGCGCTAGGCCTCCAAGGAGTTTTTCCCAGCTCTGAGTAGATAGTGTTCTGCTTAGCGACTCACACATTTGATTAATGGCTGCATCAGGGAGAGCAGGAGGATTCGGGTAGCTAAGGAAAGCAATTTCACTTAAGAGCCATTGCAACCTGCAACCTTAATTCAAAGCCCATAATAGTTATATCTTGAGAACTGCTTATATGCACAATTCTGGGGCTGAAAATCGGGTGAAATCAAGGTACAGTTGCAAGAAAACATCTAATGTTTGTGTAGTATTATTTTCAGCAGACTGTGTTTGTCTATTGTTGTGACTTACATGAAGTTCAGAGCACATTTTATGACCAATTCATGCAAAACTCCACGTAATCCCAAGGGATTCACATACTTTTTCTTGCAACTGTAGAAGACTGAAACTCCACATGTGGGAATTCCATGATCAACAGACAAAAGCTCCACCCAAAATTCCTTTTTGAGGAATTCCTCTACTTTTGGAAAAGGAAATATCCAGAAGTTTTGCTGATAACCAGAAACTAGTAGTTAGCCATTTTCCATTCTCCTTTTCACTCCACTTACAAATTTAATCATGAAAAATGTTTGAGCAAAATGAATCAGGCCAAAATTCAAACAATCAATTTCTCATGTATACTGGGAGATCACAAATGAAATTCAAGCATTCTTTAAACTCATCTACCTTTCCTCATATGGATTACCTTGTGTGCAATAAGGGATGATTTATGCTGGAAGTAATGACCGCAGACTCGACAATTCAAAGATTTCTCCACAGTGTGAGTCCTCTGGTGTGCCACCAGATTGGAATTCTGACTGAAACCTCTCCCACAATCAGAACATTCAAAGGGTTTCTCTCCTGTGTGAGTCCTCTGGTGTGTCACCAGATTGGAATTCTGACTAAAGCTTTTCCCACAAATATGACATTCAAATGGTTTCTCACCTGTGTGAGTCCTCTGGTGTTTCACCAGGCTGGAATGATCACAGAAACCTTTCCTACAGGAAAGACATTCAAAGGGTTTCTCTCCACGGTGTGAGTCCTCTGGTGTGTCACCAGATTGGAATTCTGACTAAAGGTTTTCCCACAAATAGGACATTCAAAGGGTTTCTCTCCTGTGTGAGTCCTCTGGTGTGTCACCAGATTGGAATTCTGACTAAAGGTTTTCCCACAAATAGGACATTCAAAGGGTTTCTCTCCTGTGTGAGTCCTCTGGTGTGTCACCAGATTGGAATTTTTAATAAAGCTTTTCTCACAGATAGGACATTCAAAGGGTTTCTCTCCTGTGTGAGTCCTCCGGTGTGTCCGTAGGCTGGAACTCAGACTAAAACCTTTCCCACAATCAGGACATTTGAAGGGTTTCTCTCCTGTGTGAGTCCTCTGGTGCCTCACCAGATTGGAATTTTGACTAAAGCTTTTCCCACAGATAGGACATTCAAAGGGTTTCTCTCCTGTGTGAGTCCTCTGGTGTGTCCGTAGGCTGGAACTCAGACTAAAACCTTTCCCACAATCAGGACATTCAAAGGGTTTCTCTCCTGTGTGAATCCTCTGGTGTGTCACCAGGCAGTAATTATTACTAAAACATTTCTCATAGATAGGACATTCAAAGGGTTTCTCTCCTGTGTGAGCCCTCTGGTGTGTCCGTAGGTTGGAACTCAGACTAAAACCTTTCCCACAATCAGGACATTTGAAGGGTTTCTCTCCTGTGTGAGTCCTCTGGTGTGTCACCAGGCAGTAATTATCACTAAAACATTTCTCACAGATAGGACATTCAAAAGGTTTCTCTCCTGTGTGAGTCCTTTGGTGTGTCCGTAGGCTGGAACTCAGACTGAAACCTTTCCCACAATCAGGACATTTGAAGGGTTTCTCCCCTGTGTGAGTCCTCTGGTGTCTCACCAGATTGGAATTCTGACCAAAGCTTTTCCCACAGATAGGACATTCAAAGGGTTTTTCTCCTGTGTGAGTCCTCTGGTGTGTCCGTAAGAGGAAACTCAGACTAAAACCTTTCCCACAATCAGGACATTTGAAGGGTTTCTCTCCTGTGTGAGTCCTCTGGTGCCTCACCAGACTGGAATTTTTAATAAAGCTTTTCTCACAGATAGGACATTCAAAAGGTTTCTCTCCTGTGTGAGTCCTCTGGTGTGTCACCAGGCAGTAATTATCACTAAAACATTTCTCACAGATAGGACATTCAAAGGGTTTCTCTCCTGTGTGAGTCCTCTGGTGTGTCCGTAGGTTGGAACTCAGACTAAAACCTTTCCCACAATCAGGACATTTGAAGGGTTTCTCCCCTGTGTGAGTCCTCTGGTGTGTCACCAGATTGGAATTCTGACTAAAGCTTTTTCCACAGATAGGACATTCAAAGGGTTTCTCTCCTGTGTGAGTCCTCTGGTGTGTCCGTAGGCTGGAACCCAGACTAAAACCTTTCCCACAATCAGGGCATTTGAAGGGTTTCTCTCCTGTGTGAGTCCTCTGGTGTGTCACCAGATTGGAATTTTTAATAAAACTTTTCTCACAGATAGGACATTCAATGGGTTTCTTTTCTGTGTGAGTCCTCTGGTGTGTCACCAGATTCGAATTCTGATTAAAGGTTTTCCCACAAATAGGACATTCAAAGGGTTTCTCTCCTGTGTGAGTCCTCTGGTGTCTCACCAGATTGGAATTTTTGCTAAAGCTTTTCCCACAGATAGTACATTCAAAGGGGTTTTCTCCTGTGTGAGTCCTCTGGTGTGTCACAAGATTGGAATTTTTGCTAAAGCTTTTCCCACAGATAGTACATTCAAAGGGGTTCTCTCCTGTGTGAGTCTTTTGGTGTTTCACCAGGCTGGAATTATCACTAAAGCTTTTCCCACAGTCCGGACATTCAAAGAGTTTCTCTTCTGTGTGTGTGGTCTTGTGTCTCAGGAGGTGGGAATTTCTAATGAAACTTTTCCCACAATCTCCACACTTATAAAGTTTCTCCATGGAGTAATCCTCTGATGTATTACCAGATGGGAATTATGACTGAAACCTCTCCCACAGTCAGAACATTGAATGGGTTTTTCTCCTTTATGGTTCCTCTAGTGTTTCACAAATTGGAATCATAACAGAAGTTTTCCAACAATCAGGACATTCAAAGCATTTATCTCCTATGTGAATCTTCTGATGTATCAACAGCCTGGAATTGTGACTTTCCCATAATCAGGACATTCAAAGGGTTTTTCTTCTGTGTGAGTTGTCTGGTATCTCTTCAGATGGGAATTTCTAATGTTGTTTTTCCCACAATCTGGATACTCATACAGTTTCTCCCTGGAGTCAATCTACTGATGTGTCACCAGACTAAAATTGTGACTAAAAATTTTTCCACAATCATGACATTCAAAGGGTTTCACTTTTGTGGGAGTCCTTGGGTGCTTCACCAGGGTGGAATTCTCACTGAAACTTTTCCCACAGAAAGGATGTTCAAATGGTTTTATTCCTGTGTGTGCATCCTTTAGTGTCTCAAGACCTGAGAATTTCTAATGTAACTTTCTCACAATCTGCAGTCATACGTTTTCTCCCTCCTGTGAGTTATCTGATGTAGCACCATGTTGCCATGCTCACTAAAACATTTACATTGCGAGCACTTCCCTCTTGTGTGGTGAGACTTCCATGAACCACAAGGGAGCTGTTGTGACCATAGTTTTGCCACATTCAGATAATTTGTATGGATTTTCTCCTTTCTGGCCCCTCTAGTACATAATCAGTTGTGATTTGCAATCTGTGCTTTTCCCACAATAGGCAAATCTATGGAGCTTTCCCACAGCTGATATACTTGAGGAGGTCAAAATTATGGACAATGTCTTGTTTAGTGGTGCTTTCATTTAAGTTGTCTTCTTCCTCACAGAGAGAGGCCTGCATTACTGTCTGTCTTCCTCCCCACAGACTTCCATATATATCCCTCTTTTGCTGAATGATGTAAAATCTACGTTCACCTCTCATTCAATTTATCCTTGAGTTCTGCATAATCTGCTTATTCTTTCTCAATTTTCTCTCTTTTGTCAGCTGCTGGAGGAAGAGCAGATTTATATGGTTTTCTGCAGGAAATGGAAAATATTTTGATTTCTGCCTTGATTTTCTTCCCTTTTCACCACTGATTGTTATTTACAGTTGTCCAGAGTGCTCTTATTGCCATCCTGGTCATCTGTAAGATGCAAAGAAAAGTGTAACTTTAATTGTCTATAAAATGGTTAGAGATGAGGTGAAAAAAGAAGAGGTATACACCACTTTTGTTCATGGAAGTCCTCAGCTGCAAATAAGGGCAGAAAATACTGTCTACAACCCCTCTGGTGACATCCTTGTTCAAGTAGTCCTCACTTAACCTCCCGCAATTGGAACTGATATTTGCATCACTAAGCAGCTCAATCATTAAGCATGTCACATGACAGTGCCAACTTATATCTGTTCCTCTGTAGTTGCTAAGCTAATTACTGTGGGTTGTTAAAGGGAATTTCATATGACTGTGACTTGCAATTTCCTGCCAGTATATCCACTGATTTTGCTTGTCAGAAGCTAGCTGGGAAGGTCACAACTGGGGATCATGAGTGTGGGATGCCGCCGCCATCATAAATGTGCAACTATCGGCAGAACCCAAATTGGTGCAATTCCTTTTCCTGCACCTTCAAAACCACAGTCACTACTGAAGTGCGGTCACGGAACAAGTGCTAGGATTGCCACAAATTTTGTGGACCAGGTGCACATCTGCTTCTAGTGTGCCATAGTAACTTTGAAGGCTCAGGAAAGAAGTGGTAAGTGAGTACTACCTGTGCAACGAAGATGCCAATAGCTATTTTTTAGAAAGTGCTGGATTAAACACAATTGAATCCGATTAATACATGGATGGGACAGGAAATACCATACTTATTGGCAAGACATGGAAGTAAAAAAACTTGTAAATTTTATTCATCTGTCATTTTCAGTACACATGTGGATTACAAACTATATCAAGAGGGGAACATCAAGATATAATGGGAGACTTTAGCTACACTGATATCAACTGGGAGACAAAGTGTACAGCAAGCAGAAGATTGAATAGATTCGAAACCAACTTAGCTGACAACTTTGTCATCCCAAAGATAGAGGAGTGAACTAGTGGAAAAACTATACTCGACCTAATTCTTACTAATAGGGAAACGATAGAAGGAGTTGAAGTTGTCGGAACTTTGGGCGAGTGACCACGTCTTACTGGAATTCAATATAATGCAAACACAAGCAATAGAATATAACCCAACAAGTGTCTTAAACTTTAGAAGAGCTGATTTTAACAAATTCAGAGCCTAAGGAAAATTTCATGGATAAAAAGGAGAAAACAATGCAGGGAGTGTGGGAAACTAGGGGTGACAAGATAGCCATCTTCCAATACTTGAGTTGCCACAAAAGAGGGAGGGGTGTCAACCTATTCTCCAAAGCCCCTGGAGGCAGGACAAGGACCTGCATGGACACTCATCAAGGAGAGAAGCAGCCTAGAACTAAGGAGAAATTTCCTGACACTTCAGAAATTGTGGATGCTATATCACTGGTGGCTTTTAAACAGAGACGTTTGTCTGAAATGATATTGGGCCTCCTGCTTGATCAGGGCGTCGGAATAGAAGACCCGCAAGGTCCCTCCCAGCTCTGTTACAAACCCTCCAGTGATGAGAGCACCCACAACCTCTGTGGGGAAGCCATTCCCGAAGAATCAACCTTCACTGGAAGGAGACTTTTTCAATCTTCCCATCAGAAGGAAAATTGCAGCCACCAGTTTCACAGCGTGCAGCACCAGTGGACTTAAATTTGGGGAGGGAGGGAACCTGCAGCAGCAGCTGAGATGCTTCAGCCCAGTTGCTTCTTTGCTTCCAGGCCGTGGAGGAAACCAAACAGCCCGACTTACTCCCGGACTCACCTTCCAGCTGCTGCTTCGATCATGAGAAGAGCAAAAAACCCGCTCTGCACACCACTCTCCTCCCATGAGTGATCCGGAAGAGGAAGTTCAGCTGTCTTAAAGGTACTTTTTTCAAAAGGCAACTGGACTTTCTTTCTTCTACGCTTCCCGTCGCTTTCCAACCTTTCTAGCAACACAGTATTCGATGGTTTTAACTCCTTTAAGCTCAACCACAGGTATTATCCGCTTTTTAGGCATAGGTGTTGCCTGTTTGAGCACCATCTTCAGATAGGAGGCAGAAAAAAATCCTTCTCCAGTTTTCTACCTAAAGTGTTTGCAACAAGTTTCCACTGATTAAATGCTATCAAGTCGTTTTTTACTTCTAGCAACCGACTTTGCAGCTGAGCCTAGTGAAGGAAATTATATTAAGTTACTCTTTTATAAAATGTTAAAAGGTTGCTTTTGTATTCTTTTACAATGTTAAATGTATAAGTCGTTATATTCTTGTCTAAAATGTGTAATACATTATTGTGTTTTTACTAACTACAAAATGTGTTAAGTAAACAGGACAAGATAAAACTTTGTTTTTCCAAGGCTACGTACAGAAAGGCACCAGAAAAAAACACCAAATAAGAGATAGGGGCCTCTCAAGAAAGTGTCAAGGTGACCCTTTACAATATGGAATGACAAAAGAAACGATGTAAATGAATGAGCAGGAAAGGGGGGGGGAGTTTCTGAGGAATATAATGTATAAAAGGTGTCCTTTAAATGTTATTCTTTGCCCTCCTTGTACTCGATCCACTTGGGAGGAGATTTGGAGGCCGCCTTTGCAAACGCTTTTTATTTCTCTGTAAATCTTTTTTAATTGTGCCTCTGGGTTGTGAGGATTTGATAATTGGGTTTTTATCTCATACTAGTGAAATAGTGAAATGTGATGTTACTTGTGAAGATTACCTATGTGCCCAGCCCTAAAAGTTCATGAATGTTTTACAGAATTACATAATCAGTTTTCTTAGGGTTGACTCAGTGGAGATCAAAACCTTTCTAATACTCCAACACTTTATGACTGATTTCCTGTGGCTCCCAGGATTTTAGGACATGGCAGCACTCCAGGGGAGCTAGTTTCACTCCTGCTGGCCAGGGCTGCATCTAAGAGCATCAACCACCAAGCTTCATTCTTGGAGGAGGAAATTTTATATCTCCTAATTGCCATGTGTAAATTTACTTGCACTGAAGTCTCCCATTAAGTCACAGAGAAACATATACCGCAGGACCTAGAAAATGGAATCTAAGAAAGAGGGCCTGATCGCCTATATGGTAGAATAAATTTCCCGCTCCCCCAATGTCTATTTATCTTTTTATTTTATAGAGGGTTGTTTTTTTATATATTCTGCTATTTTCCTCATGTTAATTTTAATGTGTCTTAGAGAAATGCAATATTCAGTTTCATCGTTCTGCATCCTGAATGTCTTGCAGATTTTGAGGCCAGAATTTCCTAGCCAGCATATCCTTTGCACAAACTATGTGTGCGTCATAAGCAGAGTTTATGAGTGGTCCCAGTAGGTTGCTGAAGCTTCTTAAAAATCCATGGTAAAAATATTATTATTTGTATACTTGGAACCATACCCATTGTTCTTTCTTGCCTTCTGGGGCTTTGGTTCTATGCATCAGACATCTCCAAGAGAAAAAAAAAGAAGTCACATTCATTGCAATGAACTCTTGCGGTAGCTAGCAAAGCCATAAGCTCTTCCAAATTTTTCTGTTCCTTGTCTTAGTCTCCCACTTCATTCCGTCCCAAAATCACAAATCCATGGCTGATAAATATAATTTGTCCCTATTGGTGTAGATTTAAAAAAAATATATTTTTATAGTTTTTTTAAAAAACATTCCGTAACTGCTTGGTGAACAGTGTATTGTCTGGATGAATGTACTTTGCAGCAATTGCTATCTTAAGTATTCTATATGTATCCATCATCTCTTGCTCTTTTTAGTATTTCAACTTGTAGGATCGGGATGGTGAACTGTTGTGGCTCGGCAGGAGCCTTTGGAGCTGCTATCAGACTCTGACAGCGAGGGGCTCAGAGAGACTAGTTGGTCTCCAGGTAATGACTGAGCATGGGATAGAGTGAGAGAGGCTAACACAGAAACCTCCTGAGAGTTGTTGCAGGATGCACACAGGAGAAGGGCTGACCGCTGTAAGAGGATGATAACGAGCAGCTGTGGCTCATTAGGATCTCCTCCTGCGGATGGTGCCACGCCCTCGTTGGAGAAGTCAACGTTCCGTTTCTGTTCTAGTCAAGTTCTCCGTTTCTGTGTAACCATCGAGAAAAAGCACTTGGATAAGTGATTTGATTTATATAATCTTGTTTTGTAGTAGTTTATGAATGAGGACTTTTGCCAGAGCATTTATCTGTGTTTATTTTGGGCTCGCAGCCAGCAAGAGCCGGGACTGATAAAAACATTCCCTTGAACGTTCTGTTTGGCTTTAGTTTCTGAACGGGCAAGGTGGGGGTCAGAACAGTGAACCTATGGCAAGCATGTCATAGGTGGCACGTGGGGCTATTTGTTAGGGCACGTGAGGCACTGCCCTGTCAGCTTGCCAGCCTGCATGTGCGCACTGGCCAGCTGACTTTGGCCTTGTTTTGAGGCTGTTTTTTGCCCTCTGGAGGCTTCCTTGAAGCCTCTAAAGTGCGAAAAAGCCAGCCCTATGGGCAAACCAGAAATTTGGAAACGGACTTCCTGTTTGCTCTTCAAGCCATTTCTCGCCCTCCTGACCCTTCAGGAGGCTTCCCCAAAGTCTCCGGAGAGCGAAAATCGGCCCTATGGACAAACCGGAAGTCACTTGCTGTTTGTTCTAATTTGAAATTTAATAAAGCACTTAGGATCCTTAATAAATTATTATCTTTAATACAGGATCCTAAGTGAGATGCCTTATGGTGTGCGGTGTCGCCAAAGTTGAGACGCAATAGCCTATAGGACAGTGATGGCGAACCTTTTTTGGCTCCCATGCCAAAAGCGGGCGGAGCGTAAGCGGGTCGTGTGCGGGCATGCCATACCCATAATGCTATGTGTGTGACCTGCCCCACACGCATGCGCACGTGACCAGCAATCCCCCCGCTTTTGGTGCTGTTTTTTCACCCTCGCCAGGCTCCAGACGTTTTCTAGGACGAAAACAACCCCTCTCCGGATGCCTTCCGGAAGCCTCAGGAGCTTCCTTGAAGGCTCCAGAGGACAAAAAACGGACTTACGGGGAACCCGGAGGTTCAGGAATGGTGACTTCCGGTTTGTCAATTGGGCTGATTTTCGACCTCCGGAGCCTTCAGGAGGCTTCCCTGAAGGCTCCGGAGGGCAAAAAATGGACTTACGGGGAACCCAGAAGTTTGGGAAATGTGACTTCCAGTTTGTCCGTAGGGTCAATTTTCAACTTTATTAAAATTTCAAATTATAATGTTTTATTAAATTTCAAATTATAACAAACAGCAAGTATTTACAGAAAAATCACATTGTAATGAGGGTCAATCAGACAAGCAGTCAAAAGTGAACTATAAGCGTTTCCTGCTTGGGGTCTGCAGAGTCCTAGTAGTTCAGGGGAGGCTCTCACAACAGTCACTCATGCCCTTGTGACCTCCAGACTGGAATACTGCAACGTGCTCTACATGGGGCTGCCCTTGAAGAGTATTCGGTGACTTCAGCTTGTCCAGAATGCAGCCGCGCGAGCGATCGTGGGTGCGCCTCGGTTCACCCACATAACACCTATCCTCCGCGAGCTGCACTGGCTGCCTGTTGATCTCCGGGTACGCTTCCAGGTGCTAGTTGTCACCTACAAAGCCCTTCATGGTATTGGATCTGGGTACTTGAGAGACCGCCTACTGCCAATTACCTCCACTAACCAATTAGATCCCACAGACTAGGCCTCCTCCGAATTCCATCAGCCGGCCAGTGTCGACTGGCGACTACCCGGAGGAGGGCCTTCTCTGTGGCTGCTCCGACCCTCTGGAACGAACTCCCCGTGGAGATTCGTACCCTCACCACCCTCCAGGTCTTCCGCATAGCCCTTAAAACCTGGCTGTTCCGACAGGCCTGGGGCTAAAGACTCGCTGCCCTACTTCGAATGGTATGATTGCTGTGTTTTTTTAACTATGTATGGTTTCTATTTTTTTTGTAACTTTGTTTGTTTTTTTCCCCTCCCTTTGAGTTGTGAGCCGCCCTGAGTCCCTTTCAGGGAAAAGGGCGGCATACAAATAAAATGAAAATGAAATAAAATGAAATGAAATCCACGTGCGTGGCCAGATGCGATCGTGATCATATCTTTTTCCTAGGTTCTTGGGAGCGGGGGAGAAAGAGAGCCTCCTCTTTCTTTCTTTCTTTCTTTCTTTCTTTCTTTCTTTCTTTCTTTCTTTCTTTCTTTCTTTCTTTTTTTTCCTTTCCCTTTTCTTTCCTTCCTTCCCTTCCTTCTTCCCACCTGGGGAAATGCTTGGAGAAGTGATCTTTCAAGGTAGCTTCTTGGGGCGCTCTTATGATCGCTCCTGCAGTCCCCACCTTCTCCTGGGAGAGATTATTCCATCAGCCCTTCCCGATCGTTTCCCGTGACTTTTTTTTCTCTCCCTCTGGAGCTGTTTCAGATCCAGAAGGCTTGGGGTTTAATGGATGCTAACCCGGCTGGAGGGAAAGAGGGCGCTCCCTCTCAGGAGCTGTTGTTTCGGGGAGTTGCTCTGGACGAGCCCGGAGAGAGTATCAAGTAAAAGCTCCTTCTCATGCCCTTACCCACAGGATTAACTTTTCACCAGAGTTAATTTCATTCGTGAATTCCTTTTCATTGTTTAATTTAACTGTTTTTAAAGTCTTGTGTCCATTTAAACAGGTATCACCCTTTTCCTATAGGCCAGTGTGTCTCAATCTTGGAAACGTTTAAGCTATGTGGACTTCAACTCCCAGAATTTTCCAGCCAGCATAGGATAACTGGCTGGGGAATTCTGGAAGCTGATGTCCATGTATTTTAAAACTGCTAAGGTTAAGAAATAGGCTATTCCAAAGGGCAAATCCCACCTGTAAAACTACTTTTTGTTTCTCTTCTGAGTATCTGATGGGGAGGGTGAATATTATATGCGTCAGGATTCTGATGCTCAAGAGTGCAGAGAAGAGCAACAAAAGATGATTAAGGGAGTAGAGGCTAAGACATATAAAGAATGGTTGCAGGAACTGGGCATGGATAATTTAATGAAAAGGACTAGGAGTAACATGATAACAGTATTCCAGTATTTGAGAGGTTGCCACAAGGAAGAGGGACAATCAAGGAGAAAAGCAGCCTAGAACTGAGGAGAAATTTCCTGACCATGAGAACAATGAATCAGTGTGTAACATTTTAAAACATCCAACATTTATGCTCACTAATTTGACAGACAACTCTGATGTACAAACAAAGGATTATTGAGTTGCATTTGCAAAGGCAGGCCTCCAAGTCCCTTGCCAAGTTGGATTGACACTGCAGGTGTCATAAATATGAGCCTGTTGCTGCCAAGTGTCCAAAGGTTGATCATGTGACCACGGGGATGCTGCAATGGTCATACGTGTGAAAAACGTCCTTTTTTTAGTGTCATTGGATGTGTTGGCCCAATCCAACATTGAGTTAATTTTACCCAATGCAATGAGGCAATGAATAATGCCAAATTAAGAGAAGTGGGGTTCACTTCCTCTTTGTTGGTGCCAGGCCAGACCTAGTATTCCTGACTAACCACTCAGCACAGCTCCCTGGGATATGGAATGGGATCGACTTGAGGCATCCAGAATCCACTTCTGTGGTGCTTTAATGCATAAATTCATGGCTGAGATCATCTGCCTCTGAATCCAATCCCTGGTCCTTCCAGACCTTTCAGTTTTCCTCTCACCCAATGTTAGCAGCTTCTATGTATTGTTGCTGTGGCTGCAAAGTACTGGTACTTAAATAAACTGATTCCCTAGTTAGCTTAAATATACTGTATGTAGAATTGTCCTTCTGCACTGTAGCTTCACCAATACGGTTATGGTGTTTGATAGGAAAATATTCCTTTGCTTTTATTTTCACTCATAGACACTATGATGGCTTTGTCTTCATCTCCTGGAACCCCAGTTCTTTGTAGCAGAGGATTAGCAGAGGTTCAGCTTCCAACTCAAGTAGGAGGAATGTCCCCTCCCTTAAAGTGCCAGTCTGATCTATTGAAGAAGCCCCCAATAACAGAAGGCAAGACAAGAAACAATGGATGGACATTAACCAAGGAGAGAAGCAACCTAGAATTAGGGGATTTTTTTTTGTAATAGTGAGAACAGTTAAGCAGTAGAATGGCTTGCCTTCAGAAGTTTTGGGTGCCCCATCACTGGAGGCTTTTAAAAAGAGACTGACTAGTCATTTGTCTGGAATGGTATATAAGGTCTCCTGCTTGAGCAGGGGGTTGGGCTAGAAGACCTTTAAGGTCCCTTCCAACTCTGTCATTCTGTTATATTCTGTTATTTTGTTACATTATCGGGTTAAAAAGCACACCCAGAGAACTCAGTTAATTCAATGCACAGTTCCCCATACTTCTTACAGGATAATAGTTTAACCTGCGCAGACCTTCAGTAAAACGGGAAAAAGTAGCAAAAGATGAGCAAATTCTAAAATGTACAATTGTGTGCAAAACCTTCTGGTCCCCATTAGGTGGTGGTTGTAGCAAGAGTGGGATGACCATGTAGAGTTATATCTAAGTCTCCCACATTGGAATACAACCAGAAAAAACAGGAAAGTTGCATGCAGTATTCAAAAATTCAGAAACAGCTTTCTGAGGGTAACATGGCAAATATTTAGTGTGACCTCCCTCCACTTTGCTCCTCTGAAACTAAATGGACTGGAACCCTGCACACTGTCATTGCTACCACCTGTATGTGCCCTACAGCAAAAATGACTGTTCTCTATCTTTTATACCAGGTTTGTGCAAGACACACTTGAGCACTTGACAGTTATTGGTATTTCACTCTGCTTATTCCTTCAGTGTGATTTGCATCATTTGAATGATTGGCCTGGGACTCCTGGATAGTCTCATCAAATAACCACAACTGAGTGCAAAATGCCTGTTGCTAAAAGCGAGATTTGTTAAATGGGTTTTGCTTCATTTTAGGACTTTTCTTGCCACAGTTATTAAATGAATCACCATAGTTGTTAAGTTAGTAATGCGGTTATTATGCAAAACTGGCTTCCCCTGTTGACTTTGCTTGTCAGAAGGTATCAAAAAGGGATTCCCCATAGCCCCAGGACACTGCAACCGTCATGAATATGATTCAGTGGACAAGTGGTTGAATTTTGGTCTCGTAGTGGATGCTGCAACGGTCATAAGTGTGAAAACAGCCACAAGGAACTTTTTTCAGTGCCGTTGTGGCTTCAAACAGTTATGAAACTACTGTTAAATCCTTCGGAGGACTGCTTTCCTGTGGTCGTCTCATGCTGATGTGTTTTAAGCCAGGGGATCACAAGGATTGTTTAGCTGCCATTGTGAAATAATTATCAACTCTGTGTTGTGGCTCAGGGACTCCTGAGTGTAGGATTCCTGCACTCTTTATTTGGGGGGGGGGGCTTCTTCCTTGTCTCCTATGCTTGAGCTTGACATCTTGTACAGAGACATGTTGTATGAATGTAATTCATTGGCAGCTTCCCAATAAGACCAACGTTCCATATCATTCCAGTCAAAATGCCAAAGGACACAGAACTTGACAGACATAAAATCTTACTTTTGTATCAGTGGCACTCTCAAAGGGAAAACAACAAACAAACATTGGATATTCAAGACGTGGTATTCAAGATTTAAAATTATGGAATGGTTATGAAAGCTTTGCTAAAACAACAAGGGGGAGGTGACCTAAGACTTTTGCACCGTACTGTGGCTTTATGGGATAAAAGAGCTTGCTGAAGGTGTGCTCAATTTGGATTTTGAGCCAATCAATCAATCCCATCAGAATAGAACTAGAAGGGACCTTAGAGGTCCTCTAGTCCAACCCCCTGTTCAAGCAGGAGACCCTATACCATTTCAGACAATTGGCTATCTAGTCTGTTCTTAAAAACCTCCAGTGATGGAGCACCCACAACTTCTGAAGGCTACCCATTCCATTAGTTCAAGGGTGTCAAACTGGAGGCCTGCATATGTCACATTGAGTCCACGCCCACTCCTGCTCCATGAAGTGAAAAAGCATCATGAAACGTTATGTGTCAGCAACGGGACACCACGAGTTTGATACCCGTGCACTAGGTTAATTGTTCTCACTGTCAGGAAGTCTCTCCTTAATTCCAGGTTGCTTCTCTCCTTGATCAGCTTCTATTCATTGTTTCTTTTTCCTGCCTTCCGGTGCTTTGGAGAAAAGGTTGCCTCCCTCTATTGTTGCAACCTTCAAATACTGAAACACGGCTATCATGTCACCCCTAGTCCTTCTTTTCTCTAGACCGGCCATACCCAATTCCTGCAACCGTTCTTCATGTTTTACTCTCCAGGTTTTTAATTATCTTAGTTTCTCATCTCTGCACTTTTTCCAAAATCTCCACATCTTTTTGTAACATGGTGACCAAAACTGCATGCAGTACTCCAGATGTGGCCTTAATAAGGCTTTATAAAGCACTACTAATACTTCACATGAAACTCCAAAATCAAAAGTAAAACCCAAGGTTTACTTTTATACAGGAATGAAATGTTGAACCCCACTTTCCTTGATTTGGCACGATTCTTTGGCTCGTTGCATTGGGTAAAATTAACTCAATGTTAGATTGGCCCAACACATTCAAGATCTAGCTCATCAGCAGAAAGCAAAGGAATATGGGGTTGCGGAATCAGCCAAACCAATAAAACATTACCTGGATGAATCTCTAGCCAGAGCAGTGGTGGGTTCTGGGTGGTACGGCACAGTACGACCATGCTGCTTGTAGCCGGGAGCAGCACCCACCGTATCAGTACGGTGGCTCATTTGTTCCACCCGCCCGTCCACGTTCCTTACCTGTTTTTGAAGCAACAGGCCAATTGCGCACGCACAGCATGTGGCCCCAGCATGACCTCCACCAAGCAGCTGGGTGTCACAGGGTGGTGGCGTGCCTATGCGTGTGCAGCCCATGTGCCTGATTAGCACGCCCGGCCCTGTGCACAGCATACCGGTTGCGATGAGAGCCGGAACCCACCACTGAGCCAGAGGCTCTTTGCACTTTATGTTTTTGAAAAGGTTCTCCAGAAACGATTCAAATTTGCCCTGTCTGGAAACTCTGCAGGTGAAATATGGTCATCAAGAAATGGACTTTCAAGTAGTTCATTGAAGTGTTCATTGTTAGGAATATTGATGGAATATGTTGTGTTTTTTTCGTCTCCCTGTGTCAGGATTTGGTATCATTTGAGGATGTAGTTGTGTTTTTCTCCATGGAGGAGTGGGCCCTGCTGGATTCTGAGCAAAAAGCCTTATACCAAGAGGTCATGCTGGAAATCAAGAGGAACATGGCCTCCTTAGGTAAAGGATTCTGTTAGGCTCTCCTGCTCGGGCACAGGGTTGGATTAGATGACCTACAAGGTCTCCTCCAACTCCATTAATCTGACATAATACGATTAACACACCACTATTGAAAATAGCAAAAGATATTGAAATTTAGTAGCTGGAACAGTGGAGTTGTACTATAGTTGATTGGTTGGAGAGAGCTGTCTGCTGCATGAGGCTATTTCTACTGTGATTGGTTAATGTGAGTGTAAAGTGGGGAGTGTGTCTCTGCGTGCCACCTGTGGCACGCATGCCATAGGTTCACCATCATGGGTCTATAATGATGGCACTTAAGAACCCAATAAGAGTCCATGGGTTTATCACAAGGATGTAACTACTAGAGAAGTGGCCTGTCTGATCTTCCAGGTCCTCTGAAGAAGGGATCTACCAACTATAACCCCTCCTATTTTCTCCAATGGTTCCCTTTTTGATTTTCGGCTGGCCCCTCTCACGCCACCCCTCCCAGGAGTCTCCATGCTGCCTGTTTTAGATGCCAGGTAATACAGGGTTCACACGGAGGTTCTGGGAGGCTGAAAAATGGGCCGTCTGAAATGGGCCATTTCTGGCCTCCTGGGGGCTGGGGGAGGCCATTCCCCCCCCCCCCAGGCTCCAGGAAAACCTCTGGAGCCTGGGGAGGGTGAAAAATAGGCCTACCGGAAGTCCTGAAACGGGCTGTTTCTGGCCTGGGGGGGGGCTTTAGGGAGGGCTGCTAGGCCCAAAATAGGGCGGGGGGAGGGGGTTGTGCACGCAAACGTGGGTGGGGGTAGGTCTCATGCGGGAGGGAATTCTTAGCATTTATCCATACTGTTCACCAAATCTAGCCTTTCTGGGATGACTCAACATTGCAATAATACTCCTTTGACCACTAGAGGCAATAGGGATTGTTTCAGGACTCTGCACTCTGCACTTCCTTTGCATCCAGATGCTTAGCTTAAACTTAATGACATTGACTTAGATAAGGGGTGAAAATCAGCAGGTTCTGGAGATCCGGTAGCAGAAATTTTGAGTAGTTCCGAGAACCAGCAAGTACCACCTCTGGCTGGCTTCAGAGTGGGTTGGGAATAGAGATTTTGCAGTATCTTTCGCTTGCCACGGCCACCAAGCCACGCCCACAGAACCGGTAGTAAAAAATTGAATTTCACCACTGACTTAGATCCAGCATATATAAGAAACCAGACTATTTGAACAACCAATCAAAAAAGAACCAATCAGCTGCTTAGAATTTAAATATAGCAAGAGATGTATAAGCCAAGGAGAATTGGACTTGACAATCCTGCTGCTGATGTTACCTAGTCTGGTAATTAAACCTTCAGAAACTAAATTGAAAACGAGCTTCGAGAGAGAACCTAAATCTAAAACCCAAGCTTCAGGATCACGGAGGACCCGAACGGGGTTGGGCGAAAAGAGCCCGAGGAGGGAGACCCGCTCGGTGCCCGCAGTGCCCCCGCCCCACCCCAAACCCGAAGGGAGACCTTCCGGGGAGGGAGGCGCATGTGCGCGGTTGCAGTTGCGCGGCTGTGCCGGGAAGGCGGGGCGCGGATTCTCCCCTGCGCGTCTCTCTTGAGGATCGGAGGGTTGATCTTCGAGGGCGGGTGCGAGGGGAGCTCCCCATCCCAAGGATCCGACTAACCCCAAGATTCATCTTTGCCTTTGACGGGACGCTTCCAAACGGCCGCGCTTTTTGGAGGAGCATCTTTGGAAAAAACCTCTGGAATACAAGGTGTGTGTGTTTGTGTCCGTTTTACGTGCTCCCCCTTTTTCCCTCTTAGCATGGGGAAGCAGAAGCATCAATTGGGACAATAATAATCGATTCTGCTTACATACTGCGGCATTTGCAGGGACTCTGGGCAGTTTGCCAAGTGTTGAAAAGATTTAAAAACATTAGACCACCACAAAAGAACGGGGTGGGGTGAAAGCGGAGATAAGAAAAGTGAATGGAAGCAGAAAGAAAAGAGGTTGTTTTTTTTCAATCAAGGAAAATCTTTGGATTTATTTTCCCATCCCAGCAGGGAGAATAAATAAACTCCCAAAGGGGCAGAAGGAGGAGTCCTGGCTGTGACTCATGGTAATTCTTCAAAATTGGATTTTTAAGTGCTTTTTCAAGGGTCCCTCATAAGATTGCACACTGCCCCTCTCTCCTTGCAGAGATTATTCTGCTGGACCTTGCTGATTTATTCCTGGTGGAATTATCTCTGGTGCTGTTTCAGGTCCATAAAACTTTATAGACTTAAATGGCTGACTGACTGCCCATAGAAAAGGGGGTTGATCCCTCTCTGGAGCTGCCATTTGGGGGAGTTGATCAGGAGGATCAATCTTGGAAGACATCAACAGGTAAAGGGTCCTTCTGATACCGTTTAATCCTCCGGATTTATTTTGTCTGAGTCTCTTTTTTTCCTGAATTCATGTTCAGGATTTTAGATACTGTGGTTTTTATTTTATTTTTTATATTGCCACTCAAGAAAGTCTTGTGACAGCGTGCATCTAAAAAGGATTTGCCCCTTTGTAAGGTATTCCAAAGGGTGAGCCCTATTGTGAAAAAAAGTTTTTGTCCTCTTTCCAAATTATCTGACAGGAAGGAGAGAGGTCAAAACACTCCGCTCATCTCCAAGGGATATGAGATGGGATCTGCTTGAAGATACAATCTCCCATATCTCCACTGGATCTTTCTTGGTCTCTCATGACTGACAGAAGTATCACTTGACACAAAGTCCATACCTAGGCATCTGTCAACTCCCATGTTCACACAACCTTATTAGTCTCAGTAACCCAGACAGATAGGTTGCTCTCTGGCCATGAGGTACTCATGTCTGCCAATCCTCTGGTCAGCATAAACAGAACAGATATTTTGCATTTGAGGCTCCATATGTTTATAGAGCCGAGGTGGCGCAGTGGTTAAATGCAGCACTGCAGGTTACTGCTAGATCAGCAGTTCAGCGGTTCAAATCTCACCGGCTCAGGGTTGACTCAGCCTTCCATCCTTCCGAGGTGGGTAAAATGAGGACCCGGATTGTTGGGGGCAATATGCTGACTCTCTGTAAACCGCTTAGAGAGGGCTGAAAGCCCTATGAAGCGGTATATAAGTCTACTGCTATTGCTATTGCTATTATTTATAACAAATAATTATTGTGGTTTTTTTCTCACTCTTAGAGGACAGAGCAACACAGATGGTATCTTCTGAAACATCTATTTTGTGTGCTGGAGGAATAGAAGAACTTGGGCTTCCAAGGAAGGTAGGAAAATCTCTCCCTCTTTCTTTTGGCAGAGAAGAAATTTGGGGTGCTGCTCCTGTCGAATTGGCCAAAATCATGAAAGGTTGTAGCAGGTGTATTTCCAATAAGAAGCCTGTTGCTCTGCCTATTTTCTCCAGGGAAGTTGTTTATTAATCCTAGTTCAAAGCAGGACATTTTCTTTCAATAGGAATACGAGTAGAAATAGGAATAGAAATGAATAAGAATAGAATACTGTATTTGGCCAAGTGTGATTAGACACACAGGGAATTTGTCTCTGATGCCGCAGCTCTCAATGTAGATGCAAAACAACAGAATAATAATAATAATGAGAGAGTAGTAATGAAGAAGGATAATAATATGGGTAAATATACTTAGACAGTACTGTAAGAATTAGTTGTTTCGCAGAGTGATGGCACAAGGGGAAGAAACTGTCGCTGTGTCTAGATGTTTTGGCATGCAATGCCCTATAGCGGCATTCTGAAGAAAATAATATTTTCTGTTTAGATTATTCAACTGTTTCTTAATAAGAAAGTTTGTACAATGTGCTGTTCTTGTTTCAGAATTCCATTTGTTTTGAAGATATAGCTGTGTTTTTCTCCATGGAAGAATGGGCCCTGCTGGATTTGGAGCAAAAAAAACTGCATAGAGAGGTCATGCTGGACAACTCAAGGAACCTGGCCTCTCTAAGTAAGGGATTCTGTTTTTCTGGAATACTGAAATTCAATTCTGAAATTTGCAGTGGAAGGTATTTTGTAGCCAGATATAAGCAGTTAATTTCTTTCTCAGAGGAAATGCTGCCCTCTTCTTTTCCTAGAGTGGAAGAGAGTGTGCCTTTCTAATCCTATTTGGTTAACAGATGGTATAAAACCTTCATGCTCTCTCTAGAAAGAGGAAAGGAGTCCTTCTCTAGTTTCCAAACCTGTCTTCCCACATTGTAGGTAAGAGCTCTCTTCTTCTTTTTATATCATCTGCCTGTAACAGTAGCATTTGGAAACTCTATTAATCACACAGGAGCATCACAAGGATGTGTCTGCTAGGGAACTGGTAATTTTGATGGGCTAGGTATTCAAGGCGTGAGACATTCCAGGGAGATGGCTCCTCTTTCCACTTTCTTCTTTTTCTTGTTGTTAATTGCGAAGTTGTGTCCAACCCATGGACAATGATCCTCCAGGCCTTCCTGTCCTCTACCATCCTCTGGAGTCCATTTAAGCTCACACCAACTGCTTCGGTGACTCCATCCAGCCAATTCATTCTCTGTTGTCCCTTTCTTCTTTTGCCCTCAGTCTTTCCCAGCATTAGGCTCTTCTCCAGCAAGTCCTTCCTTCTCATTAGGTGGCCAAACTATTTGAATTTCATCTTCAGGATCTGGTCCTGAAGATGGACCAGATCTGGAGAGCCAGGGATGGAGGCCACGCCTCCATCCTAGTGCTCCTTGACCTCTCGGCGGCTTTCGATACCATCGACCATGGTATCCTTCTGCGACGACTGCAGGAGGTGGGGGTGGGAGGCGCTGTTTTACAGTGGTTCTCCTCTTACCTCTCGGACAGGTCGCAATCGGTGTTAGTTGGGGAGCAGAGATCGACCCCTAGGCCCCTAACGTGTGGGGTGCCTCAGGGTTCGGTCCTGTCCCCCCTTCTTTTCAACATCTACATGAAACCGCTGGGTGAGATCATTCGACGGCACGGGATAAAGTACCATCAATATGCGGACGATACTCAATTGTATCTGTCCGCCCCGTGCCAACTCAACGAAGCGATGGATGTGATGAGCCAGGGGCTGGATGCTGTTAAAGACTGGATGGGGGTCAACAAGCTTGTGCTCAATCCAGAAAAGACCGAGTGGCTGCTGTGTTTCCCTCCCAAGAATTGGCCAAGTACTCCATCTCTCAGGCTGGGGGGGTCAAACTATACGCCCCTCAGACAGGGTTCGCAACTTGGGAGTCCTCCTGGACCCACAGCTGACCTTCGAACATCATTTGTCAGCTGTGACCAGGGGGGCATTTGCCCAGGTTCGCCTGGTACACCAGTTGCGTCCCTACCTGAACCGGGAGGCCCTCACAACAGTCACTCGTGCCCTTGTGACCTCTAGGCTGGAATATTGCAATGTGCTCTACATGGGGCTGCCCTTGAAGAGCATTCGGCGACTCCAGCTAGTCCAGAACGCGGCCGCGCGAGCGATAGTGGGTGCACCTCGGTTCACCCACGTAACACCTATCCTCCGCGAGCTGCGCTGGCTACCTGTTGATCTCCGGGTGCGCTTCAAGGTGCTACTTATCACCTATAAAGCCCTTCATGGTAGTGGGCCTGGGTACTTGAGAGACCGCCTACTGCCAATTACCTCCACCAGACCGATTCGATCGCATCGATTAGGCCTCCTCCGAATCCCATCTTCTAGCCAGTGCAAACTGGCAACTACCCGGAGGAGGGCCTTCTCGGTGGCTGCTCCGTCCCTTTGGAACGAACTCCCCGTGGAGATTCGGACCCTCACCACCCTCCAATCCTTCCGCGCTGCTGTAAAGATCTGGCTGTCCCGGCTGGCCTGGGGCTAAGATTATAGCCCCACTCGAATTGTGTGATTGTTGCGTTTTTCTCTTTTAATATGCTGTATTGTTTATTGTTGTTGTTTCCCCCTCCCTTTTGAATTGTGAGCCGCCCTGAGTCCCCTTAGGGAAAAGGGCGGCATACAAATAAAGGCAAAAAGTAAAAAAAAGTGGTCTTCTAAAGAGCAGTCAGGGTTGATCTCCTCTAGGACTGACTGGTTTGATGATCTTGCAGTTCAAGGGACTCGCAGGAGTCTTCTCCAGCACCATATTTCAAAGGTCTCAATTTTTTTGTGCTCAGCCTTTCCTATGGTCCAACCTTCACAGCTATAAATTGCAAGTCATGAAAAACCATGACTATACACACTTTTGTTGACAGGGTGATGTCTCTGCTTTTTAGTATGCTGTAGGATTTGCCATAGCTTTCCTACACAGGAGCAAGCATCTTAATTTCTTGGCTGCAGTCCCCATCTGCGGTGATCTTGGTGCCTGGGAAAATAAAATCTGTCACTACTTTCATTTCTTCCCCATCTATTTGCCAGGAATTGAGAGGGCAGGGTGCCATGATCTTAGTTTTCTTAATGTTGAGTTTCAAGCCAACTTTTGCACTGTCTTTCTTCACCCGCATCAAGAGGCTCTAGTTCCTATTCACTTTTCTTTTCTTAAGTTCAGACGGAGAATCACTTTTTTCCCCAAGGGACACCTTCCTCATCATGAAAAGAAAGTTAGACATCAATTCTCAGGTTGAACACTTCCCCCTTCCCCTGAAAAATAAACCAACATGTTTTCTCTTATCAAGTCCATTAATGAACACAGGCTCTGTTCAAGAGTCCCTCTTGCTTCCTTGGAGCTGAATCTGAAAGAACAGCAGAGGTGATGGTGCCCCACCATGAGAATAATTTACCCCAAAGAATTTAGGTTTGCTTTTTGTAGCCTGCAGGGCAAGAGGGAAGCCTATAGGAGATCTTACTTCAACACAACACAAGCGTAGCCTCATGTTTTCAAAAGATTCTGACAGAAGCAAGGAGAAGAATCACAAAAGAGCTAAAAGGAAGAAGAGGTGGTGGGAATTTGGGTAATGTTCAAAGAAGGGATCCAACAATGGTGCTTGATCCCTTCCATATCACAGTTTGTGCCAACTTTCCTTTTTTTCTGTTCCAAGCAGGTGATGGATGGAAGATGGAAGGCCAAGAAGCAGCAATACCTTTTCCAAAAGAGATAAAGGAAGTTCTGGAGAGGATGTTTGGAAAGAAAGATTCTGAGGAAAATCAGTTAAAAGTGGGGCTGGAGAAATACTCTCATTTTCATTATGCAGATTTCAGTGTGTTCATGGCTGAAGATGATCACCAAAAAAAGGGAGTGTGTGCGTGGTGTGGAAAAATACTCAGAGATGAATCAGAATTATGTTATTGTTCCAGAAGTGATACTGTCCAAAAACAAAATACAAGCGCCACAAGAGCCATTTCTGTTATCTTATCTCAGAGAATAAAAGTTGGAGAAAAACCATATAAATGCCTGGAGTGTGGGAAGAGCTTCAGAGTCTCAAGTCATCTTTCTTCTCATAAAAGGCTCCATACAGGAGAAAAACCATATGAATGCAAGGAATGTGGAAAGAGATTCCAGTTTGCCACAAGCCTCACTTGCCACAATAGGATTCACACAGGTGAGAAACCATACGAATGCCAAGACTGTGGAAAACGCTTCACTCTCTCGGGTTCCCTCACTCAGCATAAATGGATCCACACTGGAGAGAAACCATATAAATGCCAGGAATGTGGAAAGAACTTCACAAGTTCAGGGTCTCTCACTCGCCATAAAAAGATCCACACAGGAGAGAAACCATATCAGTGCAAGAACTGTGGAAAGCGCTTCAGACAAAAAATTCATTATACCATACATAACAGAATCCATACTGGGGAGAAACCATATAAATGTCAGGAGTGTGGAAAGACTTTCAGTTCTGCAAGAAATCTTATTTCACATCACAGAATCCACACTGGGGAGAAACCATATAAATGCCAGGAGTGTGGAAAGAGCTTCAACAACTCTCAGGTCCTAACTGATCATAACAGGATCCACACAGGAGAGAAACCATATAAGTGTATGGAGTGTGGAAAGAGCTTTCGTTCTTCAAAACCCCTTACTTATCATATAAGGATCCATACAGGGGAGAAACCATATAGATGCCAGGAGTGTGGAAAATGCTTCACTATGCCGGGTTCCCTCACTTCCCATAAAAGGATCCATAGCGGCGGGAAACCATATAAATGCCTGGAGTGTGGGAAGAGCTTCAGAGATTCAAGTTATCTGACTTCCCATAAAAGGATCCACACAGGAGAAAAACCATATGAATGCAAGGAATGTAAAAAGAGTTTCCGTTTTGCCAGGAGCTTTATTTCCCATAATAGGATTCACATAGGTGAGAAACCATATAAATGCCAGGACTGTGGAAACTGTTTCACAGCTTCAAGTTTTCTGACTTTCCATAAAAGGTTCCACACCGAGGATAAGCCATATAAATGCACAGAGTGTGGAAAAAGTTTAATAACCAGTAGTATGCTTTATCAACATAGATGGAGCCATGCAGGGGAAGTATGCAAATGCAGTGAATTTGGAAAATGCTTCTCTAATTCAACTTTCCTTTTTTCTGATAAAAGAATCCACACTGGGGCAAAACAACACAAATGCACGGAGTGTGAAAAGTGCTTCATTAATTTAAGTTCCCTGACTTCCCATAAAAGAATCCACACGGGGGAGAAACCATATAAGTGCATGGAATGCAAAAAGGGTTTCACAACCAGCAGTCACCTCAGTCGTCACAAGAGGATCCACACAGGGGAGAAACCATATAAATGCACTGAGTGTGGAAAAAGCTTCATACAAAGTAATGCACTTAAGAAACATAGAAAGATTCACTCTGAGAAAAAATTGGGTATAGTTGTGTAGATTGTGGAAAGGGTTTCTGTGTTACTAGAAATTTCATATGATCCTATTATAAAACTATGGACTGTGTATGGAAAATTGTGGAAAGAGTTTCCACAACAGAATTGTTCTTTCCCATAAAAGCATTGATACTGGAGAGAATCCATATAAATGCTTGGAATGTGAAAGAGCTTCACAACCAGTAGTGACCTCAAAAAGATCCACACTGGTAAGAAATCATAAACTGTGTGGAAAGGATTTACTCAACATCAGTCACCTTATGGGAAAATTAGTTTATGAAAAACTTACAAAATACAAAAAGAATAGCACCCCTAAATGAATTGTCTGACAAAAACACTACAGGTAGATCACAATTATTGAAATTATGATTGGCAACTATCACTAAATGACATTTTCACTAAAGGTGTGTTTCTGCGCTGGACTGATGTCAATAATTTCACAATGGTGTTAACCAATGCAAATAACTGCAGGATAAGCATAACATCACATGACCATGACTTGAAATTGACACTGCTTGTCAGAAGCATCTGTGAAGCTGGCTGCATTTGACCACAAGGATGATGTAATGGCCCTATGTTCAAGAACTGGTTGTAAATGTATTTTTTTCAGCATTTTTATTTGAACAGTTGTTGAACAGGGCAATTGGCAAGAGAGAAAAGGCACTCAGCATAACACTCCTGCTATCCCTGTTGTATAGACTGCTCAGTACAAGGTTTGTCTTCCTCACTCTTGGGATGAAGAAAACACCAGGTTGGTCCTAAGGCAACCTTGGCTTTGCTGTCACTATGTAACTGAATAAAGATCTATCTTTTTGTTTTCTCTCCTGCTTTCCAAAAAAAAATGTTTTATAAAATGTCAGTCTTAAAAGTTTCATTCTTTCTAAATACACTTTTAAATACAGGGCCAAGAAAGGAATACCAAGACTTAAGATGAAAACTCCCCCCCCCCCAATAATATTCTCTACTTAATTATAGAGCTATGTTTTCATCCTGATTTAAGTGAAGTCCAGCCCTGTAAATCTTAGGGATGCCATCCAGAGATTCTCAGATTGAGAAGAGTTTGAATCATTACTGACTGTTTTCATCAATTAGAAAAGTAGCTTGTAATGGAGGATGACTGGTTGTAGTACCTCAGGAGTTCTCTAATGTTGAGTTTCAGTTTACTTTTGCAGTCCCAATAAATATAAATCTTTTAATTATAAACTGCAGACAGCAAGGGATTTAATAAGGCATCCAAAGGAATACATTTCATGAAAGGTGGTGGCTGTTTCAAAGCCGAAGAGCCAGCGCTGTCCGAAGACATTCTCCGTGGTCATGTGGCCGGCATGACTAAATGCCAAAGGCATACGGAACCCTTGCCTTCCCACCAAAAGTGGTTCCTATTTTTCTACTTGCATTTTTACATGCTTTTGAACTGCTAGGTTGGCAGAAGCTGGGACAAGTAATGGGAGCTCACTCCATTACATAGTGCTAGGGACTAGAACCCCTGAATTGCTATCCTTCTGATCGACAAGCTCAGTGTCTTAGCCACTGAGCCACACGTCCTTCACCCATGTCACTCAACGTGGTACTTGAATGAGTACCACGTTGCAATGTCAAATAGGACTCTGACCCCTTTGCTGAGGAAACCACCAGGTAAGGATGTCTGTGGCACTTGGTTCAAGCACAAAATTTGAAATGCAAAAGGCAGCTGGCTTTGCTTCCTCTGATGTATAGAGGAAGTCATTGACTTGTGACCACAATTGGAACTGGGTCTGTTGCTGAGCCAAGGTGGTTGCTAAGATCTCAATTTTATGAACTTTTGGGATAAAGTCAAGTCAATCACAAAATCTTTAAGCCAATTCAGTTTTTCCATTGAGTTCTTTTGTTAGAAACCAGCTGGGATGGTCACAAAGCATGTTATGATACATGATGCTGGAAACCTGCAACAGTTATGAAATTTTACAGTATACACAATAGCTGGTTTGTTTTTTTCATTAGCACTGCCCTCTCTTAGCCAGGCTTTACATTCATATTCTTGTAGTTATTCATTTTTAAATGATTGCATATACCATGTTACTCCCCCACCGCCGCCTCCCCTTTGGCAACATCTTTGTTAATAAGCGTGCAGGTTGTAATACTGAAAATATATATTGGAACTTGAGAGCATTCGCACAAACTACAGTGAAAGACTAATAGCGGTCCCAGTGAGTGAGGCTCTATGCCTGCATAATAGTCTTAGAAAGAGAGAGGAGGGAGGCGACAGGCGCTTCTTCCGGTGCCAAAGTCAAATATCCGGCCCAGGAATCTGCCCCCTCTACTGGGTGGGCTAATGACTCCAGTCCCAATGTGACTGACATACAGCCGACCAATGAGGTTCATAATTTTGGAGGTGCGTCTTCGCCACTCAGGTCCCTTCAGTGTACATCGGTTTCAATATCTATACAAGATAATAGAATGTACAGTACAGAAAAGCATACATTCCTTTAAATTTCAAAATAATAAAAACATTACAAATCCAGACAGAGATGGGGGGAAAAAAAATCCAAATTCGCGCTTTAAAAAACACTTTACTAGCTGCCTCACAACATCTTGGAGGACCTGGACGGGGAATGGGGGGAAGAATTGCCCGAGGAGGCCTCTCTAGGGAGAAGCACTCTCTGGTTGCAATTTCCAAAGGCTTCCCAGATGCGAGAAAGCCCCCTCCTTCCCCTTCCTTTCTTTCCGTCATTTCTGGTTGCAATCGGGGGGTGCTTCTTATTGGGTGACTATTAAGATTGTTCCTGCAGTCGCCTTTCTCCTTGTGGGGTTCTTTCTGCTGACCCTTCCTGAACGTTTCCTATGAGATTTTCCTCTGGTGCAGTTTTGGGGTCCAGGAGCCCTTGAGTTTCAATGGCAGGAAAGGAGGGCGATCCCACCGTGGAGCTGCTGTTTAAGGGAATCCCTCTCGAGGATCCCTCCCAGAAGAGATCACCAGGTAACCCTTCCTTCCTTTTGATGCCCTTTATTCTTCAAATGGACTATGCCTGCATTTCCTTCCTTCGTGATTTTTTTTAATTTTTAATTTTTTGTACTGTGTTATTAAAGATACAAAACAGTTATTACAGGTACAGGAACATGGTGGCTCAGTGGCTAAGGTGCTGAGCTTGTTGATCAGAAAGGTCGGCAGTTTGGCGATTCGAATCCTTAGCGCCACGTAACAGAGTGAGCTCCCGTTACTTGTCACAGCTTCTACCAACCTAGCAATTTGAAAGCATGTAAAGATACAAGTAGAAAAAGAGAAACCACCTTTGGTGGGAAGGTAACAGCGTTTTGTGCGCCTTCGGCATTTAGTCATGCTGGCCAAATGACCATGTAGACCTCTTGGGACAGCGCTGGCTCTTCGGCTTTGAAAAGGTGATGAACACCACCCCTAGAGTTGGGAACGACTAGCACATATGTGCAAGGTAGTCCTTTGAGTCCTTTGGGAGAAGGGTGGCATATAAATCCAATAAACAAACAAACAGGTAGGCCTGGGTTTCCACCCAAAATTGAGCCCAAAATTTCTGTTGCTAAGCGAGACATTTGTTAAGTGAGTCTTGGCAGGTTTTATGACCTTATTCACATTTGTTCAGTGTATCACTGCAGGTGCTAAGTTAGTAACCCAGTTGTTTAGTGAATTTAACAATCATGGGCTTCCCCATAGACTTTGCTTGGCAGCAGGTCACAAAAAGGGATCACATGACCTTGGGATACTGCAACCATCATAAATGTGAGTCAGTTGTTGAATATCCGAATGTTAATCACGTGACCATAGGGGATGCTGCAGTGGTCGTAAGGGTGATGAAAATGGTCATAAGTCATTTTTTTCCAGTGCTGTTGTAACTTCAAACAGTCACTAAGTGAACTGTTTAAGGTTAAAGTTACAGAGATTTCAGGATTTAACAACAGAATCGGGTTGTGCATTCCAGGCGTTGACCACTCTGTTGTTGAAGTCATATTTTCTCCAATCGAGTTTGGAGCGGTTTACCTTGAGTTTGTATCTATTGTTTGCCCGTGGATTATTACAGTTGAAGCTGAAGTAGTCATTGACAGATAGGACATTGAAGATATCTAGGATCTCTGCGGTGCTTTACGGCACAAATTCTCCACTTCAGGTTGCATCTTGACCCCTCCTGGGAATCAGAGGAGAACCAGAAGGTTGACTGGTTACTGTACATATTAATCCCAGCAACCCAGATGGGCTGTTCTCTGCTCAAAGGCACTGCTGCCTGCTGGCCCCCTCAGTCAGCATACACGAAGAATGTTTTTTCTGAATTTAATGCTCGAGAACTTAGGAAGGCTGTTTTTATCACAAATAGTTCTTTTTTCTTTCTTTCTCATTCTCAGAGACCAGAGCATCATCGATGGTATCTTGCAGAACATCTATTGTCTGTGGTGGAGGAATAGCAGCGGTTATGCTTTCAAAGAAGGTAGGAAGATATTTTCCTCAAACTGCAAATGTCATTCAACATGATCCAGCACTGTCCACTGTGTGTGTGTGTCAGTGTGTGCATGTGCGTCTGTATGTGCGCAGAGGAGTCTGTTTTCACAAGCAGCTTCCTTATACTTCAATAAGAAGTGACAAAGCACTGTATTTGTGAAGGTAATTCTTTCAAGAGGAACTATCTTACAATACAAAGCCACTCTTTTCTTCTTTGGATACTGAGCATTATGTACTTGGTAATATAATTTTGGTCTCAACTCTGCAATGTGTGACCCTGTAATATTATTGTTTCAAAGTAGTTTCAAAGAACATAGGTTAAATATAGGAATGGAATGGAATGGAATTTTTATTGGCCAAGTGTGTTTGGACACACAAGGAATTTGTCTTTGGTGCATATGCTGTCAGTGTACATAAGGAAAATAAAATACATTCATCAAGAATAAAAAGATAGAACAGTGATAGTCAAGGTTACTAATAAGCTATCAAATCATACTTGTAAACAAATAAAACAATATAAATTGAAAGATACAAACAACATGGTTATAGTCATAAGTGGGAAGAGATAGATGTTAGGAAGGAAGAGAAGAATAATGGTAATACAGTCTTAGTAAATTATTTGACAGTATTGTGGGAATTAGTTAAGCAGAGTGATGGCATTCGGGAAAAATCTGTCGTCTCTACTTGTTCTGGTGTGCAGAGTGTCGTATAGCATTGTTTTGAGGGCAGAAGTTGAAACAATTTATGTCCAAGATGTGAGAATATAGATATTTTACAGGATGTAGATATTTTCACAGCCCTCCTATTAAATATTGTAGAAATACATTTCATGGAGATGTAGAAGTGAAAACTAGGAAGAAATTAGGATGATAGTTTGGTTGAGGCTACTGTGGTTTACTGACATATGCCAAGGTGTTCTTAAAAGGATCCACAAGGAATATTTCCAGTTTATATTTTATAGTATACAGTCAACTATTCCTTTTCTAGTCGTCTGCCAACTGTATTTCCTTGAATTCTGCTTTGATTTCTGAAAATGTGACAAGATTCATCTTTATTCTTAAACAGTTCTGCAATAGCATATTTCTTTTTATTCTTCTCAGTCCCCACTATAAATAACAAGGAGTTTTGATCATATTTCATCTGTATCCGTGGACCTTGTGGCAATGATGTACAACAAATTATACTGCTACACATTACATAGGCTGTGGTTATATTACAGAGTGCCTTCCATGCAGGACCAATCTTGGAACAAGATAGCTTCTTTCTACAAAATGTTTCTTCCTGAAAGACATTCTTCCCACATGGAAGGTGCGAAGAACAAGGTTACATATAGCTTCACACGTTTGCTTATGATTCAAAGAGTCTTGTTGTCATATAAAGTTCAAGGTGAACTAGTTTGGAATAAACACAGATGTTTACTCAAAACTTCTTTTGGCATATTCTCTCAGCTATAGCATCTTGATATATGTCAATCAACTCCAGTGGCCTCACAATGGTTATTCGGTTCGTTATAATTTCCACCCATGTTATCTGCAAATAGATAGCATCTCAGCATCTCATGGTACTTCCCAGGGTACCTCTCCCAAAGTATCTTCATATACCTCTTCCAGAGGTGGTATTCTGCTGGTTTTCACCAGTTCAGGCAAACCAGTAGTGGCGGCGGCGCAAGGCTCCGCCCACCCACCCAGACATCATCACAGACTGTGCATGCCCAGACATGCGCTCCCATTACCAAACTGATAGTGAAGAAAATGGGGTACCATTCCTGACCTCTTCAGTAAGTATTGTGTTGGGGAACAACGAAAGGCAGGGTCTGAAATGTCAGCCAGGACTCTTATCAATTGACAGAGAAGGAATTTGGAGTGCTGCTCCTGTACAATTAGCCAAAATCACAAAATTCTGTCACAGGTGAATTTCCAATCTGAGGCCTGTAGCTCTGCCCATTTTCTCCAAAGAACTTGTTTATTTATCTTACTTGAAAGAAGGAAGTTTTCTTTAAAAAGAAATGTTGCATTGTTCCTTAATAAGAGAGTTTGTACAACATGCTGTTTTCGTTTCAGAATTCCATTTCTTTTGAAGATGTAGCTGTGTTTTTCTCCGTGGAGGAATGGGCCCTGTTGGACTTGAAGCAAAAAACCCTGTATCGAGAAGTCATGTTGGAAAATGCAAGGAACGTTGCCTATCTAAGTAAGGGATTCTGTTTTTCTGCACTAAAATTACGATGGAAGGTATTTTCTAGCCAGACATAAACAGCTGATTTCCTTCTTTTATATAGTGGAGAAGAGTGTCCTTGTCTGCTTTACTAATCCTATTTGGTAAACAGATGGGCTAAAAACCTTCATGGTCTCTTCAGAAAGAGGACCCTTCCATGTAGTTTCCAATGCTGTCTGATCCACTTTGTGGATAAATTTAAGCTCTCTTCCTTTTTATGTTTTCTGTTTGATGGCATTTGGAAACCCAGTTAACACAGGGAGCATCACAAGGATGTGACTGCTAGAGAAGACTGTCTGATGGGACTCAAGACATGGGACATTCCACCCAGCTGGCTCACCCTCCCATTTTCTTCAATGCTTCTTTTTCCTGAGTTAACTTAAGATGAATGAACATACCCACAGACTGGAAATCACCCCCCCCCCCCCAAAAAAAAAATCAAAGGAGATCTTACTCATGAAAAGAAGACTAAAGCTCAGGTTCAGGCCTCTCAGCACTTCTTCTTTCTCAGATTAAAATTAAACCAAAATGTTCCTCCATGATGATATATTACCCATTCAGTCATGTAGAACTCTTGCCGATTCTATGTGTAGGTGTCTTCACATCTTCCAATCTTGCACTACTTCTTTGAGTAGCTGGTGTCAGTCAACATTTTCTTTGGTGGCCTGATTTCCTTTTACCACTAACTATTCCAAATATAATTCTTTTCTCCAGTGGATTGCTCCAGGTGACATGGAAAAATAAGTGAGACACAGTTTTGTGATTTTGCCTTTCAGTGACCTGTCTGGTATAATGTGCTCCAATATTGGTTGTTAGTCATGTTATCTGTCCAGGAATATACAATAGCCTTCTCTAGCACCACAGCTCAATTTTCTTCCTGTTTTGCTTTTATAAGATCCAACTTTCACAATCATAGGTAACTACGGGGAACATAATAGAACAAGGTAGATATCCTTGTTTTTACATATTTGACTCATGTTCATCATTGCTGTGCGACCCAGTGCAATCCGAAGTTTTATTTCTGGGCTGCATTCACTACTTTGAGCATTATGTGATCTTAGGTAAGGCAAAGGTTTCCATTGCACATACATGCTAGTTGTTCCTGACTCTAGGGGGCGGTGCTCATCTCTGTTTCAAAGCCAAAGAGCCAATGCAGTCCGAAGATGTCTCCATGGTCCTGTGACTGGCATGACTAAACGCCGAAGGTGCACGGAACGCTGTTACCTTCCCACCAAGGTGGTCCCTATTTTTCTATTTGCCTTTTCACATGCTTTCAAATTGCTAGGTTGGTAGAAGCTGTGACAAGTAACAGGAGCTCACTCACAAATGGTGCTTGATCCCTTTCACACCTCAGTTTGTATCAGCTTTCTTTTTTTTCTGTTCCAAACAGGTGATGAAAGGCAAATGGAGGTTTCTGGACAAGAGGTAGCAGCACCTTTCCCAAAAGGCGTAAAGGAAGTTGTGGAGAAGATGTTTGGAAAGAAAGATTCTAAGGAAAATCAGTTAAAAGTGGGGCTGGAGAAATGCTCTCCTTTTCAGTGTGCCGATATCAGTGTCTTGGCTGAAGATGATCACCAAGAAAAAGGAGTGTGTCCATTGTGTGGAAAAATTCTCAGAGATGAATTGGAATTATGTGACTGTTTCAGTAACCACACTGTAGAAAAACAAAGCAAAATCAGGAAATGCTTCAGAAGGACTAATCATCTTATCTTAAGTCAGGGCATAAAAGTTGGAGAAAAACCATATAAATGCCTGGAATGTGGAAAGAGCTTCAGAGACTCAAGTTATCTTACTTCCCATAGCAGGATCCACACAGGAGAAAAACCATACGAATGCAAGGAATGTGGAAAGAGATTCCATTTCGCCACAAGCCTCACTTCCCATAATAGGATTCATACAGGTGAGAAACCATACAAATGCCAAGACTGTGGAAAACGCTTCACTATCTCAGGTTCCCTCATTTACCATAAGAGGATCCACACTGGAAAGAAACCATATAAATGCCAGGAATGTGGAAAATGCTTCACTATGTCAGGTTCCCTCACTTCTCATAAAAGAATCCATACTGGAGAAAAGCCATATCAATGCCAGGAATGTGGGAAGAGTTTCAGATCTTCAGGTTTTCTTACTTCTCATAGAAGGTTCCACACCGAGGAGAAACCATATAAATGTACAGAGTGTGGAAAGTGCTTCACCAATTCAGGTTCCCTCACTTGCCATAAAAGAATCCACACTGGGGAGAAACCATATCATTGCAATGACTGTGGAAAGAACTTCAGACAAAAATATCATTATACTGTACATAACAGAATCCACACTGGGGAGAAACCATATAAATGTCCGGATTGTGAAAAGAGTTTCCGTTCTGCAAAACATCTTATTTCCCATAAAAGAATCCACACAGGGGAGAAACCATATAAATGCGAGGAGTGTGGAAAGAGCTTCAACGATTCCCAAGACCTTATTGCTCATAACAGGATCCACACAGGAGAGAAACCATATAAGTGTGTGGAGTGTGAAAAGAGCTTCCGCTCTGCAAAACACCTTACTTATCACAAAAGGATCCACACAGGAGTTAAACCACATAAGTGTATGGAGTGTGGAAAGAGCTTCCGTTCGGTAAAACACCTAACTTACCATACAAGGATCCACACGGGGGAGAAACCATATAAATGCCAGGAGTGTGAAAAATGCTTCACTATGCCAGGGTCCCTCACTTCTCATAAAAGAATCCATACTGGAGAAAAGCCATATCAATGCCAGGAATGTGGGAAGAGTTTCAGATCTTCAGGTTTTCTTACTTCTCATAGAAAGTTCCACACCGAGGAGAAACCATATAAATGTACAGAGTGTGGAAAGTGCTTCACCTATTCAGGTTCTCTCACTTCCCATAAAAGAATCCACACTGGGGAGAAACCATACGAGTGCAGGGAATGTGGAAAGAATTTCAGTCAAAAGTATAATTATACTGTACATAACAGAATCCACACTGGGGAAAAACCATATCAATGCACAGAGTGCGGAAAGAGCTTCCGCAAGAGTATCAATCTTACTTCCCATAAAAGATTACACACCGGGGAGAAACCATATAAATGTATGGAGTGCGGAAAAGGTTTCATAAGCAGCAGTACGCTTAGTCACCACAGGAGGATCCACACAGGGGAGAAATCATACAAATGCGATGAATGTGGAAAATGCTTCTCTAATTCAAGTTCCCTTATTTCCCACAAAAGGATCCATACAGGGGAAAAACGATACAAATGCCCTGAGTGTGGGAAATGCTTCACTAATTCAAGTTCCCTGACTTCCCATAAAAGAATCCACACGGGGGAGAAACCATATAAGTGTATGGAGTGCGAAAAGAGTTTCACAACCAGCAGTCACCTCAGTCGTCATAAGAGGATCCACACAGGGGAGAAACCATACAAATGCACTGAGTGTGGAAAATGCTTCAGACAAATTAGTGCACTTAATACCCATAGAAAGGTTCAGTCAGGCGAGAAATCAGGTAAGTGTGTAGACCGTGGAAAGAGTTTCCGTAATAGCAGAAACTTCATATGACCCTATTGTATAACCATAGAAATGTACGGAATGTGGAAATAGCCCCAGTCAACTTCTGATTGTTTATGCAGAGAGAAACCATTTAAGTGTGCTAATTGTGGAAAGAGTTTCTACGGGAACAGAATTGTTCTTTCACAGAAATGCATCTTTACCGGAGAGAATTCATATAAAATGCCTGGAGCATGGAAAGAGGTTCAGAACAATCAATTGCCACAAGATAATCCACATTGGTGAAAAATTATAAATGTATGATGTGTGGAAAAGGATTTGTTGTCCCAACGGTGCTTTTTCAAGAGGCAACTGGACTTTCTTGTTTTTGTTTGAAGACTTTTCGCTTCTCTTCCAAGAAGCTTCTTCAGAGCTTTTTGGATGAGAAGCAAAAAGCCTACAAATAAAGAAAAATAAGAAAGTCCAGTTGCCTCTTGAAAAAAAGGCACCTTTGGGACAACCATGACCTAGATGACTGAGAATTTCCATAGACAAAGGAATTTGCTTAATCTCCATCCTCTTATGGGCATAGGAAAATTAATTCATGAGAAACTGATAAAACAAAAGTAATAGAACTACCTAAATGAATTGTGTGACAAAATCTTTTGAAGACAATATAGGTAGTCTGCAATTATCGCAATTGGGACTATCAACTCCAGCACTGAACAACACTGTCACCAAGCGAAGTATCATGTCTGTGCTGGACTGATGTCAGTCATTCCACTGTGGTGGTTAAGTAAATAAAGGTGGGTTAAGCATGACATCACATGATCATGACTTTCAATTTACTACCAGCTTCCCATTGACTTTGCTTCTCAGAAGCTGGTTGTGAAGCTGACTGCACTTGATCACAAGAATGATGCAACAGCCCTACATTCAAGAATTGGTTGTAAATGTACCTTTTCAGCATTGTCATTATTTTGAACAGTTGCTGAACAAAGCACTTAGCAAGAGAGAACAATTTGCATAACACTCATGCTATCCCTGTTGTACAGACTGCTCAGTACAAGGGCTGTTGGTGTTGTAACGTGTTTCCCCAAAAATAAGACAGGGTCTTATTTTCTTTTGACTCCCGAAATAAGCACTTGGCCTTATTTCCCGGAGGTCTTATCATTCTTGAGGTGGAGGAGGCAGTGAGTGTGGTCATCTCATGGCTGCTGTTTTGTTGCAATATTTTCAGGGAGGGCTTATTTTTTGGGGAGGGCTTATTTTAGCACATGTGCTCAAAAGCCCGATTGGGCTTATTATCCGGGGAGGTCTTATTTTTGGGAAAATGGTATTTAATCTTTCTCGCTGTTTTGGGATGAAGAAAACACCCTGGTTGGTTCCAAGGCAACCTTGGTATTGCTGTCACCATGTAACATACCGAATAAAGATGTATGTTTTGATTTCTCTTTCTTTCTTTCTTTCTTTCAAAGACTAGTCTCCAATAATTGTCATAAGTGTCAGCCTCCTAACTTTCATTCTCTCTAAATGCACTTTTAACACATGCGGAGATGCAGGTAAGGAATATCGCAGTTACAAAGAAGATGAAAGCTTTTCTTCCATAGGTTCCAAATAAAATTCTCCATGTAATTATGGAGCCATGGTTGAAGTCCAGCCCCATAACGATGCCATTCAAAGCACAGATTCTCTGACTGAGAAGAATAAACCATTATTGATTTGTCCAAGGTAGGTTGTGACACAGTGGCTCAGTGGCTAAGATGCTGAGCTTGTCGATGAAAAGGTTGGCAGTTCGGCGGTTCGAATCCCTAGTGCTGCCTAACAGGGTGAGCTCCCTTTACTTGTCCCAGTTTCTGCCAAACTAGCAGTTTGAAAGCAAGTAGAAAAATAGGGACCACCTTTGGTGGGGAGGTAACAGTGTTTCATGCATCTTTGGTGTTTAGTCATGCTGGCCACATGACCACAGAGACATCTTTGGACAGTGCTGGCTCTTTGCCTTTGAAATGGAGATGAGCACTGCCCCCTAGAGGGGGTACAACTAGCACATATGTATGTGCGAGGGGAACTTTTTCCTTTACCTTAAGTTTTCCCTAATTAGAAAAGTAGCTTGTGATGACAGATGACTGAATGCAGTATCTCAGAAGTTCCAGTTTTGGTTTATTGCGGCCAGTAGTGGGTTTCCATTTTTTTTTTACTACCGGTTTGCTCATGCAGGCGGGCATGTGCACCACTTCTGCGCATGCACAGAAGTGGGTGGGCAGAGCCTCCCGCTGCCACCACTACCAGTTTGCCTGATCCTTGGCAAACTGGGAACAACCCACCTTTGGTTGCGGCCCCCATAAACATCCTTTTATTTATAATCTACAGAGAAATTTAATAAGGCCTCCAGGAAAGGAAACAATTCATGAAGGATTGGTTGGATGCATAACAAAAATGTGTATTTCAAGATAAAAGTCATAAAGAATTTAAAATTGTCCAAGTAGTGAGAAGTATCTAATAAAGAGCTTCATGCTCCTTAATCTCCAAGAAGTTAATCTTCGAATTTGTCTATCAGAAGGCTTCATCTAGTCAGGTAGAGATGTGTTCCCTCTAATGGAGCAGAGTCCTCGGAAGTTAATTCTATTTGCTTCTGAGAGTTTTATATGATGTTTATATGCTGCCACAGTGCACAAGCATTCATAATGTATGATTAAAACCAGATAGTCTTGATACCCTTTCCTCAAGAATAGTTTGTTAAAGGGGACTGGAGGTTAAAATATATGAAGAACAGTTGCAGGAACTGGGTATGTCTCGTTCAATGAAAAGGACTAGTGGTGACATGATAGCAGGGTTCCGATATCTCAGGGGTTGCCACAAAGAAGAGGGTGTCAAGCTATTCTACAAAGCATTGGAAGGCAGGATAAGAAGCAATGGATGGAAACTAACCAAGGAGTGAAGCAACCTAGAACTAAAAAGAAATTTCCTGAGAGAACAATAAGTGAAACAACTTGCCTTCAAAAATTGTGGGTGCTCCATTACTGGAGGCTTTCAAAGAGAACCTTTGTCTGAAGTGGTATAGGGTTTCCTGCCTAAACGGGGTTGGATTAGAAGACCTCCAAGGTCCCTTCCAACTCTTCCTCTTCTCTTCAAACCTTAGCCTTTCAAACTCTATACACACACTCCTAGTTTAGTGAAGAAAAGTGAAGGACTAGGGGAGACATGATAGCAGTGTTCCACTATTTGAGGCACTGCCACAGAGGAGGGGGGTCAAGCTATTTTCCAAGGCACCAGAAGGCCAGACAAGGAACAATGGATGGAAACTGATCAAGGAGAGATTCAACCTGGAAATAAGGATACATTTTTTGACAGGAGAGCAATCAGCCCATGGAACAGATGTTGCCTTCAGAAGTGGTGGGTGCTTCATCACTAGAGGCTTTCAAGAAGAGACTGGATTGCCATGTGTCACAAATGGTATAGGGTCTCTTGCATGAGCAGAGGATTGAACTAGATGACCTGCAAGGTACCTTCCGACTCTGTTGTTCTGTTATTGTTCCTCCTAGATGATCACCTTGGGCGTCCTCTTCCCTTATCTTTCCAGGATTAGAAGCAGAATCTGCCTCGGGGCATCTTCTCGACAACAACCTCTTGCTTTCTCAGGTCAACGGGATTTAAAAAAAAAAAACCTGCAAGAGGAAGACCGGAGGTGCCCGAGGGGGCTCGCCCGGGAAAACCATTCTGTGCCCAACCAACTGTAAAGCCCTAGCAGAGGTCCTTCCGGGGAAGGAGGTGCATGCGCGCAATTGCAGCTGCGCGCCTAGGCTGGATAAAAGCGTTGCCGGCGGTGCTGTGAGGAAGGCGGATCGTGGAAGCTGCTCTGCGCGCTTTTTTTTTTCGTTTTTCTTTTATTTTTTGAGAACGGAGTCCGGACGAGGGTCAGAGCCTCTTCCCCGCGGGTGCCGGACGAGAAATTCTTTCCTTCCCTTCTGCCAGTCCTGGGCACTTCTTGGAAACATAAACCTTAAATGCTTCTTAGATCGCTCATCCGATTGTTTCCACGACCATCACTTTCTCCTCGTGCGGATTATTTTGCTGGCCCTTGCTGGTCGTTTCCCGTGACCGTTTCTGTTTGTTTCTTTTGTTTGTTTCTCTCTTTCTCTCCCTCCCTCCCCCCTCTCTTTCTCCCCCCCCCCGTGTGTGTGTGTGTGTGTGTGTGTGTGTGTGTGTGTGAGAGAGAGAGAGAGAGAGAGAGAGAGAGAGAGAGAGGGTTGTTTCAGGACAAAAGTTAAATGGCTGCGGAAGGGCCCGGAGGAAAGGTGGGCGATCGCTCCTTGGAGCTGCTGTTTGGAGGAATCGCTCAGGAGGATCCATCTCAGAAGAAACCATCAGGTAAAAGATTCTTCCGATGCTCATTAATCCTCGTGATGGACTTTGCCCGAGTTTCTTTCATTCGTGAACTTCTTTCTTCTTAGGTGTTATTTCTTTAAAATTAAATTTGCTGTGTTTTTATATCACCCGTTGAGAAAGTCTCCTGGCTGCCTGCAATTAAAAAGGAATCAGCCTTTTTCCTTAGATGTTTCAAAGGGCTAATCGTCTGTGGGGATTCCCAGTCATCCAGGTCATAGTTGTCCCAAGGGGGCTTTTTTCAAGAGGCAAGAAAGTCCAGTTGCCTCTTGAAAAAAAAGCACCTTTGGGGCAAAGAGCAAACCCTACTAAGGAAAAAAGAAAAAAAATGTTGGTCATCTTTCCTGATTATTTGCCCCAAGGGGAACATCCAGCACACCTCCATGGGTTTTAGGATGGAAGAGATTGCAGTCAATCTCTGTGCTGCTTTATTGTATAAATTCCCCACCTCAGACTGCAGACTGATCCTTACTGGGTGTCAGAGGAGAACCATAAGGCTGAATATATTACAGTATATATTACTGAATATATATACAGTGCATTACAGTAATCTAATGAGCTAACAAGGGTATTGCTTTGCCTAAGAAAACCTTCCAAAAATATAGCAGTTTGAGGCCAAACAACACAAAATCATAAATGGATCTGTTGGAAGAAATGTCCTTTTGGGTTCAGCTCCAAGTGGGGAAAAAGACACTGGAAACATGGAGGCTGCTTGGAAAGATGGTTTAATGGTGGACAGGACTACATAGTTTGAAGTCCTGAACAGAAAAGGGGGATCACATGCTTCCAGATGTTGGGTGAAGAAGAAAAGAGAGACAAAAAAGGGACTGGGTTTTTAATGCTCTGGCCCCATCTCTCTGTTTCTTGTTTCTGTGTAAGAAATGTATTCTGATTGGTTGTTAGACTCCCATGGAGCCATGCAGGGGCAAATCTCTAGACTGTATTTTGAGTCCAAGTGTGGTTGAGTTCCCAGATGCCATGTGGTGATTTGGGTAAAGGGCTAATACTATCATGCCTTAATCCCATCACCCTGGAGCTGAAGGGGATGGATCTTTGTTATGTAGAATAGACTGGCCCAGACTTTTTAATGGCCCATTAACAAAGGTGAGGGCTATTAAGAGTGAGTCTCTTTTCTGCCTTAAAACATGTTTCCCCATTTCTTATCCAGGGAAATATAATATTCTGCCTTTTCAATATTTCCCAGGATACTTCATTTTTCTAGGAGAGGGGTAGGTGCTAACTTCCTACAGATCACAGTGTTTGACAAATGCAGAAATGACAACTCGAGGATCAGTTCCTAGAACCAGGAATTTGATCCCCCGAATTTGCTCTGGGTGTGCTGAATAAATAAAACCAATAGAATACATTATAATTCTTTATTGGCCAAATGTAATTGGACACACAAGGAATTTTTCTTTGGTGAATATGTTCTCAGTGTATATAAAAAGACAAGATACATTCATCAAGTATCATAAGGTACAACACTTGAAAGTCATAGGCAATAAGCAATCAGGAAACAAACAATATCAATATAAATCATAAGGATACAAGCAACACAGTCCTGCAGTCATAAGTAGAAGGAGATGGGCGATAGGAATGATGAGAAGACTAATAATAATAGTAATGCAGCCTTAGTGAATAGTTTGATAGTGATGAGGGAATTATTTGTTTAGTAGAGTGATGGCGTTTGGGGAAAATACTGTTCTTGGTGTGCAGTGCTCTATAACATCATTTTGAGGGTAAGAGTTGAAAGAATTTATGTCCAGGATGCGAGGGGTCTATAAATATTTTCATGGCCCTCTTTTTTATTCGTGCAGCGTACAGGTCCTCAGTGGAAGGCAGGTTGGTAGTAATTGTTTTTTCTTCAGTCTGAACGTTAATAATAACAAAGGAAAATATGGGTTATTGGGAAGGGGAATTTTTGGGTAAGTGGCGCTGCTTTCATTTAGATAAACAAGATCACCAGTGTGATTTTTACCTTCTTCCCTATTCAGGGTGGAAACCTCAACTCGTGTTCTGTTCCTTGTGCAGTTCAGTAAACTTGGCTCCAGCAGATTGTGTGGTCTCCACTCAAAATTTGGGTTGGGAGAAAGACATAAAGCACATACTGGGCCTCTCTGCTGTCTAGTTCAATTGGTTATCTACTATTGAGACAAACACAAGTTTTCTCCACTGGTCTAAATCCAAAATTAAAGGTCTCTAGATGATCCTTGGTTGTATTTGGTTGTTGAGACACATACTCCTTCCATGACTTCACTTAGCCCAATCTACATCCACATGACAAAAAACCTTTAATTTCACCACAGATAGGAAGATATAACCATAGTTTCAATTGGGAAAATGTGCCCATCCTAGACCAGGCCAAGCCCAAAAATGCCAGGGAATTTCTAGAAGCCTGGCACTCTGACAAAACAGCCATCAATAGACACATAGACATTAAGAACATCTATAGACTATCCAAAAGAGGCAATCAATCAACCCAAAAGGAAACAAAAGACTCACCACCAGTAATCGGCACAGATTAACTCCAAGGTTAACTTCAGACCAATCAGGTAAACAATAACCCTATTTGAAACTGCAAACAGCCATCAGTAAACAGCACAACCAAAGACCGCCCTCACCCATACAGACAGGCAAAACCATCAGAATATAAACTGGCAACAAACAGCACTCCTGACTAGCACAAATGAAATTACCTCGTTTGGGTCATGAAATGTCTGAGAAAATAAGCAAACTCAGAGAGCACCAAGGACCCCTAATTTCAATCCTGATCTACAAATAGTCTCCTTTATTGGTACCAATCCATAATCCCTGGCTTCCATTACCTCCCAGCTTTTACACAACCTCATCAGTCTGAGTGTTTGTATAACAAACAGGTCCTCTGCTTGCTTTCTCACTCTCAGAAACCAGAGCAACATCGATGGTATCTTCTGGAACAACTATAGTCTTTTGTGGAGCAATAGCAACGTTTGTACTTGTACTTCCAAGGAAGGTAGGAAAAATCTTCAAACTGCAAATATCATTCAATATGATCCAGCCTTGTCCTAAATAGGTGGGGGAGGGGGCTGTCTACACGAGCAGCTTCCTTGTATTGTGATAGGAAGTCACATATGCTGCATGCATACAGGTAATTATTTCAAGAGAAACCATGTTACAATGCAAAGTCACCCTGTTCTCCATTGGATGCTGAATGGAATGTACCTGATAATATACCATATTTTTTGGAGTTTAAGACGCACCATTTTTCCCCCCAAAAAAGAGAGTGAAAATCTGGGTGCATCTTATACAGTGAATACAGTATTTTTGGCCTCCCAAAACCCTGCCCCCTTAACAAAAATGAATGTACAGAGGATTTGGGAGGTCTACAAAGTGCTCCTGGGGGCTGGGGAGGGCAAAAATGAGCAAAAAACAGGCCGTTTTTTGCTTGTGCCCCCCCCCCCAGCTCTCAGGAGCACTCTACAAGCCTCCCAAAGCCTATGCATGCCCTGTTTTTTTTTGCAAAAAAAAAAACGGGCCAGTTTTCATAAAAAATGGGCCTTTTTTGCTCGTTTTTGCCCCTCCTCCCCCAGCCCCAGGAGCACATTGCAGGCCTCTTAAACTCTCTCCATGCCCCGTTTTTCACAAAAAATGAGACCTACAGAAGGTTGGGGAGGCATGCAGAGTCCAAAAACTTTTTTAAAAAAATTTACCTCTTCAAAATCTTGGTGCATCTTATACTCCAAAAATATGGTAATTATGGTCTCAATTCTGCAGTACATGACAATGTAATATTATTGGAGCCATGGTGGCACAGTGGTTAAAATGCAGTATTGCAAGATAAAAATAGATATTTACTCAAAACTCCTTTTAGTATATTCTCTTAGACCAGGGGTGTCAAACTTAATTTCATTGAGGGCCACATCAGGGTTGTGTTTGACCTTGGGGGAGGCGTGGCCAGGGGGGCATGGCCAGCTTGACGTCACTCTTGTCAGGGGCGCCTGTGGGGGCCCGAGTGCTCTGCCAGTGAAAACAGGGTCCTGAGCTGCGTTTTTGGTTGCCCCAGCCTCCTGCAACCCTCTCCATTGAAAACTGAGCTCGTGAGAGCCATGTTTTCACTGGTTGAAGGTTGCAATAGTTCGTGGCAGCCAAAAATGGAGCTTGGGAGCACGTTTCCACTGGCAGAAGCATCATAGCTGGTCCTTTGCTGTTTCCACGGTGGTCCCGCGGGCCATATCTAAGTACCCTGCGGGCCAGATCTGGCCCCTGGGCCTTGAGTTTGACACCCGTCTTAGACAAAATGTCTTGTTATATGTCAATAATCTGCAGTGACCTTATAGGTAGTTTTGATTGCCTTAATTTCTACTAGTGTAATTTATAAATAAATATACAAATTTATAGACACCATCTCAATCTCTCACAGTACTCCCAACAGCTTCATATAGCTCTTCCGTGAGTATTGTGTTGAGGGACAACATAAGGCAGGGTCCAAAATGTCAGATAAGACTCTCCAAATTCTTCTCGGAGAAACCAGCTTCAGGGAAGGTCTGGATGGATCCTCCTATCAGTGGTACATCCAAGATTCATCTATCAGTAGATAGAGAAGGGAGAATTGGGGTGCTGCTCCTCTAGAATTATCATATTTTTCAGAATATAAGATGCTCCGGAGTATAAGATGCACCTTAGTTTTGGGGGAGGAAAATATGAAGAAAAAAATTCTGACTCTGCCTACCAGCATCCATGGTATTCAGCTGGCTAGCTTCCTGTCAGTGTGTAAAAGTTCATGACTTGGAACACATCAAGATCAGCCAATGAATAGGCATAGCAACTAAGTCAGCCAATGAAGGCTATTTGGACTCTGAAACAGTATTTGCTTTATGAACAATAAGGAGACAGGAATGATCCTGGTTTAGCTGAGAACTGAAAGTGAAACTGCTTGTGTTTTGCTTGTATTTACTGCTACCTTGGAAAACCTGCTTTTGGTATTGTATTGTATATTATTATTATTTTGAATCCTGCTGAATCAGTTACTTGTGTGTGCTTTCTAAATGTGATTGCTGCTGCAAACTCTGACCAGCCAGATTATCTTTAGCACTTATTGCAGCTTGATTCAGCACAGCTGATTGGCGGGTGGATTGGACTGCCAGAATACCCCAATCAGCTTTTCCAAGCTGCAGGGATTGCCATAGACCATTGATGCCTCACATTTCTAGCCTCTGGTGTGGTTGGGTGGGGCTACATCCGGTGTATAAGACGCACCCAAATTTTCACCCTCTTATGGGGGGGAGTGCGTCTTATATTCCGAAAAATACGGTAGTCATGAAAGATTATCCCAGGTGTATTTTTCAATCAGAGGCTGCAGCTCTGTCCATTTTCTCAAGGGAAGTTGCTTATTTATCCTATTTGTAAAGCAGGATTTGTCTTTAAAAAGAAATTTTGCATTTAGATTACCGAATTTTCCATGTATAAGACACACTGCCTCCCCTAAAGGAGGCTGAAAATTTGGGTGCTTTGAATGCAGCTTTTTCAAAGCTTTTTTTACCCCTAATGGGGCACTAATGAGTGAAGCGATTTTCCTCTTCTGTACTTTGCCTGCTTTTCTCATTGCTGCTCCCTCCTATGCTCCCTCATTAGGGCTGGAAAAAAGCTTCCAAAGCACAGCTGATGTCAGAGGGAGCAGCAATGAGAAAAGCAGGCAAGCCTCATTAGGGGTGAAAAAAACCTTCGAATATTTTTACTGCAGTATACTCACCCTTTTGGATACTGGTACATCTAAGTGAGGCTTGGAAGAGTAGAGACGAAACAAAATGGAGTCTGTGCTTCAAAAACAATTTCTCAAGGAATGGGAAATCTACTTCTCTCCAATGCAACACATTCTTTTGAAAATTGTGGCTATCTTCTTTGAATTTTCTCATTTAAGTATGCCCTTCAACTTTTCTGTGGAGCAGATAATTTGTTAGTATTACTGTTCCAAATTTCCGGAATAGAAATAGCATCAATCATGCTGGTTGATATCAGCATGATATCAATCTCAGATACAGTTTAGATAGGAAAGTGCACTCCTTTTTGGTCCAAATAGACTTCTCACTTGCCCTCAATAATGATTGTTTGTAATGATTGCAAGTGAGTGTTAAACAGTGTGGCCTCACTTGGAATACATAGTCCAGGGGATAAAAAGCACATGCACGCTCAAAACCAGCAAACTTATGTGCTGAAGCTGACCAGACTAAGAACGCTAGCCAGATGAATACCTGGTAGGCAGAATTCCCCCCGCCTTATTTTCCTCCCCAAAAAGTAAGGTGCGTCTTATACTCCGGTGTGTCTCCAAAAAATATGGTATTCAAGTTATCCTTACGAAGAGACATTATAGGATATGTTGTTTCTGTTTCAGAATTCCATCTCTTTTGAGGATGTAGCTTTGTCTTTCTCTGTAGAGGAATGGTCCCTACTGGATTTGGAGCAAAGAACTCTTTATCAAGAGGTCATGCTGGAAAATGCAAGGAACTTGGCTTCCTTAAGTAAGTTTTTCTGGTTATATATGAAGTGACTATTTAGAATACCTTGTTGAAAAATGAAGAAATAACATCTTTGTTTGAATGTATGATGTACAGAGACAATAATGAACATAAGCATACTCGATAGTTGATTGGTGGAATTATACATAATTGAAAACGGTGATATACAAATATAAATGGTTGGTAAATCTCTTTCATATCGGGATCTTTGATTATATAAAGGTATATTCTTATTAAATAGACAAGAATGTAAGGGAATTAGGCTTATTGAAAAGAATATATATTGTAATTGAATATACATTGTACAATGAAAGTGAGGTATTTAGTTATATTAGATGAAAATCTGTGATTGTAAATGTAATTGAGAATATGGATGCAAAAACACTTGTAACCAAAGGACATGCTGTATGTAATGGATGAGATCATTTTTTATATTGTTTTTTTTTATGTTTAAAAATAAAAAAACAGATTGCCAAAAAAAAAAAAATTCTGGGATGAAATTCTGGTGGGAGGTATTTTCTAGTGAGGCACAAACAGTATTTCCATTTTACGTGTATCATCTTATGTGTTCATTCCAGACATCTTTACTGCTGTTATCCATGTATTTTATGCTATATGCTAAATAAATAAGCGCAGCTGATTTTTAAAGAGAAATATTGACCTCTTCTTTTCCTATAATGGAGAAGAATGTCGTTATTTGCTGTTCCACTCCTACGGTACTTCGTCTGTTAAGATGAACTAAAAACTTTATGTTGCCTGTAGAATGAGAAGACTGGTCCTCCCATACAGTTTTCAATCCTGTCTGTCCCACTTTGTAGATAATTTTAAGTGCTCTATTCCTCTTTATAGTTTCTGGCTGTAGTGATTGAAGCCTACAGAGAGCATCACAAGAAAGTAAATGCTAGAGAATTGGGTTTTCTGAGGCACTGAGTTCTCAAGAGATGGGATCTTCCATCAAGGTGACTCTTGCCCCACATTTTCTCCAAAGCTTCTTTTGTAAATTTTGTTTGTAAATGCGAGGACGACCAAGGATGAACAAACACCCATGAGAACCAGGTGTTTTTTTCAAGGCAGCACTTCCTCATGGAGTGGAGGTTGATGTTCAGTTCCCAGGTCCAGGTCCGTCACTGATCCACCTTTATCAAGTCAATTTTCCCACCTACGCGAAGTTTCCCTCTATTTATAACACTTATATACCATGCTCATCTTTCAATCAACTCTCCTGCTTCCTTGAAACTGAATCTGAAGGAGCAGCTGAGCTGATGGTGCCCACCCTGAAACTCAAAATGAGCTGATCTGAAGGATTGAAGTTTGCATTCTGCATTATGGAGGGCAAGAGGGCAGCCTACGGCAAATCTTAACATCATTGTATACCAAGCCTAGCCCCATGTTTTGAACACATTCTGACGGAAGAAGAAAGAAGGTTCACAAAAAGGGTTAAAAGAAAAAAAGAACTGGAGGGAGATGGGCAGAGTTTTGATAATATTGAAGTAAGAGATGCAACAATTGGTGCTAAATCATCGGTGTCAACTTTTCTGTTTCTCTTCCAAGCAGCTGATGAATGGGAAACAGGAGGTTCTAGCCAAGAAGAAACATCTTTGTCGACAGCTAGAAATGAAGTTGCAGAAAGGATGTTTGGAAAACAAAGCCTTAAAGAAGACCAGTTAAAAGGAGGACTGTTGAAATGTTCTCCTTTTGAATATGCAGATGCCAGTGTCTTCTTGACTGAAAATGATATCCAAGAAAAAGAAATTTGTATAGGATGTGGAAAAATACTCCCAGATGAACTGGGGTTATTTGACTGTTGCAAAAGCCACATTTTAGACCAAGAAAAGGAGAGCAGGTAAACACTCCAGGACCTTTCCTCCTACCTTAAATCAGAGAGTACAAATTGAAGAAAAACTATATACTGTATTTTTCGCTCCATAAGACACACTTTGTCGTTTCCTCCAAAAAGTGGATGGAATATCTGTGAGTCTTATGGAGCAAATATTGTGTCACAGGCCATGTGTTCCTGACATCATGTAGTGTATTACCTCAGGGGTCCGCAATGATCGACCGGTGCCAGTCCTTTGGTGAATAGCAGTCAGGCTGTGGCGACGGGGTCCTTTTGCAACAGTGGTGTCAATCTCGATTTCATTGAGGGCTTTATCAGAGTATTCTTTGACCTCAGGGGGACAGGTAAGGTCAGGGTGGGTGTGGCCAATTCAACATCACTCATTGAGGTTCCATTTTTGACTGCAATGGCCTCTTGCAGCCTTCTACCAGTGAAAACGGAGCCCAGGAGGGCCACTCATAGCCCTCCTGAGCTCCATCTTCACTGGCAGAGGGCTGCTGGAGGCTGTTGTGGCCGAAAATGGGAGGACTTTGCGCAGTCCTCCTAAACTCCGTCTTCGCTGGCAGAGGCACCGTGGGCCGGTCCTTCGCTGTTTCCAGGGTGGGCCCACGGCCCAGATCTAAGCACCCTGCGGGCCAGATCCTGCCCTTGAGCCTTGAGTTTAACACCCCTGCTTTACAGTGCCGAACTCTCCCTCTTCTGTCTCTTTTCCGCACTGCAAAAGTCGATAGGCAGAGATAGCACACCTATTTGTGGTCCTCTCAGGCTCCGCCTCCTGCCCTTACTACAATGCTGCTCCATATTCGGCGCTCCATTTTCACAATACGCCGATGGGGACACCTAATGTAAGGGAGCATTCTGATGGGGATGTTGATGTAAGGGGGGGCAGTGCGGAAACAAAATACAGTCGTATGAATAATGCCTAAAAAGTGTCTTCTAATAAAGTGCCCTCTTTATAAACTGTCCCCTATAAAGGTAAAACCTTAAACGTGTCCTCCCATAATAGTGCATCAGCTGCAGATCAACCCAAATAACAGTATGTCCGCAACAGATCCCTTATAATAGTCTGTCATTCCTTGATGTTCTCAGCTACATAACAATAAAGGGCACATTACTGACAGTTCTTTCATTACTGTATTTTCTTGCAGAAGAAAGAGCCTCATGCTACATACAGGGATGCCAAAGCAGAAAAGACAAGCATATAAAATTCCCTTTAAACTGGAAGTAGTAAAATATGCTGAGGAACATGGAAACAGAGCAGCGGCGAGACATTTTGGGCCACCTCCAACTGAAAAAATGATAAGAGAGTGGAGGAAACAGGTGGATCAGCTGCAAAAAGTAAAAGATAAAAGTAAGCACAATTTTCGTGGACTTTCTGCAAAGTGGCCACAGTTAGAGGCGTACATGAAAGAATGGATCATATGTCACTGGAATAATGGCTTTGCAGTTTCTACAAAAATGATAATATATGAAGCCAAACGCATTGCGGTAGAGAAAGGCATTCAGGATTTTACTGGATCACCATCATGGTGCTACAGATTTATGAGACGATATGGCCTTGCTATACGCACCAAAACTAGAATTGCGGAAAATATGCCATAATAATATGAATCTAAGATTCTGTCTTTTCATACCGTAAATTTGTAATTGATGCTAGGAAGAAAAATGATTTTGAAATTGGCCAGATTGGGTTTATGGATGAAAACCTGCTAACCTTTGATGTGCCATCTAATAAGACTGTTGATCTGAAAAGTGCCAAAACCAGAACCGTGACATGAGAAAACATATTACACAATTGTGTTGTCCTGCTGTGCACATGGCACCACATTACCACTGATGTTAACTTTCAAAAGGAAAAGCTTTCCAAAAGAAGTGATTCCACAAAGAGTTGCTGTGTGAGAAAGGATGGATGGCCAAAAATGGAATGAGAGTATAGGTTTAAAAAGTGTGGACCAAATGTCCTGGAGGACTTCTGAAAAAAACTGCTTTATTAGTGCTCGACCAGTATAAAGCACATATTAGTGAAACTACAAAAAATAACTTTAAAGAAGTGGCTAATCTAGCCGTAATTCCTGAGTGTGTTACCAGCCAGTTGCAACCTCTTGATGTTTCCATTAACAAACCATTTAAAGTATTTATGCAAGAAGAGTGGAACAAATAGGTGGCTGCTGATAATTATGATCTGACACCTACTGGACGAATGAAGAGGCTCACTATCACTCAAGTTTGTGAATGGATTAAAACATCATGGCACTCAGTGAAGGATGAAATCGCTGCATGGTCATTCAAAAAATGTGGCATTAGCAATGCCTTAGATGGAACTGAAGATAGTGTCACATATGAAGATAGCGAAGGAAGTGATATCAGTGATTCTTATCAACTGAGCTTCATAAATTCTGACACTAGCTATGATGAGTTCTTGGGGTTTCCAGAAAAGTAGAAGAATGCCTGAACCTTAAAGTCTCGCCTGATTTGTTAATGACAGTGATAATAGTTCTTAATACCACTGTTGACTTTACATGGTTGAAATATTATTCTGCTATATTTTATTAAATATATTAGTATACCATTTGATTCAGAATATTTTTTTCTTGTTTTCCTCCTCTAAACTTAGGTGCGTCTTATGATCAGGTGTGTCTTATAGTACGAAAAGTATGGTAAATGCCTGGAGTGCGGAAAAAGCTTCAGGGATTCGAGTTATCTTCAATATCTTCATAAATGACTTAGATGAGGGAATAGAAGGGGAACTTACCAATGTGCAGATGGTACTAAGATGTCAGGAATAGCTAACACCTGAGAAAATAGGCTCAAGATCTAGATGGATCTTGACAGACTTGAACACTGGGCCCTATCTAACAAAATGAAATTCAATGTAGAGAAAAGTAAAAGTTCTACACAGGTAAGAAAAACCAAAAATACGCATATAAACTGGGTGAAACCAGGCTTAAGAGCAGTGTCCGTGAGAGGATTCTTGGAGTCTTGGTGGACAACCAGGTAAATATGAGCCAGCAGTGTGCAGCGGCAGCCAAAAAAGCCAATGGAGACATGATACCAATGCTCCAATATTTGAGGGGCTGCCATGGACAGGAAGGGGTCAACCTACTCTCCAAATCACCTGAAGGCTGGACAAGGAATAATGGATGGAAACTGACCAAGGAGCGATTCAACCTAGAAATAAGGGGAATTTTCTGACCATGAGAACAATCAACCAATGGAACAGCTTGCCCTTGGAAATTGTGGGGGCTTCATCACTTGAGACTTAAAGAAAGGATTGGACTGTCATTTGTCCTGCTTGAGTGGGGGGCGGGGGGGGGAGGTTGGACTAGTTAACCTACAAGGTCCCTTCCAACTCTGCTAATCTGTTACAATCTGTTACAAGGAATGTGGAAAGAGTTTCCAACCAGCCTGATGTCCCATAAAAGAATCCACACTGGGGAGAAACCGTATAAATGCAAGGAATGTTTGAAAGAGCTTCCATTGGGCAACCAGCCTTACTTCCCATCGCAGAATCCACACGGGGGATAAACCATATAAATGATGGAATGTGGAAAAAAGTCTTCACACCAAGGAGAAGCCATATAAAGGCACAGAATGTGACAAGGACTTCACTACACCAGCTTCCCTTACTCTTCATAAAAGGGTCCACACCGGGGAAAAACCATATCAATGCAAGAACTGTGGAAAGAATTTCAGTCAAAAATATTTTACAATACATAACAGAATCCACACTGGGGAGAAAGCATACCAATGGCAGGAGTGTGGAAAACGCTTCACTATGCCAAATTTGTCAGTGCATGGGAGTTCATGACTGGGAAGACATGGTAACAAGATCAACCAATGAATAGGCATAGCAACTAAATCACCCAATGAGGGCTGTTATATTTCAAATACTGAAACAGTATTTGCTGGAGACAGCTAGGAGCCTGGACGTAACTTAGTTTAACTTCTGTAGAAAAGCTGCAGGCTCTGTGAGCTCAAAACTAGTCTGCTGCTCTGAACTGAAACTGAAGCTGTTCTCCTCTGCCTGTGTTTTACTTGTATTTCCTACCATGTTGGAAAACCTGCTTTTGGTATTGCATATTTACGTCATGTGTTATATTACATATAAAGAGAAGTTAATGAATTCTGCTGAATCAGTTACCTATGTGTGCTTTCTGGATGTGGTTGTTGCTGCAAACTCTGACAAAGTTCCCTCACTTACCATAAAAAGATCCACACGGGGAAGAAACCATACAAGTGTTTGAAATGCAGGATAAGTTTTAGAACTAGCAGTATGTTTAATCATCACAGGAATATCAACCCAGGGGAGAAATATAAGTGGAATAAGAATGCAAAATGCTTCACTAATTCAAATTCCCTAATTTGCCATAAAGCAATCCACACAGTGGACAAACCATATAAGTACATGGAGTGTGGAAAGTGTTTCACAAGCAGCAGTCATCTTAGTCACCACAAGAGGATCCACACGGGAGAAACCACATAAATGCAGTGAGTGTGGCAAATGCTTCAGACTAATAAGTGCACTTAATACCCATAGAAAGGTTCACTCAGGCGAGAAATCAGGCAAGTGTGTAGATCATGGAAAGAGTTTCCGTAAGCTGGCAGTCCGGTAGAATTGGCCTGTAGTGCTGCATTCTAACTGCTGCGGCTCCACAATAACTTTGAATGGTCACTAAATGAACTGTTGTAAGTTGAGAACTACCTGTACTTTTGTGTGCCTCAAGTCATCTAATGAGCTACAGTGAAATATGATACTAATAGTACTAATACCATTCTATAAAACCTTAGTAAGACCACACCTAGAATACTGCATCAGTTTTGGTCATCACACTATAAAAAGATCTTGAGACTCTAGAAAAGGTGCAAATAGCAACAAAAATGATAAGGCCACAGGAGGCTAAAACATGAAGAACGGTTGTTGGTATTGGGTATGTTCAGTTTAATGAAAAGAAGGACCAGGGGTGACCTAATTGCAGTGTTCCAATATCTCAGGAGTTGCCACAAAAAAGATGGAGTCAAGCTATTCTCCAAAGCACCTGAGGGAAGGACAAGAAGCAATGGGTGGAAACTGATCAAGGAGCGATTAATCTTAGAAACAAGGAGAAATTTTCTCACAGTGAGAACAATAAACCAATGGAATAGCTTGACTTCAGAAGTTGTGTGTGCTTCATCACTGGAAGCTTTAAGAACAGACTGGGCAGCCATCTGTCAGAAATGGTATAGGGTCTTCTGCTTGAGTAGAGGGTTGGACTAGATGACCTACAAAAGGTCCCTTCCAGTGGTGGGTTACCAATTTTTTTACTATTGGTTTGGGTGCACTTGCGCGTGCATTTGGACAGGTGGGCAGAGCCTCCCGCCGCTGCTACTACCGGTTCGCCCGATCAGGGCCAAACTGGGAGCAAGCCACCTCCGGTCCCTTCCAATTCTGTTATCCTATTCTAATTATAATGCTTGATGGCCTCTTTGGGTGAGCTGTGAATCAAGGTGCTTGCAGAGGTCGCCATCTAGTGGATCCTTGCATTATAATACCCAGAGATCTCCACTGGAAGCAGGACTTTTTTCCCCAGGAGTGGATTCAAACAGGATTTTGAAAAGGAGGAAGCAAGCCAGTCTCCACTTGCAGTCTAGTTAGGAAAAAGCACTCTCTCCCATTAACTGCCAGCGCACAAAGAGGCTGAGGGGAACCCTTGCGAGAAAGGAGACCCATATGCAAATCTTCATATGTTCTGTCAGCAAGCAACAGTCAGGCTTGTGTTGACTGTGGGGAAGTGGAAGCCTGGACCTATTTTGAGATCTGAAGGTAGGTGGAAAGGAAGCCTGGACCAATCTGCTTCATCCTCTGGTCACATCAGGCAAGAGAAACCTTACTCTTTGGGGATAACTTTGTTTGGCAGGAATCCCTTAAAGGTTGAAGTCATCGCCTTCAATTTTGTGCAGATGGGGGCTTGGAGGTCCTTCATGGGTTATCTTGGCCCTTTTCTTGCAGTTATCATCAGCAGTAGTGGAAAAGATGGCCTGGGAGGAAGCGTCAGACAGGCTCTTTTCCATCTCTGAATCAATTTTGAATTGCTCCCCGTGCAACTTTTTTTTCTAATCTTAGGAGGGTTCATTGTTGTAGAACCTGTCCTGCAGACAGAATATCTGCCGAGCATGGGCCTTCTATTCTTCCCAATCAAGAAATTAGATTTTTGAGGATGGGAATGCAGTTTATTTCCAAGGCCATTTGTTCTGGGCTGCAAGAAAAATTCTGTGCAAACCAGAAGTCGGTGTGAGAAGCACCATCCAGAAGATCTATCGTGGCATTCAAAACTTCCTCTGCTGCTAAAATATCTACTTTGCTCATATCCTTGGGTGCAGTTGTATTATAGTCACATAATATTTTACAACAGATTTCCAAGGGGTAAAAATTTCTGAGTAAAAGTGTTTGTTCTTCCATTCCTTGGATGCTATTTTCTGGTTTTTCCTTACCTGGGAGGGTCCTTGGTGCTCTCTGAGCTTGGTTGTTTTCGTGCAGATACTTCAAACTAAGTAACATTATCAGTGCTAGTAAGGAGGTAGGGTTTGCTCTCTGTTTAAATTAGAGTGGCTTCCCCTCTCAGTGTTGGGTGTATGTGTGTCTTGGAGGTCCTTTAATTGTTCTGTTTGCTGTAGGCTTCTTTGACAGTTTCTTGATTGGTGTATAGTTTACTTGATTGTTGCATTGTTTACTTGATTGTTGGTCTGAGGTTAATCTTGGAGTTGATCTATGCTGATCTTGGTAGTGGAGAGGTGCTGGGGTCTTTGTGTTTCCTTTTGGGCTGGTTCATTGTTTCTTTTGCATAGTCTATAGATGTTGTTAATGTCTATGTTTCTATTGATGGCTAATTTGACAGAGTGCTAGGCTTCTAGAAATTCCCTGGTGTTTTTGGATTTGGCCTGGTCTAGGATGGTCACATTTTCCCAATTGAAACTATGATTAAATCTGTCTATCTGTTGTGTAGTTAATTATGTTCATCATGTCTTCTGACTGCTGACTTCATGGATGCGTTCTGCTAGTCTTCTGCCTGTTTGACCTACACAATATTAACAACAGCAACAACAACAGAGTTGGAAGGGATCTTGGATGTCTTCTAGTCCAATCTCCTGCTCAGGAAGGAAACCCTATACTAGTTTGGCTAACCTTTTTGCCATTGCATACCAAAAGCATGGGGGGGGGGGGCAGGGTGAGTGGGTCGTGCGCACATGTACCCACACCCCTAATTCTATGTGCTCTCCCCCATGCATGCGTGCAAACCCCCCCACACGTATGCACACACAGCCCCCATTCATGCATGTGCGATCCCATTACCCTGCCTTTGGCGCACACTGCACAGTAGACATGTTTTTCACCTTCCACAGGTTCCAGAGGTTTTCTAGGAGCCTGTGGAGGGTGAAAACGGCTTCCGCTGGCCCCTCCAGAGGCCCTCCGGCGGGCAGAAATGCCTCATTTTGTGACTCCCAATTCGCGTGTTGGGCCATTTTTCGCCTTCTGGAGAGCGAAAAACCGCAAAAAATGAAGGCCAAAATCAGCTGGCCAGCACGCGCATGTGCACTGGAGCTGACAGGGCAATGCCTCGCGTGCCCTAAGAAATGGCTCCATGTGCCATCACAGCCCTATACCATTTCAGACAAATGTTTGTCCAATGTCTTCTTAAAAACTTCCAATGTATTCACAACCTCCAGAGGCAAGTTGTTTCACTGATTGTTCTGTCAGGAAATTTCTTCTTTGAGGCAGCCCCATAGATACTGCTATGTATGTATGCATATATGTATCTTTGTAAGTAGTGAGGGAACACACACACACACACACACACACACCAAGCCAAGTCCAAAAATGCTGGAGTGCCAGCTTGGCACTCCGTCAAATCAGCCATCAATAGAAACAGAGACATTAACAAAATCTATAATTATGATGGCGAACCTATGGCACATGTGCCACAGGTGGTATGCGGAGCCATATGTGTGGGCACACGAGCCATTGCCCTAGTTCGCTCCAGCAAACACGCCCACACTGCCCTTTCCTTCCCAGGAGTCTCCATGCAATGCCAGGTAAGTACAGGGCGCGTGCGGAGGCTCTGGGAGGGTGTTTTCAGCCTCTGGAGGGCCTCTGAGGGACTGGGGGAGGTTGTTTTTGCCCTCCCCAGGCTCCTAGAAAGCCTCTGGAGCCTGGGGAGGGCGAAAAACAGGCCTACAGGAAGTCAGAAAACAGGTTGTTTCTGGCCTCCGGAGGCTTCAATGAGGCCTGCTAGGCCCACAACGGGGCATGAGGTGTGTGTCATGCACACATGCATGGGGGCATGCGGGGGGGGGGGTCACGTGTATATGCGCAGGGAGTTGGAGCGCCGGGGGGGATTGAATTATGAATATGGGCACACACACGTGTGATAGCACGCACACATGCGCTTTTGGCACCCAACAGAAAAAGGTTGCCATCACTAATCTATAGACTATGCAAGAGAAAATTAACCAGGAAAAAAGGAACAAAAAGACGCAAGCACCTTTCTACTACCCAGATTAGCAAAAATTAAATCCAAGATTAACATCAGACCGACAATCAAATAAACAATACCCCAATCAAGAAGCTACCAAAGAAGCCAACAGCAAACAGACAAACCAAAGAATCTCTAAGACCACCCCCACTCACACTGACAGGGCAAGCTGCTAGAATATAAACAGACTGAACCTCATGCCTTATTAGCACTGATGATGTCACCTTGTTGGGTAATGTAACATCGCAAGAAAACAAGCAAGCTCGGATAGCACCAAGGACCCCTCATTTCAACTCTGAGCTACAAATAGTCTGCTTTATTTTCCTTAACTGTTTATTTCCTCCTCCCTTTAGCTTGGCAGTTGAAAACGTCTTTCATAGTGAGCAAGGATTTTAATTTGTTCAGGATAAAAGCCAGACTTCTCCAAAGATGGGTCAAGGGGCCTGTTCTTACTTTTCTCCTTCTACAAAAGGAAGTTGTTTTGCAGACATAGGGAAATCTCTGGATTTGTTTGGAACAGCATTTCAGCCCAAAGAAAAAATAAACTTGCAGTACACCGAAGAGGAAAGAGAAGGAAAAGTTTCCCCTATAGTTCTGGCTGGTACTTGTGGAAAATTCTGGGAAAGGTGCAGGCAGAACATCTTAGAAGAAGAAACCATCAGTTGGCTTGCACAGCATCAACCTTTCAAATTATTCTGTAAGGAGGTTGAGGGACCCCGAGAGCTTTGCAGCCAACTTCATCGCCATTACCATCAATGGCTGAAGCCAGACAAGCACACAAAAACTCAAATGTTGGACCTGGTGGTCTTGGAGCAATTCCTGGACATCCTGCCCCCAAAAATGGAAGGCTGGGTACGAGAATGTGGAGCAGAAACCAGCTCCCAGGCAGTGGCCCTCGCAGAAGGTTTCCTCCTGAGCCAGGCAGAGAAGAAGAAGCAGGAAGAGATGCAGATAAGAGAATATCACCAGATAATTCAAGATGGCCATGGCGCAAACCAGTGGTATGAACTTCTTAAAGGCTTCCCTATACAGAATGCTGCTATAAAGCATTGCATGCCAAAACAATCAGATGTAAAGATAATCCCCACCCTGTGCCATTACTGCTGAACATTTAATTCCCGTACACAATCTCATATCTTTTCTCAACTTCTCATATTACCTATTATCTTCCATTGGTTTCTTATGATTTAATGCAATGCGCCCTGCTCCCCTGCACATGTGCGCATGACTCCCCTGTGCTCCCCAGTCACCCCCCCATACACATGACTCCCCCATGCTCCCCGTGCATGTGCGCAACCCCCGTGCCCCATTTTGGGCCTAGCAGGCCTCCCTGAAACCACCTGGGACCAAAAATGGGATGCTGGGGGAGGGGCGCTATACCCACTGTACTTCCCCCATCCCCACGCACGTGTGTGCGACCCCCCCATTCCCTCATGTGTGACCCAAAAATCAGCTAGCCAGCGGGAGGTGCACATGCATGCATGGTGGAGCTGTGCAAGGTGACGGATTGCCTACAGAGAGAGCTCTGTGTGCCATAGGTTCGCCATCATGGTTCTAGGGCTAAGAAAGTCAGGAAAATATTTCCTCCCTAAACAGATTGTACTATTAATCTCCTACAAGATATGGAAATCCAAGTTCTTCCCGGGAGTAGTGTGGATTTGGAGGCAGTAATACACTCTTTTTTCCTTCAGGTTCATGAACCCTTCGTAGAGATGATTGTTGCATATCCCAAAGCAAGGGGCAGTGTGTCATATTCCTCTCCGGAGCTGGCCTTTAGAGGCATCTCCCCAAAAGACCCACCTCTAAGTACTTCTTCAGGTAAAGGAGAGTTCTTCTGATGTAGCACTGCCCTGTTGGCCAAACTGTGGAATGGCCCAGTTAAATGCTGGGATCATTACCTGGGGCAAAGGAGCCAATTTTCAAACAAGGCAGGTAATTACAGCTTGTTTACTCTGTATAGCTACATAGAGGCTCACTCTTGGGATCCAAGTCACAAATTGAGAGCCCCAATTGCACAAATTAGCAGAGACTCTATACTCTTGTAAAAACAAAGACATATGATTGTTAGCAGACAATAGGCAGTAAATTATTCACATCCCTAGTACAAATAATCTTTAACTTACAACAGTTCATTTAGTGACCGGTTGCAACAGCATTGAAAAAAGTGACAGGACCATTTTCCCCACTTATGACCATTGTAGTGTCCCCATGGCCACATAATCAAAATTAGGACACTCTGCAACTGGCTCATATTTATGACAATTGCAGTGTCCTGGGATCATGTGATCACCTTTTGACCTTCGGACAAGCAAAGTTAATGGGGAAGCCAGATTTACTTAACAACTGTAGTAATAACTTATAACCTGCAGTGCTTCACTTTACAACTATGGTAAGAAAGGTCATAACATGGGGCAAAATTCACTTAACAAATGTCCCACTTAGCAACAATAATTTGGGGGCACCATTGTAGTCGTAAGTCAAAGACTGCCTGTATAGGATTGCCCTTCCAGAAAGTGTCTTCATTATTAAAGTATTGTAGCCTTTCTGATTCTAACCCAGGGGTGTCAAACTCAAGGTCCATGGGACAGATCCAGCCCATGAGGTGTTTAGATCTGGCCCACAGGGCCGCCCTGGGAACTGTAAAGGACCAGCTCGTGGTGCCTTTGCCAATGAAAACAGAGCTTGGGAGGGCCGTGTGCACGCCCCTGGACTCTGTTTTCACTTGCAGAGGGCTGCAAGGAGGTCACCGTGGTTGAAAACAGGGCCTAGGGGGGATTGTGTGGCCCCCCAGAGCTCCATTTTCACTGGCAGAGGGCTAGCAAAACAAACAAAAAACAAAAGGAGAAATGTTTCCCCTTTTGCATTTGAGCATTCAAGAAGGGACAGATGTCAGCTCTGGCTAGCCTAGAGGCCCGGAGCTCCATACGGGGGGACGGGACTGGGCCAGCTGCTAAGACTTGTGCTTACCAGATGGAGATCTCCCTCCTCCACAAGCAATCCAGCTGAGAACTACACATAACTCTGCCTGACTGATTGCTGGGAGGTTGCCACTGAGACCATTTCATAACTGATAACTGACTGAGAACAATCCATGATTGATTGCCGGGTGGTTTTCACTCTGGGTCACAAGGTGATAGGTGTGCACCAATTAAAGTATAAAAGGTGGTGGGGAGCACCAGATGTCAGCTCTGACAATTTATTCATTGCCTTAGTGCTTTGTTGGTCAGTTCGTGCCATCTCTGTATTTTGCTGTTTTCCTTAACCCTTTGGAACCTGACACAGGAAAGGAGAAAGGGAAAGAGGAAAGAAAAAGAAAAAATAGGAAAAAAGCAAGGAAGGAAAAAGAAGGAAAGGGAAGGAAAAAGAAGAAAAGGAAGGAAGGAGGGATGATATTATAAGATGGAGGGAGGGTCTGAGGGAAATCCTGCCTTAGTATTGTCCATCACAGGTGCCCCCGACATGAGTAAACTTGAGCTGGCTACACCCACCCCAGGTCAAACACAACCCTGATGTGGCCCGAAATGAAATCGAGTTTGACACCCCAGCTCCAACCAAAAAGACTGGCAGCTTAGAATGCAAAACATCCTAGCTAACTTACATGCAGCAGATAAGGGGAGTTAGCTTTGAGTCTGCTGCTTCTCAGGGAGAGGACAGTTCTTTAATAATGGCAACCATATGAGCCTTCCAGAAGTACACAGGGCAGACCAAGGGGCCTGAAGAGGCGCAACTGAAAACAATGGAGATTTCATCAAAATGGAATTTCTCTGGCTAAACTGCCTATATCAGCCCATTGTAGTCAGTTAGTTCCAGGCCATGATACAGTCCCACTAGAACAAAACCCTCTGACTCTTCGTCACCAGCGGTGCTTTTGTTCAGCCTTCGCCCAAAGCCCCACACCAAGAGGCTGAAGCAGACCCCAAGTCAGACTTTCTGGCCCCCTCTGACCCGCACAAAAAGACCCTGAAGGGGGAGACTCTCTGCAGCAACACGTGTTCATTGCACATATCCAGCCTAGAGGCTGTAGTTTGAGGACCACTGATTTATTGCAATATAAAAAAAATGCAAGTAATTTTTCTATGAACCAGCAAAAAGTCCACAGACCACCAGTTGGTGACCACTACTGTAGAATGCACAAAGGATGTTTTAAAAACAAGTACTTTTTACACCTTTTGTTTCACTCTCAGAGAATAGGACAGCACTGTTGTTACCTGTGGAAACAACTCTTCTTTGCGGTGCAGTAGAAACAGCAATTTTGCCTCCAGCTCAGGTAGGAAGAAAATTCTACTTCCCAAAATCAAAATGTAATTTAATCAAAGAGCATCCAGTGAGATTTTTCAGAGCTACTTCCCACACTGTGAGGTCCCATCAAGTAAGTTTTTAAGAGTTCATGCTTTATGTCAGTTTCCCATCTGTTTGCTTATTAATATGATCATGTTTTATTCATTCAAGGACAACTGACAGAATTTTCAAGTAAGTCTTTAATAAGTCTTTAATAAGTGTTGAATTGATCTCTGAGGACTAACATAAGCCACTGTTTAAAATATCATGTAGCACTGTAAAAAATGTTGATTAAAACATCTTCCAGTAAAGACTTGATCCTTTATTCAATAGTTCATCCAGAGTCTGTCCTATCAGTTGAATCAAGATTATGGTATAGCTGCCTCTGAACTGGATTGTAGGCTCTGTAGGATAACGTCAATTAATAAAATATCCCAGCTATGTCATCAATCATATTTGAACTGTGATCAATTTTGGTGGCAGATATCTTTAGGGAAGATATTCATATTCCTTATATAAAAACTGATCTAGAGGATTTCTTCATTAAGAAACAGAATTTTTGAATAGTTTTTAGAATTGTACTTTAATAGCAACATTTTCTTTCCTCTCCAGGATCCTGTTTCTTTTGAGGATATAGTGATTAATTTCTCTGGGGAGGAATGGGCTCTGCTGGATTTTGACCAAAAAACTATGTACAGAGAAGTCATGCTGGAAAATGCTAAGATTGTGGCCTCCATATGTAAGGGTTCCTTTTTACACTGGGTCCAAATGGGGAAGGTATAAGTGCTGTGGTGGTGCAGTGGTTAGAATGCAGTATTGCAGGCTAATTTGGCTGACTGCCAGGAGTTCAATCCTGATGGGCTCGAGGTTGACTCAGCTTTCCATCCTTCCAAGGTTGGTAAAATGAGGACCCAGATTCTTGGGGCAATATGCTGACTCTATAAACCACTTAGAGACGGCTGTAAAGCATTGTGAAGCGGTGTATAAGTCTAAGTGCTATTGCTATATCATTTAGGCAGAAGTACCATATTTTTCGGACTATAAGACACACCGGTGTATAAGACACACCAAGATTTCAAAGAGGTAAGTAAGAAAAAAAAGTTTTTGTCTTCCCCAGCCCTCAGGAGCACTCTGCGGGCTTCAGCAGGGCTGGGGGAAGGCAAAATGGTTTGTTTTTCACCAAAACGGGGGCATTTTTCTCTTCCCCCAGCCCTGCTGAAGCATGCAGGGTGCTTCTGGGGGGTGGGTGGGGAGACAAAAACACTCCCGTTTTGATGAAAAATGGCCCATTTTTTGCCCATTTTTCACCAAGATGCAGCTTTTTTCTCCTAGTCCTGCTGAAGCCTGCAAAGTGCTTCTGGGGGGTGGGGGAAGGCAAAAACACTCCCGTTTCTCTGACTATAATGATGGGTTTTGGTAGCCTAGAGAGACCCACAATGTTCGCAGGAGGGATGGAATTCCTAACAATTGGTATTTCCTCTCAGCATGACTAGGAGGTATAACCTCCTACTTACTTGATCCAATAGATGTAGCTACTGCTTTCATTTTAAAGGTCACTTTAAACTGTAGCCGAAATTTTTCAAAAAAATGAATCTTGTGCATGGTCCACCAATTACTTTGATGTTAACCTATAGGTTACCCTAGCCACGTGACAGTAGTTTCCAATAGCACATTAAAACATTACAATTTCCAACAGCACATTAAACAGCACATTAAAGTACCAGAAGTCAAGAAAAATTCCATATGGCCCAAAAGAAATGAAAACAGAAAGGGAAAGTGTGTTAATATTTATATAAAATGTGCAACTAATATCCTTCTTAGCACCCTCACTTTTTGCCTAAATCATCTCATCCTTTTTTTAAAATCTCAAGCAGGTGATGAACCGACATTTGAGGATGATAAGCCAGCAGCTGAAAAATTGCAAACAGTCAAGAATAAAATTAAAGGAAGGTTCTTTGAAAATCCATGGGGACCAAAAAGGCCTAAGGAAAACCAATTCAACAACAGTGTAGAAAAATCAACACTGCAATGTGCAAAAATCCATGTCTTCTTGCCCCTAGAAGATCATAAAAAGAAAGAGACATCTGAATTTTCACCCAATTTTAGGGAGGAAAAAGATGCGCCTTATACTCTGAAAAATATGGTAGATCAGATTAGGAGAGCCAGTTGAGTGTAGTAGTTAAGGCACCAGGCTAGAAACCAGAAGACTGTGAGCTCTAGTCCTGCCTTAAGACATGAAAGGCAGCTGGGTAACTTTCTCTTCATTCTCTCTCAGCCCTTGGAAAGCAGGAATGGCAAACCACTTCTGAAACATTGCCAAGAAAACTGCAGGGATGTATCAGTCACCTAAAGTAACTGATTTAAAGTAAAATACTGACTCAAAAGCATATTTTTTTTAAAGAATAGAAAATTGCAATGGGCCATTTGTTTAACTATTGGAAAAAACAACAGGATTCTGACACATTTACAGGTCCAGAATCAGCTTTCCATATAAAAGAGCTGCTCTCATCAAACTTTTATCCTGCCACCGGACCTGGTTTTCTTTAAAGGAGATGTGGGAGGACAGGAGATGATCTCCAAAAATCCACCATGGACTAGGAAAGCTGCTTAAGGCATCCCTTGAACATCTTCAGAAGTTGCCTTCAGAAGTTGTAGGTGCTTCATCACTGGAGGTTGGAGATTCTGTCAACCCAGGTCATGGTTGTCCCAAAGGTGCTTTTTTCAAGAGGCAACTGGTTTTTCTTTGAAGACGTTTATCACTGGAGGTTTTAAAGAAAAGACTGTCTGAAAATGGAATAGGTTCTTCAACTTGATAAGGGGGTTGGACTAGAAGACCTACTAGGTACATTCCAGCTCTGTTCTGATTGAAACGTCTGTCCCACCTCTCGCCTCCTGTCATCGCTCAGCATCTGCAGCTTCCCTTCCTTCAATCCACCCTCCCCTTTCACCAGTCCCTCCTTTGGACATCGCCTGCAGGATCCGCCAGATGGCGCGTCTTTGCAAACACCTTAATTAGCTTCTTCGGCTGAAAATACACGAAAGATCGTTTGCATCTTGCAGGAGTCGAATCCTTAAAGGGACAAGCACTCTCGCCTTGAACCAGGAAACAAGGCTATGGTGGCGGTAGTCTTCACGGAAAGGGGAGCCCGGGTGGAAGGCTGCGTTTCCCCTGCTTAGCAAGCCCCGGTGGCGTCTTCACTGACTGCGAGGAGCCCGAACCGTCTTCAAGATTCTTCTTCCAAATTGGAGGGGAGAAAGCGTGGAACTTGCACTCCCATTCAAGGTTTACTCCGTTCCTTTGGTCTTTCCTTGCAGATGTGTTTTTAAGATGGAAAGCCATTGCCTGCAGACTTACGATACGGCTGTGGAAGAGGGGGAGGGGGAGAGGCCACTGCTGCTGCTGTCAAACAGTCAAATAATTTGCTTATTACTATTCTTCTCCTCCTTAACTAGTATCTATCTCTTCCAACTTATTACTATAACCATGTTGCTTGCATCTTTCAATTTATATTGTTTTTATTTGTTTCCTAATATAATTTGATAGATTAGTAACCTATGACTATCATGAAGTGTTATATCTTATGATTCTTGATGAATGTATTTTATTCTCCATATGTACATTGAAAGCATATGCACCAAAGACAAATTCCTTGTGTGTCCAATCACACTTGGCCAATAAAGAATTCTATTCTATTCTATTCTATTCTATTCTATATCAACATCAACAGGCAATGGTGGTTGGCATGTGGGGCAAGGAGATGCAGGAGAGCAAACTGCCGAAGTGGAACTTGGTTTGCCTCTGCTCCACGGGATTCTTTGCCAGCAATTCCTGCGCAATTGTGAACCATGGGCACAGTCCAGACAAACCTGTGAGATTTACGAACCCTTTCCCTACTCGGCTCCTTGGGGATCATCCAGGTCATGGTTGTCCCAAAGATGCTTATTCAAGAGGCAATTGGACTTTCTGGTTTTTCTTTGGAGATGTTTCTTTTGTCAGCTGAAGAAGCGTCTTGGATGAGAAGCAAAACATCTTCAAAGAAAAACCAGAAAGTCCAGTTGCTTCTTTTAAAAGTTGGTTCTTTTCCAGTTTCTGAACCAGCCTGGGACTGCTCCCCCTTTCCTGTTTCCTCTCTAGGTGCTGGAGAACTTGCTGGTGCTCCTACTCAAAGAATCTGTTCTAAATAGAAATTTTTATTGGTCAAGTGTGATTGGACATACAAAGAATTTGTCTCTGGCCCATAAGCTCTCAGCATACATAAAAGCAACAAGTGATAAATCATGATGATCATCAGAAGATACAATCATCGTAAATCATAAGCTGTAACACTTCATGATAGTCATCGGATTCTAAATAAGCAAAAAACATAAATCACAATGGGATACCAAATAAAGACAAACAACATAAATCATAAAATTCAAACAAGATAATTATAATCTCCTAAAGAGCTAAGGAAATAAGTAATAGAAAAGATGAGAAGGATAATAGCTGGTTTGACATCCTAGGGCATCAAACAGTGTTGTGGGAATTAGCTGTTTAGCAGAGTGATGGAATTGGGGGGAAACTGTCTTTGTGTCTGGTTGTTTTGACCTGCAATCTCCATCGTCTTGAGGGAAGAAGCTGAAACAGTTTATGTCCAGGATGTAAGGGATCTGTAGATATTTTCACAGCCCTCTTTCTGGCTCATGCAGTATACAGGTCCTCAGTGGGAGGCAGGCTGGTTGCAATTATTTTTTTCTGCAGTACTAATTATCTGTTGAAGTCTGTGTCTGTCTTGTTTGGTTGCTGTGCCAAACCATACAGTGCAAATGACAGACTCAATAATTCATTTGTAGAACTGTATCAGCAGTTCTTGGGAAGTCTTGAGCTTTCAGAGTTGACACAGTAAGAACATTCTTTGTTATGCTTTTTTGATGATACAATACAATACGATAAGATACAATACAACAGCAGAGTTGGAAGGAACCTTGGAGGTCTTCTAGTCCAACCTCCTGCCTAGGCAGGAAACCCTATACCATTTCAGACAAATGGTTATCCAACATCTTCTTAAAGACTTCCAGTGTTGGGGCATTCACAACTTCTGGAGGCAAGCTGTTCCACTGATTAACCGTTCTGTCAGGAAATTTATCCTCAGTTGTGAGTTGCTTCACTCCTTGATTAGTTTCTACCCATCGCTTCTTGTTCTACCCTCAGGTGCCTTGGAGAATAGTTTGACTCCCTCTTCTTTGTGGCAACCCCTGACATATTGGAACACTGCTATCATGTATCCCCACGTCCTTCTTTCTATTAAACTAGACATACCATTCCTGCAACCGTTCTTCATGTTTTAGTCTCTAGTCCCCTAATCATCTTTGTTGCTCTTCTCTGCACTCTTTCTAGAGTCCTCCACATCTTTTCTACATCGTGGTGACCAAAACTGAATGCAGTATTCCAAGTGTGGCCTTACCAAAGCATTATAAAGTAGTATTAACACTTCATGTGATCTTGATTCTATCCCTGTTTATGCAGCCTAGAACTGTGTTGGCTTTTTTGGCACAGTGCTACACACTGCTGGCTCATATTTAAATGGTTGTCCACTAGGACTCCAAGATCCCTCTTAGTTACTACTATTGAGCAGGGTACTACCTATACTGTACCTGTGCATTTCATTTTTTGTTGCCTAAATGTAGAACCTTATTCTTTTCACCATTGAATTTCATTTTATTAGATAGTACCCAATGTTCAAGTTTGTCAAGTTTCTTCTGTATCTTAAGCCTGTCTTCTGGAGTGTTGGCTATTCCTGCCAGCTTGGTATTATCTCCAAATTTGATGAGTTCCCCATTTATTCCCTCATCCAAATCATTGATGAAGATGTTGAAGAGTACTAGGCCTAAAACAGAGCCTTGGAATACTCCACTGCATAGTTCCCTCCATGTAGATGCAGCTCCGTTGAGGACTGCACGTTGAGTGCGGTTGGTCAGCCAGTTACGAATCCATTTGGTGGTGATGCTGTCTAACCCCAATTCTTCTACTTTATCTAGTAGTACGTTATGGTCTACCTGATGTTTTTGACATTAGGTGCAGAGAGAGCTCAGTCAGGAAAGCATCTTCTCGATTAAAGAGTGAAATATTTGCAAATTCAGCGGATCTTCTCTTGGGGAATTGCCTGAAGCTTCGAGAGTGGCAGGGATCCCAGAGAGCCTGAAGATCAGTGACTCTATTCAATACAGGTAGCTCTCAACCTACAACCAGAATTGAGTCCCAAATTTTGGTTACTAAGTGAAACATTTGTTAAGTGAATTTTACCCCATTTTATGACCTTTGGTACCACCAAAGTGGATCACTGCAGTTATTAAGTTAGTGACACAATTGTTCAGCGAATCTGGCTTTCCCATTGACTTTGCTTGTTAAGAAAGTTATGAAAGAGGATCACTTTACTACAGGCCACCGCAACAGTCATAAACATGAATCAGTTTCTAAGCATCTGATTTTTTATCACAAGACCATGGGGATACTGCAATGGTGATAAGTGTGAAAAATGGTCACAAGCCACTTTTTCCAATGCTGTTGTAACTTTGAACAGTCACTAAATGAACTGTTGTAAGTCGAGGACTACCTGCATGAAGACAAATTTCTTTGAGAACAAGAGGAAGGGGAGCTGCACCCCAATGTTAATTGATCCCTGATTCTGTATTCCCCTGTAGTATTATTCTAAGTGGATGTTTGTATATTTCTTTTTTTTCTGACTTAATTTTTTTTCTCCACTAAGCTTTATGGAAGCATATTACCTTTCTTCCACTACAGGCAAAGTTTCATGTTCTCTGGAGAGGAGACAGCCCATCATTTAAAGTGATTCAAGTTGTAGTCTTTCTCCCAGAAATGACCATTGCTTTCTAAATCTAACAGAGCCTTCGATTTCATTGGAGTAGCATTTCAGCACAGAGAAAAATGGTGTCACACAACAAAGCAGGGGAAGAAGAAGAAAGGTCCCACATTGTCCTGGTTGGGACTAATGGGAAATCCTGGGAAAGAACCAATTACAAAGTCTTGGAAGAAGAAACTACCAGTTGGCTGATACAGCATCTCCAGTTCAGAGAGTTTTGCTACCAAGCTGAGGGGCCCAGAGACGTTTGCAGCCAACTTCACCACATTTACTGTCAATGGCTGAAACCGGAGAAGCACACAAAAGCTCAGATGCTGGACCTGATGGTCCTTAAGCAGTTCCTGGCCATCCTACCCCCAGGAATTGAGAGCTGGGTTCGGGAGTGTGGAGCAGAGACTTGTTCCCAGGCGGTGGCCCTTACGGAAGGTTTTCTCCTGAGCCAGGCAGAGGAAAAAAAGCAGAGAGAATTGCAGGTAAGAAGTTATCAACAACCCTAGGGGTCCCCAACCCCCAAAGCTACAGCCCAGTACTGAGTTGTAGCCCGTTCGGAACTAGCCTGCACAAACAGCAGGCAAGCACGTGCAAGCAGCTCCATTTGTGCAGGTGGCAGGTGCTTGCTCATTCAAGAAACTCAATTTGTCCACCGCTAGCACAAATGGAGTTTCTCATGTGAGCACATGGGCTCACTACATGTGTGGAACCATCCCCTCTCTCTCCCACACCGCAGGTCGCAAAGTCGGAGTCAAGATCTGAAAAACTGTGTTGTTGAATTCATGAATGTTTTCCTTCTGGTGCTATTGCCATGGATAAAATTTGATTTCCACTTTGGAAAGATTAGTGTGGTGTCTCCCATCTGTCAATTTTTCAGGACATGTGAGAATTAGTCTTTCTAAAGGAAAGTGGAATTGGGGGATAAACAATAGTAATGCATTCTCCACTTTTTCTCTCTCTCTTGGCTGCTGCTTCAGATTAAGGGGGTTTACAGGGAGATGACCATGGAGCCCTCCAAATGGGTGGATACATCATGCCCCCTTAAGGAACCTGTTGGGAGGATCTGCCAGGAGACTCCATCTCAGAGCATATCAGCAGGTAAAGCTGTGTTTCTTTGGGTCTTTGCACTTTCTGAACTAGTTTCTTTTAGGAAATTTAGTTGCACTCCATTGCTGTATGTGGCTAAGATTTATTGCTATTCTCCAGAATGTATTGTTAAGTTTTAAAATATGTATTTCCTCAACTTTTATCTTATTGTCAGATAACAGAGCAACTTTGATGGTACCTTTAGAATCATCTCTGATTTATGGTGTAGCAGGAACAGCTATTGAGCTTCAAACTCAGGTAGGAAAAGAATGCCTTCCTTCTTCTGTATTCTAACACTATGTATGCTACTGTCTCCAAAACCATCTGAATCCTTTTTTCCAGAGTGAATTTCTTCCACTGTCAAATTTAATCCATTTTTTTTAGAACAGGCGCAGCTCCAGTGATCTAATGACAGCCTATTTGATGGCACTTCATGAGGACGTCTTCCTTTTTAATATTTAGGCACAGAATGAGGAATTCTGTTCATCTCCAAGGGATGATATAAGCCACAGATTAAAATGTCAAACAGGAATCTCCCAACTCCTTGTTGAGTAAGCCACTTTCCAGGAAGGATGCCAACCATGATCAATGGTGCGCCCAAGGCCTATCTCACCAGTTGTTTCCATAAGATGTTGGATTTGCTGCTGAATTCTGCAGTCAGAAACATTTATTCAGTAAGACAGAGCAGCGTTTTCCAAACAGTTCTTCCTTCCAGAGTACTGTGAGAACTTGATGGGGTACCATGATATACAAAGAATGAATAAAAATTGATGCAGCTAATTTTTACAGTAGAATGTTTCCTCTCAAGCCTGTTTCATCTAACAGGCTGTGTGACCTGAAAAACCTGACAGAGAACTTAACAGTACTTTCTGGTCATATTAACAAGAAAACAAACTCTCTGCTGCTAGTGTTTGTTCTTTAAAAAGAATACATGCAAATCCTTCCTGGACCTGTTCATTAATTGGGAATGTTTCCTTTCTATTACAGAATCCCATATCTTTTGAAGAGGTAGCTGTATTTTTCTCTAAGGAGGAGTGGGCTCTGCTGGACTTGGACCAAAGAACTCTTTACAGAGAGATCATGATGGAAATTTCTGGGAACCTAGCCTCCATGGGTAAGTGATCTTGTCTGTTCTAGGGTCAGATAGCTGGGGAGAGTAAATCCAAACTAACCAATTTATTTGCTTCTTAGAGCAAATGCTGATTTATTCTGTTCTCCAGTGGAAGAAAATATCTTTAACTGATTGTTCCTCCCTGTGGCAGGGAGGGCTAAAACCTGCATAGTGTCCTTAGAGAAAGGGAAAGAGCACCCTCCCATTAGATTTCTAGTGTTGCCTCCATTGGTTTGCATATTACTTTGGGAGCTCCTTTTATTCTTTTATTTCTAAACTGATGGGATTTGAAAAATAGCACTACTACTAGGGATGAAACTGCTAGAAATTAGGCTGGATTCTGGCTGAATTCTCAAAACGTTTGACAACTTAGCGAAATGCTCCTGCCATTTTCCATAAGACTTTCTTGGTTGCACTGCTACCTACAGATCCAGAGACAGATGTGGAAGAAGGAGCGCTTCCAGGCTGGGTAGGTAGCTCCTTTTTTAAAAGAGAATGCAACTTTTCCCCAGATCTCTTCAGTTCTAAAATCCAGATTTTTCTTTATCAACAGAACCTTCCTCTTACTTTAACTTTGATTTCTTCTCCCTCATCCAGTCCATCATTGTGTTCTTGGGGCTCTCTGAGCTTGCTTGTTTTCTTGCAGATGTCATGCAGGAAGAAAAGCTCCCATTTGCGTGTTGTCTGAAGTGTTTGCTGCCCATATGTGGTACTAATAAAGGAGAATATTTGTAGCTCAGGGTTGACATGAGGGGTCCTTGGTGCTCTCTGAGCTTGCATACTTGGACCAAAGAACAACTTTTTTTCCTGCATGATGTCTGCAAGAAAAAAGCAAGCTCAGAGAGCACCAATGACCCCTCATGTCAACCCCGAGCTACAAACATTCTCCTTTATTAGTAGTACATTATTGTATCAAGGCAAATTTCAAGAATGCCTATTACTACCATGGAATTGATTAATAAAGAGCTGTAGAGCTGTGATAATAGCTTTCCTAAGTGTCATGCTAACATTGAATTCACAAGGGACAAGAACACTATAGAATATTGTACATCAACTACCTAGATGCCAAAGAAAAGTTCACATTCTGGATAACTGATGACAAAAAGCAGGGAAATTCCAGTAAAGTAGTGTCTTATTCATGATTCTACCACATGGTCCATAATAATGGAAGAACAGCGGGAAAATAAAAGATGCATCTAAATGGATTTGAAATCCGATGGCACCCTCAGTATGTGTATTAAGTTAACCCAATACAATGTTTCTGTTTTATATCCAAAACAGGTGATGGACAGGAGAATGAGGATGATAAAAAACAAGCTGTGGAGATTTCCAGAAGAGCCAAAATAAAAACTGAGGAAGAGAAATTTGGAAATCAGCAGGGACCAGAAATGAAAGAAGAAAGCCAGTTCAGCAGTTGGGTGGAGAAATCCCCTACTTCTCAATGTGCAGAAATCCATATCTTTCTGACCCAAGATGAGAAAGAAAAAACTTGTACAAGGTGTGGCAAAATATTCAGAGATAAATCAAATTTGTGTGAATATTGCAAAACTCAAAATAAAGAGAAGCATTATGAATGTACAGAATACGGGGAAAGTTGCGACTGGAGCTTTCCTCATACATTACATCAAAATATCCATATTGGAGAAAAACCTTATAAATGCACCGAGTGTGGAAAAAGCTTTGGGTGGAATTGTCGCCTTATGTCACATAAGAGGATCCATTCAGGAGAAAAACCATATAAATGCTTGGAATGTGGAAAAAGCTTTAGTGGTTTGAGTTCATTTAGTTCCCATAAAAGGATTCACTCAGGAGAGAAACCATATAAATGCCTGGACTGTGGAAAGAGCTTCAGTATGAGCAGTAATCTTACATCCCACAAGAGGACCCACACTGGAGAGAAACCATACGCATGCCTGGAATGTGGAAAGAGCTTTAGTACTAGTAGTTCACTTATTTCCCATAAAAGGATCCACACGGGGGAGAAACCGTATAAATGCTTGGATTGTGGAAAAAGTTTCAGTATGAGCAGTAACCTCACATCTCATAAAAGGATTCACACGGGAGAAAAACCGTATAAATGCCTGGATTGTGGAAAGACCTTTAGTAAAAGCAGTTACCTAACTTCTCATAAAAACATCCACACAGGGGAGAAACCATATAAATGTATGGAGTGTGGAAAAAGCTTCAAGGGACTGAGTTCATTTATTTCCCATAAAAGGATCCACACAGGAGAGAAACCATATAAATGTGAGCAGTGTGGAAGGAGCTTCCGTAAGAGTGATAATCTTACTTGCCATATGAGAAAACACACAGGGGAGAAGCCTTATAAATGTACGGAGTGTGGCAAGAGCTTCAGTACCAGTAGTGATATTACTTCCCACAAAAGGACTCACTCAGGGGAGAAACCATACAAATGTCTGGAATGTGGAAAAAGCTTTAGGGGCCTGAGTTCCTTTACTTCTCATAAAAGGATCCACTCAGGGGAGAAACCATATAAATGTATGAAATGTGGAAAATGCTTCAGTATGAACAGTTCTCTTATTTCTCATAAAAGGATTCACACAGGAGAGAAACCATATAAATGTGAGCAGTGTGGAAGGAGCTTCCGTAAGAGTGATAATCTTACTTGCCATATGAGAAAACACACAGGGGAGAAGCCTTATAAATGTACGGAGTGTGGCAAGAGCTTCAGTACCAGTAGTGATATTACTTCCCACAAAAGGACTCACTCAGGGGAGAAACCATACAAATGTCTGGAATGTGGAAAAAGCTTTAGGGGCCTGAGTTCCTTTACTTCTCATAAAAGGATCCACTCAGGGGAGAAACCATATAAATGTCTGGAATGTGGAAAGAACTTCAGCAAGAGTGATCACCTTACCTCTCATAAAAGGATCCACACAGGAGAGAAACCCTATAAATGTCTGGAATGTGGGAAAAGCTTTAGTGGCTTGAGTTCCTTTAATTCCCATAAAAGAATCCACTCAGGGGAAAAACCGTATAAATGTATGGAATGTGGGAAGAGCTTTAGCATGAGTGGCGCTCTTACTTCACATAAAAGGATCCACACAGGAGAGAAACCATACAAATGCTTAGAGTGTGGAAAGAATTTTAGTCAGAGTAGTTCGCTGAATTATCATAAAAGGATCCATACAGGGGAAAAACCATATAAATGTGTGGAATGTGGAAAGAGCTTCAGTATGAGCAGCTCTCTTACTTCCCATAAAAGGATCCACTCAGGGGAAAAATTGTTCAAATGCTTAGAGTGTGGAAAGAACTTCAGTCAGAGTAGTTCGCTGAATTCTCATAAAAGGATCCATACGGGAGAAAAACCATATAAATGTGTGGAATGTGGAAAGAGCTTCAGTATGAGTAGCAACCTTACTTCACATAAAAGGATCCACTCAGGGGAAAAACTGTACAAATGCTTAGAGTGTGGAAAGAACTTCAGTCAGAGTAGTTCGCTGAATTCTCATAAAAGGATCCATACGGGAGAAAAACCATATAAATGTGTGGAATGTGGAAAGAGCTTCAGTATGAGCAGCAACCTTACTTCCCATAAAAGGATCCACTTGGGGAAAAACTGTACGAATGCTTAGAGCATGGAAAGAATTTCAGATGGAGCAGCCGTTTGATTTCCCATAAGCAGATCCACTCAGGAAAAACTTTATCAGTGTCTGGAATGTGGAAAAAGTTTCAGTGGCTTGAGTTCCTTTAATTCCCATGAAAGGATTCATACTGGGGAGAAAACATACAAATGCATGGAGTGTGGAAAGAGTTTCATTATATCATCCCAGTCAAATGATTGTCAGAATGTATTTGAAAAACTCCAGGGATAGAACACCCCCAATTCTGGGAGGCAAGCTACTTGATTAATTGTTCTCAGTCAGGAAATTTCTCCTTACTTCTAGATTGGATCTGCATTTAAGATTACTTCTTGTTCTGCTCTCTGGTGCTGTTGAGAATAAGTTCCCCTCTTTTGTGTAACAGCCCCTCAAGTACTAGAAGTCAGCTGTCATGTTACCCCTAGTCCTCTTCATTAGCATACCTAGCTTCCTAAACTGTTCATGACAAATTAGCCTCCAGACTCTTTATCATCTTGCTCTACTTTGCATAATTTGTAGGGTCTCGTTGCCTTTTTTGTATCATGGTGAACAATACTGGAAGCAGTGTTTTAGGTGTGGCCTCACTAGTGCAGTATAAAGTGACTATCACTTTATATGATTTTGATTATTCTCTCTGTTGATGCAGCGAAGGACTGCACTGGCTTTTTTGGCAGCTGCTGGACATGGCTGACTCATACTTAAGTGGTGGTCCACTCTTAGATCTCTTTCAGTTACTGCTGTTAAAACCAGGTACCAGCTATTTTTGTACCTATGCATTTGGTTTTTCCTGCCTAAGTGCAGGACCTTACCTTTTCTCACCACTGAATTACACCTTGTTGGATAGGGCCCAACGCTCGAGTTGATCTTCTAAAATATTAGCAATTCCCCCCAGATTGATGTCATATGCAAATTTGATAAGTTTGTCTTCTGCCCCCTCTTCTAGCTCATTTATGCAGATATCGAAGAGTATTGGCCCAAGATAGAACCATGAGGTACCCAACTATATGACCATGGTGGCTAGATTAGATATAGTAGGCAGGAGCTTATTGATGGACTGTTATGGTGAAATGATGTATTTTGCATCATAATGAATGGTAAGTAATTGAGCAACAATAAAGGTTGTTTCCATCTATCTTGGGAAGTATAGCACCCACCTACTTATCAGTCTAGGAATTAATACATTGATTTTTAAGAGGCAAAGTATCATAATGGAGGAATCCTACCTTGAAAATAACAAATTAAATCTTTTGTTTGAAACCTTGAATTGGATCAGCTTCATAATGGTCCCTATATTTCTCTAAGCCTTTTATCATCTAGTGCAGGACTTTGGACTGAATATGCCACTTTTGTTTCAAATTTTCACTCTTTTTTTTTAAAATGCATTGTATTAAATGTTAATAATTTATGTGATATAAACATAGTAAAAGTTGTGATTAGTATATGGTACAAATGTATGCTTTTGTGTTTTTATTTTGCACAGAGAAAAATATAGAAATAAAGTTTTACTTTTTCCAAGTATTTTATAAAATGATTAGTAACATACATATATGCAAACATTATAAATGTGAGTCAGTTGTCAAGCATCTGAATATAAATCACGTGACCATGGGGATGCTTTAATGGTCGTAAGTGTAAAAAATGGTCATAAGTCACTTGTTTTGATACTGTCATAACTTCAAATGGTCATTAAATGAACTTTTGTATGTTGAGGACTCCTGTAGTTTCTTAGTGTTATGGAACAGATTTAGATCTTTTAAGTATTGTATGTAATCAAACTTGTCCAAGGGCTGTTTATTCTAGGGAACTTTGGCTATTTTTTTTAAAAATCATACACTTAAAAGTCACATTCCTTTGAACCCTGCTGTTGGGAGAAGACTTAGGATACCACAGATAGGCAAAAAAATTGAAAAAATTGATTCTCTTCTTTTTGGTATGTGATGTCACACTGATAAAAAAGAGATGCATTGTGATACAGTGTTATCATTTCCCCTCCCAAGTTGACCTTGCGGATGCCTCTGGAAAGGAGGACACCCTGGGGAAAAAAACCCAAAACCCAACCAACAACCATTCCAGTCAAAGTACTAAAAGATTACTTTAAAAAAAGATTTCACAATCTAGATTGTCTATTCCTAACATTGCAAAGAATCAGAAACATTTCCTGTATCTCCCTAGCCTAATTTTTAAAAGTTCATTAAGAATGCCAGCCTTCAGCCTAGAATGGTTTGGGTAGGTATAATAATAATTAAACTACATTTGATGGCTTGCTGAGTTAGTACAGTTTGCATGTACTTACTGTATTTTTCCACTTGATTGTACAACTTTCAGAGTGTTTTGAAAGTAGCATTTATTAAGGCACTTAGAATTTCAACAACTGCACAAACAAGAGCATAAACCAAGAAGCAGGCACATTTCATACACGCTTAATAAGCTAGCCATCTGAATCATCATTTTTGCATTTAAACCACTTCTATCTAAACTTAAGTGCAGCATTGCATTCTACCTTCACAAATTTTATTGTATTCATTTCAACAATTTTTATTGTTGCACTGCCAATAAAATACTCTGGGGAAGTTGTCATAAAATGAATCACTTTATGCTTCCTTAATTGAAAAATAGCAACTTTGATTGCTTAATTTAAAAAGTTAACTGAGACACATTCCAAAAACGGAATTGTTTTCTATCAGCTAAGAAAATTCAAAGAAATAAAACAGCCTTTCTCTATTTGTATGTGTGTTCATTAGATTTATATTCCAGGAACTCAATGGTGCCTCTTCATAATAATAACCCTGAAAGGTAGGCTTGTCTAAGAGAAAGGTATTGGCCCAGAGCACCCCAAGGAGCTTCCATGGCTGGGTGTGGGCTTGAAACAACCTTTGGGCATGAGCCATTGAAGGCCTGTATACAGATAGTCCTTGACTTACAGCAGTTCATTTAATGACCATTTAAAGTTACAATCGCACTGGACTAAGTGACTTATGACCATTTTCCACACTTACGACCACCAAGGCATCCCCATGGTCACATGATCAAAATTCAGACACTTGGCAGTTTGAGTCAGTTGCCAAGCATCTGAATTTTGGTCGTGACCATGGGGATGCTACAACAGTTGCAATTGTAAAAAACAGCAATAAGCCACTTTTCTCCGGGCCATTATAACTTTGAATGGTGGCTAAATGAACTGCTGTAAGTTGAGGACTACCTGTATCTTAGATTCAATAGCAACTAAATCTTTTTTCTTTCAATTATGCTCCCCAGATAATTCAAATCTCTCCCCCCCCCCCATCTACAGTTTCTCTGTCTGGAAGGGAATTTGCACTTACTTTATCTTTCCTTCGCCCCTTCTCCTGCATCATGACCTGATGTTCTATCATTTTTGGCTGCATTTTACACTGTAGGAGGAAGGATCCTTTGTTCTCTATCCCCTCACAAAAGAGATGATTCTCCTCATGGACCTTTAAGTGCCATCTTTTTATTAATCTTCCTATTGGCATTCCAATTTTAATCTGCCATCTCTTTTTGCTCCTTTCATTCAGAGGTTTGGATGAACCACTCTTCTCTGCTATTTCACATTTTTTTGAGGCAAACTTTTCTAGAACTTAATCTTTTGCCATTTAGGCTCAGGGTTTCCTTTGCCATTTTGCACTTTCTGAGCTAAAACGTTCAAGAATTTAACAATATTTTTTTCCCATTTAGGACCAGGTTTTTCTTCAATATTCTTTAATTTTCTTGAGAGATCCTTGGTGCTCACTGAGCTTGGTTTTCTTGCAAAGATTTCATTACTCAAACTAGATAATATCAGTGCTAGTGTAATATTCTTTCCTTCCGGACCTCAATTTGGCTCTGCCACAGCTTTTCACCAGGGCCACCATACTTTATTATCTCAGACCAGTTTTGGCTCCTCAAATAAAAACTGTATCTTAGTATCTTCAATATAGTGGAAGCGCTTCAATCTTTAGTACAGGTTTCAAAACCAAGTCTCCCAAGAACTTCGAGGCAGAAACCTCTCAGCGATAAAGCGATTTTACGAGAAAGAAGACTACGGCGTTCTACCTCAGGGGTTCTTCATAGGCGGGAGGTAAATTATTAGCTCTGCCCTTTCCAACGTTTCTTCGGAATGTCACAATAACGGCTAAAGAGGCGGAGGGGAAGGTAGTTTGAGAGGTCACGTGACTTCAGAATGCCGCTCTTTTTTTGAGAGCGAGCGCAGCGCTACTGCAATGCGCAGGCGCGCGCGGCTCTCTCTTGGTCCCAGTCAAAAAGAGTCAATAATATCTTTAAATGGCGACCTTTCCTCGATTCGTTTTTGAGTCTCCTTTCCAGTTTTCTCTCTCTTTTCTCTTCCTTTCAAATTCTGTCGATTGGTTTGACAGAAGCGCTTAAGGTGGCTAAAATTTGGGGTTCACCTGTTATGGGGTTCAGTTTGTTTTGGGCAAGACGTCCTTCACTATCCATAATGTGTGGGGTTCCCCCTCCCCAGGGCTAAATGGAAATAAAGCTCAAGTATTTTGATCACTTAATGAGAAGAGAGGAGACATCGGAGAAGACTCGGTTGCTGGGAAAGATGGAAGACAAAAGGAGAAGGGGACAGCAGCTGATGAGATGTGGTTAGAATTAGATAGTGTCATTGATGCAATGAACATGAGTTTGGGCAGAATAAAAAATAGAATAGAATAGAATAGAATACAACAAAACAACAGAATAGAACAGAATAACAGTTGAAAGGGACATTTGAGGTCTTCTAGTCCAACCCCTGCTCAGGCAGGAAACTATTTCAGTTAAGGGTTGGTCACTTCTTTAAAAAACCCAGTGATGGAGCATCAACAACTTCTGGAGGCAAGTTGTTCCACTGATTAATTGTTCTAACTGTCAGGAATTTTTTCCTTAATTCTAGGTTGCTTCTCACCTGGATTAGTTTCCACTCATTGCTGCTGCTCCTGCCTTCAGGTGCTTTGGAGAACAGGTTGACCCCTCCTTTGTGGCAACCCCTTAAATATTGGAATATTGCTATCATGTCACCCTTAGTCCTTTTCATTAAACTAGACATACCCAATTCCAGCAACCGTTCTTTATATGTCTTAACCTCCAGTCCCCTAATCATCTTTGTTGCTCTTCTCTGCACTCGAGTATCAACATCTTTTTTTATATCATGACAACCAAAACAATGTGATATTTCAAGTGTGGTCTTACCAAGGCATTATAAAGTGGCATTGGCACCTCATATGATCTTGATTCTATCCCTTTGTATGAGATGGTTAGATAGTGTCATGGATGCAATGAACATGAATTTGGGTAAATTCCAGGAAGTGGCGGGGGGGGGGGGGGGAGACTGGCATGCTGAGGGCCATGGGATGACAAAGAGTTGGGCATGACTTAGTGACTAAATAACAAAAAAGAAAACAATTGCAGTCCAATTTTAAGGTTTCATATTTTGTGAATCCATTCTACTGCTCTCTTGAATGTCCCCTCAACTCTTTATCAGTCCAATTGTGTTCATAAAACTCTAAATCACGTTGAATTTAAACATAGTTTATTGAATAAATCATAGAAAGTTTGGCTTAAGCAATACATGAAGCCATCAATCACACTGGCTAGTTTCATGCAGTATTCTAAGAAACTGGGAAAGGACACTTGATGTAATGGTTTATAAGAACCCCAGTTTACTAAGTCTCAATATTTCAAGCAAATTATGCTGCTGTTTGTAACTAATAGTTGTCTATGGCTCAGTTGGTTGATTGGTTTTAGATGCTCACATAATGTTCCAAACTAACTCAATGACTTACTGATTCCCAAACAACATTATTAACAACAGATTATGTTCTGTTTCATCAAATAAAGTTTAAACATCATAACTTAGCAAAGATTTAGAATTAACCTGTTTGTTCTCATACAATCATAAAGTTTTGAAAGATCCCGATCTCTCAAGTGGTATATAAAATAAAGCTTCATGGAAAATATTTCAGCACCAAGACTGCCCGGGTCTTATACCAATTCTTTTCTTCCCTTTGACAGATTTCAATGAATCCCACATGGCAAATTTCATTGGTAGCTCTTAATCTCTGAATTTCTTTTAGATCCTTCCATCATCCAGATGAAAGCTGTTTTGCTGCTATTGAACCAGACAGGCGAAGATACTTCTGGAAGGAAGGCCCTCTTTGCTGCTATGGGTGTTCTGCACCTCTGCAGAAGAAAATGGGTAAGTTCAAAGGAGAGGGCAGGTTAAGGTCAGGTTTATGGGAAGAGGACAAACATTTCTTGCAACCTATTCTGAGACACTCAAAAAACTTCTTTAATTGTGAGGATAATTCCAGCACTCTGCATTAATGGCTGAATGTATTAGTTTTCCATGGAAACATTAGGGGGAAAAAACCAGTTTATACGGACCTGTATAACACGAAACATTGAGGACCAATTGCACATACATAGATACACATTTTTTAGATCTGCAATTCTTATTGCAGCATTTAATCTGTCTAAAATTTTATACAAATCGTTTGGGTTCTGAGTCCAAAATATACTTTCATCTGCATAAACACAAACTCACTTAGTTAAGTATCCAATAAGTACATTTCAATCCAATCAAATATTGATTATAGCCATGGACTAGAAATATACCTAAGGGGTCCTGGTACTCTCTGAGCTTGGTTGTTTTCTTGTAGACGTTTCATTATCCAAAATAAGTACAATCATCAGGGAACTCATCTGTTTCTATTTTCACCTATTTTTCTTTCTCCTATTCCGTAGATTGAGGATAAGAATCTTATTTCATTTTTAGACTTTAAGAAGTTAAAAGGTTTTCCCAAAACAGCCTTGGTGAAACTCATGAAGAAACGAACCATCAGATGAAAATCAGGAGTGTTTTTAATGTGAACATCTGATCTTGGGTAACACTTGGACCTGAACAACCATCTCAAGGCATCCATTGGTCCTTCCAGTTCAAACAGTCCAAATGAAGAAAACGTATGAATTAGCAGAAGACATTATTTATTTAATCCATGTTTAGAAGTATGAATCCATACAGAGTCCCTGTTGTATGATAATGGCATATTACATACTCATCTTTAAGAGTTTTTCTTAGTCCTTCACACCGCTAAAGATAGCTCAAGTTTGTATTCACCATAGGGAACTTGTTAAAGACTTCAGCATCCTTCTTGCACCTGCTTCCAGAAATATGGAGACAGAAAATGTATTTAATCTTATAATTATCGAGATATAGTGATTTGGCCAAAACCCAAAGGTATTCCTGCATCAGCATTATGCTCAGCCTGATTTAACATCTTGCCCTATCATGCCTGGGCAGGCTAATGCCAAAATAACATCATTGTGTATCATGGAGAGTTTAGGCTGAGATTAAGTGCAGGCATAGACATTAATGCCAGTGTAAGAATTAATATTATCCCCTTTGTAATGTTGAAACCTTGGCCAGATTCAGTTCCTGATATGGCCTTGAGTTCAGCAAGAAGGGAAGAGACTTTCAAAGGTAGAGCTGGAACATTATGTTCTGTTTCTTTAGTCCTGTTGCTTCTGCCCAATGCAGCCAGCTGGAAGCCAAAGATGAAATGCCCATTGAATTTCATCATAGATCAGGAGGGGTTCAAGAGTTATTATCAGTTGGGAGACTTCCATATTGGTGGGATTCTCCCTGCGACTCCTGTCATGTTCTACCCATTTGTGTTCCGCCAATCTCCTTCCACCAAACTTGCAAAGTAAGTCATTTGACAGACGTGAATTTAATATTATTAAATGTGATTCAGCTTTCATGGATCCCTGATGACCCTGTTTGTCAAGGACAGCATTTTCTGTCTTACTCATGGAGAAAAATTGATCTCACCAATTGCTACTTTTTACTGTCTTGAGAGAGAGAAAAATATGAAATAATTATCCAGGCTCTGCTGCCTTTTACTTAAGAGTTGCTGTCATTCATTTTAGATATTTCTAGCATTAATCCAAAGAAACCAATGTAGCATGTGAGAGGTTCTGGGCATACTGAATCATTGAACCAGATTTTTATTACTTTCTGTGAACAATCCAAAATAAGACTACAATTGAGCAAAGATCTTTTTATATGTAATTCATCTAATTTTCATTTTGGCGTCCCAAAGTTCTTTGCTGGAAGAAAGAAAAAGAAAGAAGAAGAAAAAGAAAAGACAAAATATATATAAAAAGGAATAGAAGGAGCTCGAAATTTATTTTGTGGTGAATACAAGTATGATTACAAAATTATCTCTTACTCTTATGGTTACAAAAATACCCTCTCTTTTTTCTGTTATCTATTTTTTTTCTACAGTAATTATCAAAACCACAAATCATGAGCATTTTCTTCTGTTTCATGCAAAATACCAATAAGGGATTTCCAATGAGCAATAAATGTATCAATAAATGTAATTTAACAAGAAAGTTTTTTCTTAATGTAGAAGTATTTATTTAGCCCTCTATTAATAAAATCCTCAGCCCTTACTGCAATGTTTCACCATAATGCTTCTGAAATGGAACTGGCCCTTGAGATCCAAGAAGAAATCTAAGCACACGTCAAGAAAATATTTTGGTATTAGGTAGTGAAGAATTTGATAGATAGTTTATCACTGAATAGCAAATTAGAAAAAAACTGATCTGATGCAAATATTTTATTGCAGCAAAGGGGAAATACTGTACTGGAACATCCTGTCCTTTATTTTTACTGTTTATGAGATCAACCATAACCCTCAACTATTGGCCAACTTCACCCTGGGTTACAATTTATTGGACAATTATTTTGATGCGAGGAGTACTTCTGAAGCCATGGCAGACCTGCTGTCATCTGGACAGGCCAATATTCCAAACTACCACTGTGGGAAGCAGAACAGTTTGTTGGCAATCATCGAAGGCACTCATTCTGATACTTCTAAGCAGATTTCAACCATGTCAGAAATCTACAAAATCCCACAGGTATGACAATAATGTCTGGCTGGAAAAAGCATGTTCATTTGAAGTTGGTCTGGAACAGGTTTTGAACATGTTAAGTGAACATGTAAAAATATTGTATGACTCAGTGGGAAAGGAACTGTGGATATGTGATGCTTGAACAATGGGAAAATATGTGGATGAAAGGTTTAAAATTCACACTGAACTATAATTTAAAAGAAAATGTTTATAAGATGATGTATTGTTGGTATTTAACACCGGATAAGTTAATTAGAATGTATAAAGGTATTTCAAATTAATATTGGAAATGTAAAAGTAAAGAAGGGATCTTTTATCATTTATGGTGGACATGTGATAAAGCAAATAAATTTTGGAGTAAGATTCATATTTTAATACAGAAAATTGTTAAAACGAGGATAAAGATGAAACCAGAAACTTTTCTTTTGCCTTTAATGGGAAAAAGACTTTGGGGGAAAATGGAACTTTGATCTTATATATGTTGATGGAAGCAAGACTATTGTATGCATAAAAATGGAAGGACATTTCAAGTTCCACCATGGACAAATGGCTACAGAAGCTGATGGAGTTGGCAGAGATGGCTAAATTGACTGTTTTGATCAAAGAAAAGAAGTACTTTTGTTGCTACATGGAGAACTTCTGTACTTTGTACTTAAGGTGGAAAAAAATGAAACTTTGATTTTGGGTTTTGCTAATTAGATTGATTTGTTGTTATAGAAATGGCTAGTTAATATTATTACGGAAAAGTAAAAAGTTGAGATTTGATGTTAATGCTTTATTCTACTGCAACTGAGAGTTGGAAGTTTTTTTCTTCCTCCTTTCATCACTTTCCCCCCTCTGCTCCCCATGTATTTTATTGTATTTTATTCTATAATCTAATAAAATGTTTAAAAATTTAAAAAATAAAAAAAATAAAAAGGCACATATGAAGAGCTGTGGTGGCACAGTGGTTAGAATGCAGTACTGCAGGCTACTTCTGCAGACTGCCGACTGCCTGCAGTTTGGCAGTTCGATTCTCACTGGCTCAAGGTTGACTCATCCTTCTGAGAGCAGTAAAATGAGGACCCAGATTATTGGGGCAATATGCTGACTTTACACCACTTAGGGCTGTAATTCAGTACATTATTATAAAAGTAAAATGCTATGGATTTAATCCCATTTTATTAAAGATACTACAAGTTATGGAGTTCTTGATGCTAAGAAGCAATATTTCCAATAGTATAGGTCAAGTTAAGTGGGGTTTTTTTGTTTGTTTTATTAACAGTACCTTATCTTCTCCGATCATAATTAAAATTTGGATTTTTTAAATAAATGGAAGGAATATAAAGTTGGCTTATTTGATTAAAAGAGATATGTTGTTATCTCTAGTAACCCTTAATGGACTTTTGCTGATCAAGACTAAACATCAAGGCTTTAAGTTTATGTTTATAGACCAATGATGGGATATGGGAAAAAGAGATAATTTGTATTTTAAGAGAAGGTGATGTTATTAAAATTATTTATACTTATTGTGATGAAGGAGGGTCATTTCTTTATATATTCCTTTTTCTTTACCATATTCTTATTTTTTTTCTTTTTTAATTCTATTCTTTTATGCACTTCCTATTTTTTATTTTTTGTATTACTATTTATCTTCTAGCTATAATTTTTAATTAAATTACTATTTAAAATATTGGATGTTGCAATCCTGCTTGCAGCTAAGAAGAAAAAGGAAAAAAGATGGTCTTGCTAGGAGGTGTCTGTCTTTTGATTTCTGGATACAAGCTGTCACCCAGGGATCCTGCAAGATCTCAACCTTTATGTATCATGAGGTCAACAAATCATTTGTTGACTCCTTAATGCAGGCAAGCAAATAACTGAGGTTTGTCATAGAAACCAGGGACCAAGGCAAAGACCTGTCTTATCCCTTCCTCTGTAGGTCAGCTATGGTTTTGTTTCTCAGACTTTGAATGAGAAAAATCAGTTCCCGTTCATGTACCGGATGGTCCCCAAAGAAGAACATTTCTACCAAGGGATTGCCAGGATGCTCCTGCATTTCAGATGGAATTGGATTGGTCTCATTACTCCAGACTCTGAAAATGGAGAGAGATTCATCAGGACCTTTGTCCCAGTGCTCGTTCAGAATGCAATTTGTGCAGTTTTCATATACCGCTCCCCCGTTTTAACCAAAGAAAGAATAAGCTTTGAATTTGAAGTATTTCGTCTCTGGAACAATGTCAGTGTGCTGATTTATTATGGGGAATATCGTTTTTTCTATGGCACAATATGGCTTATGCAAGCTATAATTGAAAAATTCATCAAGCCCATTGTGGGTAAAGTCTGGGTGACCACTGCTTCATGGGATCTCTCCTTGAACCTAGATCTTAATATTTTGCTTGCCCAGCAAACACATAGCTTCCTTTCCTTCTTAATCCACAGAAAAAAAGAGGTGAACTATGATGCGCCTCGGAAAATCTTAAGGGCTTTGAGCCATTTTCAGAGGAAGGCATTTAACTGCTTATATTCAAAGCATGGGCTATCAAAGAGAGGAAGGATACGGTGTCAAGAGAAAGAAAACCTGGAGTCTCTGCCTAAAGAGGTGGTTGAAAAAAACCTGTCTTTAGACAGCTACAACATCTACAGCATCCTCCAGGCTCTGGCGCATGCCTTAAATGCTGCACATTTATCAAGATCCAGACAAAAGAGAATGGTCCATAATGGCAGGCAAGCTCCGTTGAGTATTCAGTCATGGCAGGTATTGATTTTTCCTTCTCCATCAAATTGCTGAAAAAATAATCAGTATTCTGGTTCATGATGAGCTTGGTGGACTCGGAAAGCATTTCTCCCTGATCCATTCCATATTCTCTGTTGACAGAAGACCGACCCCGATCCATCCCACAGCTGTTCTTTTCTACCCCAAAAAATATTTTCCACTTACCAAATTTGCGGATGATACTAAGCTGGCAGGAATAGCTAACATCTAGAAGATAGGATCAAGATCCAGATGGATCCTGACAGACTTGAACACTGGGCCCTATCTAACAAAATGTAATTCAATGTAGAGAAAAGTAAAGTCCTATACTTAGGCAAGAAAATCCAAAAGCAGACATATAGACTGGGTGAAACCAGGCTCAATAGCAGTAACTGTGGGAGGGCTCTTGGACTCTTCATGGACAACCTGTTAAATATCAGCCAGCAGTGTGTGGCGGAGCCAAAAAAGCCAATGCAATCCTAAATTGCATTAACAGAGGGATACAATCAAGATCAAGTGAGGTACTAATACCAGTCTCTAAAGCTTTAATAAGACCACACCTAGAATACTGCATCCAGTTTTGGTCACCACAGTATAAAAAGGATGTTGAGATTCTAGAAAAAGTGCAGAGAAGAGCAACCAAGATGATTAAGGCACTAGAGGCTAAAACTTATAATGAACAGTTGCTGGAACTAGGAATGTCTAGTTTAATGAAAAGAAGGATTAGGGGAGACGTGATAGCAGTCTTCCAATATTTGAGGGGCTGCCGCAGAGAGGAGGAAGGGGGTCAAGCTATTTTCCAAGGCACCCGAAGGCCAGGCAAGGAATAATGGATGGAAACTGACCAAGGAGAGATTCAACCTAGAAATAAGGAGAAACTCTCTGACAGTGAGAACAATCAACCAATGGAACAGCTTGCCTTCAGAAATTGTGGGAGCTTCATCACTGGAGACTTTCAAGAAGAGATTGGACTGCCGTTTATCAGAAATGATGTAGGGTCTTCTGCTCGGGTGGTGGTGATGTTGAACTAGATGACCTTCCAATTCTGTTAATCTGAATCTGAATCTACACTTCATTGGTGACACTACATCTGGAGTTTGCAAAGTTTTGGGCATATATTTTCAAAAGTGAAAATAGAGTCAGAAGAGGTGACAAAGATAAGGGATGTTTGAGGATATGATAAAGGATTTGGTGAAGGAACCTGGAATCCCCAGTCTGGAGAAAAGACAACTGAGATATTATCTCAGTGTCACAAATGTGCCATAAGGAAGATGGTTTGCAACTCTTCTCCATGGCCATAGAAATTAGGACTAAAAAAATAGGTTTTACATTGTGGTTACCTAGATTTTGTTAAAGAACAAGGAAAAACTTCCTAATTGTAAGATCCATGCAACAGTCTACTCATGGAAATTGTCCATTGTTCATCTCAGGAGGTTTTTGAGAAGAGGCTGGACAGCTATTTCTTGAGGATTGGTTATCCTGCACATTCACTGGTTTGCATAAGGTCAACTTTGTGACCTTTTCCAACTCCATGGTCTTATGATCCAATAAAGAAGTCTTGTCTAGTTCATCCCTTCTCTGGTTGCTATTGAAGAAACCAGCTTCCAATTCTAATGTTCACTTCTGTTACAATTGGGCATATAGCGACACCAATTTACTGATTCTTGGACTGAGCTAGCTGCATGACTTATTGGGAGAATGGTCAAAAGAAAAAATTGGGAACAAGAAGGGAAGCCTATCTGTTGTGGCCTGTCGGCTGCCGGCCCCTCCAGCAGCCAAATTAGGAGGAGGAGGCATGGAAGTCAGGGTCAGCATCAAGGCAACCTGAGAGCTTTGAGGGAGAAGTGGGAATGGAGCTGGCAGAGAGAGAGAGAGACAGACAGACAGACATAAGAGTTTGTTATGTTGGAAAATTAAAATTTCAAGGGGACAGGACTGAACAATCTCATGGGTTTCCTGCTTTTGAACACTGACATTATTTTTCCCACCATTCCAGCTTCACTCTTTCCTAAGAAATGTCCACTTTTACAATACTTCCATAGATGGCGTGTATTTGGATGAAAAGGGGGAACTGGTTGCTGCGTATGACATCATGAAATGGATAGTGTTTCCCAACCAGTCCCTTGGAGCAGTCAAGTTTGGCAAGATAGACAGACAAAGGGGATTCAATGAGATGAAATTCACTCTTTACCAGAATGTCAGAATCTGGACCAAACGGTTTAACCAGGTAGGGACTAATAGAACAATTTGTAATGCATGTAGATTAAAGGGTGAAGATATCAATAAGATTTTTCGTGGGGTCCATAGACTTTCCCTCTGATGTTTTCTCTCAGTTGTGGCAAGGAATCATTTAGGTCACCAAATCAGCATTACTATTGACTGACGACAGGCCTGTTTCCCAAGCTTTGGTCACTTCCGCTGTTTTGTGCCTGCTCGTCCAACAATCTTAGTAGTTGCAAAATTGAATATATGCCCTTGTTGCAATGTGAGGCTGCTGATGAGCTTGGCTCTCTTCGTCTGGCCATTTGCCTGTGTTTTTGCAATCTGGTGGTTAGCTTCCTCCCTGTCTCTTCTACCTAGTCAGAGGGATTGCTTCTGCATGGATTGATTGAAGCCTGGGAAACAGGCTTCAATCAAACAGTAAAAAAAAAATAAAGCTATCCAATCAAAAAATAAAACTTCCCCAGTGAAGTTTTGTTGGTCACTCTCCTCTCTTCTGTTCCCTTGGCAAACTCCTGTTGGTTCTCCCTGCTCACCTCATCATAATAGGTGCAGAAGCTACCTAATTATGCGTGGACAGCCACCCTGAATTTTCCTTTTCTCTCCGTAATTTCCATGATCAGCACCTAACACTATTTCATCTTCCTTGTTTTAGGTCCTTCCTCAGTCCAGGTGTACTAAAAGCTGTCATCCTGGACAGGCCAAGGTGGTTTTGGAAGGAAAGGTCCCTTGCTGCTATGCTTGCTCTTTGTGTGCAGCTGGAACCATCTCCACTCAGGAAGGTGGGTAACCCCAGTGTGTTTGTGTGTGTGTGTGTGTGTGTGTGTATTCACTTTCCAAAGCCAGAGATGCTCACTAGTCACTGTGGGCCTGCCATTCATTCTGAGCCCTCTTACTGAAAAAGGGAGCTCTCTTACCCTGTAATCCTAGATGAAAATTGAGATTAATTTATTCATTTGTTTATTTAATTTATAATCTGTCTGGCTCATATAATTTCAAGGCAATATAACTAAACAATATAAAAAGAGCATTAAAGAAAAGAGAAAAAAAACATGCTTCCAGAGAAAGAACATTACCTCAAATAAACCACTCCTCTCCAGGGCTTGCCTGGGGATGGGCAGGTTGTGGACTCTATGAATCTGTGGTGGGGGGATGGATGTCATTCTAGAGGTCAAGCAATACACCAAAGCAGGTGCCTTTCTAGGCTTCCAGCAGGTGGCACTTTTTAATCAATGAGATGTGCAATACGCCAACTCTGTTAAATTGGATAGAATGAGCAGCAGCCAAAGAAAACAGATAGTCCTTTAGATAACTTGGCTACACCAAGTGACACAAACACATATTCACATACACATACAGAGAGGGGGAGAGAGAGGGAGAGAGATGGGGAGAGAGGGATAGAGAGAGGGGGGTAGTGGTGGTGGTGGTCTGTAATTAATTAGTCAATTGCCTGATGGAAGAAGTTTTCTTTATGGCTGGAAAATGGATTTCCATTACAAATGTATGTACTGTATGTATGTATGTATGTATGTATGTACAGTATATATGTATGTATGTATGTATGTACATATGAGTTCTTCTATATATAATGTCTATAGAATACTGCTTGGGTGTGATATACTCTTAACAAAAATTTTAGAAACAAAAGTTTAAAATGCCATCTGCTTGATACATGGGATCCAGATTTTGAAGCTATTTGACACCTGAAGTTTTATATCTGATTTTAAGAAAGATGAACAATCAATTAAAGTATCATGTAGCCAGGTTTTCTAGGAGCCAACGTGAAGAAGTTCACTCAAATTAGCCAGTATAATAAATAACTCTCAGAGAATAAAGTAATTCTTAGAGATTAGATTTTAAATCATAATTTACAATTTATACAATAAATACAATTTACAAAGTCCATGGCTCAATTCCAACAGCACATTAAAATAAATTGAGGCTATAGGGCCAGCTTTAGAACAGATAAACCTGGAGGAAATCTATATATATGGTTGCCAAGATTCAACATCAACGGGATAATAATCATCAATCATGTTTACTGTTAATAAGATGAGGATTCATTTATTAAGGTGGTATGATGCTAAATCTTTCCAGACTCACAGTGGCTTATAACAATGGGAGTTAAGATGGTGCAGGGAGATGAAATTTAATTTCCTGCTTAGTTTTTTATGTCACATCAGAATTTTCTTCCAAGGTTTATTCTGTGCCCAGGATGTGAGTTCTGCATCATTAACCAAGAACATCTTACAGAGGGAAGAGCACAAAGATGAAATTCAGTGAATATTACTGCTTCAATTAAGCAGTTCATTTGCTTTAACTTATCATCCTTAAAAAAACAGAAGACATAATGCATTGATCACACTATGTATTCCATAGGATTAATAAGAGCTGTGGTGGCACAGTGGTTAGAATGCAGTATTGTGGGCTAATTTTGCCACCTGCCAAAAGTTCGATTCTCACTGGCTCAAAGTTGACTCAGCCATCCTTCCAAGGTCGGTAAAATGGGGACCCAGATTGTTGGGGGCAAGAAGCTGACTCTGTAAACTGCTTAGACAGGGCTGTAAAACACTGTGAAGTGATATATAAGTCTAAGGCTCTTGCTATTTTATTCTGAATGCCAATAAGGGTTTTTGTGCCTTTTATGGCCTTTACACTAACTATTTTAATTTAAGAAGACATAGAATTGATGCCAGTGATTCTAAAACCGTTCATCAACTTCTTAGATGCAAGTGATTGCCACAGATGTCCAGAAGATCAGCATCCGAACAAAGGTCAATATCAATGTGTCCCTAAGATTATAACTTTCCTGTCGTATGAAAAATATTTGGGCATCATCCTCGCTTCCTTGGCTTTATTCTTATCACTAATCACCAGCTTTGTGTTAGGAATCTTCATTAAATTTCTACAAACTCCAATCGTTAAGGCAAATAACCGGGACCTCTCCTATATCCTCCTCATCGCCCTCCTGCTTTCCTTTTTGACCTCCTTCCTGTTCATTGGCCAACCGAAGAAAGTTACCTGCCTTCTCCAACAAACCACATTTAGCATTATCTTCACAGTTGCTGTTTCTTCAGTTTTGGCCAAAACATTAATGGTGGTACTGGCCTTCCTGGCCACAAAACCAGGAAACAAAATCCAGAGATGGTTGGGAAAGAGTTTGGCCAACTCTATTGTTTTTTCTTGCTCTGGTCTCCAAGCTCTCATCTGCATTATCTGGTTGGCGGTTTCTCCTCCATTTCCTGATTCTGACATGCACTCGCAGCCTGAACAGATTGTCCTGAAGTGCAATGAAGGCTCTGTCATCATGTTTTACAGTGCCCTTGCTTACATGGGCTTCCTGGCTGCCATCTGCTTCACAGTGGCTTTTCTAGCCAGGAAGCTACCTGGGGCCTTCAATGAAGCCAAGCTGATCACCTTCAGCATGCTGGTCTTCTGCAGTGTCTGGATCTCCTTCGTGCCAACCTACCTGAGCACCAAAGGGAAATACATGGTGGCTGTTCAGATCTTCTCCATTTTGTCCTCCAGTGCTGGCCTTTTGGGCTGCATCTTCATCCCCAAGTGCTACATTATTATCTTAAGGCCTGATTTGAATACAAAAGAACAAATAACAGGAAAAAAATAAGCATGTCAACCATTAGAAAAAAAACTCCTTAGTGTTTTATTATCTGATTTGTTCCCTTGCTCTAAACTGTAGTTTGGCTTGCACTTGAGTTCCAATGCTGTTTATAGGAAACTGTTCTCCTTTTCAATCAAACTGATAGCTTGCTTGCACATTATTAAGAGTCTGGAAGGCATTTTCTCTAAGCGGTTTACAAAGTCAGCCTATTTCCCTCAATAATCTGTGTCATTTTACCTACTTCGGAAGGAAGGAAGGCTGAGTCAACCTTGAGCTGGTAGGAATCGAACTCTGGCACTCAGCAGATTTAGCCTGCAATACTGCATGTTAACCACTGCACTACCACAGGTCTTGGCTTATCTATTAAAATATAATTAGAGAGACAGTGTCAGAAGGCAAATAACTAACTTGAATGAATACTGGTAAGATTTTTTTGCAATTTATGTAGTGAAGTACAAATACTTATCTGCACAAATGATGTCTGCAGATAATTACCCACTGGTCCTTTTTGTGTGAATCTTCCTCCTGAGGAAGGAAGATGTGGAGATTCAACTCCAGGGAGTGCTGAAGAATATCCTGAATTTCCAACAGATAGTCGCTTGGGTTTATTCAGAGTTAGATGTTGACATGAATACTGGCCTAGTAGAGATGCCCATTTCATATCTTTGCCCAGTTATCTAGGAACAGTTTAATCACATAGCTCCTGAGGAAGAATCCTATGGAATATGAGCTTGGCTACTTGTGCTTTAGATCCACATCTCCCCGGCTAGTTAAGGTCTCCTGGGTGGTAACATGAGGGTGGGGCTGGCAGTAGTAAGTGCTTCTTTGTGGAGGGAGTGGTGGCTTGGTACTTAAAGGAGGCTTTGCTTCACCTCATTCTTAAGAAGCCATCACAAGAACCCACCCAGTTGGAGAACATTTGTCCTATCTCCAGCCTCCCCTTGTTGGGGATGACAATTTGGTCACATTGCAGTTTCAAGGGATCCTGGATGAAGTCAGGACTCAGATGTGGACATGAAAACTATTAGTTGTGGGTTTTGATGTTATTTGGTGGGACCAAGATGGAGCTAATGTGTCAATTTTCATTCTACATAACCTGCAGATGCCTTCAATACTACCTACCATGATATCCTTCACCAATGGCTCCAGGGATTGAGAGTGGGGGCACTGTGTTGTCCTGATTCACTTCCTCCTTTCAAGGCCGTTTTCAGGTGGTGTGGATCAGGGGTAAGAGGTCCAATGTCCAGCCCCCGTTTTGTGGGGGTCTTTCAAAGGTTGGTGCTCTCCCTGCTCCTGTTTAACATCTACATGAAACCACTAGGCAAGATCATCTATCACCATGTCACCTGTATGCCAATGATACTCAGCTGTACATCTCTGCCTGTGATGAGTTAAGCAATGCTGTGATCCCCCCTCTCTTGGTGCATGAAAGCTGTTGAGGTCTGGACGGGGAACCACAGGCTAAAAATGAACCTGGCAAGATGGAGTGGCTTTAATTTAGGGATTCTTTAGCTTTTGGAGAATTACCATCTTTGGCCGTGGATGAGGATTGATAGCCAAATCTGGCCCTAGGTTCTGCCTCAGTTTACCTTCCCCATAAGTAACCAAGTCGTAAGATGATTTAAAAGCAATTTATTAGGGTAACCCTGATAAAGTAGGATCTCCCTATGAAAAGGGAGAACCCTGAGACCCATCTTACATTCCTTTTTAAAGTAAGCAGAAAAAATGCAAAAGGAAAGTTGATTGGACAGGATAAATAAAACCTCTTTGCATAGGAAGTCAGTTATGATGTCGGGTGGGGTGGGGTGGTAAATTGTAAGGAAAAAGGTTGTTTGGAGTTCGTAAAAAGACAAACCAGACCCCTATTTGTACCAACAAATTTTTCTTATCAGGATATAGTCTCCAGCCAGTTTATCTTTTCCATTTAGGAATGTTAAAAGCAATTGATCAATCCATACAGCAATAGGATAAAAAGTTTTTGTGCATTCCAGTCTGTAATGAGACTTAACACTCTTTTAAAAGAGAGAGAAAAATATATTAGATTAAAATACAAAGTAACTACAGGTAGTCTTTGATTTATGACCACAGTTGAGCCCATTTCTGTTGCTAAGTGAAACTTTTAATTGAATTCTTCCCCATTTGATGACCTTCCTTGCCACCGTTGTTAAATGAATCATTACAGTTGTTAAATTAGTAACATGGATGTTTAGTGAATCTGGCTTTCCCATTGACTTTGCTGATCAGATGGTCACAAATGGTGATCACCTATATCCCGGGACACTGCAACTGTCATAAATAGGAGTCAGTTGCCAAGTGTCTGAATTTTGATCAAGTAACTATGAAGATGCTACAATGTTTGTGTAAAAAATGGTCATAAATCACTTTTTTCAGTGACATAACTTTGAACGGTCACTAAACAAACTGTTGTTAAGTCAAGGACTACCTGTATGTTAGTTAACATGTTACAAAATCCATGTCATGTGCCTCTCAGGTTGCACTAGACTAACCCAGTTCATAATCTGGGGGTTCTCCTGGACTCGTGACAACTGCTCGAGGAGATGATAGTCGTGGATAGGAGATCCTTTGCACAACTACAAACTGTACACCTGTTATGCCCTTACCTGGACTAACATGTCCTTCTCACAGTCATTCATGCAATGATCACCTCCTTTCTGGAATATTGTAAAGTGCTGTAGGTGAACTGGCCTTTGAGTATCCAAAAGGTCCAGTTGATTCAAAATGTAGCAGCTCAAACAATTTTGCACAAGCTGAGACTTGCATCTCTTTTCTGGGTGGGAGTGGCACCAGGTGCCAATTTGTTTCTGGGTACACTCAAGGTGCTGGTTATAACCTATAGGGTTTGAGCCAGGCTATTTGAAGGACTACTTCAATCCACAAGGACAGCGAGGTAGGTCTCATCTATTATAGCCTTGGTGGCACAATGAATCGAATGCAGTATTGCGGGCTGACTCTGCTCACTGCCAGGAATTCGATCCTGACCAGTTCAAAGTTGACTCAGACTTCTAAGGTTGGTAAAATGAGGACTCAGATTGATGGGGGCAATAGGCTGACTCTGTAAACAGCTCCGAAAGTGCTGTGGAGCACTGTGAAGCGGTATATAAGTATAAGTGCAATTGCTATTGCTACATATAGTGAGACTACAAAAAGGGGCCTTCTCAGTGGTGGCCCCTTCCCTATGGAATATCATTTCCCTGGAGGTACCGTTTTCCCAAAAATAAGACCTCCCTGGATAATAAGTCCAATTGGGCTTTTGAGTGCATGTGCTAAAATAATCCCTCCCCTGAAAATAAGCCCTTCTCAAAAATATTGCAACACAGCAGCAGCCATGAGGTGACCACACTTGCTGCCTCCTGCACCTCAAAAATAATAAGACCTCCCTGAAAATAAGGCCAAGTTCTTATTTCGGGTATCAAAAGGAAATAAGACCCTGTCTTATTTTGGGGGAAACACAGTATGATTGTCCCCATCTTGTTGCTTTTCCCAAAGGCTCTGAAGGCCTAGTTTGTCAGCCTGGGAACCCTGAATGGAGACGGAGCCAAACAAGTATTGGTTTGATTGTGTTGCTGCTGCCACTAGGAAAGGAGGGGGAGGTATGGATTTTTATGTTGTAAGATATCTGGAGTCACCTGTGTGTGAGTTGGGCGACCATATAAATTTATTGAATAAAATAAATAAAATTTGCATCATTGATTGCTGGATTTTGGGTGAAACAGTAGTGCTTGCTTAACAACAGTAATCAGGACCAGCAACTCCTTTGCTAAGCAACACAGTTCTAAAGCATGACATCGTGTGATTGTGCCAACTAACAACAGGAATTGTGGAATCCCTGTTGCCATCATGGAGTGAATCCCATGTAGTCACAGTGTCCCTTGGTCATGTGATCATTATTTAGGACCTTCTGCCAGCTTCTCCATTGTCTTTGCTTGATGGAAACCAGCAGTGAAATTGGAGATGGGTAACTATATAAACTGAATATATACCTGAAGGCAGGACAAGAAACAATGGATGGAAACTAATCAAGGAGAGAAGCAACCTGGAACTAAGGAGAAACTTCCTAACAGTGAGGACAATTAACCAGCGGAACAGCTTGCCATCAAAAGTCGTGGTTACTCCAACACTGGGTACTTCCAGCTGTATTCTGATTCTCATTCTGATTTATCATGTTTCTGAGGTACCACAATTCACCGACAATATTCATACGGCTTTCCTCATCCATGGATCTTTTTATGAGAAGTAAGATTACTACTCATACTGAAACTCTTTCCACACTCCATGCTTTTATAAGGTTTTTCTCCTGTATGCGTTCTTCTGTGGCAAGTTAGAGAATAGCTAATACTGAAACTTTTTCCACACGCTGTGCATTTATAAGGTTTCTCACCAGTGTGATCCTTCTATGGCAAGTAAGGGAAGAACTAATAGTGAAGATTTTTCCACATTCCATGCATTTGTATGGTTTCTCTCCTGAGTGGATCCTTTTGTGGGAAGTAAGATCACTGCTCGTACTGCAGCTCTTTCCACACTCCATACATTTATACAATTTCTCTCCCATGTGGATCCTTTTGTGGGAAATAAGGGAACTGTTCATACTGAAGCTCTTTCCACATTCAGTACATTTGTAGGGTTCCCCCCACTGTGAATTATTTTGTGGGATGTAAGATTACTATTCTGAGTAAAGCTTTTTCCACATTCCGTACATTTATAGGATTTCTAGGGTGAATTGTTTTATGGGAGGTAAGGGAACTACTTTTACTGAAGCATTTTCCACACTCTATGCACTGATACATTTTCTGCCCTTTGTGGATATTTTTATCTGAAAAACCCTTATTGAAGTTTTTTCCACATTCTACACATTTTGATGTTTTTGGACCACCGTGAATTCTTTTATGGGAAGTAAGGTTACTGCTCATGCAGAAGCTTTTACCGCACTCCACGCATTTGTACTGTTTTTCCCCCGTGTGGATCCTTTTATGAGAAGTTAGAGAACTGTTCATACTGAAGCATTTTCCACACTCCACACATTTGTACACTGCATTCAGTTTTGGTCACCATGATGTAAAAAACATGTGGAGTCTCTAGAAAGAGTGCAGAGAAGAGCAACAAAGATGATTAGGGGACTGGAGACTAAAACATGAAGAACGGTTGCAGGAACGGTATGCCTAGTTTAATGAAAAAAGGACTAGAGGAGACATGATAGCAATGTTCCAATATCTCAAGGGCTTCCACAAAGAAGAGAGAGTCAAACTATTCTCCAAAGCAGCAGAGGGCAGGACAAGAAGCAATGGGTGGAAACTAAACAAGGAGAGAAGCAACTTAGAATTGAGGAGAAATTTCCTGACAGAACAATTAATCAGTGAAAAGACTTGCCACCAGAAGTTGTGAATACTCCAACACTGGAAGTTTTAAAGATGATGTTGGATAGCCATTTGTCTGAAGTGGTGTAGGGTTTCCTGCCTAAGCAGGGAGTTGGACTAGAAGACCTCCAAGGTCCCTTCCAACTCTGCTATTCTATTCTAATCTGAGCCAAGGTGGCGCAGTGGTTAAATGCAGCACTGCAGGCTACTGCTAGATCAGCAGGTCAGCGGTTCAAATCTCACCGGCTCAGGGTTGACTCAGCCTTCCATCCTTCCGAGGTGGGTAAAATGAGGACCCAGATTGTTGGGGGCAATATGCTGACTCTCTGTAAACCGCTTAGAGAGGCCTGGAAGGCCTATGAAGCGGTATATAAGTCTACTGCTATTGCTATTGCTATAATCTAAATCCCACGACTGGTTCTCTGTATCCCCAGATCGGAGCCAATCCAGGATCTGCAGGGAAACAGTCTAGTGGAGCTGGATCAATCTGGGCTTTGCCTTTTTGCACACCCTTCTCGCACACCTCCATCGCTTGGCTGCAGGATGAAACTATCCCACCTGCCCCCTTTCCTCATCCCCATCGCCATTCTCATCCAGGCACCTGAAAGCAATCGTTGCAAAAAGAAAAGAGGAAAGCATCACGAGGAAAAAGAAGATTGCAAACCCCAGGCTTTTCCCCCTGCAAGCTCGGCGCTTCGATCTCCAAGACAGGCAGCTATGGTTTCCCAAGGCCGGCAGGTAAGCGCAGGTGCTGCAGCCTCCCTTGCCGGCCAGCTGCCCCTTGGTCTCCAGGAAGGGTTAAAGGGAGAGAGTGCTGCTTCCTAGAAGAATCACCCCGAAGGGAGGGGGGCTATCACTTCCTGCCCTCTCTTGAAAATCCTAAGGTGGGGGTCCCTCCAGGCAAAAAGCTCTTTGGTTGCAGGCTGTTCTGGGTTGGGGAAGAGGGGAGCTTCTTTGCCAGAGACACCCACCTAGAGGTTCCCGAGTGCAATGGCAGGGGGGAAATGGGGGTAGGGTGGGATGAGAGGAGAGATAGAACGTAACAGAATGTAATAGAATAGCAGAATTGGAAGGGACCTTGGAGGTCTTCTAGTCAAATCCCCTCCATAGGCAGGAAACTCTACCATTTCAGACAAATGGTCGTCCAATTACTTCTTAAAAACTTCCAGTGTTGGAGCATTAACAACTTCTGGAGGCAAGTTGTTCCACTGATTAATGGTTCTGTCAGGAAATTTCTCCTTAGTTCTAGGTTGCTTCTCTCCTTGATTAGTTTCCACCCATTGCTTCTTGCTTTGCCCTCGGGTACTTTGGAGAATAACTTTTCTCTCTCTTCTCTGTGGCAGCCCCCCGAGATATTGGAAGACTGCTATGATGGCTCTCCTAGTCCTTTTCATCAGACTAGACATACATAGAGCCGAGGTGGCACAGTGGTTAGAGTGCAGCACTGCAGGCTACTTCAGGTGACTGCTAGTTCGGCAGTTTAACTGTTCAAATCTCACCGGCTCAGGGTTGACTGAGCCTTCCATCCTTCCGAGGTGGGTAAAATGAGGACCCGGATTGTTGTTGGGGGCAATATGCTGACTCTGTAAACCGCTTAGAGAGGGCTGAAAGCCCTATGAAGCGGTATATAAGTCTAACTGCTATTGCTATTGCTATTGCTACCCAATTCCAGCAACCGTTCTTTGTATGTTTTTGCATCCAGTCCCCTAATCATCTCTGTTGCTCTTCTCTGCACTCTTTTCTAGTGTCTATATTGTACAACCATATCATTGCTCAGAGTAACGCCTGTAGTTTAAATAAGGAGACTGGAGGAGATGGGGAGGGGAGCCAATAGCTTTTCTGCATTGTTTCACATATTTTAGGAATAATAAGAGTTGAAAGGAACCTTGGAGCCCCCTGCTCAGGGTATGTCTAGTAGTTGCATGAAAAGAAGGACCAGGGGAGACATGATAGTAGGGTTCTGATATCTCAGGGGCTGCCACAAAGAAGAGGAAGTCAAGCTCTTCTCCAAAGCACCTGAAGGCAGGACAAGCAGCAACAGGTGGAGACTAATCAAGGAGAGAACCAACTTAGAACTAAGGAGAAACTTCCTGACAGTTAGAACAATTAATCAATGGAACAACTTGCCTTAAGAAGTTGTGAATGCTCCAACATTGGAAGTTTTCAAGATGTTGGATAACCATTTGTCTGAAATTCCGTTCGTGTGAGTGGAGGGCACACACACCCGCCACTCATACAAAGACGTGCTGGACTGCCAAGCTGGAAAACCTGGGGACTTAGAGAAATCTTCAGAGCAGATTGAAAGTAATCTGCTAGCTCCCTAACCCTAACCCACAACTTCTGGAGACAAATCTTTTCACTGGTTAATTATTCTCACTGTTAGGAAATTCCTCCTTAGCTCTAGGTTGTCCCCTTCTGATCTGCTTATCAGGTTACAAAAGGGGAATTACATGACTGCATAACATTGCAACTGTCATAAATATTTAACAGATGCCAAGCATCTGAATTTTAGTTGTGACGATGGGAATGCTGCATTGGTCATAACTTGAAAAATGGTCATAAGTCATTTTTTCCCCAGTGTTGTATCTTTGAGTAGTCACTAAACAAATGGTTGTAAGTCACGGACTACCTGTATGATATCTTGATTATGTTAAAAATTAAAAATTGTACCAACGTACATAACTTTGTTGTTGTTGTAGTTGCGAAGTCCAATGCTCAACGTTTTTAAGAAGATGTTGGATATCCATTTGTCTGAAGTGGTGTAGGGTTTCCTGCCTAAGCAGGGGGTTGAACTAGAAAACCTTCAAGGTCCCTTCTAACTCTGTTATTCTAAATTCTAAGTCGTGTCCAACGTATCGCGACTTCATGGACAACATTCCTCCAGGCCTTCCTGTCCTCTACTACCCTCTGGAATCTATTTAAACTCACGCTGATTGCTTCGGTAACTCCATCCAGCCATCTTATTCTCTGTCATCTCCTTCTTCTTTTGCCCTCAGTCTTTTCCCAGCATGAGGCTCTTCTCCAGTGAGTCTTTCCTTCTCATCAGGTGGCCAAGTATTTGAGTCTCATCTTCAGGATCTGGTCTTCTAAAGAGCAGTCAGGATTGATCCCATCTAGAGCTGACTGGTTTGATCGCCTTGCAGTGCAAGGGACTCGCAGGAGTCTTCTCCAGCGCCTGAGTTCAAAGGCCTCCATTCTTTGGCGCTCAACCTTTCTTACAGTCCAACTTTCACAGCCATACATTGCAACTGGGAAAAACCATAGCCTTATAGGAACTTTTGTTGCTAGGGTGATTTCTCTGTAAAATAGCTAAGAACAGCTGAAAGCCTTGAGTGACATCTAAGAAGGCAGGGAAGTGTTGAATCTACACAAACCTTCGTAATATATAAATATTTGGCTTCACATCTTGCATGAATTCAGAAAACTTGAATTGGCTGGCACTAATATCAATTTTTATTTCATATCCATTTACAGGTATGCAGAGTCCGGACAAAACAATAAAATGTAATAACATAATGAACTAAGATCAGCAATATAACAACTTATCAATTTATTTCCTAGTCCGCTGCAACCATCATGTATGTACTGAGCAGTAACAAATTTCTTCCAGCTTTGTAAAAAGTCCTGCAACAAGAAGCATTTTAAGAGCCTTTTTAAACTTCGAGGGTAACTCAAGCCTCTTGCTCATGTACGTTGGTATATTCTGTGAATTTTGCCAATTTCACACAATGTGATGTTTATCCAAGAAACTAGGGCTGAGCAAGCATACATAAGAGGGTAATGACCCAACATGAGGGTCTGAGGGGTGTCTCAGGAAATTGGGGAGCAGGATTGGGGAACAGGGAGCTCACTCACCTAGCGATTCCAGAGTACACTGGTAGGAAGAAAATGGGGATAAGGTGAGGTGAGCTTTGGAATGAGAACAGAGATGGCAGACTGGAGGGGCTTCAGGAATGGGGAACCAATAGCTTTTCTCCATTGTTTCATAGATCTTACGAATAACAGAATAACAGACGCTTCTGCGTATGTGTAGAGGTGTCCGGGCGGGTGGGTGGAGCCTCCTGCCGCTGCTGCTACCGGTTTGCCTGATCTGGGCCAAACCGGGAACAACCCACCTCTACTTCTCATCCAAGAAGTGAAACGTCATCAAAGAAAAAAACAAAAAAACAAAACAGAAAGTCCAGTTGCCTCTTAAAAAAAGTACCTTTGGGATAAACATGACCAGAGGTGGGATTCACTTACCTTCACTACCAGTTTGCAAATGAGAGTGCATGGGCTTCTACTGAGCATGCGCAGTGCTCACGTTACATCCAAGTAGATGGAAGTCGCCGCTACCTGTTCACGCAATCCGCAGAGAACCGGCTGAATCCTACCACTGATCCATGACTTGGATGACTGAGATCTATAACAAGATCTGTGAGGGGAGGGGTCCCCCATACTGACCTTTTAGAAGAAGGGGCACTAATACTGTTTCCCACACATAATGCATCTCTTTTTCTCAGGTGTAAGAGAATAGGAGTAACAGAAGACCATTCACTACTGAACTTTTTCCCCTGCGTGAACCCTCTTATGAGAAGTGAGGTGACCATTCTGACTGAAACTTTTCCCACATTCTGAACATTTGTACGGTTTCTCCCCTGTGTGGGTCCTTCTGTGGCATGTAAGGGAAGAACTCATTATGAAGCGCTTTCCACATTCTGGGCACTGATACGGTTTCTCCCCTGTATGGATCCTTCTGTGGCAAGTAAGGGATGAGCTGATACGGAAGGTTTTTCCACACTCCAGGCATTTATATGGTTTCTCCCCAGAATGGATCCTTTTGTGGTAAGTAAGATCACTGCTGGTGTTGCAACTCTTTCCACATTCCGTGCATTTATACGGTTTTTCACCCGAGTGGAGCCTTTTGTGAGTGGTAAAGGAAGTCAAGCCATTGAAGCTCTTCCCACACTCTGTGCATTGGTAAGGTTTTTCCCCAGTGTGGATCCTTTTATGGGAAGTAAGGTAACTGTTCATGCTGAAGCTCTTCCCACACTCCGCGCACTTATACGGCTTTAGCCCAGTGTGGATTGTTTTATGAGATGTAAGGTGACTGTTCTTGCGGAAGCTCTTCCCACACTCCCCGCACTGATACGGTTTCTCTCCAGAATGGATCCTTTTATGGGAGGTAAGATTATTATTCCTGCGGAAGCTTTTCCCACATTCCGTGCATTGATACGGTTTTTCTACCGTGTGGATTCTTTTATGGGCATTCAGATTGCTGTTCTTGCTGAAGCTTTTCCCACACTCCGCACATTTATATCTTTTCTCTCTAAGTTCAAAATCTTGGTGTAAAGTAAGAGGAAGGTTCAAACTACACTTTTTATCACTGTCCCTGCATGCAGGTGGAGAGAGGAGAGGTTTTTCCATGTTTCTGTTTAACTGGGTTTCCTTGGGACATTGTGGTCCCCAGAGTTTTTCAGATATATTTCCTCTGATTTCAGTTTCCACTGATTTTGAAGGTTCTACAGCTTGTTTTGTGTAACTCTCAGCCTGTTGTCCATCACCTGCTGGGAACAAAATTAAAGAAGAAAGAACATTTCATGGTTAAGGTACAAATGCAGGGTATTTCTATAGAAATGGTATGAAGATTTTAGATGTGGTGGCTCAGTGGCTAAGACGCTGAGCTTGTCGATTAGAAAAGTTGGCAGTTTGGCAGTTTGAATCCCTAGCACCACGTAACGGAGTGAGCTCCCGTTAATTGTCCCAGCTTTTGCCAACCTAGCAGTTCAAAAGCATGTAAAAAATGCAAGTGGAAAAGTAGGAACCACCTTTGGTGGGAAAGTAACAGCGCTCCATGCACCTTTGGCATTTAATCATGCCGGCCTCATGACCATGGAGACATCTTCTGACAGCGCTGGCTCTTTGGCTTTGAAACGGAGATAAGCATTGCCCCCTAGAGTCAGGAACGACTAGCACATATGTGCGAGGGGAATGTTTATCTTTATAAGCAATAAATGTATGAATACTTTCCTCTTCCATAGAGAGAAAAATATCAGATGGGTATTTCTTTTAATAAATACATCAGCTGGTTACTTTTGAGTAGATAATGTGTTCCAATGCTACGTGAGCCCAGAGGAAAGAGAATTCCTTACCTAAGGAGACAACATTACTTGCATTTTCCAGCATCACCTCCTTGTAAAGAGATTTTTCATCAAAATTCAACATGGCCCACTCTCCGTTGGAGAAAAAAACAGCTACATCTTCAAAGGTTATGGGTTCCTAACACAGAAAGAAAACGTTTCCAATTAATTAATAATTTCAGGAACATTACAAGTTGTCTTTCTTAATGAAAAAAAAAACCAAACCAATGATTCTGCAGGACCTTCAAACCTGTTTTGTGGCTGCATTGCTTAGGAGTCAACTGATGGCAAGATACTGGATCAGGACTCCTACTCTACAACAGTAGCCCCCAACCCTTCAGTACCAGGGACCGGTTCCATGGAAAAAAAAATTCTGGACCGGAGGGAATGTGGTTTTGTGGGTTGCCTGCATCCTGCGGACGGGGGTTTGCATGGCCCAGTTGCTGGTATGCCATGGCCCGGTGCCAATCCATGGACCGAGGGTTGGGATGGGATTCAGCCGGTTTAGATTGGTTTGCGCAAACCGGGTGCTAATTTTACATCTGGTTTGCCGAACCGGTAGTTGCAAGGACTGGTTGGCCCCATCCACCCTACCCCTCCCCTCCCCGAAGTTTCCACATAGCCTGTTTTGGATGCCAGAGCACACACGGATGTTCTAAGAGAGTGAAAAACGGGCCTCTCGGAACTTCCAGAAATCTGAAAACAGGCTCATTTCGGGCTTCCGGAGTCCAGGGGAGGCTGTTTTTACGCTCCCAGAGGCTCGAGAAAAGCCTCCAGAGCCTGCAGAGGGCAAAAACTCCCTCCCTTCTGCCGTGGTGCCAGAGGCTGAGTAGGCCACACCTACCATGGCCATACCCACCCAGCAACTAAGCAGAGAACAGGTTGCTAAAATTTTTGAACCTCACCCCTGGTTGGGGATCCTTGATCTAGAAGGTAGCTACTTCAATGAATTGGTCAGAGAGCCCTGCCTGACAAGTGAACTAGCCAACAAACTCCACTGAACACCTACACGAAGTTGTTTGGAGACATTCTCCAGATAGCAGCAAGAATGCCATAGTTCTGCAGATGACTTAACAACCATAATGGCTTCGATGTTACCTAGTCTGGGTAATGAAACATCTGCAAGGAAACAAGCAAGCCTGAAGAGCACCAAGGACCCCTCATTTCAACCCTGAGCTACAAATATTCTCTGTTATTGATCCCTAATGGTTTTCCCATCAGAATACTGGAAGCTTCTCATGATCCAGAGAGGAAGCTAGAGGAAGCTAATAAAATAAAGGAGATGGCACCAGAAAGGCGATTTGAACCATTAAGAACAGAGTAGGATTCTCTTTGAAGAAATCACATTGGTACTAGGAAGAGCTTACTCCTACCTGAGTTGGAAGTACAACCACTGTTTCTGTGCCACCACAAAAAAGAGAAGATTCCACAGGTAGCATCACTGTTGTACCATTTTCTGAGAAAGTGATAGAAAAAACTAATTACATATTTTAAAAACATCTATCACATAGTCTATCTGGTTGAGTGGTTAAGGACCCAGGCTAGTAACAATGAGACTGTGAGTTCTAGTCCTGGCTTAGCTATGAAAGCTAGCTGAGTGATTTTGGGTAAATTATTCTGTCTCACCCCAACTCACCTCATAGGATTGTTAGGTGGAAAATAGGAGAAGGGAGGTGTGTTGAATATATATTCACCGCCTTAAGTTATTTCTAAAAATAATAAAGGTAGGATATAGCAATAGCAATAGCACTTAGACTTATATACCGCTTCATAGTGCTTTTACAGCCCTCTCTAAGCGGTTTACAGAGTCAGAATATTGCCCCCAACAATCTGTGTCCTCATATAAATAAAGTAAATTAATAATAAAGCAGAATACAATGGCCTTCTTACCTATAAAGCTAAAGTACAGATAGTCCTCGATTTATGACAATTTTCTGTTGCTAGGTGAGACATTTGTTAAATGAACTCGTCCCCCGTTTCATTATCTTTCTTGCCACGGCTGTTAAGTGAATTGCTGCAGTTGTTCAGTCAGTAACAAGGTTGTAAAGTGAATCTGGGTCCCCTATTGAATTTGCTTGACGGAAGGTCGCAAAAGAGGATCACATGACCCTGGGGACACTGCGACTGTCATAAATATGAGTCAGTTGCTAAGCATCCACATTTTGTTCATGTGACAATGGGGATGCTGCAATGGTTGTAAATGTGAAAAACAGTCATAAGTCACTTTTTTTCAGTGATGTAACTTCCAACGGTTGCTAAATGAACTGTTATAAGTCGAAGACTATCTGTATTCTTGAAAAACAAGCTCATGAATAGCTCAGATAGTACAGACTCTTCAGGCTGTCGTATCAGAAGAATCTTTCTGTCAACTTGCAAAACATCCCTGGCCTGCTCTCGAGTTGCCATAGGCAAGAGGAATGGGAAAACGAGCTGCAGCTGCAGCGAAGGAATAACACTTCAGTCAAAACAAAAGCACATCCCAACTATCTCTCTGTTAAGGCCATCTCCACGGTTACTTACAGTGGCCAGAGGGGAGTGATCTCTACAACCCACAAAATTGCTTCTTTGGAGAATTTGACCAATGACATACCTTGGGGGAAGGGGGGAAACAGTGCCAGGATGTAGATTAAGTGAAGTCAGAGTTGGCTTCACTTGGAACATGCCGACATGAAACTTCTTTGGAACGATCTCCCCGTGGAGATTCGGACCCTCACCACCCTTCAGGCTTTCCATAAAGCCGTTAAGACCTGGCTGTTCCAGCAGGCCTGGGATTGCTGAGTTCCATCCCCTACTCGAATTGGTGTGCGTGTTGAGACCTTTTAAATTGTTTTGTATTGTTGTTTGTTCTGCTGCCTTCCCTTTTGTATTGTTCCCCCTCCCCTTCCCTTGGTTTTGTTAGCCGCCCTGAGTCCCTCGGGAATAGGGCGGCATACAAGTCGAATAAAACCTCAAACCTCAAACCTTCTAATAAATAACTGGATTTCTTTTGAAGCTTGGCTCGAGGCTCATGATTTAATTCGGGCATTGGTCGGAACCCTGACATTTTCTTTACCTGAAGATGGGTCCAGAATTGGTTTCTCCTGGGAGATCCCACCAAAAACCGGCTCCTGAGGAGGATATTTAATACAGTTTTCAATGGCCATTTCAATGAAGGGCTTTGTAATTTCATTGTACGAGGTGCAATGACAATAAAGTAAACTTAATTTAACTTAACCGAGCCTAAAACAATAAAAAAGTGAGGAATTTATTCTATTCTATTCCATTCCATCCTGTCCTATCCTCAGAAAGATTCAACACAACAGAATATCTAAAGTGGAAATTAAATCTCCTCCTCATAATATTCGTTGTAGAAGGGAAGCATTTAAAAATTGAGTAACATTATTTCCCACAATTACATCTTTTTGAATGATTCTGTCTCACCTTCAACTTCTTCCTCTCTGCTTGGCTCAGAAGAAAGCCTTCAGCCAGGGCCACTGCCTGGGAACAGGTTTCTGCTCCACATTCCCAGACCCAGCTGGTCATCTCTGGAGGAAGGACAGCCAGGAACTGCTCTAGGACCAGAAGATCCAATATCTGAGCCTTTGTGTGCTTTTCTAACTTTAGCCACTGACAGTAAATATGGTGGAGTCTGCTGCAAAGTTCCCGAGGCCCATCAGTCTCTTGGTAGCAGAATTCCTTGAAAAAGTAAGTTTGTAGAACCCCATTGGAAGGTTCCCCTTCCAGGATGCATTGATTGTTTTTTCCCATGAATTTCCCAGAGGTCTTGTTCAGTTCAACCCTAGGGTCTTTTCCTTCTCCTTTCCTTGCTGTGTGTTGTTGTGTGTCTGTTTTCCTTCTGTGCTTAAATGCTGTTCTGGTCAAATTCAAAGGACTTTCCCGATCTGCAAAGCATTTTTCACTGATAGGAGCAGGATGGCAGGAAGAACTCCCCTGCGCCATCTTGGGAGGCAAGGAATTGTTCTTCCTGGAAAACTAGAAACCTTACACACAACCAGGTCTTTTCAGCAACCGAGCTAAGGGGAAAAGGAAACAAAACTCATTTTAAAAAAGGCATTGACAACGCTGCTCAGAAATCCTTCACAACTTTTCTTGTTAATCGCCCTACAGCAATTGGAAGTTTTTTTAAATGATAAACACACTTAGTTGTTTTACACATAACTGTTCTGACCTAGGCTTCCCCAAAAAGCACGAGGCAGAGTCCTGGTCCGGACAAAACTTTTGTTAAACAAATGTGAATTCCTCTCATTCACATTCAGCAAAGGCTTGGCAAACAGTCTTTCAAAGGAACATTTATGACCACAGACCTTATCTATCTTGGAAAGCTGCCATGTAAATATTTTCCAAATAAAGTACTGTGCAAGGAAAGACTGGGCACAGAGTCTCAGATTCACGGACAGATCTTCACACTCCTGAAACGAATCGAATGACTGAACGAACAAAAGCCCACTCCCCTTTCGTTCCTCTTTTATTTCATATGGGAGTGGCCAATTACTTTCCACCTGTGACTTTACTCCCAAGTCTACCCAAATTTCTGAGTTGTTCTTTTCTTCTGGCAGCTCTGCACATGCACACACTGGGAATAGGCTCTAGCTGTTCCTCTGCCTCACTGCTGTCTAGCTCCATAGGCACCTGATCACTGCCAGATGGCCTCAGCCCCATCTCTTCCTCCTACGCAGGGCCGGGCCTTCCCCAGCCTCCAGGACTGGTCCATGCCCCTCCCTAACTTCCTCACTTTCCGACTCTGCTGCCAGTTCTGCTGGCTGCAGGTGGGCCACAACAATGACAATCTTCTTATGTTGGTGGTGGTTTGTTCTCTGAGCTTACTGTTTAGCCTTTGAACGTTTCATCACCATGCTAGGTAAAATCCTCATAGGGGCTTTGGCTGAAGCGTCTCGTTTCAGTTCTTTACCACTTTTATAAAAAAAAAACTGAAACAAGATGCTTCAACCGAAGTCCCCATGAAGATATCCTGTAGCCTGGTGACAAAATCACTTTTATAAAATCAGTGAAGGACTGAAACAAGACACTTTAACTAAAGTCCTGCTGAGGAGGTTACCTAGCCTGGTAACGAAATGTTTGAAGGCTAAACAGCAAGCTCGGAGAACAAACCATCACCAATACCTACCATCTGAGCTACAAATATTTCTATCATTTCCAATCTTCTTATGTTGAGTGACGTAAGAGTATTTCTTAGCATTCTCAGAAGGCTGCATGGAGGCCTACTAGGCCCAAAATGGGGTGCGCGGGGGAGGGGGTTATGGCACATCCCTCACGCGGTTCATTTTTGGTCCCAGGAGGCTGCAGGGAGGCCTACAAGGCCCTGTATCAGTGATGGCTAGCCTTTTTTCCATCGTGTGCCAAAAGTGGGGGAAGCGCAGGGGAATTGTGCCCAGGGGTGCCCACACCATAATGCTGCATGCGCGACTCCCCTGCACACATGTCCATGTGACCACCTCCCTCCCCCCGCTTTTGGCACACAATGGACCCATTTTTCTCCCTTCCCGGGCTCCAGAGGTTTTCTAGGAGCCTGGAGAGGGCAAAAACAGCTCCCCCCGCCCCCCCCGCCACCTGGAGGCCCCCCAGAGCACGAAAAATGACCCAACGCACAAATCAGAAGTCTGTTCTCGAACTTCCTCATTGGGCTTTTTAAACTTGGCGCGTTGAGTTGTTTTTTGCCCTCTGGAGGCTTCATGGAAGTCTCCAGAGGGTGAAAAACGGCTGAAAAAGAAGGCCGAAGTCAACTGGCCAGTGCGTCCATGCGCGCTGGATTTGACAGGGCAACGCCTCGTGTGCCCTAACAAATGGCTCTCATTGCCACCTGTGACACACATGCCATAGGTTCGCCATCATGGCCCTATATCATTCTGGACAAGTGGCTGTCCAGTCTCTTCTTAAAAGTGTCAAGTGATGGCTCCAACACAATGGAAGTCCCAAAGGTGCTTTTGGAAGAGGCAACTGGACTTTTTGGGTTTTCTTTGAAGACGTTTTGCTTCTCATCCAAGAAGTTTCTTTCAGCTGTTGGATGAGAAGCAAAATGTCTTCAAAGAAAACCCAGAAAGTCCAGTTGCCTTTTGAAAAAGCACCTTTGAGACAACCATGACCTGGAGGACTGAGAAGCTCCATAGACATCCTCCAACACAGAGATTGGATGACCATTTGTCTGAAAGTCTGTAGTGGTTCTCAATCATCCAAGTCATAGTTGTCCCAAAGGTGTTTTTTCAGGAGGCACCTGGATTTTCTTGTTTTTTCTTTGAAGATGTTTCGCTTCTTATCCAAGAAGTTTCTTCAGCTCTAATAGGATGGTGGGGAATGGAAGGATTTCTATTCCTTACAGACAGCTGGCATTTGCATCCTTTTTGAGGGTTGTTCATGGTACCTGTACTCAGCACTACTCAGGTGACACTGAGGACACAGATAAATCTTCAAGTGGCCTCAGTGACTCTCTAACAGGATGCTAACAACCAGCTGTCTGCAAGGAATAGAAATCCTTCCATTCCCCACCATCCTGTTAGAGCTGAAGAAGCTTCTTGGAGGAGAAGCCAAACATCTTCAAAGAAAAAAACAAGAAAATCCAATTGCCTCCTGAAAAAGCACTTTGGGGCATTTACAGATAGACAAAGTTGGAAGGGACCTTATAGGTCATCTAGTCCAACCCCCTTGCCCCTGCTCAAGCAGGAGACCCTACATCATTTCTAACAAATGGCAGTCCAATCTCTTCTTGAAAGCCTCCAGTGATGAAGCTCCCACAATTTCTGAGGGCAAGCTGTTCCATTGGTTGATTGTTCTCACTGTCAGAGAGTTTCTCCTTATTTCTAGGTTAAATCTCTCCTTGGTCAGTTTCCATCCATTATACCTTGACTGGCCTTCAGGTGCTTTGGAAAATAGCTTGAGCGCCTCCTTTCTGTGGCAGCCCCTCAAATATTGAAACACTGGTATCTTGTCTCCCCTAGTCCTTCTCTTCACTAGACTAGCCATGCCCAGTTCCTTCTTCATATGTTTCAGTCTGCAGTCCCCTAATCACCTGGTTGCTCTTCTCTGCATTCTTTCCAGATGTTTCTCAACATCTTTTTCACAGTGTGGTGACCAAAACTGGATGCAGTGGTCTTACTAGGGCTTTATAGAGTGGTATTGATACCGCACTTGATCTTGATTGTATCCCTCTGTTAATGCAACTGAGGATTGCAATGGCTTTTTTGGCTGCCACTACACACTGCTGGCTCATATTTACCTAGTTGTCCACTAAGGCTCCCAAGATCCTTCTCACCATTTGTCTGAAATGGTACCATAGGGCTTCCTGCCTAAGCAGGGGGCTGGACTGGAAGACCTCCAAGGTCCCTTCCAAGCCTGTTATTCTGTTCTGCTTCATTCGCAGATCGGAGGCAATGCAGGGGAGCAGTCGAGCGGAGCTAGACCAAGCTAGGCTCTGCCTTTGCTCCCACCCCCCTAGATCTCCCTGCCCCCCCAGTCCCCTCCCCGCCCTTACTGCCCGGCTTTTCCAGGACAAAAGCACCCCCCTTGCTCTAAGGCTGCAACCCTCCAACCATTTGCAAAGGCGGGTTTGCAAAAGAAAAGCTGCTTCGCCTGACATCCAGAGGGAAAAGGAAAGGAGGGCAAACTCCAGGCTTACCCCTCTCAATCCGGCACTCCGCAGTCCAAAGCCAGCCGCGTAGCAGGAGGATCCGCGTTCCGGAGCTGGAGAGCGAGGAAGACTCAGCGGTCTCGCAAGTCGCCGGCCAGCCTCCCCGCCACCCCCGGCCATCCAAGGAAGGGTTAAAGGGAGAGAGTTGCTGCTTCCTAGAAGGGACGCGCTAGGGCCTGGGGTTTTCCTTGATGGTGCTGGCGCGGCGTCCTCCGGGCTGTTTGGTGCAGGTTGTCCTGGGTTGGGAGGGAACGGGGAGACACTTTGCAGGAGATCGCCGTTTAATGCTTGCTTGCTTGCACCAACCCGATAACAGAACAGAGTAACAGAGTTGGAAGGGACCTTGGAGGTCATCTAGTCCAACCCCCTGCTCAGGCTGGAAGCCCCATGTAGTACCATCTCAGACTAAGGGTGGTCCAATCTCCGTGGTTTGCTTTAGGCTTGGCTCAATTTCAGAAAATGCCTATCTAATTCATGTTTTAAAAGAGCTGAGCAGCCTATTTCGGTTAGCATGTTAAATCAGTTTGCACTCAGAAAAAGACTGGATTGTAGTCCATGGGGGCTGCCACAAAGAAGAGGGAGGCAAGGTATTCTCCAAAGCACCTGAGGTAGAACAAGAAGCAATGGGTGGAAACTAATCAAGGAGAGAAGCAACTTAGAACTAAGGAGAAATTTCCTGACGGCTAGAACAATTAATCAGTGGAACAACTTGCCTTCAGAAGTTGTGAATGCTCCAACATTGGAAGTTTTCAAGATGTTGGATAACCATTTGTCTGAAATGGTGTAGGGTTTCCTGCCTAAGCAGAGGGTTGGACTAGAAGACCTTCAAGGTCCCTTCCATGTATTCTATTTCCATTTTCTATTTCATCCCCATTCCCCATCCCTTGCCTTTTTAGCCAGTCCACAGCTCCAGCTGGCTATGGAGATTCTCGGTCATCCAGGTCATGGTTGTCCTAAAGGTGCTTTTTCAAAAGGCAACTGGGCAGAAGCTGGGACAAGTAACGGGAGCTCACTCCATTATGTGGTGTTAGGAATTCAAACCGCCGACCTTTCTGATTGACAAGCTCAGCCACTGAGCCACCTTTAGTGTAGCTTAGTGTTAAGTAAAGGGGAATTTATTAATAATGAGGCCTGTTTTGTTTTAATAACTTTCCTAATGATTCCAAAACTGATATTTGCCTTTCAGAGCTTATTATATAGAGTTCACATCTGCATTGTGCTTTACACTTCAACCCCGGAATTTTCCTCCTCTTTATAGACAGCTTACAGTTTAGCAACATATATCAAGAGCAGCATATATATGGGGGTTGTTCCCACCCCATACTTAGCTCTTACTAAATGAGACCCACATTTACACTGACTAGCCAGTTGAAAGAGATCCTTCTGGAACTTCTCACAATCTCTCTTAGCTTTTTCTACCCTGAATAATTGAGTAGTGTAATCTTTAAATGGGACACTGTTTACTGCTGAGTCAGTAAGTTAGTGGCTGTTGCATTTTCTTCTGAAGATTTTTGAGTAAATCTATATATATAAAAGTGTGCGTGCATGTGTTTGTGTATGTGTGTTCCAGCATAACTCTGGAACACCTTGAGCAATTTCAACTAAACTTGATACACAAATGGCTTACTTACAATGAAAATTGTCAGCCAAGAAACAAGCTAACTGATAGGTTCGTATATCCAAACTAACTGCATAAATTCACAATTCACTGTCACATATCATCACTCTTCTCCCTCCTTCCAGCAGCGACAAGAAAAATGAAACAGTGGTTCCTCTGGAAAAAGAAGAAAGATAAGCAGGGATAACACTGGAAATGAAGTGAGGGAAAGTACCGTATTTTGGGGAGTATAAGACACACCTGAATATAAGACACACCTTAGTTTTGGGGAGGAAAATAGGGAAAAAAATCTGCCTACCAGGTATTCATTTTTATTCCCATAACACCAGAAAAGCAAGCAAACACAATAATATAATAAAATGACACTTTTTGCCACTTTTTTCTTTCCCCAGGCTGCCAGGGAAACTTAATCAGCTTAACTAGATGTCTGGGCATTCAGCCAAAAGCACTTCACACCTGGTAAAAATGTAACAAAGCTGAATCAACAAACCAGCCCAGCACTTGCTGGAAGAAAATCATTGAGAAAACTCAGATAGCCAATAGGAAAAATCCCTGCCTTGCCTTGCCTTGCTCTTAAAGGGATAATCCCCAAAAGAATAGAAATCACATAGTCACAGGAACTCTCTACCTTGCTCTTGAGAGGACTATCTCCCAAAAACAGAAACTGGACAAAAGAAGTACCTGTTAAGGCAGTCTTCAAATCTTTTGTTGGCTTCTCCCAGCTGGAATGAATCGGGAAATATTTCCAACAGTATGCTGCAGTAAAAATATTCGAAGCTTTTTTTTCATCCCTAAGGTGCTAAAAGTGTGAAGGATCTTCCGATCTTCCACTTCACTTCACTCATTAGCACCTCATTAGGGCTGAAAAAAAGCTTTCAAAAAGCTACATTTGGAGTATAAGACACACCCAAATTTTCAGCCTCTTTTAGGGGGAAAAAGTGTGTTTTATACTCTGAAAAATACAGTAATACAGGTGATCCTTGCTTATTAATCATTCATTCAGCAACTGTTTGACTTTCCAATGGCACTGAATAACTGGTACTTAGAATCAGTCATCAGAGTTACTGTGTCACAGTGATGCAGCTGCCATTTTCTACCCTTAAAGGAGAATATTTGTAGTTCAGGATTAAAACCAGGGATCCTTGGTACCCTCTCAGTTTGGTGGTTTACTTGGAGATGTTTCATTACCCAAACTAGGTATGAAAATTATGATGATCTGATGATGTTACCAAGTTTGGGTAATGAAATGTCTGCAAGAAAGCAACCAAACTCAGAAAGCACCAAGACCCCTCATTTGCCGGGTTCCCACAAAGTCAATGGGATGTTACAGTGACCATGAGACATTCTTAACGAGCAAGGGTGACTTACCATATTTTTCAGATTATAAGATACTCCAAAATATAACACGCTTCTAGCTTTTGGGAAGGTAAATAAGGGGGGAAAAATCTGCCTCTGCCTCCCAGCAATTTACCTCTTTGCAGCAAACAGGAAGTTTCAGTTTCAGCACAGCCTGATTAGCACCAGCAGTGGTTATCAGTTGGATCAGCCTCATCAGCTGTTTCAGGCTGCAGGGATTGCCATAGCCTATTGCTGCCTTTGCACACCCCATTTTCAGTCTTGGCATCCCATTTTCGGCCTTCACATGCTCCATTTTCCACCCGTTCTGAGCGGCGGGGATCAGAATGGGCGGAAAATGGGGCATGTGTAGACCGAAAACAGGGCACGCAATGGCCAAAAATGAGATGCAGAGGCCAAAAATGGGATGCGTAGAGGCAGCAATAGGCAATGGCAAGCCCTGCAGATTGAAACAGCTGATGGTTGGGAAACCGATCCAACTGACAATCAGCTACTTGTGTTAATCAGGCTGTGCTGTCACTGAAACAGGCTGTTTGCTACAAAGAGGCAAATTGCTGGGAGGCAAAGGGTGGGGGGCGGTGGTTGGGTGGCGCAAAATTCATTGTATAAGACACATCCAAATGTTTACCCTCTTTTAGGGGGAAAAATGTGCCTTATACTCTGAAAAATATGGTATTTAGTAACTCTAGGGAGCAATGTTCATCTCCATTTCAAAGCCAAAGAGCCAGCACTGTCCGAAGATGTCTCCGTGGCCATGAGGCCAGCATGACTAAATGCCGAAGGCGCACGGAACACTGTTACCTTCCCACCAAAGGTGGTTCCTATTTTTCTACTTGCATTTTTACATGCTTTCGAACTGCTAGGTTGGCAGAAGCTGGGACAAGTAACGGGAGCTCACTCCATTACATGGCGCTAGGGATTCGAACCGCCAAACACCACGTCCCTTTACAAGTACACTATCACGTGAATAAATGCTTAGCAACTCAGTGTGCTTCTATTAATAGACACATCTATTTCGAGGATTCCTCAGTGTGTCTCTATTAATAGACACACCTTGACTACTTGACTATTACTCTGCTCCTGACTTGTCCTTCCTCCTTCAACTTTGCAGATACAATACTTTCTTTGAGTCTGTTGTGCATTCGTATCCAACTTGACGGATGGTGTTTATCAGCTCAGAACTGGAGTCCAAGCAGCTCTTTCAACAGTCAAAACATTTATTTGGTTGTCCCCTGTGTGGATCTTTTTATGAGAAGTCAGTTGACAGTTCCAAGTGAAGCTCTTTTCACAGTCCAGGCATTTGTAGGGTTTCTCTCCTGAGTGGATCCTTTTGTGAGAAATAAGATTACTTCGCTGATTAAAGCTCTTCCCACACTCCATACATTTATAGGGTTTCTCCCCCGAGTGTATACTTTTATGGGAGATAAGATTACTTCGCTGGCTGAAGTCTTTCCCACATTCCATGCACTTATAGGGTTTCTCCCCTGAATGGATCCTTTTATGCAAAGTAAGATCACTGTTGGTACTGCAGGTCTTTCCGCACTCAGTGCATTTATAGGGTTTCTCCCCCGTGTGGATCCTTTTATGGGAAGTAAGGTGACTGCTTATGGTGAAGCTCTTCCCACACTCTATACATTTATATGGTTTCTCTCCAGTGTGAATCCTTTTATGAAAAGTCAGATGGCCGCTCTGGTTGAAGCTCTTTCCACATTCCATGCATTTATATGGTTTCTCTCCAGAATGGATCCTTTTATGTGAAGTGAGCTGACCATTCTGACTGAAGTTCTTGCCACATTCTGTGCATTTATATGGCTTTTCTCCCGTGTGGATCCTTTTATGAGAAGTGAGTTGTCCGCTCTGACTGAAGCTCTTTCCGCAGTCCACACATTTATACGGTTTCTCGCCTGAATGGATCCTTTTATGGGAAGTCAGGGAGCTATTTTCACTAAAGCTCTTTCCACACTCGAGGCACTTATATGGTTTCTCCCCCGAGTGGGTCCTTTGATGGGAAATAAAATGGCTGCTGTTGTTGAAGCTGTTGCCGCAGTCCGTACATTGATAGGGTTTTCCTTCTACAAGGATGCTTCTATGGAAAGCAAGAGGGATGTCCCACTTGAAACTTTCCCCATCTTCCATGCATTCTTCTTGAGTCTCTTTCATATAAATACTGGGGTGTTCACAAACATCTGATTCTTCTCTAATTATTTCTCCAAATATTCCTTTTTCTCCCTGATCTCCTTGGATCAGAAAAAGATGAACATCTGCATTTTGAGAAGTAGAGGAGATTTGCAGGTCACCATTTAACTGGTTTGCCTCTGGCCATTGTAGCCCTTGCTGATTTTGAAACACCTTTTCTCCAATTTCACTTTTGACTGTTTGGAAAGCTGTCTCTTCGTAATTCTCATTCTCCCATCTATCACCTGTTGAATCAAAAAAGAAAAAGTCCATGAGAAATTGAAAGCACAACTTGAGAGTGCTGTTAGGAATCAAGCCTCATTAGCTGCCTTTTATCTAGTATTTCTCTGTTAAGGTCAAGGTTCCCTCGCATATATGTGCTAGTCATTCCTGACTCTAGAGGGTGGGGCTCATCTCCGTTTCAAAGCCAAAGGTGCTTTTCAAGAGGCAACTGGACTTTCTGGTTTTTCTTTGAAGACATTTTGCTTCTCATCCAAGAAGCTTCTTAAGCTCTAGCTGGATGGTGATCTCCCATTCCCCACTATCCAGCCAAAGTTTAAGAAGCTTCTTGGATGAGAAGGGAAATGTCTTCAAAGAAAGATTAATTAATCAGTAGAGCAACTCCCCTCCAGAAGTTCTGAATGCCCAACACTGGAGGTTTTTAAGGCGATCAGACAACCATTTGTCTGACAAGTGTAGGATCTCTTGCTTGTGCAAGGAGTTGGACTAGAAATCCTCCATGAATTCATCAGGAAATGAATTCTCTTCCAACTCTGTTATTCTACTGGTTACTTTGTAGTAGAAAATATCATCCCCATCTATCTTAACATAAAATGAAGAAAAACCCTTACCCAAGGTGGCCAGATTCCTAGCATTTTCCAGCATGACCTCCCTGTATAGATTTTTTTGGTTGAAATCCAGCAGAGGCCATTCTTCCCCGGAGAAAAATACAGCAACATCATCAAAAATCAGGGGAACCTGGAACAGGAAGAAAACATTCCCATATCAGTGAAGAGTTACTGGAAGTATTTACATATACTTCTTTAATGAACAAGTCCCAATACCAGAGTTTCTCTTTGTACTAGATCAGGGCTGTCAAACTCCTGGCTCATGGGATGCGTCATGCGCTGGCCACGGCCACGTTCGGTTTAGCAAAGAGGAAAAAAGTCCTGATATGTCATGTGACTCCACCGTGACATGAATTTGACACCCATGTGCTTGATAAATAATCACATCCTAGAGATATTTTTTGCGTTACTAAACAGGAGAACTCAAGGTATTGATTGGTAAATGTTTCACTGATTCTACTGACTCTGTACTAAACATTTGATATAACATCATATCCATCGGAGGGTTGCCACTCCAATATTCCTCTTGATCAAATGATACCACAGCCATGGATGCTTCCTTAAATAGGAACTTCAGATCCATTCTGTAAAGAGGCTTGCGGAGTCCTCTTCGAAATGTTAACTCATGGCTTATGTTGTCCCTCAGGTATCAACGCAGTCCTTATTCAATGGATCAGTGAAGATTCATTCATTCCCAAATGAATGAATTCATCGGAAAATGAATTCCAGGAAGGATGATGAAATGGCATCAATTCAGAAGTCATAATGTAGCCTTGTGTGGACTCTTAGTTATCTACAGCAGTGTTTCCCAACCTTGGCAGCTTGAAGATGTCCGGACTTCAACTTCCAGAATTCCCCAGCCAGCATTCACTGGCTGGGGAATTCTGGGAGTTGAAGTCCGGACATCTTCAAGCTGCCAAGGCTGGGAAACACTGATCTACAGGAAGGTTGCTCATGCTCTAAAAATTGATTAGAGGGGAGTTAATGAAATGAAAGAAATTGGCTGTACCCAGTGGTGGGATTCAAATAATTTAACAACCACTTCTCTGCCCTAATGACCAGCTGGGTAGGCGTGGCTCAGTGGTCATGTGACTGGGTGGGCGTGGCCAACTCAATATCACTCACGTCGATGTTAGCTGTTACAATGTAATAAGGGTTAACCGGAGAGGTAGTTTCTGTAATCAGGGCAATAAATTAGGCTAGAAACAACACCAGAATGTTTCCTTCCAGCCATCCTTACAGGATTAGCCCTGTAAAGTGGGAAAAAACAAAATGAGATTTATTCCAACAACCGGTTCTCCTGAATAGGTGTGGACTGGCTAAATCCCACCACTGGCTGTACCCATTTTGGACGAAATTGGATGCCCCTTGAGTCATTCTAATTTGTTGAGGGAGGGAAACATCCTCCTACCTGAGCTGGAAGAATAACGACTCTTTCTGCTCCTCTATAAAGAGGAGATATTTCCACAGGTGCCGCCTGTAACTTTCCATTCTCTGACAGTGAATTAAAAGAGAAAATATGTATTTTAGAAACATCAAAAAAATCACACATAAAACTATTTTTGCACTCAGGTCTAAATGTCCTTTTCCAAAACAAGGCAATAAAATAACAGTAGCTCAGAAACCAGTAGTTCTTGACTTGCAACCACAATGAAGCCCAACGTTCTGTTTCTAAGCGAGACAGCTGTTACATGAATTTTGCCTCACTTTACAACCTTTTGTGCCACAATTGTTAATAGATTACTGCAGTTGTTAAAGTTAGTAACAGTTGTTCAGTGAATCTAGCTCCCCTGTTGACTTTGCTGGTCAGAAGATCACAAAAGGGGATCACACGGACCTCGGAGACTGCAACCGTCATAAGTACATGCCAGTTGCCAAGCATCACGGGACTATGCAGAGAGTGGAACGGTCGTAAGTGTGAAAAACAGGCATAAGTCTCTTTTTTTTTCAGCGCCTTTAGAACTTTGAACAGTCAAACAGTGAACTGTTGTAAGTCAAGTCAATTGTACTAATATGTGGTATGAATGTGGGAACCTTTCTTTACCTGATGGGATATTCTTAGATGGCTCTTCCTGGGAGCTCTCCCCCAAGTCCACCTCCTGAGAGGGATGCAGCACATCTCCCCGTGCTTTAGAGTGGTCAACGGCCACCTCCATGAAGGGCTCCTGAAACTGAAATAGTAAGAGAAAAGAATACATTTCTGCCCAATGCTTCCAATGCCAGAGCCCCTTTTGGAAGCTTTTCACATGTCCTGGCAAAGTTGCCATAAGGAAAAAACAACAGAACAACAGAGTTGGGAGGGACAGTGAAGGGCTTCTAATCCAACACATTGCTCAGGCAGGAAACCCTATATCCTTTCAAACAAATATTTTTTCGATCTCTTCTTAAAAGCTTCCTGTGAGATTTAGAACATCTCAGTTGAAACATCAGGAGACAATGAACAATTAAAAAAAGCTTTATTGAACTTTTGCAAAAGGGCCCCCCCTTGAACTCATGTTGAGCCACAGAGGAGAGCAAGTAATACATATGAATATTGGATTTAAATACAATTCCAAAGAAGACAGACCTCATGTCACACCCCTTATTATTATTATCATTGGTCAACTGTCGTTACATAAGTTTTATAGAACAGTTTATATAATAGTTGTTTTCCCGGACATTTGCAACATCTTTTATCATACCAATACTATCAATTTTAGCATGACAGCTGCTTCCCTGCCAATGTTAGCCTGACCTGACCTGGAATGTTAATCAATTTATAGCTTTGTTACTCCCATAAACTCCCTTCTTACACAACTAATGTCTTACAGATTGTGTCTTAGGTTACACAATCTGATATCTCATACAGAGATCAAACATGTGCCTGTCCTCTTGCTTAGTTTTGCTTGCTTAATTTTACAGGAATAATTTTCATTTCTCTCACTTCCAGTTTTGGAGCACCAACACCTCTGGAGGCAAGTTCTTCCAATGATTAATTGTTCCAACAGTCAGGAAATTTCTTAGTTGGAGGTTGCCTCTCTCCTTGATTAGCTTCCACCCACTGCTTCTTGTCCTGCCTTCAGGTGCTTTGGAGAATAGCTTGACTCCCTCTTCTTTGTGGCAACCCCTGAGATATTGGAACACTGCTATGAAGTCATCCCTGCCTAGTCCTTCTTTTCATTAAACTAGACATATTCAATTTCAGCACCCATTCTCTATGTTTTAGCCTCCAGTCCCCTATCATTATTGTAAGAATATCTATCTATCTATCTATCTATCTATCTATCTATCTATCTATCTATCTATCTATCTATCTATCATCTATCTATCTATCATCTATCTATGGCTGTGTGTGTGTGTGTGTGTGTGTGTGTGTTCCAGCATTACTCTGGAACACCTCGAGCAATTTCAACCAAACTTGGTACACAGATGACTTACCCTCTGGAAACAAATACTGTGGGGGTACGATAACCTTAACACCCCTCGGGGTGTGTATTCTGTTAAGATACAGCCTGTTGTGCCTTAAAATGGCTTCTATGTACTGCCATAAAATGACTTCTACTGTACAGCACAGTAGAGTTGCCATGGCAACAGCCTCACAGCCCATATAAGGGGGCTCCCCCTGGTAAGGGAGAAAATCCAGCATTAGAAATTATGTTTGGTCCGGACATTTTCCCCCTATAAATAAATACCCGGGCAATGCTGGGTTATTGGTTAGTAATAAAATAAAACAATAAATTATTTTATCAGTCAATAATAAATTTATAATATTTCTCAATAAACTTTTTTTATAAATAAATAAAATAAAAATAAGAAACTTTTCCCGCAGGACAGATTACTCTGCTACTGAAGTCATGAGTTTCCCAGAAGGGAGATGTTTAAAAATTCAGTAACCGTTTTGCATCCTCCAACTCTTTTGGTTACACTTGGCACATCTTCCTACCTGCAGTTGTCCCTGCTCCTTCTGCTCTGCTTCACTCAGGAGGAAACCTTCTGCCAGGGCTACTGCTTGGGAACTGGTCTCGGCTCTACATTCCTGGATCCAGCTCTTCATCTCCAGGGGCAGGATAGCCAAGAACTGCTCCAGGACCAAGAGATCTAGCATCTGAGCTTTTGTGTTTCTTCCAGGCTTTAGCCACTGACGACAAAGATAGTGTAGTTGGCTGCAAACCTCTCGTGGCCTGGTGGTCTCCTTCCCACAGAGATGTCTCAATCGTTGCCACTGACCAGCCAAACTGGCATTTTCTCCCTCTTGGTTCTTCTGCCCAATTCTCTCGTCTTTCCACTCAGGCTGTGAAGTACAAGCAATTCTTCCGTCCTCCGGTAGGTACCGCAAATCCATTTTGATTGCTTTTTCCAATAGAGGTAGAATCTTGTTTCTTTCCTCTTGATTTTCCATGTTCCTTTCTTGACGGGGTGAAAACTTCGCCAAGTGGCCCTCGGCCTTCTCTCTTCATCTGTTCCGGCTCTGCATAAAGAAACTCATGAGCAATACAAGATATTTCCAGAACGGTACAGGTAGTCCTCAACATACGACCACTATTGAGGCCATAATTTCTGTCGCTAAGCAAGAAGTGAATTCTGCCCCCATTTTACAAACCTTTTGGCCAGGGTTGTTAAATGAATCACTGCAGTTGTTACCTCGACCAAAATTAGGGTTTTTTTAAAGTACAAAGACTATATATGTATACCTTTTGTGTTCTATTTTTTTCTTTTAAGAAAGGAGGAGAATATATGTTAAAATTAAATATGTATATTGAAAAGGAACTATAAATACCATCAATATAAAAGGAAGCTTGCTCAGAAGTTGAAATACATCAAGTAAATGAAATGAAAAGTGGGAAGAAAAGGAGAGAGGAAAGGGAAGAAGAGAGGAAAAGGAGAGAGGGCAAGGAGTGGGGAAGAGGAGAGAAATGAGGAGTGGAAAGGGGGGGAGAGGAGAAGGAGAGAGGAAGGGGAAGTAGAGTAGGGAAGGATGACAGAGGGAAGAAAGGAAAAAGAGAGGGGGAGGAGAGAGAGGGAGAAGAAAGTGAGTGATAAGGACAAATATGGTGTATGGAGAGCCGAAGAGCTAATAATTGTGTTTTGGAAGATGATGGTAAGATGAATTGATGTAAACATTTAATAATATAAAACGATTGCGGCTATGTAATAGTATACATGTAATTATATGTTATGAAAATTAAAAAATAAAAAAAATACCAGGGAAAAAAAGAACCAGAATAGAGCTTGAAGGGATCTTGGAGGTCTTCTAGTCCAGCCCCCTGCCTCAAGCAAGGGATCCTGTACCAGCAGGAGAGTTTGGGTCTGGATATGGGAGGGCCTGATCCTGGTGGTGCAGGGGGCCACCTTGCAAAATGCAAACTTCAAATCACACCCCCCCCCTCCATTCCCCACCACCCCTTTTCCTTATTGCAGAAGCCCTCTCTTCCCACCGTTTTTTCCAGCATCCCCAAGAGTTTGTCTCACCTGCCTGGAGATTTGTAGACTGCTTCCTCCTTCGTTGGTCGGAGGGGGGGTGTCTTATGGGGAGGGGGGCTCGTCTCTTTTACGGGAAAATTTTCCCCCGCCCGCGAGTAGACCGCAGGGGCTGCACGAAGGTAGGGGGAGAAAGGGAAGGTTTTGTAGGGACATCGGGTTTCGGGGGGGAAGACTTTGCCGGGAGGACCCGCTTCCTGCTTTCCTTTCCTTGCCAACCCGCGGACGGGCTGGCAAAGTGAGCCTGCGCATGCTCACAGCTGTGGTGAAGTTTGGAGTATGCCAATACTCCGTTGCTTCTGACGTCCGCTCCATTCTCTTATTAGCGCGAGAAAGGGACAATTTCCGCGGGGGGGGGGGGAGTTGTGCAGAGACCGAATTCCTGAATTGGTTTATATTACCATAATCCCACCCCCTCCCGTGACAGAAGAGGTGGTGTTAAGATTTAGGGGTGTCTGGCTTAAACCCCAACACGCCAGGCCCTTTATGTTTCTTTCAAGAGACCTAACTCCCAAAGCGTATTTAAGTGCATGTCTGTATCTCCCAGACTGGGAAAATGGGAAGCTAAGCAGGGATGGGAGACCACCAGGAAATCTCAGAATGTAAGGGTCCCACATAGAAACTCAGAAGATTAATATTGTAATAACGTATTAATCAGTATTAAAAAATATAGGGCTAATATGTGTATAAGTGTTTGATTTTTTTTCTTTTTTAATCCATTTTTAATGTCTTGTTTTTCTTTAATTTTTGGGAGTTTTTTATTTTAATTTTTATATGTAAGGTTTTTTTTCTTTTTTCAATGCACTTGTCTTGATTGTTTTGTGTCTGTGTTTTTTTCTTTAAAGTTTTGAAGTTTTGTATTTTAATCTTTTTAAAATGCAATTTGATTTTTAAAAAAAAAAGAAACTTAGAAGATGAGGAAAAGCGTTGAAGACCAAAGGAAAACAAATTCCTGGAAAAAGTGCCCAGATAGATGTGACAAAAAAGAATGTACATGAAAAAAACAATTTAAAAACTACTGAGATTTTTCCGGTTTTAGAGATGGAAGAAAGGAAAGAATGGAATAAAACTGTACAACTGGCACAAAAACCCACCACCGTAGTAAGAAGAAAGCAAGAACCTACCTAATTTTGTAAATATGATTTGCATTCCTGTCCATTAATATTAGTAACAATCTCAGGTCCAAGAACAGAATTTATAGATAGATCAAACAACAATCTAGAAATAAAGGGGATTTTCTTAATAATCAGAGCTTCAACCTGCAAAGCTGAACATTTGCGGTAATTATAAAATGCATTGCTGAGATCAAAATCCACTCCTTTGATACCAAACTTTCCATTTTTTAAAAAAAAAATCCTCATTTTGAAGTGAAACACCATTTTTGTTGTCTTTAGCATCTTTCATCATGCTTTATGATGTCATGAAGAATCAGTGGCGCAATGATTAGAATGCAGTATTGCAGGATACTTCTGCTGACTGCTAGCAATTTAGCAGTCTGATTCTTGCCGGCTCAAGGTTGACTCAGCTTTCCATCCTTCCGAGGTTGGTAAAATGAGGACCGATTGTTGGAGGCAAGATGCTAACTCTGTAAACCAGCAGTGCGTATATAAGTCTAAGTGCTATTGCTATTTACTCTTCCTGGTCTCGTTAAACAAAGACACGTTAGTGTTCTATAGTTCCTGCTTTTTCAACAGTCTGCATGGAAAGTAGTTGCTCCTTTGTCAATGTGTTGTTAATTTTAACCTAATTGCAATCTTTATGTATTGTGGGTTGCAGGAGTTTCTTTTCAATTGAAGTGGGGGGGAAGCCTATGGAGCCCAAATTTGACATGTGTAGCATTTTATTTAGCTTTCTATTATACTCATTCCTTTTTCTTTCTCTTTATTATGTAAAGGGGAGGTTCGGGCTTGCCACATTGTCAAGGTGGGGGGGGGGGAGAGGAGCAAATAGTGAGGATTGTTTTGGCTAGTAGGTGAGCTTCTTTTCCCATGGAAACCGAGGCTGTTCCTGCTGAGAACGGAAGGTGGAGTTTGAAGACGCCTTGCAATGTGGATTGAGTGTTTATTGGAGAATGTGACTTTTGAGGGATGTTTCTAACTTATAATATAATGTGGTGTAATTCCAGTTTGTGTCAGATCCGGAATTACAACAGACTTTGCCAATTTGATGCCTACCTAAATAAAAGAAATTTTGTTTTCGAAGATGGACTTTGCACATTTCTTCTTTGAACGGGTTTCAGAGTTGATTAAACTCAATGATGAACACTAAAACACGCTGACATTTCTAATGCTTAAGAATTTTATGATTGTTCCTTAATATGCCAGCAAAAACAAATACAAATGAGCAAATAATAAGGCAGATAATACTATATAAATCATCATTAAAGTCAACAATTCTATTGATTCAAAAGTGAATCCCATTTTCTTGGCTGCATTTTGAATGTCGAGAAGAAACATTTGATCTGTTTTGACCCTTTCCATTCCATTTCTCTGAATGATCCCTGCAATTTACTGTTTTGGGAGAGGCTTGTGTTCTCTATTCAATGCATGGATTTATAAATCTTTTTCCCGTTTCCCCTTAGTTGCCTTTTTTCCAAATCCCAAGCAGCTCGGATACCATCACTGTAAATATATTAGAGGGCTCTTTTGTCCCAATGGGCTGATATTCCCTAAGTTGGACTCCTCCAAAATTGCCTTTGGTTTTTGTTACCTTAAACAGTTTAGCATATCTCCTGCAAATTGGGACGGAGAAGAAACAAACAGCTACTGCATTTTCTTCCAATGGCTTCTAAGTACTGTGCACATACCTTCCAGTCAGCCTTCAAGCCCAGATAGTTTTCATGACAATCTTGTTCAGAAATGCTCTTATTGCCTCTTGTATAGGATTGTGTGTGTGTGACTGACTTCAAATAATTCAGCTGGCTTTCATATTATGAAACAACTAGAATCTCAGGGTGAGTTTTAGGGTTAGGATCTTTAACCACTACACCAAACTGAAACTGTATGGCAGGGTTCCCCAATCTGTGGGCTGCAGCTCACTACCGGGCTGTAGCATATTTGCAACTGGGTTGTGTGAGCAGCAGGCGCTGGCTTTTGCAGCGCAATTTGTGTGAATGGCATCACAAGGACTTCTCTCTTGCATGGGTGGAGTTGCGTGTGCTCCGGCCCACCAGTTATGCAGTCAGATCAAGAGTGAAATTCAGCAGGTTCTGGAGAACCAGTAGCGGAAGTTTTTGAATAATTTGGAGAACCAGCAAATACCACCTTTGGTTGGCCCCAGAGTGGGGAGGGAATGGAGATTTTGCAATATCCTTCCTCTGGAGTGCGAAGGGAATGGGGACTTTGCAGTGTCCTTCCCCTGCCACACCCTCCAAACCACGCCCACTGAACCGGTAGTAAAAAATTTGAATTTTACCCACTGAGTCAGATTCCCCTCCCGCCCCCCAATCGGCCACAAAGCCAACTGCTCCTAAGGCCTAGTTTGACACCCCTAGTATAGAGCAATTTATAATATCTTGCTACATTTTGAAGCTCTTTCCACGTTCCATGCAGTTATACAAGTTCTCCTTGGTGTAAATCTGAAGACAATTGCTGTGGCTGAGGTTCTGTTCCCTTCATCCAAAACATTAACATGGTTTATATCTCATGTGTACCCTTTTATGGGAAGTAAGATTATCACTCTTGCGGAAAGTCTTCCCACATTCCAGGCAGGTATATGGCTTTTCACCAGTGTGAATTCTTTTATGGGAAGTCAGGCTACTATTCATAGTGAAACTCTTTCCGCACTCGGTGCATTGGTATGGTTTCTCCCCTGTGTGGATTCTTTTATGAGTAGTGAGAGAACCGCTCCTCCGGAAGTCCTTTCCACACTCTGTGCATTTGTACGGTTTCTCCCCCGTGTGGATCCTTCTATGGGATGTAAGGCAACTGCTCCACCTAAAGCTTTTCCCACATTCTGCGCATTTATATGGCTTTTCACCTGAGTGGACCCTTTTGTGTTCACTCAGATTAGTGGCATTCCTGAAATTCTTCCCACACTCCGTGCATTGATGCGGTTTCTCACGGGAGTGGATCCATTTATGGCAAGTAAAGGAACTCAGGTCAACGAAGCTCTTTCCACACTCTGTGCATGTATAGGGTTTCTTCCCCAAATGGATCCTTTTATGCAAAGTAAAATCACAGTTGGTACTGCAGGTCTTTCCACATTCTGTGCATTTATAGGATTTATCCCCCGTGTTGATCCTTTTATGGGAAATAAGGTGACTACTTATGGTGAAGCTCTTTCCACACTCTATACATTTATACGGTTTCTCTCCAGTGTGAATACTTTTATGAAAAGTCAGGTGGCCGCTCTGGCTGAAGCTCTTTCCACATTCCGTGCATTTATATGGTTTCTCTCCAGAATGGATCCTTTTATGCAATGTAAGCTGACCATTCCGACTGAAGTTCTTGCCACATTCCGTGCATTTATATGGCTTTTCTCCCGTGTGGATCCTTTTATGAGAAGTGAGCTGTCCGCTCTGAGTGAAGCTCTTTCCGCAATCCACACATTTATATGGTTTCTCGCCTGAATGGATCCTTTTATGGGAAGTCAGGGAGCTATACTCACTGAAGCTCTTTCCACACTCGAGGCACTTATATGGTTTCTCCCCCGAGTGGGTTCTTTGATGGGAAATTAAATGGCTGCTGCTATTGAAGCTGTTGCCGCAGTCCATGCATTGATAGGGTTTTCTTTCTACATGGATGCTTCTATGGAAAGCAAGAGGGATGTCCCATTTGAAACTTTTCCCATCTTCCATGCATTCTTCTTGCGTCTCTTTCGTATAAATACTGGGGTGTTCACAAACATCCGATTCTTCTCTAATTATTTCTCCAAATATTCCTTTTTCTCCCTGATCTCCTTGGATCAGAAAAAGATGGACATCTGCATTTTGAGAAGTAGAGGAGATTTGCAGGTCACCATTTAACTGGTTTGCCTCTGGCCATTGTAGCCCTTGCTGATTTTGAAGTGTCTTTTCTCCAATTTCACTTTTGACTGTTTGGAAAGCTGTCTCTTCGTAATTCTCATTCTCCCATCCATCACCTGTTGAATCAAAAAAGAAAAAGTCCATGAGAAATTGACAGCACAACTTGAGAGTGCTGTTAGGAATCGAGCCCCATTAGCGGCCTCTTTATTTAGTATTTTTCTGTTAAGGTCAAGGTTTCCCTTGCACACATGTGCTAGTCGTTCCCGACTCTAGGGGGCGGTGCTCATCTCCGTTTCAAAGCCGAAGAGCCAGCATTGTCCAAAGATGTCTCCGTGGTCATGTGGCCAGCGTGACTAAATGCCAAAGGCGCAGAGAAGGCTGTTACCTTCTCACCAAAGTGGTGCCTATTTTTCTACTTGCATTTTTACATGATTTCTGCTAGGTTGGCAGAAACTGGGAAAAAATAATGGGAGCTCATTCCATTATATGGCGCTAGGGATTCGAACTGCCGAACTGCCAACCTTTCTGATCGAGAAGCTCACCGTCTTAGCCACTGAGCCACTGTGTCTCTATTTCTCTATTATTCCATTTTTATTTTTGGTCTTTTTATGACCCCATAATCCCTTGCATTGGGGTGGAATCAGGGCAACTGAATAAAGCTGAGTGTTTTACTGGCCGGATGACCTTCCTGTCCCCAATGCGGAGTTCGCAGCAGATATTCTTTGTGTCCAGAGAAATAAATATCTGCCACTACCTAGGTTCGTACTCACAGCGTCCTGATAGTGAGGTGAGAGATCCAACTCTAGGCCACCACAACACTCTCTTTATTACCCCATTCCTGCTTTTAAATCTTCCAGTCCTTCCCTTTCAAGGTCCCCATGCACACATTCCTTCTGCCTCATGACACTCAACTACCCTGAAACATTATGTTACTTCTATCAGTGTATCTTCCGATTAGTGGTGCTGGGGATTACTGTTGAAAACCTAAGCAGTTGACAAGTGATGGTTCCATCTTGTCCTATTTTTCTTAATATTTGGTTTCAAGTATGAAGAAAGACAAGCTGTCAAGTTAAATTTAGATTAAAAACAAGAAATGGATGCCATTGCTCTACATCTATTTTGGATGAAGTAGCATGCTCTGGATAAAAGTTGTACAGAATTGGTTTAGGGAAAACCAGCCTGGATATGTCTAGTTTAATAAAAAAGGATTAGCAGTGATATGATAGCATATTCCAATAGCTAAAGGGCTGCCACAAAGAAGAATGGGTCAAACTGTCTATAGAGATTCTTAGTCATCCAGGTCCTCGTTGCCCCACAGGTGCTTTTCAAGAGGCAACTGGACTTTCTGGTTTTTCTTTGAAGACGTTTTGCTTCTCATCCAAGAAGTTTCTTAAGCTCTAGCTGGATGGTGACCTTTCATTCCCCACCATCCAACCAGAGCTGAAGAAGCTTCTTAGATGAGAAGCGAAATGTCTTGAAAGAAAAACTAAAAAGTCCAGTTGCCTCTTGAAAAGCACCTTTGGGACAAGGAGTCAAGCTATTCTCCAAAGCACCTGATGGCAGAACAAGAAGCAATGGGTGGAAACTAATCAAGGAGAGAACCAACCCCAAACTAAGGAGAAATTTCCTGACAGTGAGAACAATTAATCAGTGGAACAACTTGCCTCCAAAAATCATGAATGCCCAACGCTGGAGGCTTTTAAGAAGAGATTGGACAACCATTTGTCTGATATGGTGCAGGGTCTCCTGCCTATGCAGCGGGTTGGACTAGAAAACCTCCAAGGTCCCTTCCAACTCTGCTATTTGCTATTTCCTTTATAGTAGAAAATATCATCCCCATCAATTTCAAAATAAAATGAAGAAAAACCCTTCTTACCCAAGGTAGCCAGATTCCTAGCATTTTCCAGCATGACCTCCCTGTATAGATTTTTTTGGTTGAAATCCAGCAGAGGCCATTCTTCCCCGGAGAAAAATACAGCAACATCATCAAAAATCAGGGGAACCTGGATCAGGAAGAGAACATTCCCCTATCAGTGAAGGGGGGAAAAGTCCCGATATGTCATGTGGTGCCAACGTGACACGAGTTTGACATCCGTGTGCTAGATAAATAATCACATTCTACAGATAAATTTTGCAATACTAAACAGGAGAACTCAAGCTAAAGCTTCCCCTCGCACATATGTGCTAATCGTTCCAGACTCTAGGGGGCAGTGCTTATCTCTGTTTCAAAGCCAAAGAGCCAGCGCTGTCCGAAGACATCTGTGGTTATGTGGCCGGCATGACTAAATGCCAAAGGCGCATGGCACCCTGTTACCTTGCCACCAAATACGGATTAGAGGGGAGTTAATGAAGTAAAAGAAGTTGTCTGTGCCCATCTTGGATGAAATCGGATACCCCTTGAGTCATTCTAATTTGTTGGGGGAGGGAAAAATCCTCCTACCTGAGCTGGGAGAATAACTTCTGTTTCTGCTCCTCTATAAAGAGGAGATATTTCTGCAAGTAACCTCTGTAGCATTCCATTCTCTGAGAGTGAGATGAAAGAGAAAATATGTATTTTAGAAACATAAAAAAAATCACATACAAAACTATTTTTGCACTCAGGCCTAAGGTCCTTATTCAAAACAAGGTACAGTAGCTCAGAAACTGGTAGTCCTTGACTTGCAAGCACAACTGAGCCCCAAATTCCTGTTACTAAGCGAGACAGCTGTTTCATGAACTTTGCCTCATTTTACGACCTTTCTTGCCACAATTGTTAAGTGGATCACCATAGTTGTTAAAACAGTAACACAGTTAAGTGAATCCGGCTTCCTTATTGATTTTGCTGGTCAGAAGATCCCCAAAAGGGGATCACACCACCCTGGGAGACTGAAACCTTCATAAGTACATGCCAGTTGCCAAGTATCATGGGACCATGGGGATGCTGTAATGGTCGTAAGTGTGAAAAACAGGGATAAGTCTCTTTTTTTTCAGTGCATTATAACTTTGAACAGTCGAACAGTGAACTGTTGTAAGTCAAGTCAATTGTAGTAGTATGTAGTATGAATGTGGGAACCTTTCTTTACCTGATGGGATATTCTTAGATGGCTCTTCCTGGGAGCTCTCCCCCAAGTCCACCTCCTGAGAGGGATGCAGCACATCTCCCCATGCTTTAGAGGGTTTAACGCCCACCTCCACGAAGGGCTCCTGAAGCTGAAATAGTAAGAGAAAAGAATGCATTTCTGCCCAATGCTTCCAATGCCAGAGTCCCTTCTGGAAGCTTTTCACATGTCCTGGCAAAGTTACCAAAAGGAAACAATAAAGAACAACAGAGTTGGAAGGGACATTGAAGGTCTTCTAATCCAACCCATTGCTCAGGCAGGAAACCCTATATCCTTTCAAACAAATATTTGTCCAATCTCTTCTTAAAAACTGCCAGTGTTGCAGCACCAACAACTTCTGGAGTCAAGTTCTTCCAATGATTAATTGGACTATTACGAACTTAATACTATCTTGAACTTGCGCAACCCTATCATTTTCTAATTTTAACTGGTATGTTGAGTGCATGGGATTGTCTGGTTGTATGAATGATCTCACTTTTATCTTTATTTAGCTGTATTTGTGTTTTAATTCTATTCTATTAGTGAGGACTGCTTGTGTGAGAGTTTGAGTATGAATGATTCGGAGGACCTGGCGGGTTATATGGGGGCCATTGGGGTGGTTGGGGGGGCTATATCCACGGGTGAGGGTCGGAGCATTGCGGTCATAACAGGGAGAGGCAGATACGGCGGGGACTTTAGGGCAGGCCATCATTGGGGAAGGAGGGTTCGCTATATTACAGAGATCCCTCCTTCCGGCCCTAGGAGTCCCACTCCAAGGTCAGATGGCGCGAGTGATCAGGACCCTGGTCTCAGGCTGCTGTCGCTAAATGCCAGGTCTGTGGTTCATAAGGCCCCCCTCATCCGGGACTTGATAACTGATGAGGGCGCAGACCTGGCATGTATTACTGAAACATGGCTGGGCACGGAGGGAGGAGTCCCCCTCGTAGAGATGTGCCCAGCCGGATTTCAGGTGCTACACCAGCCAAGAGCCCAGGGAAGGGGTGGCGGTGTGGCTATTGTAGTCCGGGAGTCTTTAGTACCTCGTAGGATCCCTGCTCCGGAGCTTGTCGGGTGTGAGTCCCTGCTGGTGAAGCTGGACCTCAAGGGTCAAGTGGGTCTGCTGCTTACGTACCTGCCTCCCAACTGCGTTGCAGCAGCCCTCCCCTCGCTCCTCGAGTCAGTAGCCGAGCTGGCAGCTGAGTTCCCTAGACTTATAGTTCTGGGGGATTTCAACTTGCCTTCGCTCGGTGAACGCTCTGACGGAGCGCAGGAGTTCATGGCTTCCATGACAGCCATGGGCTTGACTCAGGTAATTCGAGGCCCAACCCACTCAGCGGGTCACACGCTCGACCTCGTATTCCTCTCGGAGCAGTGGAGTTACGATCTTGGTCTGAGGGGTAATGAGATCATACCCCTGTCATGGTCAGACCACTGCCTACTGAGGCTAGACTTCCGGAGGCCAAACCCCCACCGTAGGGAGGAGGAACCGACCAGGTGGTTCCGCCCCAAGCGACTGATGGACCCCATTAGGTTCCAGACGGAGCTTGGGGTTATTCCAGATACTCTCGCCCACAGTTCGGTTGAGACCCTTGTCGCTGCCTGGCACTCGGCAGCTTCGGGGTCTCTAAACCGGATTGCGCCACTACGGCCCCTCCGGGTCAGCGGCCCCCGGAGGCCTCCTTGGTTCACCGAGGAGCTCCGGGAGATAAAGCGCCGGAGGAGACGCCTAGAGCACCTGTGGAGATTAGACAGGTCCGAATTGAACCGGGCACTTGTAACAGCATGCACCAAGGAGTATACTCGCGCTCTAAGATCGGCAAAAAGAACATACATTGCCTCCTTGGTAGCGTCCGCCGAGTCCCGCCCAGCCGCCCTGTTTAGGATAACCCGCTCCCTCCTAAATAGGAGGGAGACGGGGGACCCCTTACAGGGTAAGGCTGAGGAGTATGTTCAGTTCTTGGCGGACAAAGTTGCCCGGTTTCGAGCGGACCTGGACTCCACTCTTGCAGAGCCAGCTGAGACACAGGGGAAAGACTTGGCAAACCATCTCTGGGTTGAGTTTCAGGAAGTTGCCTCTGGGGATGTGGACAAGGCTATGCGAGCTGTGAGTACCTCCACTTGTGTACTGGACCCGTGTCCCTCCTGGCTGGTTGCCAACAGCAGTGAGGTGACACGAGGCTGGATCCAAGCGGTTGCTGTGGCATCTCTTCGGGAGGGGCATTTTCCCACCGAGCTTAAGGCAGCGGTGGTGAGACCCCTTCTGAAGAAACCGTCTCTGGATCCAGCTATTCTTAATAACTACCGTCCAGTCTCCAACCTTCCCTATGTGGGGAAGGTTGTTGAGAAAGTGGTGGCCCTCCAGCTTCAGCGTACCTTGGAGGAAGCAAACTATCTTGACCCCTTCCAGTCCGGCTTCCGACCAGGTTACAGCACAGAAACTGCTTTGGTCGCATTGACTGATGATCTCTGGAGAGCTAGGGATGGAGGCTTTGCGTCCATCCTGGTTCTCCTTGACCTCTCAGCGGCTTTCGATACCATTGACCATGGTATCCTTCTGCGACGACTGCGGGAGGTGGGAGTGGGCGGCACTGTTTTGCAGTGGTTCTCCTCCTACCTCTCGGACAGGTCGCAGTCGGTGTTGGTGGGTGGGCAGAGATCGTCCCCGAGGCCCCTAAAATGTGGGGTGCCACAGGGGTCGGTCTTGTCCCCCCTCCTATTTAACATATACATGAAACCGCTGGGCGAGATCATTCGGAGGCACGGGATAAAGTATCACCAATATGCGGACGATACTCAACTGTATCTGTCCGCCCCGTGCCAACTCAATGAAGCGGTGGACGTGATGGAACAGGGTCTGGAAGCTGTTAAAGACTGGATGAGAGCAAACAAACTGGTGCTCAACCCAGACAAGACCGAGTGGCTGTTGTGTTTTCCTCCCAATAATTTGACCACCGTACCATCAATCAGGCTGGGGGGACAAAATTTATACCCCTCAGATAGGGTCCGCAACTTGGGAGTCCTCCTGGATCCACAGCTGAGTTTTGATCACCATCTATCGGCTGTGACCAGGGGGGCATTTGCCCAGGTTCGCCTGGTGCGCCAGTTGCGGCCCTACCTGAATTGGGAGGCTCTCACGACAGTCACTCGAGCCCTTGTGATCTCTAAGCTGGAATACTGCAACGTGCTCTACATGGGGCTGCCCTTGAAGAGCACCCGGAGACTTCAGCTAGTACAGAACGCGGCCGCGCGAGTGATTGTGGGCGCACCTCGGTTCGCCCACATAACACCTATCCTCCGCGAGCTGCGCTGGCTGCCTGTGGATCTCCGGGTGCAATTCAAGGTCTTACTTACCACCCATAAAGCGCTCCATGGTAGTGGATCTGACTATTTGAGAGACCGCCTTCTGCCAATAACCTCCCTGCGTCCCATCAGATCGCATAGAGCGGGCCTCCTCCGTATTCCATCCGCCAGTCAGTGCCGACTGGCGACTACCCGGAAGAGAGCCTTCTCAGTTGCTGCTCCGACGCTATGGAACAATCTCCCCGTGGAGATTCGTACCCTGACCACAGTCCAGGCCTTCCGTACAGCCCTCAAGATCTGGCTAGCCCGTCAGGCCTGGGGATAAACTCTTCCGCCCCTCCCGAATGCTGAGAGAATGTTGTGTTTTTAGTATTTTTCAGTTATTGCACATTTCTTTTTATGTTTTGTCTTCACTCCCCTTCCTTGTTATTGTAAGCCGCCCTGAGTCCCCTCAGGGAAAAGGGCGGCCTATAAATGCTATTAAAATCTAAATCTAAAATCTAAAATTCTCACTGTCAGGAATTTTCTCCTTAGTTCCAGGTTGCTTCTCTCCTTGGTTAGTTTCCTCCGCTGCTTCTTGTCCTGCCCTCAGGTGCCTTGGAGAATAGTTTGACTCCCTCTTCTTTGTGGAAACCCCTGAGATATTGGAAGACTGCTATCATGTCTCCCCTAGTCCTTCTTTTCATTAAACTAGACATACCCAGTTCCTGCAGCCGTTTTTTATGTTTTAGCCTCCAGTCCCCTATCATCATGGCTCTGTGTGTGTGTGTGTGTGTGTGTTTTCTAGCATAACTCTGGAACGCTTCAAGCAATAACTTACCCTAAGAAAACAAATACTGTGAGGATAAGACACCCGTAACATCCCTTGGTGTGTTGTTTTCTGTTAAGATACAGCCTGTTGTGCCTTAAAATGGCTTATAGTGTATTATGTAAAATGGCTTCTACTGTACAGTGCAGTAAAGTTTCCATGGTAATGGCTTCACAGTAGTCCACAAGGGGGCTGGTAATGGGGAAAATCCAACATTAGATATTATGTTTGGTCTGGACATTTTCTCCCTATAAATAAATACCCGGGCAACGCTGGGTTATTGGCTAGTAATAAAGTAAAACAATAAATTATTTTACCAGTCAATAATACATTTATAATATTCTCAATAAACTTTTTATAAATAAGTAAATAAAATAAAAATAAGAAGCTTTTCCCGCAGGACAAATTACTCTGCTACTGATGTTATGAGTTTCCCAGAAGGGAGACGTTTAGAAATTCAGTAACCGTTTTGCACCCTCTGATTCTTTCAGTTACACTTGGCACATCTTCTTACCTCCAGTTGTTCCTGCTCCTTCTGCTCTGCTTCGCTCAGGAGGAAACCTTCTGCCAGGGCTACCGCTTGGGAACTGGTCTCAGCTCTACATTCCTGGATCCAGCTCTTCATCTCCAGGGGCAGGATAGCCAAGAACTGCTCCAGGACCAAGAGATCTAGCATCTGAGCTTTTGTGTTTCTTCCAGGCTTCAGCCACTGATGACAAAGATAGTGTAGTTGGCTGCAAATCTCTCGTGGCCTGTTGGCCTCCTCCCCACAGAGATGTCTCAATCGTTGCCACTGACCAGCCAAACTGGCATTTTCTTCCTCTTGGTTCTTCTGCCCAATTCTCTCGTCTTTCCACTCAGGCTGTGAAGTACAAACAATTCTTCCGTCCTCCGGTAGGTACCGCAAATTCATTTTGATTGCTTTTTCCAATAGAGGTAGAATCTTGTTTGTTTTCTCTTGATTTTCCATGTTCCTTTCTTGACAGGGTGAAAACTTTGCCAAATGGCCCTCGGCCTTCTCTCTTCATCTGTTCCGGCTCTGCATAAAGAAACTCATGAGCAATACAAGATATTTCCAGAGCGGTACAGGTAGACCTCAACATACGACCACAATTGAGGCCATAATTTCTGTCGCTAAGCAAGAAGTCAATTCTGCCCCCATTTTACAAACCTTTTGGCCAGGGTTGTTAAATGAATCACTGCAGTTGTTACCTTGTTTCCCCGAAAATATGACCTCCTCATAAAGTAAGTCATAGCTTGATTTTTCCGTGTCCAATATAAGCCCTACCCCTTAAATTAAGCCCTAATTAAGAAACCTCTCACTCCAGGGTACACGGATAAAAATTAAGCTAAGGTGGGAGTGGGGTGGAGCTACCCTACTACTTACTTTCAAATAGTTGCAGCCAGGTCTCACACACCTCGGCCCATTTCTTCTGTAGCTGGCAAGGCTTTCCTGAAGGCTTCTATAGCAGTGGTGCAATTCAGCCAGTTCTATCCAGTTTGAGCAAACCAGTAACGGCGGCGGTGAGAAGCTCTGCCCATTTTTGATGCTTTGTGCATGCGCGGAAGGTTCTGCGTATGTGCAGAAGTGGTGTATGCACTCACATTTGTGAACCGGTAGTGAAGGTAAGTTGATTTCACCCCTGCTCTGTAGCCAATAACAGAGCTCCGGATTGATCCAGAGTGCTGTTATTGGCTGCAGAGGCCTTTCTAGCCAATAAGAGAGCTCTGGATCAATCCAGAGCTCTGTTATTGGCTACAGAAGCCTTCAGGAAAGCCTTGCTGGCTGCAGAAGAAATGGGTCGAGGTGTCCAAGGCCTGGCTGCAACTACCCAAAGCTGAAGAAGTTTCTGAAGGCCTCTGACACTGAAAAGGAGTCCGGAGATGACACGTTCAAGTGAGGTGAGTCAGTGGATGACACAAATATAATTGACTGGCACATGGTTGATATGGATTCCTGCCAGCTTCCTAGGTATCAACCAAGTATCTTCTTAAAATGTATAATTATGATGATGAAGTTGCCTTGCATGTACAATGGGTGCTTTTGTACCAGATGCAAATTCCTTGTGTGTCTAATCACACTTGACAAATTCAATTCAACCTAATTCAATGTCTACAGAGATTCTCAATCATCCAGGTCACGGTTGTGTGAAGCTGCTTTTAACAAAATACAACTGGACTTTCTTGGGGTTTTTTCCCCTTTGAGAACATTTTGCTTCTCATCCAAGTAGCTTCTTCAGTTCTTTAGAGGAGAAGTGAAGCGTATTCAAATGGAAAAAACACACACCAAGAAACTCCAGTTGCATCTTTGGGACTTGCCCTTCATCTAGCCAAGCTCCATCCACCCAGTGCCCGTTCACCCCAAGTGTCAGCAGCAAACCAAAAGGTTCTTTTTCAAGAGGCAATTGGACCTTCTGATTTGCTTTGAAGACCTTTCACTTCTCAGCCAAGAAGAAGCTTTGAAGACCTTTCACTTCTCAGCCAAGAAGCTGAAGAAGCTTCTTGGATGAAAAGCAAAACGTCTTCAAAGAAAAAACAAAGTCCAGTTGCCTCTTGAAAAAGCACCTTTGGGACAACCATGACCTGGATGACTGAGAATCTCCAAGGACTCTCAGCAGCATTCTTAGACATAGAATAACTTTACTGTCCCTTTAAATGTACACTAATCAGCATACATTAAGCATACTACCTTTCCATTCATGCCATTGGGGAAGAATTTCAGACACACGGAAAACCCAGAGACAGAATAACAGGACACAGTAACAGAGTTGGAAGGGACCTTGGAGATCATCTAGTCCAACCCCCTGCTCAGGCAGGAAGCCCTATAGTTCCATTTCAGACAAAGGGGTGGTCCAATCTCTTCTTAGGAGACCAAGGAGCCTCCATGAAGTGGAGAAAGAGAGGACAAATGGAGAATCAGAAACAGAATACAGCTGGAAGGGACCTTGGAGGTCTTCTAGTCCAGCCCCCAGCCTCAAGCAAGAGATCCTATACCAACAGGAGAGTTAGGGTCTGGATGTGGGAAAAGGCAGGCTCCTGGAGGGCCTGATCCTGGTGGTGCAGGGGGCCACCTTGCAAAATGCAAACTTCAAATCACACCCCTCCATTCCCCCACGCCCTCTTTCCTTATTGCAGAAGCCCTCTCTTCCCACCGTTTTTTCCAACATCCCCAAGAGTTTGTCTCACCTGTCTGGAGATTTGTAGACTGCTTCCTCCTTCGTTGGAGGAGGGGGGGTCTTGGTGGAGGGGTCGTCTCTTTCGCGGGAGAAATTTCTCCGCCCGCGTGGAGGCCGCAGGGGTTGCACGAAGGTAGGGGGGAAAGGGTTTCGGGGGGGGGGGGAAGACTTTGCCCGGCGGACCCGCTTCCTGCTTTCCTTTTCATCCCAATCCGAGGACGGGCTGGCAAAGGGAGCCTGCGCATGCTCACATACGTGGTGAAGTTTGCAGTGTGCCAGTACTGCGTTGCTTCTGACGTCCGCCCCACTCTCTTATTAGCGCGAGAAGGGGACGATTTCCGCGGGGGGGGGGGGGGGGGGGAGGGAGTTGTGCAGAGACCGAATTCCTGAGTTGGTTTATATTACCATAATCTCCCCCCCTCCCGTGACAGAAGAGGTGGTGTTAAGATTTAGGGGTGTCTGGCTCAAACCCCAACACTCCAGGCCCTTTATGTTTCTTTCAAGAGACCTAACTCCCAAAGCGTATTTAAGTGCATGTCTGTAACTCCCAGACTGGGAAAATGGGAAGCTAAGCAGGGATGGGAGACCACCAGGAAATCTCAGGAATGTAAGGGTCCCGCATAGAAACTCAGAAGATTAATATTGTAATAACGTATTAATCAGTATTCAAAAAAATAGGGCTAATATGTGTATAAGTGTTCAATTTTTTTCTTTTTTTAATCCATTTTTAAATTCTTATTTTTCTTTAATTTTGGGGAGTTTTTTCTTTCAATCTTTTGTGTATGGGTTTTTTTTTTCTTTTTCAATGCTCTTGTCTTGATTGATTTGTGTCTTTGTGTTTTTTCTTTAATTTTTTGGAGCTTTGCATTTTAATCTTTTTTTAAAATAATATTTGAATTAAAGATGGGGAAAACCATTGAAGACCGAAGGAAAACAAATTCCTGGAAAAAGTGCCCAGATAGATGTGACAGAAAATTTTTTATATCAGAAAAACAATTTAAAAACAGAGATTTTTCCACGTTTAGAGATGTGAAGAAGAAAGGAAAGAGTGGAATAAAAGTGTACAACTGGCACAAAAACCCACCACCATTTTGAAGTGAAACACTGTTTTTGTTGTCTTTAGCATCTTTCATTGTGCTTTACGATGCCATAAAGACCCACAGTGGCACAGTGGTTAGAATGCAGTACTACTGCAGGCTACTTCTGCTGATTACTGGCTGCCAGCAATTGGTCAGTTTGATTCTTATTGGTTCAAGATTGACTCAGCCTTCCATCCTTCCAAGGTGGGTAAAATGAGGACCCAGATTGTTGGGAGCAATAGGCTGACTCTGTAAACCGTTTAGAGAGGATTGTAAGTGCTATCACTATCACTTCCTGGTCTCGTTAAACAAAGACCCTTGGTTAGTGTTCTATAGTTCCTGCTTTTTTGACAGTCTGCATGGAAATAGTTCAGTGACTACTGCCGGTTTGCTCAGGGGCATTTGCTCAGGGGAATGTGCAGAGCAACTAAAATTGCTCTGCGCATGGGCAGAAGCAAAAAACAAAACAGGAGAACCGGTTTGGAGCGTGGCAGGCCTGGGTCGCTTTGGGTTCCAGCGACCCAGGCTGCCAAGCTACTACCAGTTCAGACGAACCGGTCCGAACCAGTAGGGACCCACCACTGAAGTAGTTGCTCTTTTGTCTATGTGTTATTAATTTTAACCTAATTGCAATCTGTATGTATTTTGGATCGTTGCAGGAGTTTCTTTTCAATTGAGGGGGGGGCAGCCTGTCAATCCCGAAATTGACATATATGTAGCCATTTTATTTAGCTCTCTATTATACTCATTTATTCCTTTTTCTTTCTCTTTACTATGTAAGGGGGGGGGTTGGGCTCGCCCCATTCTTAACATTGGGGGAGGAGCGAATATATAATGAGGATTGTTTTGGCTAGGTGAGCTTTTTTTCCCATGGGATCAGAGGTTGTTCCTGCTGAGAACGGAAGGTGGAGTTTGAAGACACCTTGCAATGTGAATGGAGTGTTTATTGGAGAATGTGACTTTTGAGGGATGTTTCTAACTTACAATATTATGTGATGTGTCAGATCCGGAACTGGAACAGATTTTACCAATTTGATGCCTATCTAAATAAAAGAAATTTTGCTTTCGAAGATGGACTTTGCACATTTCTTCTTTGAATGGGTTTCATCACTTGGAAACCTGATAGTTCATCTACTTTGTTAGATCGGGTGAATGGAAGAGGCAAGACTCAGGCTTCAGCAACAACAGCTCTTTATTAAGTGACAACTATGTACAATCCAGCAAAGACTCTGTCTGGCAGCAGCCCTTTTATAGGGAGCTGTCAGACCTCTCGACCAATCACATTTGAGTATTGTTCCTGCCAGATCAGAGGATCCTAGTGGAAACTACTATACTGGCTATCAGTATGTAACATACTTCATAAATATTGCTGGGTTCGCTAGCTGGTAAACCGTCGTTGGGAGGCCTTTGGGCCAGAACCGTTCTGAAGGGACGGTGAAGAAGGATAGCTGTTTCAGGACCGCGAAGAGCAAAGCAAGCTTCTCAGCTGGTCTCAAAAAAGCTCTCTAGACCGGCAGCAGGGATGGTGGCCATCTTCAATGACCACTCTGAAGCCGGGGCATCCGGACCAAGTTTAGAGCAGGAGCAGTGATTGGACGAAGTGTTGGGACTGGGAAGAAGGCTGGCCAACCCAAGAGTAAAGAAAAACTTAAATTTGGACGTTAAAAAAATTCTTATCCAGAGATTTAAAGTAGCGGCTAAGTAGCATTTGAAAACGAAGGGAGGGAAAATAAAGAGGGGGGGGAATTGTGACTGCTCAGGAAGATTGTGGCTAAAATATTTGGAACTGGAATATTTAAAATAAAATAAAAAAGGAAAGGAAGGTCGCAGAGAAAATAGAAGGACTTAGTGTGAGTGGATTTAGGACTTTTGACTAGTGAAAACACTGTCAAATTATTGATTTGACTGATTGGAGGATGGTAAAAGCCATCTACTGTAGGAAAGAGAACATCTGGCAATAAATGGAAAAATTCAACCTTGAACACAGAAAAGATAAGAGGAAGTCCCTCTAAGAAGTATATGGCCTTTTCTTGTTGTTTTGATTCTGTTTTGCTACTGCTGAGAAAGAAAGCTAAATTTTTTTGAAATGGACTGATTTACTCTGGGACTGGATATTACAGCTGGAAAAACTTGGAAACAAGAGAGACTTAAGTGTGGTAAAATACAAAAAATGAAGCAAGGAGGGAAGGAAGGAGAGAAGGAAGGAGAGAAGGAGAGAAGAAAGGAGGGAGGGAAGGAGGGAAGGAAGGAGAGAAGAAAGGAGGGAAGGAAGGAGGGAATGTAGGAGAGAGGGAAGGGGGGAAGGAAGGAGGAAAGGAAGGGGGAAAGGAAGGAGAGAAGAAAGGAGGGAAGGAAGGAAGGAGGGAAGGGGGAAGGAGGGAGGGAAGGAAGGAGAGTAGGAGAGAAGAAACGAGGGAAGGAAAGAGGGAGGGAGGGAGGGAAGAAGAAATAGGACCGTTGTAAGATAAGATGGATCTATGGGATGGTAAGAAAGCAATCTTCAAGTATATTGTCAACTGTAGGGAAAAAATTGTTATAAATACATATTATTAATAACAGTTATATAATTGTGAATGTATATGTGAAATTGATAAAATAAAAAATTTAAATAAAAATAAATAAATAAATAAAATACAAAAATATCAAAAACTTCTTAAACTTAAAAATGGAGTGTGGGATGTTTGAAGAAATACTTGTAATGTTAAAAGATGCACGTTCAACACTAAAAGGTATTAAAGAACCAGAAAAATTAGTAAAATCAGTGAAGCAAACAAAGTAATAGCCAAAAGCCAACATGGGTTTGTCAAAAACAGATTATGCCAGACTAATCTTATTGCATTCTTTGATAATGTGACAAAATTAGTGGACCAGCGGAATGCCATAGATGTAGTTTACTTGGACTTCAGTAAGGCATTTGATAAGGTAGACCATAAACAACTACTAGATAAAGTAGAAGAATGTGGGTTAGACAGCATCACCACCAGATGGATTTGTAACTGGCTGAACAACCGCACTGAACATGTAGTCCTCAATGGAACTGCATCTACATGGAGGGAAGTATGCAGTGGAGTACCCCAAGGCTGTGTTTTAGGCCCAGTACACTTCAACATCTTCATCAATGATTTGGATGAGGGAATAAACTCGGGGGATGAACTCATCAAATTTGCAGATGACACCAAGCTGGCAGGAAGAGCCAACACTCCAGAAGATAGGCTAAAGATACAGAAGGATCTTGACAAACTTGAACATTGGGCACTATCTAATAAAATGAAATTCAATGGTGAAAAGAGTAAAGTTCTACATTTAGGCAACAAAAATGAAATGCACAGGTACAGTATAGGTGGTACCTTGCTCAACAGTAGTAACTGTGAAAGGGATCTTGGAGTCCTAGTGGACAACCATTTAAATATGAGCCAGCAGTGTGCAGCAGCTGCCAAAAAAACAATCACAGTTTCTAGGCTGAATAAACAGAGGGATAGAATCAAGATTATGTGAAGTGTTAATACCACCTTGGTAAGGCCACACTTGGAATACTACATTCAGTTTTGATCACCACGATGTAGAAAAGATGTGGAGATTCTAGAAAGAGTGCAGCGAAGAGCAACAAAGATGATTAGGGGACTGGAGACTAAAACATATGAAGAACGGTTGCAGGAACTAGGTATGTCTAATGAAAAGAAGGACTAGGGGAGACATGATAGCAGTGTTCCAATATCTCAGGGGTTGCCACAAAGAAGAGGCAGTCAAACTATTTTCCAAGGCACTTGAGGGTAGAACAAGAAGCAATGGGTGGAAACTTACCAAGGAGAGAAGCAACTTAGAACTGAGGAGAAATTTCCTGACAGTTAGAACAATTAATCAGTGGAACAGCTTGCCTCCAGCAGTTGTAAATGCCCCAACACTGAAAGTCTTTAAGAAGATGTTGGATAGCCATTTGTCTGAAACGGTATAGGGTTTCCTGCCTACGCAGGGGGTTGGACTAGAAGACCTCCAAGGTCCCTTCCAACTCTGCTATTGTATTGAAATACATAGAACAGGATGTAGGAGAGAAATTGATAAAGGGAAATATAAATAGCAATAATAACAGTAGACTTATATACCGCTTCATAGGGCTTTCAGCCCTCTCTAAGCGGTTTTACAGAATCAGCATATTGCCCCCAACAACAATCCGGGTCCTCATTTTACCCACCTCGGAAGGATGGAAGGCTGAGTCAACCCTGAGCCGGTGAGATTTGAACCGCTGAACTGCTGATCTAGCAGTCAGCCTGCAGTGCTGCATTTAACCACCGCGCCACCTTGGCTCTTAAATGAGAGGCAAATGACTAACATTGGGGGGTGGGAACCTGAAAACAATAACCAACTGGACAATCTTAATGAGACTTATAGAGACACAAAAAGAGCAGGGAGAAAAAAAGGAAAATGCTATCCAAAAAAAGATAACAACCTAAAAACAAAGAGAGAAATAGTGTGGAGCAAAAAAGAGGAATCCAAGTGTGGGCTACTCAAAATATAGTTGTGGAAGAATGTTATGGGAAATTCAGAAGAAAAGATATAATACATACAAAAGGAAAAAGAAAGGGGGGGAAGGGAATTTAAGAGTAGAAGATAGAAGGACAAACAGAAAACTGAAGAAAAATAGAACACTAAATAGAGCAAGAGATGAGTTAAGAGAAAAGTTAGATAAAGCGGAAGGTAAAAAAGAGATATTAGAAGAAAATGAAATATGTTGATACTGCTTATGATATATAGTGTGGATAACCAATTAAGTAAAATGCTTGTTATATTAAAATTGAACATGATATATGCTACATATAGAAATTAGAAATAACAAATGGAAAATGATAAAGTTGGTATATTTTTTTTTTCTGAACAGGTAGTAAACATTTTTGAATTTCACCCACTTAGATTCCCCCTCCCCCAAATTCGGGCCCAAAGCCACCTGCTCCTAAGGATGTGTTTGATACCCCTGGTTTAGAGCAATTTATCAGATCTTTCTACATTTTGAAGCTCTTTCCACATTCCATGCAGTTATACAAGTTCTCCTTGGTGTAAATCTGAAGACGACTGCTGTGGCTAAGGTTCTGTTCCCTTCATCCAAAACATTAACATGGTTTATATCTCATGTGTACCCTTTTATGGCAAGTAAGGTTATAACTCTTGCGGAAAGTCTTCCCACATTCCAGGCAGGTATATGGCTTTTCACCGGTGTGAATTCTTTTATGAGAAGTCAGGCTACTATTCGTAGTGAAACTCTTTCCGCACTCAGTACATTGGTATGGTTTCTCCCCTGTGTGAATTCTTTTATGAGTAGTGAGAGAACAGCTCCTCCGGAAGTCCTTTCCACACTCTGTGCATTTGTACGGTTTCTCCCCCGTGTGGATCCTTCTATGGGATGTAAGGAAACTGCTCCACCTAAAGCTTTTCCCACATTCTGCGCATTTATATGGCTTTTCACCCGAATGGATCCTTTGGTGTTCACTCAGATTAGTGGCACTCCTGAAATTTTTCCCACACTGTGCACATTGATATGGTTTCTCACCGGAGTGGATCCTTTTATGGCAAGTAAAGGAACTCAGGTCAATGAAGCTCGTTCCACACTCCGTGCACTTATAGGGTTTCTCTCCTAAGTGCATCCTCTTATGGGAAGTCAGGTGACAGCTCCACCTGAACTTCTTTCCGCAGTCAACACATTTGTAGGGCTTCTCCCCTGAATGGATCCTTTTGTGGGAAGTAAGATGGCTGCTTAAAGTGAAGCTCTTTCCACATTCCGTGCATTGATAAGGTTTCTCGCCTGAGTGAATCCTTTTGTGGGAAATCAGGTGACTGCTTATGGTGAAGTTCTTCCCACACTCCCTGCATTTATATGGCTTCTCTCCCGAGTGGATCCTTTTATGGGACGTAAAGGAACTCAGGCAACTGAAGCACTTCCCACACTCTGCACATTTATAGGGTTTCTCACTTGAGTGCATCCTTTTGTGGGAAGTAAAGGAACTGAATCCACTGAAGCACTTCCCGCACTCGGTGCATTTATAAGGTTTTTCCCCAGAATGCATCCTTCTGTGGGAAGTAAAGGAACTCAGGCCACTGAAGCTCTTTCCGCACTCCGTGCATTTATAAGGTTTCTCTCCTGAATGGATCCTCTTATGGTAAGTGAGACCGCTGCTCCACCTGAACATCTTTCCACACTCCATGCACTGATATAGTTTCTCACCTGTATGGATCCTTTTATGGGCATTAAGATTACTGCTCTTGCTGAAGGTTTTCCCGCATTCAGTGCAGGGATATGTTTTTTCTACAGTTTGGGTCATTTGATGTAAGGTAGGAAGGAGGGACCAATTGTAATTTTGATCACACTCCCCAAATTTATATTGTTTTGCTTTATCGTGAGTTCTGCAGTATTTGCAGAGATCTGAATTTTCTCTACATGTTTTTCCACAGGTGGGACATTTCCTTTCTTTTTTGTGTCCTTGCTGGCTAAGATAAAAATGGATTTCTGCCCACTGAGGAGTACAAGATTTTGCTCTTCTCTTGTGTAATTGGTTGCATTCAGATGTTTCTGGTCCCCGCGGATTTTCAAACATCTCTTCTCCAAGGTTGTTTCTGACTGTTTGTGCATGCTCTGCAGATGTCTGTTTATAATTTGCACTCTCTGGCCACCCAACTCCTTGGGATAAAAAGAAAGATAAAAATGTATTACACTTTTAAAGCAGAAAAGGTAAAGGCCAGAAGACTCAAATCCGGGAAGCTCCCACTGGCACTTGAATAACAACTTTGACATTGATTACCAGTGGAAAACCAAATGGGTCGCTGAATATCCAGACATAGGAAGACATAAAAATGAGCCCACAATTAAGGTGCGAGGCTTTGACCTGCCATCCCATAATGGACAATCCTGAATAGGATTTGCATCTCACGTGACATCTGCCAGGACTCTCTCTATAACAATAGCAATAGCACTTAAACTTATATACCGGTTCACAGTGTTTTTACAGCCCTCTCTAACAGAGGTGGGTTGCTCCTGGTTTGGCCCGGATTGGCTGAACCGGTAATAGCAGCAGCGGGAGGCTCCACCCACCTGCCCGGAAACTTCTGTGCATGCGCAGAAGCGTCGTGCACCCCCCGAAACAGTAGCAAAAAAATTGGCAACCCACCTCTGCTCTTTAAGCAATTTACAGGGTCAGCATATTGCCCCCAACAATCTGGGTCCTAGATATTGATATTTCAACATAGATCTTTTTAAAATTTATACTTTATTGCATTTTACTAATCTAGGTGAAATATTAATCTATATTCCTAGTCCATGAATGAGATGCCATATGCTAAATAGTAATAGCAGGAAATATGTATGCTGTCTGGGATCAAATCATGAAGACTCAGAAGACACAAATTTGATCTAACTGGGACCACAGTTGTAACCCAGGAGAAATCAAGGAGAGAAAGAGAATTCCTCTGGTTTTCAACAATAAGTCAATAAACAGACACATTGACATTACAATACAATACAATAGCAGAGTTGGAAGGGATCTTGGAGGTCTTCTAGTCCAACACCCTGCCTAGGCAGGAGACCCTACACCATATCAGACAAATGGTTGTCCAATCTCTTCTTTAAAGCCTCCAGCATTGGGTATTCATGATTTCTGGAGGGAAGTTGTTCCACTGATTAATTGTTCTAACTGTCAGGAAATTTCTCCTCAGTTCTAAGTTGCTTCTCTCCTTGATTAGTTTCCACCCATTGCTTCTTGCTCTACCCTCAAGTGCCTTGGAAAATAGTTTGACTCCCTCTTCTTTGTGGCAACCCCTGAAATATTGGAACACTGCTATCATGTCTACCCTAGTCCTTCTTTCTATTAAAATAGACATACCCAGTTCCTGCAACCGTTCTTCATATGTTTTAGTCTCCAGTCCCCTAATCATCTTTGTTGCTCTTCTCTGCACTCTTTCTAGAGTCTCCACATCTTTTCTACATCGTGGTGACCAAAACTGAATGCAGTATTCCAAGTGTGGCCTTACCAAGGCATTATAAAGTGGTATTAACACATTGATCCAGGCTACTAATAATTGAGAACAAAAGAACTGCATCAACCATAATCCTGAAGGTAGCCTTTTAGAATGAACAAATAGGCACCTCACTACATAACAACAAAAATCACAACCCATCCATTCACAAGAAATCGGACCACGTTTCATTAACAACAACCAGCCCTCATTAACAACAACAACCTGCCAAAACCAGAGCATGACTCAGAAGCATCCAAACAGACACTAATTTACATCGCACAGACAGTACTTAGAACGAAAGACCATGTCTTGGTAACAACAGCCATCCAATCAAACAGTCCAAATTCAGAGGTAGCTGAATAAACAACAACCACACTAATTTGCATCCCATAAATGGCTATTTAAAGGCAGGTGTTCAGACAGGCGAGCACAATTCAAAGTGCTCGAATGGTGACAAAACATTGGCAACCAAATCGCCAAGCTCAGAGTTCAGACCAAAACATTATCAAGAGTCTTTTTCATTTTTATTTGTTCTGGGTCACAAAGTAGGATTACTCATTGGGGCATGTATTTTAACTATACTTCCTGTCTTTCTTATCAGGACGTAGGAATGGGGAGTAGGGATTGAACTAGGGATGTTCACATTTCACGCCCATAGATTCTCCCTGCTGTTCAGTCTCAACATGAAGCCATGTTGTAAGGTAATCTGGAGTTTATTATTGTGATATCAGTAGTGAGGAAGGTGAAATGGAGTCAAATCAAGGGTGAAATTCACAGGTTCTGACAGATTCTGGAGAACCGGTAGCAGAAATTTTGAGTAGCTCAGAGAACCGGCAAATACCATCTCTGCCTGGCTCCAGAGTAGGGAGGGAATGGGGATTTTGCACTATCCTTCCCCTGCCACGCCCAGCAAGCCATGCCCACAGAACCGGTAGTAAAAAAATTTGAATTTCACCACTGAGTCAAATAATTGATGTTAAAACAAGAGAAAGCTGTGCTGTTGAAAGACAAGTACAGGTAGTCCTCAACTTACAAGCACAATGGAGCCCCAAAATTTCTGTTGCTAAATGAGATAGTTGTTAAGTGAGTTTTGCTCCATTTTGTGCAAGCAGTCACGACCTTTCTTGTCACAGTTGTTAAGTGAATCGCTTCAGTTGTTAAGCTAGCAACACGATCGTTGAATCTGTCTTCCCCATTGACTTTGCTTGCCAGAAGGTCGCAAAAGGAGATCACATGATCACAACGGTCATAAATACGAGTCAGTTGCCAAGCGTCTGAATTTTGCTCATGTGACCACGGGGATGCTGCAGCGGTCGTAGGTGTGAGAAATAGTCATCACTTCTTTTCCCGTTGTAACTTTGAACGGCCACTAAATGAACCATTATATGTCGAGGACTACCTGTAACTGGAAAGGCAATATGAGAGCAGAGCTCCAAACTGCTTGAATGAGCTTGCATTCCCTTGAAAAAACAGTTCTGCAGTCCTAGCATGTTATTTTACCTCAGGTCTCATGAGGTAGCAGCTATTACAAGGAGGACCTGAAGCAAATGTTAGTGCATGGCCATACCACCGCCTGAGAAGCAAGCAAAGAAGTGAGTAGGGCCCAATTAGTAGTAATTCTGTTTACCGCAGGTCTATTGGGGCTTCTAAATATCACTGAATGAGAGGATGTTCTCTCTACGGGCAGCAAGATAGTTTTAGTCCTCAGTGAAAAGTACAGTTTAGTTCTAATTTCTTCCCTCTTGGAAATGAATCGATCAACACTTGTCTGTGGAGATTCTCTGTCTTTCAGGTCGTGGTTGTCTGAAAGATACTTTTTCAAAGTCAACTGGACTTTGGTTTTCTTCAGTCAGAACAGAAGAAAGCTTCTTGGATGAGAAGTGAAGTGTCTTCAAGAAAAAACAAAGTCCAGTGGCCTTTTGAAAAAAAAATTACCTTTGGGATGAACAGGTCAACATTTCCACTAATAAATGGTTGTTTTTTTAAACTAGAAAATACCTTTCCCACTGAATTGAAACCAGAGCAGAGTTGACCCTTTACCTGTGGAGGCCATGTTCCTGGCATTTTCCGACATAACTTCGTTGTACAGGATTTTTTGGTTGAAGTCTAGCAGATCCCACTCCTCCAATGAGAAGAAAACAGCTACATCATCGAAAGACAAGGAATTCTGAAACAGGAAGAAAGATTTCCCAGTTAATCAACAGCTCCAGGAAGGGTGTTCAAAGTCTCTCTTAATTATCTATCCCAACATTTATTTTATGCATTTTTCTTGGACATAGGAAGACCTCAAAGTCCTTAAATGTCTGTTTGTCAACACATAAAGCATTTGCACCTGTTATCAAGTTGCCGTGGAGAGGAAAGGGGGGTAGCACATTCCACGCATACCTTTGGCTAGAGTCGGCAGGCTTGTGAGGCATGCACCTCGTTGGAGAATGTGATTTATGACACAGTCTGAGGGGAGGGAAGAAACAGGGGCAAAGTTCAGCTACAATTTAAACGAGGTTAGATCTGACTGCAATGGGGTATTGCCAAAATGGTGTTCCTAATAAATGATTGGATTTCTTTTGAAACTTGGCTTGCTGCTCATGAATTAATTAGGGTATCTTACAGAAATATGACACTGTTCACACCCTATATCCTTCAAGATCAAGTGATGGGACAGACCTTGGGTGTACTATAAATCACAGCTGAACAAAGCATTGGGAGATTCCTGTTTGATATTTATCCAATAGTTTAGGTTGGTGATGGCAAACCTATGACAGGCATGCTAGAGGTGGCATGTAGAGCCCTCTCTGTGGGCATGTGCACTGTCACCAGCTGCTCTTCTGGGTTTTGGCGTGCAGGCCAGCTGATCTTCGTGCAAAGACCAGCTGACTGGCACCCATGTGCATGTTGGAAGCCAGAAAAGCAGCTGGCCACTGCACACATGAACACCGGCCAGCTGCTCTCTTCCAAATTCTAGTGCTCCAGTGTACATGTGCGCACGCTCCAGTTTCAGTACTGTGCCAAAAAGGTTAACCATCGCTGGTTTAGGTTATCCCTCGGGGACCAGCGTATTCTTCCTACAATAGCTATGGGGGTTTGCCTCTAGGCAAGATGGGTGGCACTTGAATGAGAAAGAAATAAAGAAATAAAAAAGAAAGAAATGAAAGAAGGAAAAGAGAGAGAGGGGGGGGGAGGAAGAAAGAAAGAGAAAGAAAGAAAGAAAGAAAGAAAGAAAGAAAGAAAGAGAAAAATCTTCCAGAAGGCAGTATGAGATGCCATCAATTCACAAGTGATATGCAACCCTAAGCAAGTTCTCAGGAACTTCATTGTGGCCAGACAAAATTGGTTAGATTGGCACTAATAAAATGAAAGGAATTTGCTTTGGAAAAGAGATTTGGGCCATTTTGGAGAGCAAAGCATGCTCTTCAAATAAATCACAGACTTTGAGGAAAGAGTGGAATGCTTTAGCTTACCCGAGTTGGAAGCACAACCGCTGCTTCTACACCACAAAAGAGAGATGGTCCCACAAGAGTTATCAATGTTTTATTCTTGGAGACTGAGATTTAAGAAAAAAAGTGTTTAAAGAACATTACAAAGAGAAACTAGGGACAAAAGCCACTCGTTCACAAAAGTTATAGTACTTTTACAAAGAAAGGGAAGCTGTGTTAATTCCCATTGCATCAGAAGAACTCTTCTTTTACCTGCTAAGTTCTCAGATGGACCCTCCTGGGACACTTCCTGAATGCTCAGTTCCTGAGAGGAATAAAGCAGATCCCTCCATGCTTCAGTGTCTTCTGCGGCCAACAGGAAGGGCTTCTGAACCTGAAATACCCACAAGAAAAGTAGAAAAAGCATGTTACTGTCTTGTTCTTAACTATAGAGCCAGAAATCAATACCCAGAGAAGCGGGGATTAATGCTAGACAAACAAGCAGTAAAAAGTAGTTCAGTCAAGGAACTGACAAGAGAAAACAACACCTCCATTGATAAGACAAACTGAAGATGTTACCTAATTGGGTAATGAAACATCTACAAGAAAATAATTAAGCTCCACAGTTCAACCCTGAGATACCAGTATTTTATAGTTCTCAACTAGGCAAGAGAATCATTTGACAAAACAAACAAATGAAATCACCTTCTAATGACTTACACTTAGAATAACTTTATGAATGTACACTAATCGGCATACATTAAAATGAAATGTTGTTGCATACAGCTCTCAAAAGGTCATCACCTCCAATATACACTACACAAAAATGACAAAATAAATACATAAATAAATACAAAATATACCTACATATGTTATATGACACAGAGAAACAACACAGTCTAGTTCGGATGTATACATGTACATGGCGAGAAAAATGAATCTTGCGAGTTTACCAGATGGATGGCATAGGGAGCAAAGCTGTTACAGAATTTGGTAATCCTGCTATAAATATTTCAAAACCTCCTCCCAGAAGGGAGCAACAGAAACAGACCGTAAAGTGGGTGTGTGAGGTCTCTAACAAATGCTTTGAGCTCTAAGCACATAGAGCTTATAAGGAGTATCCTGAATAACAGGAAGTAAGCTCCGCTGTCCTCACCACTCACTGTATGGACTTTCTATTTGAGGCACTGCTGCCACCAAACCAAACAATGATGCAGTTTGTTAAAACGCTCTCAATCGTGCCTCTGTAAAAAGTGGTCAGGACAGAAAGAGAAAGATATACTTTCCTCATTTGACACAGGAAATGCAGGGGCTGGTTTGCAACCTTCACTGAGGAGGATGTGTGGGAAGACCAGTTCAGATTGTTATCTGCCCCTAGATACTTATGTTTAGCATGTGAAAGAAAGCATATTCAATAACAACGTTCATAATTAGGTTGCCCAAATAATTACCATGATTAAAAAATTCTCACCTGCTGCTCTCCCTGCTTGTGGTCATTTGCCCTGCTCAAGAGAAAGCCCTCTGCAAGGGCTACAGCTTGGGAACTGGTCTCTGCTCCACATTCCCGGACCCAAGTCTCCATCTCTGGGGGTAGTATGGCCAGGAACTGCTCCAGGATCACCAGGTCCAACATCTGAGCTTTTGTGTTTTTTTCCGGTCTCAGCCATTCACGATGAATTTGGTAGAGTTGGCTGCAAAGCTCTCGGGGTCCCTTAGAGTCCTGGTAGGAGAATCCCTTGAAGGAGGGATTTTGTATAATCCAATTGGTGGTTTCTCCTTTCAGGAACTTTTTTTCTATGCATGTTTCAGCAGTCCCAATCAGACTGACTCTAGGGCCTCTTTTGTCTCCTCCCCCTATCATGTTGGGTGAGGTTACTTTTTCTATGTGCAGAGATGTATATCAAAAAAGAGCCAAGGTGGCGCAGTGGTTAAATGCAGCACTGCAGGCTACTGCTAGATCAGCAGTTCAGCGGTTCAAATCTCACCGGCTCAGGGTTGACTCAGCCTTCCATCCTTCCGAGGTGGGTAAAATGAGGACCCAGATTGTTGGGGGCAATATGCTGACTCTCTGTAAACCACTTAGAGAGGCCTGAAAGGCCTATGAAGCGGTATATAAGTCTACTGCTATTGCTATTGCTATAAAACAAAAACCCAGGTGCATCCCTAGAGCTCCAAAGTAACCTTGTTTTGGGGACAGCAAGAAAAACTCCCTTTAGACATCTTGAGGAGGTTGTGAGATTTTGATCCTTGGATATCCAGAATTTCAGATGATGCTTTTAGCACCCAACCTAAGAGCAAAAAGAGAAGAAAAAAACCCACTTCAGAGGAATGTGAAAGTTCTCCAATAGCAATAGCACTTAGACTTATATACCACTTCACAGTGCTTTACAGCCCTCTCTAACCGTTTTACAGAGTCAGCATCTTGTCCCCAACAATCTGGGTCCTCATTTTACCCACTTCGAAAGGATGGAAGGCTGAGTCAAGCTTGAGTTGGTGAGATTTGAACTGCCGAACTGCAGCTAGCAGTCAGCTGAAGGAGCCTGTAGTACTGTACTCTAACCCCTGCCCACCTCGGCTCAAGGTAGCAAAACAACATTCTTGTTCAAATCTTTGCCAAATCTCTTCATGAAACCCAGCCAGGCTTTGAGGAAACCGGCAATTTGGGGTCTTCTCAGATGGGGCCCCTTTTCTTCACAATGGAATAACAGAATAACTGAGGTGGAAGGGACCTTGGAGATCTTCTAGTCCAACCCTCTGAAGATTCCTTCTGCAAGAGGAAGGGCTGCTCTGCATAGTCTTTGTTTCAACCTTCCTAAAAGCTTTGAGAAGAACTCATTCATTTCAGGGAGTCACAGTCTACTGAACTGGACATGCCACAGGGATAGGCAGGCATTTTCCTTGAGTATGGGCCCCAGATGAAACAAGGTTCAAGCAAGCCTTTAGCCTGGGATAGACCTTCCCGTGTAGGTTCCCAGGATGCAAGTTAGATACATATAGAAATGAGTCCACTGACTTGGGAAGAACAGAAGATTCAAACTTTGTGGGGGTTTGCCTGCAGGACAGATTCAGACTAAGACAGTTGGAAGGGACCTTGGAGGTCTTCTAATCCAACCCCTTGCTCAAGCAGACCCTATACCCATGATGGTGAACCTATGGCCCATGTACCAGAAGTGGTACGCCATCTCTCCGGACACGCCAGCCATTGCCCATTGCTTTTCCAGGTTCCGGCACGCATCACGCATGTGGGAGCGCCGGAAATTGGAAGAGCATCTCTCTGGCGCGCATGAGTGCATTGGGAAGCTGAGCTTTCAGCTTCTAGCACGTATGTGCCAGAAACTGGAAGGTCAGGTGACTGGTGTGTATGTGCATGCTGGTCACTTCCTGGCACACCAGTGGTGGGTTCCGGATTCCGTTCCAATCGGTACAGTTGGAATGGCCCCGGTGTGGTGCGCGCACGTGTCATACTTGCCTGCGACGCTTCCACAAGCCTCTGGGATGCTCCAGCTGCTCAGCGGAGCACCGCGCAGGCGGCGTATGCACCGTGCACGTGCGCGGAAGCGCCAAAGGCTTAAAGCACAGGTCAAGAGCTCGAGTGGGCCCTCCAGAGCACTGTACCAGAACGGTATCCGGTGCTCCAGGCAGGCTCCGGTATGCCCATACTGGGGTGTACCGCTGCAACCCCCCACTGTGGCACGCACATGCGCACCGGGGAACTCCTTTTCTGTTTCTGGTGCTCCCCCACACTCCTGTTTCAGCACTTGATGCCGAAAAGGTTTGCCAACACTGCCCTGTACCATTTTAGACAAATGGATGTCCAGAATCTTCTTAGAAATCTCCAATGATGGAGCACTACAACTTCTGAAGGGAAGCCATTCCACTGATTAACTGTTCTAACCGTCAGGAAATTTCTCCTTAGTTCTAGATTGGGTCTCTCCTAGATTAGTTTCCACCCATTGCTTCAGAAATGATGTAGGGTCTCCTGCTTGGCAGGGGAAGGTTGGACTAGTCTAGACTAGATGATCTCAAACTCTGTTATTCTGCTATTCTTGTTCTCCAGCACTGAGCCAGGACCACACCCAAGACTGGACTACTACTGTTTGTGGACGATCCATCAGGAAGTCTTTGATCCATTCATAAGTGAGGGGATGGAAATTCAGGTCAGTCAACTTTTCAATGAGAAAGCGTGGTAAGATGGTGTTAAAGGCCGAGCTATAGTCTATAAAAAGCATTCTGACATAATTCCCAGCTTTCTCAAGGTGGCTCAGTGCAATATGCAGAGCAGTGGTGATGGCATCCCCTGTTGACCTGTTGCTTCTATAAGCAAACTGGTGTTGATTAAAATTTGGTGGAAGACAGGACCTGAGGTGTTGTAGAACCAGTCTCTCAAAGCACTTCATCACTATAGACATCAGTGCAATGGGTCTATACTCATTCAAGCTTTTTATGGCTGCTTTCTCGGGAACTGGGATAATTGTGGCTGCTTTCAAGCATGATGGGACTCTAGTCTGTTGCAGGGAGAGGTTAAAAATCCTTGTCAGGACCCCAGGACTAGATCTCTATGGTCCCTCCCACCTCTATTCTGATTGAATTGCCTTGGCCGCCCAACCCTCCACTCTCTTCCCATCTGGGCCACGTGCCCCCCCCCCCTTCCCCAGTTTGCTACAGGGAACGAGAGAGAATCCTGCCTGGAATCTCTTACCTGGAGCGAGCAGGGAAGAAGCAGAACCCGCGATCGGCCGGGTAACACCCGTATTCAAATTTGCAATCCCGCCCGGCAGGATTCTGGATCTCGGGGAAAGATCTTGGGGAGAATTTGGGCTCAGCTCCCGCTCAAATCGCTCTCTGCGAGCGCGTCTCCTGCTTTATTAAGCCGCTCAGCTGTAGTCCGGCGGGGAGATCTCCGTTCCCACGAGGATTTGCACACACACACACACACACACACACCAGCTTCTTTGCTCTCCGCTGGCTAGAGTTAAAAGCAGAGAGAGCCGCTTCCTAGAAAGTCCCTGGGGTGGAAGGTGGGTGGACGGTCACTTCCTGCCTCCCCCCCCCTTTTGAAGGTCTTGGCCAGATGCTTCCCCAGAGCGCAATTCTTTGTTCGGCTTTGCCTTAACTGGGAAACAAGGATGCAGTTGTTGGATGCCGAAGTCTGCAGGAGGGCGCCATCTAGTGAAGGCCGTTTCCTACAAGCCCACAAGAATCTTGGTGGAGAAGTGCCCTCTTGGTGCCCAGAGGTGCTTGGCTGAGGGCCAGAAATTAACAGAATAACCAAGTAAAATGGAATGGGATAGGATTAGAACAGGACAGAATAGACATAGAATGGAATAGAATAGAATGCAGAATAGACTAGGAGTTGGAAGGGACCTTGAAGATCTTCTAGTCCAACCCCCTACTTAGGCAGGAAACCCTAAACCATTTCAGACAAATGGTTGTTCAATCTCTTCTTAAAAACTTCCAGTGTTCTGGAGGGAAGTTGTTCCACTGGTTGATTGTTCTATCTGTCAGGAAATTTCTCCGTAGGTCTCAGTTGCTTCTCTCCTTGATCAGTTTCCACCCATTGCTTCTTGTCCTGCCCTCAGGTGCTTTGGAGAATAGCTTGCTTCCCTCTTCTTTGTGGCAGCCCCTCAAATATTGAAACACTGACTATCATATCATCCCTAGTCCTTCTTTTCATTAAACATATTGTGGGGAAATGCTTGAAAATTAATATTTTGTCTATTTATGTTGATTAAATAATAAAGAGAAAAAAAGGCATGGATTTTCCCAGAAGAAAGAACTTTATAAGACAATTTGAGGTCCCAGAAAATTATATTTTAGCCTCCAGTCTCCTAATCATCTTTGTTGCTCTTCTCTGCCCTCTTTCTAGAGCAGTGATGGTGAACCTTTTTTGGCTCATGTGCCAAAAGCACGTGGGGGGTGATGCGTGGGTGTAACACACCCATAATCCTGTGCACACAACCCCAGTGCGCATGTGTGCATGACCAGTGCTCCCCCCAATTTTTGGCATGCTTTTTTCGCCCTCCCCAGGCTTTATAGGAGCCTGGGGAGAGTGAAAATAACCTCCCCCCCCCAGAGGCCCTCCGGAGGCTTCAGGAGCTTCCCTGAAGCCTCCAGAGCGCAAAAAACCGGCCCTAGGGGCAAAGTGGAAGTTCAGGAATGTACTAAATGTACTAAAACTGGGCCTACGAGCAAACCGGAAATATGTTCCCGAACTTCCGGTTTGCCCATAGGGCTGGTTTTTTGCACTCCAGAGGCTTGCCTCCAGAGGGTGAAAAATGGCCTCAAAAGAAGGCCAAAGTCAGCTGGCCAGCACACGCATATAGAGCCCTACACCATGTATAGATTCTTTCGTCATATCTTTTAGAGAAAACACTTCCTAAGCAGTCTGTCCGAGTTAGATTTTAAACACTGTGAATACATAACAATCATTTAAAGAGTTTTATAGTAAAATCAATCTGTAATACACAAGCAAGAACAAATAACTACAAATGAAATAATATAAAACATAAAGATAAATTGATCTCAGCAATTATTGATTGTATTCATATTTTTTCTTAGCAACCTGGAAATCCTTCTGCTGATAACTCTAGAATTTCTTTCAGGCCCACCAAGAATTAATAACCAGGATGGAATCTGCTTAGTTTCAAAGAACACTTCAAGTTCACTAATTGCTAATTAAGTAGTAATAAGTAACACCTTTACAAATACAATCAATAATATTCATTGTTAATATTTGTAGCAAAACTCAACCATCATTCCATCAAATCCACCAAGTTGTTATTTTTAATTCTTTAGGACACTTCATTTAATTTTGAGAAAGATAAATAAAATGAAATTAAAATTAAACTGTCTGGATCCATTCAGTTTCTAAAGTCAACAATCTGCCTCACTATCGAAGATTAGATGTAGTCCAAGGTGTCAGAAATTAGTAGATGTTTGTAGTATGCAGTCTCCTCCTTTTTTTTTTTTTTGAGGTATGTAAAATTAAAGTTCATCTGAAGCACTTTCCATACTTTAGAATTTCTTTTCTATGTGGTTTCATTTATGGGAAATCAGGTTACTACAATGGACAAAGTTTTATTCAGTCTCCATAACTTGTGTGGTTTCTTTCCTTTTTGCTTTTATTTTCATATATATAGATTGTCCTGGACTTATGACCACCATCAGGATCAGAATTTCCATTGCTAAGCAAAGTGGTTAAGTGAGTCCAGTTGTGTCCAGTTTTATAACTTTTGCCAGTTATTAAGTGAATCAGTACAGTTGTTGAATGAATCATATCATCATTAATCCCGATTCTACCATTGATTTTGCTCGTCAGAAGCCAGCTGGGAAGGTCACAAATAGTAATCACGTGACTCCAGAACACTGCAACTATCATAAATACATACCAGTTGCCTACCCCCCAATTTTGATCACGTGATTATGCAGATATTGTAATAGTTACAAGTGCGAGGTCTGGTTTTGTCACTTTTTTCAGTACTGTGGTATTTTGGACAGTCGCTAAACAAATTGTTGTAAATTGAGGACTGCCTGTAAAATAATCTGTTAATACTGAAGTACTTTCCACATTAACTGCATTTATATGAGTTCTCCCCACTGTGGCATTAATAATACTCTTCTGAAGCCTTTTCCACATTCCAGACATTTAAAAGATCTCTCTCCTGTATGAATCTTTTTATGGGAAGTTGAGAAATATCACTGAGAGGCATGGTAACCTGGAGGTGAAGTCGCTCAGCTCCCACTCAGAAGGTTGAGTTCAATCCTAGGTAGCGGCAGATGTTTCTCTAGCAGGTTGCAAAGAGAAAACATCTGCTGTGAACTCCATGTAGGTGTCAGGAAGGGCATCCAGCAAAGTTAAACACTCAGTCTATTGAGTTGTTTTGACTCCACCCCGAAAAAAGGATAACAGGTTTATTTTTTAAAAAAAGGATGTTTTCACTGAATTTTCCCTCCATATTTAGTGAATTTATACAGCATTTCCTTTGTATGAATTCTTTGTGGTGATTAATATCCAAATCTCGGGACACTCGACTGCAGAAAATCCATCTATGTGGTTGCTATAAGCTGACACACTTCACTGCTTATAGTTAGTTTCCTTTATTAATGATTAAAATTTAAAAATATTCTCCTTTATTAATAATTAGTCAACATAATCAATGGAAAGCTCATCCCCATGCTGTCTGCATTCAAATGGCTTTTCTACTCTTTCACATGAAGTAAGGTATCTGCTGTTATGGAAGCTTTTACCACACCTGGTAGATTTGTATGGAACTTCTTTTCTATGTGTTCTGTCATGTCGAGTTAGATCAGCAATTCGCTTGAAGCTCTTTTCGCATTTCATGCATATATACGGTCTTTCCCCTGTATGGATCTTTTTATGAAATTTAAGAGAACTCTTCGTACTAAAGCTCTTTCCACATTCCATACACTGAAATGGTTTCTCTCCTGTGTGGATCCTTTTATGGGAAGTAAGGTGACTACTCAGGGTGAAGTTCTTGCCACATTCTGTGCATTTGTAAGGTTTCTCCCCTGTGTGGATCCTTTTATGCACAAGAAGGGAACTGGAATCAGCAAAGCTCTTTCCACATTCCGTGCATTTGTAAGGTTTCTCTCCTGAGTGAAGCCTTTTATGATAAGTAAGATGACTATTTTGAGTAAAGCTCTTTCCACATTGCAAGCATTTATAAGGCTTCTCCCCTGTGTGGATCCTTTTATGGGAAGTAAGATGACTACTCTGAGTAAAGCTCTTACCACATTCCATGCATTTAAATGGCTTCTCTCCTGTGTGGATTCTTTCATGTGCAATAATTTTGCTGTACTTGCTGAAGCTTTTCCTACATACTTTGCATTTAAATGGTTTCTTTCCCATATAATCTTGTTGATGCAAAGTAAAAGAGCAAAACCTCCTGTACTTTTTCCCATCATCTTTCCATTCACATTGTTTATTTAAATCTGATTGATCTTCAAATATTTTCTGAAAATCTAAACATTGTCGCCTTCTCTCTGTTTTAATATCTTTTGGGGTCTGGAAGTCATAGATTTTAGGACATGAATTAGCATTTTTATGCCTCTGAATGTTTACTTGAATTACCTCTTGATTTTTTGAGGGACAATGATTTTGAAATGTCTCTTCTTCCACTTCAACTTTGACGATTCGCAATGGCTCTATCTCTGTTTCTTGTTTGTTCTTCCGCTCGTTACCTATTTGGGAGAAAAATAATGAACCAAGACAGAATATTCCAAATTATCATTACATTGTATAAAGAAGTACAGTGGTACCTTGGTACTCATCATTAATTGGTTCCAGGAAGCGCGATGAGTACAAAAAATGAGTACCAAACAATTTTTCCCCATAAGAAATAATGTAGTGAGTCACAAGACAGCCATTACTGACAGGTTCTAGCTGGTGTATTGAGAATCAAGCAAATGATAATTACCACAATAAATGTTTTGTATCAAAATGGGTTGAGTGCCAAATTCAATGAGTTTCAAACAGAGGTGGTATTCAGCAGGTTCTGACCAGTTCTGGAGAACCAGTAGCAGAAATTTTGAGTACTTTGGAGAACTGCTAAATACCAACTCTGACTGGCCCGGCCCCCATCTATTCTCTGCCTCCCAAGTCCTGCCCCATATCGGGAGGAAATGGGGATTTTCCTCCCGATGGAGTGGGGTGGGAATTGAGATTTTACAGTATCCTTCCCCTGCCACGCCCACAGAACCGATAGTAGAAAATTTTGAATCCCACCACTGGTTTCAAACCAGTTGAACACCAAAATACTACTGTACTTCTTTCTAGCACTTAATATTTTAGGGACATGTTCATGGCCTTATAAATTGCAACAAAACCCTTGAATTGCACCTAGAAAGGAACTGGTATCCAATGCAGCTTCTTAGCATAGTTATTATAATGCAGTAGCATGTTTGAACCTAAGGCTTTTGGTTAGTCTTCAAGGACAGCTGCATGTAGAGTGAGTTGTAGTACTCTAGTTAAGAAATGAATTGAATTGAATTGAATGACAATAGTCTGAGCAACTATTCACATTTCTACAAAATAAATATTCTACTTATTTCCAGTCACAGCTGCTGAAGCTGGGCAAATACCTACATGCCGCATGGCCACCATCCATTATCACTACTGTCGAATTGCAGGCCAGTCTATTATTTTGTGAAGCACAGTCCCACCCGCAATCAAAATGTGAATTATTGTAGAAGTATCTATGGAGATTCTCAATCATCCAGGTCATGGTTGTTCCAAAGGTGCTTTTCTAAAAGGCAACTAGATTTTCTTGTTTGTTTCCCCTTGAAAATGATGTGCTTCTCATCAAAGAAGCATTTTCAGAACTGAAGTGGTTTCTTGGATGAAAAACAAAACATTTTCAAGAAAATACCAAGGAAGTCCAATTGCCTTTTGGAAAAGCACCTTTGGGACAATCATTCTAGAACTTGCTAATTTCTAAATTGGCACAATTCTATTGTTCTTGAGTTGAATGTGCTCCTGTTTTAGTCCACTCAGATTCTGGCGGCCTTCAGACAGCGATTCAAGAACTCTGCAATTATCATCTTCTGTCCAGCTCTAGATGCAACACGTATATCTGGATATTATGTGTGTTACAAAATGTGGAAATGATCTAATTGAAATTGAAGCAAGTGTGAAAAAGGAATGCAAAATAACTCTGCCTTAACTTTGTTTAGTAGGAGAGGGCCCAAAGATAAACTTTCAAGTTTCTGTTACTATATTGCACAATAAAGCAGAACTTGTGAAATTCCCACAGGATCTGTTTCTCGGCCTGCCAGGAAGGTCAGAGAACTACAAATAAATGGATTCCATCCAACTACAAAATACTCAATCCAACTGTTTGAACAGAGAGCAAGGAGGATCTTACTCAGAAAAGCCACATTCCTACAAGTCTCCAACATGATTTCTTCGTGGAGAGCTTTCTGATCAGGGTGTAGCAGAGCCCACTCCTCCTTGGTGAAATAAATGACCACCTCTTTGAAGGCTATGGAATCCTGAAAGAGGAATAAAGAAATTATTTATTAAGAGACAGACTGAGAAGGCTTTCAAGATCTCTTAGAAATCCCCAGAGCAGAAACTTGCAATAAAATAAACAAATATTTTTTCTGGCAATTTTCAGAATTAAGGAAATAAATGGATATAGCTCACATCCACTAGCTGAAATTACATTGGAGATAAAGGCTGATTAACTGTACCAAGGCTGATTAATGTTTCATAGTATTTGATCTACTGAATGCATGGATAAAGCATCATTCCAGATCTTCCCCATCCTGAGCTCTTCCTTGTGTCCACCAGAGCTGCTCCATTCCAGAAAGTGGTTGGCAGCTGATCAAGTGAAGCTTATTCATACAGTGGTCCTGATCAGGAAAAGGACTGATTCTAGATTATAAATACAGTTTTAGCAGTAGAAAGGATGCATCTTAACTAAATCACATATGCAATTCTGAGGATGGGAAAAATTTTCTTCCTACCTGAACTGGAAGGACAGCCCCTGTTTCCACTCCACCAGAAAGAGAAGCTTGATTTCCCAATGGGAGAGGACTCATTGTTTTGTTCTCTGTGGGGAGGACAAAAATTTAAAAAAATGATTTTTTTAAAGCATTCTTAACACAGTATATACTGGGGAAAGCTAAATAATTTGTGTCAAGAGGGGCAAAATTTGGTTGCGAAAGAAGCTCATGAATTAAAGTACAGGTAGTCCTTGACTTACAACCACAAAATTTCCATTACTAAGCAAGAGTTGTTAAGTGAATTTTGTCCCATTTTATTACTTTTCCTGCCACAGTTGTTAAGTGAATCATTGAAGTGGTTAAGTTAGTATCACAGTTGTTAAGTGAATATGGTTTCCTCACTGACTTTGTTTGTCAGAAGTCGCAAAAGGTGATCACAGGACTCGAGGACATTGCAACCATCATAAAAATGAACTAGTTGCTAGGCATCTGAATTGAGATCACGAGATTGCTGCAATGGTTGTAAATATGAAAAACAGTCACTTTTTTCATTGTAACTTCAAACAATCACCAAATGAATGGTTGTAAGTTGAGGATTACCTGTAGTTCAGAGAGCTCTTGCTGGCTTTTTGCCATTACAACAATCTTTTCTTACCTGGTGATCTGTCCTGAACTGGATCCTTTTGGGAGATGTCTCCTAAGAATGGATCCCTAGAAGGTTTGAATGAATTTTCTTTTGCTTCAGAGCATTCAGTGACCAAATTAACACAGGATGTCTTCACTTGCAACTGTACATATCATAAGGGAATGGATTTAACATAAATTGGACAAAATGTATTTTCAAATTTCCATCCCACCTCCCCTATTGCTCCACGTCCATCTGTGGGGAAAAAGCTTGGGTTCCTCCCAACTCCTGGGACATTTTCAGAAAAGGCAACAAACACTTTAAGAAGTTATACTCCTTCCTTATACATACAATTAATAACAGAAAGGACTGAGAAGCTTTTAAGTTCCCATCTAGTTTTAGTAATAAGATCCCTCCATTTCAAGGTTGGCCTGAGTTAAGACTATTATATGACCAGCTGTAAAATGGACTGCATAAACTTTGATATATTTATTATCACTCCCTCAGAACCAATCAGACCTTCATCTCTTCCTGCTTCTTCTCCTCCACTTGGCTCAGAAGAAAGCTTTCTGCCAGAGCCACTGCCTGAGAACTGGTCTCCACTCCACATTCCTTGACCCAGTTCTTGATCTCTGGCGGCAGGATGGCGAGGAGTTGCTCCAGGATCACCATGTCCAGTATCCGAGACTTTGAATTTCTCTCTGGCTGCAGCCACTGGGAACAAAGATAATGAAGGTGGCTGCATATTTCTCGGGGGCCCTTAGTCTCCTGGTAACAGAACTCTCTAAACATTTGTCGCTGGATGTCAGTGCAGATTTTTTCTTCATCTGGGATCTTCTGCTTACATGTTTCCCAAATGTTTAGATAGGTCTCCTTTGGAAGGAGAGGGCGTACTGCTATTCTCTCACATTCTGATTTTTTTCTATCCATTTTCCATCTATGCTCAATCGAAATTCCCAATGGGTAAAAGGTCTCCAAACCTTCTTCCATCTATAAAATCAGAACGTCTGAAAAGAATCCAAACAGACCACTGAGCCTTCTTCGGTGACAAGTTTTGTTTCTATGGAAACAGGAAGTTTGAAGATAAAACAGCATACATCCAGCTCCCAATCTGTGATCAAAAATTTTAAAAAAGAATATTAATATATGACAGAATTGTCCTAACCCCGACAATTTTCAATTTTTAAAAAAATAATGTTCAACCAGAGTTAATGCTTGGGGAGAACATTTGCAATCAAAGGGATTTTCAGATGGGAGACTGGGCTCTATTTCTCCTAAATGGAATTCTCTCATTGCAAGCAAATCTTTGCTTTGAGAGTCCTTGAGAGTACAAGATAATTTTATCAGCCAGAAAGCCAAAAAAGATTGGATGATCATTTGTCTTAAATGGTATAGGATTTCTTGCTTGAGCAGGGAGTTGTATTAGAAGACCTTTAAGGTCCCTTCCAACTCTGTTATCCTGTTATTCTCTTGTCAGGATTCTACACTGATCTTCGAAAGGCTTTTCTTGGTTAATTTTTTTTATCTTTTACAGTACAGTATTCCAGCCACTACAGCAGCTCTACACCTGAAATCAAACGCAAGCTGAAGGGACCAAAGCTGTCTTTTAAAAAGTAATTAAAAGCAGACTTTTCACATACTTAAAAAAAATATCTATACTTTGTTAATAAACCCATAGAATTTGTTTAAACTTTCTGAGAACAATTGAAACCTTTTGATATATAAATTTAGCTTTCACTTCTGCAGATTCTGTAGATAATGCATGCTTTTGCTCGGGACTGCTCTCTCTCCTGAGATGCTACAAAATGCCCGTTTCCCTTGAAAGGGGAAGCCGAGGCTGCAACCTTCAGAAACATATAAGCACCCAGCCAGCCCCTGGGGAAGCACTATGAGGGAAGCACAACCCACCCGTTTTGCCAGCCCCTGCGATCTAGGCTGGAAACGGCATTCCAACCGCGGAACTCAACCGCATCAGGACATCCGCTTCTTGTGAAGCAACACAGATACTGTCGCAGAGCGTCAAGAAGGCGCTTCCAGCCTCGCAAAATCTCCGTCCCTGGAAGGCATTCAGTCTTTGCTTCCCGGAAGTGTCAGTGGAGGATGGCTTTTTCCTAGAGAGGCCAGACCCTCCACTTCCTGTTCTGCTCAAAACTCCAGCCTTGCATGTAGAGAGAAATCTGTCGGATCGAAGGATCGTTCCCAAACACGCAACCGGACTGAATGCGACTCCCTCCGGATGGAAAACGAAAGTTGTCTCCGTACCACTGCAGAAAAAGCAGGGGAGCGTTTGGACGAGAAAGCACGGGAAAAGGGGGAAGCCAGTACTATGTAGCTGGGCTCCGCGGTTGCCAGGCGAAACCCAAAGATCCGGGACCCCAACAGTTGGCAGAGTAGTTCCCCCCCCTCCCCAATGTGATCCATTATTGTTCGTAAAGGTTTGGGTTGAATATTCCATGTTTTCTTCGCATGAGGCACATGAAAAGAAGTCGAGGACTACTTCTTTTGCTGAGTGGGACGATGCAGACACCGCCCCCAAACACAGGTAGTCCTCAACTTACAACAGTTCATTTAGTGACCGTTCAAAGTTACAACGGCACTGAAAAAATGACTAATTTTCAATTACCATTCCAGCAGTCATGTGATCAAGATTCAGATGGTTGGCAACGGACATATACCGTTGCTGTGTCCCAGAGTCATGTAATCACCTTTTGTGACTGTGACAAGCAAAGTCAATGGGGAAGCCAGATTCACTTAACAACTGGATTGCTAACTTATCAACTGAGGCAAGACAGGTGGTAAAAGGGGGGAAAATTCACTTAACAAATGCCTCACTTAACAACATAAATTTGAAGTTCAATTGTGGTTGTAAGTCGAGGACTACCTGTAGAAGCCATTCTTCTGAGCTCTATTTTTTTTTTTGAGAAATAGCTTTGGGGGAGGTTTTCTTTATCTTTTCAACCTTCACGTAAATCTATTTTCCCGTAGTTTGGGCAGAAGATGAGCTTCAAAGAGTTCTGTGCAGAAAGGAAGAGCTGGGAGTGCCATTTGGGATGGGGATACAGCTGCCCAATCCCCACTCATCATTCACAGATGAATGGAATAGGAATAGAATAGAATAAGAGAGTTGGAAGGCACCTTGGAGGTTTTCTGGTCCAATCCCCTGCTCAGCAGGAGACCTTCTCCCATTTCAGACAAATGGTTGTCCAGTGTCTTCTTAAAAAATCCCAGTGTTGGAGAACTCACAATTACTAGAGGCAAATTGTTCCCCTACTTAATTATTCTCTGTCAGGAAATTTCTCCTTAGTTCTAGGTTGCTTCTCTCCTTGATTAGTTTCCATCAGTTACTTCTTGTCCTGCTTTCAGGTGCTTTGGAGAATAGGTTGAACCCCTCTTTTTTGTGATAGGAAATTTAATTGCTTCTTTTTATATCTTTTCAGGAGGAAGGACTCCCCAAGGGTAAAGCAGAGTTACCTCAAAACCTGTGGCCCTTTTCTCCCCTCAGCATTGTCAGCGATACATCTTCTGACAATCTTTGCCTCTCAAACCCCGTCAGGATTCCTATGTTTCTTCCGAGGGGGTGTGAGTTCTCCTTCCTGCCCCCCAACTTCTAGCGTCACCCTTCGAATGAAGCTTCGGATCCTACCCGCCTCCCCTCCGTCTCCTTTGAGCGGGTGGAAAGCCGCTCGGTCTGAGGGAACTGCGGGAAGCGCAGGTCCCTCAGCCAAAAGTAGAAATGAGCCAGGATGAAAAAACTAAGGGGAAAAACTCCCAATAATTGGGGAGGAGGTGGTGGAAACGGACGGACGGACGGACGACTCCAGCAGCCTAACAACCGCAGACCTCTCTGTCGCGCCTCCCTCACGGACGGAATCCGCCGCTCGATCTGAGGGAAGCGCAGACACCGCGTCAAAAAACAACTTCGCGTGAGCAACGGACAGTAGTCTCCACAGCAACCGCAGCCGCCTTCAACCACGCTGCTCTCCCATTGGCCAACGTTCTTCCCCACGGGCCAATCGCGGCGCCGCCGCGGAAGGCACGCGCCTTCGCGAAGAAGTGGTCCGCCGACCGATCGTGGGGCTGGCCCGGTCGGCTGCCTCTCCTTGGTGTGGGCGGAGCCGGAAGCAGGAGCTCCTCTCTCAGAGCTTTTGAGCGGGCGACTGCCGCTGGTGGGTGCGGGATGCGCAGTTGCGAGTGGAGGGAAGGTCGGATTTCTGAGGGGAAATCCCTTGACCTGGCTGCCTCTCCCTGTCTGCTATCTCACACGCGTGAATCTGGAGTGACTCCGGCTTGTGACCCTTGCCTACTGGAGTCGCTTCAGGGCCTCCCACTGCAGATCCAGGGAGCGAGCTGCAAGGCTGCAACTCTCCTGACTCTCGGGGGGGCGACTGAGGGACCCCACTTGTGGAGCGCCCCTCCCCCAATTGCTCTGCTGATCTGCCCAAAGAAGCCCCTCAGATCAGAATGAAAAATACCCTCCTTTGTAAAGTGGCTTGAAAGGCATGAGATTCCCAACAAGAATAATGGAGTTGGCAGGGACCTTGGACGTCTTCTAGTCCAACCTGCTGCTCAGGCAGGAAGCCCTATACCAGCGGTTCCCAACCTTTTGGGCTCCAGGGACTAGTTCCGTAGAGAGAGGTTTTTCCATGGACTGGAAGATGCATGGTTTCATATGTGCTGCCTGCATCCTGTAAATGGGGTTCATTTCTTTGCACAGCTGGTTTCTGGCATGCTGCGAACCAGTGCCAGTCCGCAGACTCGGGGTTTGCAACCCCTGCCCTATACCATTTCAGACAAATGATTGTTCAATCTCCTCTTAAAATCTTCCACTGTTGGAGCATCCTCAACTTCTGGAGACATGTCGTTCTACTGATTAATTGTTCTGTCATGAAATTTTTCTTTAGTTTTAGATTGCTTCTCTCCTTGATTCATTTCCATCCATTGCTTTTTGTCCTACCTTAAGGTGCTTTGGGGAATAGCTTGCCCCCCTCCCTTCTTTGTAACAACCTCTTAGGCATACCGTTGGAAGTGAGTCTTCAAAAGACTGATGCTCCTTTGCATTATATTTTACATTGCAGGTTGGAATAAGAAGCAATTTCATCCTCTGAAGGTTTTTCTTACACAAGAGACAAAAAGAATAGAGCAGCAAAGATGAATGAATGACACTTAAATTTCTCATCGGAGTTTTTATGACATTCCAGTTCCCTGAACGAAAGAAGCTTTGAAGACTTTCACTCATTGGAGGGTGCAGTTGAGCTCAGAGGGAACATGAACCCAGGAAAACCATCTTGGGAAGGACTGGCACTTTGTGATCCTCTTCAGGAGAGCAGTGCAATAGACCAAAAAAAGGCAGGACAGAGGATTCAGAGTGAAAAAACAATTACTTTCTGCGCAAAGAGACAACCCTTCAGGGAGCTCCACTATCAGGATGCTGAGGGTCCCCGAGGAATCTGCAGCCGCCTCCACCATCTTTGCAATCAATGGCTGAACCCAGAAAAACATACAAAAGCCCAGATGCTGGATTTAATAGTCCTGGAGCAGTTCCTGGCCATTCTGCCACTGGAGATGGAGAACTGGGTGCGGGAATGTGGAGCCGAGACCAGTCCCCAGGCAGTGGCTCTGGCTGAAGGCTTCCTCCTGAGTCAGACAGGGGAGAAGGAGCAAGGAGAGGTGCAGATCTAATTGTTTACAAGTGAGGGAATAATGCCAGTGTGAAATATTTGGGGCATTTTTATATTTCCATTCACAATTATTTTTGAAAGTGATTTGTTCTGTGTTTCTGTGTTCCCACATGTGGTACTTCTAACATCTTTCTTTGCTCTTCTCCACAGTTGCCGATAGAGATGTCCATTCAGAATTTGATGGCTGAGCATCTTAAGGCAAGAAGTGAGCAGTTAAATCCTTGTCAGAACAATTCAGTTGGGGAAATTTCTCCAAAGGATCTGAATCGAGACATGTCACCAGGTAAGGGAAGGATCCCTTCTCCTACAGTGAAGTTCTTAAGAAGATTTTTATTCCTTATTTTTAAAAATTAGCTCATGGCCCTATGTGCTACAATAGCATTTATTTTTTGTTTTCCCCTGAATTTATAAAGCATTATTTTTAAAAGTATCTATTTCCTCCATCTTTAAGGGGCAGAGAACAGAGAACAGTTGGTGGTAAGAGAAACATCTCTTTCCAATGAAGCAGAAGCAAACGTTGGGTTTACAGCACAGGTAGGAGGAAACTTTCCTGTACCCCCAAAAGTGCAAATATGGTTAAGGCAAGAAGCATCTGGGCTATCCCCCACCTACATTTCAACCTCTGTTCCAACATGAGACTCTTGCCACCTCAAGAGGTCCATGTGGCTTGTCCTTTTCTTATATCTTCAAAATATAAAATACAAATACAAAAAGAAAAAATAAAGGGAAAACAAGGGAGGAAAAAAAACTTTTTGTTATAGATGGTGGCGCAGTGGTTAAATGCAGCACTGCAGGCTACTGCTAGATCAGCAGTTCAGCGGTTCAAATCTCAGCGGCTCAGGGTTGACTCAGCCTTCCATCCTTCCGAGGTGGGTAAAATGAGGACCCAGATTGTTGGGGGCAATATGCTGACTCTCTGTAAACCGCTTAGAGAGGGCTGAAAGCCCTATGAAGCGGTATATAAGTCTACTGCTATTGCTATTATCTGTCTATCTTATCTGTCTGTCTGTCTGTCTGTCTGTCTGTCTCTATCTATCTATCTATCTATCTATCTATCTATCTATCTATCTATCTATCTATCTATTTATCATTTCTATAACAACAATTCTTTCTAATCAGCAAAATCTAAAATCAAACTTTTATTCCCCCCCCCCAAAAAAACCCACAACAATCCAAAAGTGGTTTCCAAATAGAAACAAAATGAATGTTGTTCTTTTCTTTAATTAAATAAGACAATTTAGTTATCTCTGCTAATTCCATCAACTTTTGTTGCCATTTGTCCATTGTGAGGCTTTATCCTTTTTTTGATCAGCTCCCTTCCAATGAAAAGATAGAGCTGGAGCAGCTCTGAGGGATGGAAGGCTGGAACTGATTCTTTCAGAACAAATCTATGATTTGGGCCTTCACGAGCACTGAATCCTGACAGATGCAATAAAGTTAATCAGCCTTTCAGACTTTGATGGTGTCAAAAGAGGATGGAGAAAGAAACCTTTCCTTTTACTCTCTCAAATTCTGAAAACAGACAGGAAAAGCTTTATGAATGTCACTGCTTCACGGTTCTCGTGAGAGAATTTGATTTTCCCTGGCTTTTCTATTAATAAGAAACTTTTGCTTCTCTTTCAGGGTTCCGTATCCTTTGAGGAGTTGTCCATTTACTTCACCGAGGAGGAGTGGGGTTTGCTAGATTGTGATCAGAAAGCTCTGCATGGAGAGGTCATGCTGGAGATGTCTAAGAATGTGGCTTCTCTGGGTAAATAATCGCTCTTTGTAATTTGTCCAAATATACGTAGTCTTTGACTTTAAAAAAATCATTTAGTGGCTGTTCGAAGTTATAATGGCATTTGAAAAGGTGACTTATGACAGTTTTTCACACTTAAGACCATTGCAGGGTTCCCACATTCATGTGATCAAAATTCAGATGCTTGGCAACTGATTCATATTTATGACTGTTGCAGTGTCCTGGGGTCCTGTGATTACCTTATGTAACCTGACAAGCAAAATCAATGGGAAAACCAAATTCATTTAACTATGTTGCTAACTTAACAACTGCAGTTATTCCCTCAACAACTATGACAAGAAAGATAGTAAAATGGGGCAGAACTCACTTAACAAATGTCTCACTTAGCAACAGAAATTTTGGACTCATTTGTGGTCGTGTTGAGGAGTACCTATAGTTGGATATGGTAACTAATTAGAAGGAATATATTTTGTTTCTTCCATGTTATTCCCTAACCAATAAATTATCTTGGCTATTAAATTCTTGAAAACGGAAGTTTAGATAATATATATCAAACTGGTAACTGTATGAATCATTGACAGTCAAAACACAAATATCACATCTACTTGAACAGATGCCTGCTGGCAGTTAGGAAAGGGATCCTGGCAGTTTACTCCAAAAAAATAAATACCAATCTACTCTGAGGATCGTGAACAAAAATTAAAAACCATGTTTGAAACTACATAGAATTTTTTTTAAAAAGTCAATAGTAAATGGCTCGTACAGAACTGTGTCATCTTGACTGTGTGTAAAATCATGTATTTTGATTTGAAAAACTGAACAATATCATAAAGCTGGATTGGAGCCAGAAAGAGACCAAATTTATTGAAGAATAGAGAAGTTGCTCTTTTGGAAAGATGATAGTGATTTGAATTATTTAACTTGGAGCAAAGTTGGTCAGGGGACATATGTCATAAAATCACACATTGCATAGAACCAGTGAATAAAGAAAATAGTTTCTTGTTCACTAACAATATTATGAATATCTCCATTAAAATGAAATGTGAGATAATTAGGAAAATACAGATAGCATAGTTGGAAAGGACCCCCTGCTCTGGCAAGAGACCCCATACCATTTCAGAAAATGGTTGTCCTATCTCTTCTTAAAAATCTTCATTATTGGAGCACCCACAACTTTTGGAGGCAAGTCATCGCACCAATTAATTAATTCTCACTGTCAGGAAATTTCTCCTTAGTTTTAAGTTGTTTTTCTCCTTGATTATTTTCTGTCCATTGTTTCTTTTTTAGATATATAAAGGTTTTTTTTTATTTTTTCATTTTCATAACATATAACCTATACTATTACATAGCATACATCGTATTGTATTATTAAATGTTTATATCAATTCATCTTACCATCACCTCCCAAAAACAATTATTGGCTCTTCTGCTCTCCATATACCATATTTGTACCTTATCCATGACTTTCTTCTCCCTCCTCCCCCTCCCTACCTCCTTTCTTCCCTCTGTCACCCTTCCCTTCTCTACTTCCTCTTGCTCTCTCCTTCTCCTCTCTCCCCTTTCCACTCCTCCTTTCTCTCTTCCTCTTCCCCCCCTCTCTCCTATCCCTCTCTTCTTCCCTTACCTCTTTCCTTTACTTCACAATTTTCATCTCATTTACTTGGTGTATTTCAGCTCTGAGCAAGCTCCATTTTATGTTGATGGTATTTATAATTCCTTTTCAGTATACATATTTAATTTTAACATACATCTTCCTTCTTTTTTAAAAAGAGAGAACAGAAAGGTATACATATATAGTCATTATACTTTTAACACACACACACCCGCCTAATTTTGGCCGAGATGTAGACCTGGTTACAATTCCCAGCTATTCTCATCATTATATTTATATAATTATACATTATACATCCTTACGGGCCCCCACTTTGTAATTTTGTCTTTAAATCTCAATAGTTTCCCATTATAAATATATATCTTGGTTTAGATTACCCTTAATTGTCTATAAATGGCAATCCTTACTGTTCAATGTTCATTACAATTCCCTTAATCTACAATATAGAATAATAAGCAGTACACATCTAACTTTGTTCATAATCTAAAACGTTTTATATATGTCCATGTTTCATATATTTTAACCCATGCTTAATTGTCCTTCTATTGTCATATTCAATCAATTAGCAACTCAGTTTAATTATCATGTATAAAAGTGAATCACAAACCTCTGCTTTACAGTCTCCCCATATCAGTTTCATATTTGTCCATATTCCATATGTTTTAATCCTTATTTAATTATATTTCCATTATCATATTCAGTCAGTTAGCAACTCCATTTTATTGTCATGTTTAAGAATTATAACTGTGGGTTAATAGATCTTACCAGGCTCTCATCTCGCCTCTGCACACTCCTGTTGAGCTGCTTTGGCCTGGAGCCAGCTTCTTGTGCAGCCATGTTGCCATGCTGCTGCCCTGGCTCCAATTCAGAGGGCAAATCTGTGACCTACAAGGGACCTATTGCACTCCCTCTGGGTCTGATAAGACTCTGCCCCTTCTCCACCCCCACCCCCCCGGACTGGGACGTTCTTTCTGGCAACCCTTCAAATACTGGAAAACTACTATCATATCTCCCATAGTCCTTTTAATTAAACTAGACGTACCACCTAGATGTAAACTAGAATAAAGGAATGGTTACAATAAATGGCTTAACTGGATTTCCCCCCACTGTTTCTTTCTCTCTCAAGCAGGCAGTAAACAGAAGAATGAGATTTATCAGGAATCAGAAGAGACACCAATACAGATTCTAAAAGTTGAAGTGGGAGAAGAGAATCAATGGCAACCAAAAAGTGAAGATGGAGTCCAGCTGAATGATCAAAGGGGGGAAAATCCTCCTTTATCTCTGAAAATCTATGATTTGCTGGCCCAAGAAAATCTTAATAGAGAAGGGATGGGACAGTATTCAGGCTGTGATGAAGTATTTGAAGAACAATCAATCTTCAGTAACCCATGTGGATGGAGACAGAAAGGGAACAGGTATAATCAGAACTGCACTCCTCATTGGAGAGATGAGATGGGGGGAAAAACTTTTGAATGTAAGGACTATGAAAACAAATTGAATTACTCCAGTAACCTTATTTCTCATCCAAGGAAACACATGGGTGAGAATCCATATAAATGTATAGTGTGTGGAAAGAGCTTCACAAGGAACGATAAACTTACCACCCATATAAGAATTCATACAGGGGAAAAACCATATAAATGCACAGAGTGTGGAAAGAGCTTCACGAGGAACGACATACTTATTTCCCATAAAAGGATCCACATGAAAGAGAAACCATACAAATGCATGGAATGTGGAAAGAGTTACAGTCACTCCAAAAGCCTTATATCTCATGAAATTATACACAAAGGGGAAAAACCATATAAATGCATGGAATGTGGAAAGAGTTTTAGCCAGTGCAGTAGCCTTATCTATCATAAAAGGATCCACACAGGGGAGAAGCCGTACCAGTGTATGGAGTGTGGAAAAAGTTTCACAAGGAATGATACATTGATTTCCCATAGACGAATTCACACAGGGGAGAAGCCATTTAAATGCTTAGAATGTGGAAAGAGCTACAGTCACTCCAGAAGCCTTATTTCTCATGAAACAATCCACAAAAGGGAGAAACCCTATCAGTGCTTGGAATGTGGAAAGAGCTTCAGCCGATGCAATAGCCTTACCTCTCACAAAAGGATCCACACAGGAGAGAAACCGTATAAATGCATGGAATGTGGAAAAAGCTTCAATCACTCCAGTAACCTTAGAACCCACAAAAGTATTCACAGAGGAGAAAAACCACATAAATGCCTGGAGTGTGGAAAGAGCTTCACAAGGAGCACAGATCTTACCTCCCATAAAAGGATCCACACGGGAGAGAAACCCTATAAGTGTATGGAATGTGGAAAGAGCTTCACTCATTCCAATACCCTTACTTCTCATAAAACCATCCACACTGGGGAGAAATCATATAAATGTACCGAGTGTGGAAAGAGCTTCAGTACAAACAGTTCTTTAACATCCCACAAAAGGATCCATACAGGGGAGAAACCATATAAATGCATGGACTGTGGAAAGAGTTTCAGAACAAGCAGTTATCTTACTTACCACAAAAGAATTCACACGGGGGAAAAACCCTACCAATGCCTAGAGTGTGGGAAAAGGTTTAATCATCCCAGCACCCTTGCTTCCCATAAAACAATCCACACAAGGGAGAAACAATATAAATGCCTAGAATGTGGAATGTGTTTTACACAGAGTTGTCACCTTACTTCCCACAAAAGAGCCACAATGGGATTTAACTATATAAATGCTTAAAATGGGGTGAGACCTTTCATCTTCGTCACTTGCATGGAAAAAACAAGTGCTTCAATGAGAATATTCTTGTTACTTGATCTTAAAGATAGATGACCACATAAGTTAGAAAGAGAAATATTCCTCCCCTGAGGTTACAGATAGTCCTTGACTTACAATGGTTCATTTAATAACCGTTTGAAGTTACAATGGTACTGAATAGGGGGATTTATGTCCGTTTTTCAGATCACTGTTGCAGCATCCCCATGGTCATTTGGATGCTTGGCAGCTAGTTGATACTTATGATGGTTATGATGATACTTATGATACTTATGATGATTGCAGTGACCTAAGATCACATGATCAACTTTTGCAAACTTTTGACAAGCCAAGTCAATAGGGAAGCCATGTTCATTTAACAACCATGTTACTAGCTTAACAACTGGAATGATTCATTTAAACTCTTCCAAAAAAAGTTGTAAAATGGAGCAGAACTTTGCTTAATAATTGTCTCACTTAGCAATATAAATGTTGGTCGTAAGTTGAAAACTACATGTATATGGTCCTTGATGATAAGCAGTATTCAACCATTCAGACTGTAGGTCCGGGGTTGGGAGAAATCTACATTTGAATTTCTTTCTCTTATCAACGTAAGTCTACACTATATATTTATTCTCTTGTATTTTTAATAATTTTCCTTGCAATGTTAGGGCTGATGATCAACCCTATCAGAGGCCTTGGGAGCTATACCCAGATTTCCCAAGTGTCCACTAAGGTGGTAATTATGCAGTTTGAGCTTTCTTTTTTTATATATATATATTTTTTTTTATTACATAGACAACACATACACACAACAATAAAACAAAAAAAACAGAAACAAAAATAAATCATCACATACAGCATGTCGTTTGGTTACAGGTGTTGTAACATCCATATTCTCAAATAATATTTACCATCTCAGATTTTTCATCTAGTATAACTAAATACCTCACTTTCATTGTACAGTATATGTTCAGTTACAATTAGTATTATTTTTTCCAGTAAATCATGATTCCCTTACATTCTTGATTATCTATTTGATAACAGTATACCTTTATATAACCCCATGTAGTAGAATTTTTTTTTTTACCAACCATTTATATTTGTATATCACTGTTTTCAATTATGCATAATTCCACCAATCGACTAGCAGTTTGAGCTTTCTGATGATAGAATTGAACCTGCTTTGACTTCATTTCCCCCCAAAGTATAAAGTGCCAGAGAAAGGCAGAAATAATATTTTTCTTCAGTGTTTCATAAAAATAATTTTAGGAATGACTAATTTGCTTGTAAAGGGGTGAATGGCTCAGCAGTTAAAGATGCTGAGCTTGTTAGCTGGAGGGCTGACAGCCTATATTTGAGACCCAAAGTCAGGATTCCGACAGATGCCCTAATAAAAGCAGAAGCCTCAAGCCAATATTCAAGAAAAAAATGTTTATTAGGCCAAGGCCATACAGACCTAGTGAAGCCAGCTCTGACCCCATTCAGTTTGCGCCTTGCCTCTGATTCTGTTTCCCCCTCCCCCCAAAGTATGTCATCAATCACATTCCCCCAGGAAGCAATTTTGCAGGTTGTAGAAGTCACTCCCTCGGGCTGTTACTGGTTTCTGTGGAAATGGCCTTAACTTTGGCCGACTAGGATGTGCGTTGTTTTGACTGAGGTGCAAATTTTTTGGTGCAGCTGTGAGGCTCAATTCCCCATCCCCTTGCGTATGGCAACTCGGGAGCAGGTTAGGGAAGCTTTACAAGTTGACACCGAACACTGCACAGTGGGGTGAGCTCCTTGGCCCAGCTACTGCTCATCTAGAAGTTTGAAACTGTGCAAATGTGAATATATTATTGGTACCACTTAAGTGGGAAGCTAATAGTGTTCTATGTACTCTGGTGTATAATCATGCTGGGCCCATTACCACAGAAATTTCTTCAGACAATGCTGGCTCCTTTGGCTAGAAAACAGATGAGCACCTCCCCTTAGAGTTGGACATGACTGAAAGGGAAACCATTTACCTTTAATTTGCTGTATTAGAAGCGAAAGAATGTGATCTCTAAACAAAAGTGATCAACCTATAAGCTTACCTCAAAATTGTAGAAGAAATTAAAGTTTCCAAAGAGTCAATTTAGATGTTTATGCTGATTAAAGGTAATAAATTTGAGAATGCTTGATGAATGTTCATAAGGTTGCCTTTTTAAACGTAATGATGATGATTAATATGCTTAGGATTCACATAGAAGTGAATGGGAATGGAGAAATCTTCCAAATGCAGTGATTTTATACAAAACATACTATTTAAAAATAAAGTATAGAAAGATGCAGAGTTCAAATCTTACTCCATGATAGAAATTAAGAGACAGGATCCAAAAATGCATTGAATGAATGAAAAGTTGCAGCAATACCAGAATTCCTTAATATGCATGAAATCTCAAAGTCTTTAGAGATTTCTACAATACAATTTGATTGAATATGGTGTCTAAATTGCTATTGGCATTGAAGAAGGTTGCCTGATTATTAAATTGATCAATTAATGTACCATCAAGTCAGTGTTGACTCTTAATAATCACGTAGATAGATTTTTCTCCATGATGATCTGCCCCAACTTTGTTTTTTAGATCTTCTCTAATTAAATGGGACCACCTAATACCGATCCTAAAACTACCAGATTTAATTAAGTTGAATTATCTAATTTTTTTTTTACTGGATTTTGGAGTCAAGTCCCAAAGAGAGGCAGTTGTCAATATCATTCAGCATCTGCAGGAAGTTCAGCAGGTTGGTTGGATGCTTATGTAGTGTCTTCTGAAAAAAGTCCATCTTATTTTTGGATTATAAAAGATAATTAGATATTTATCCAGACATTTGTAAAATAATAAGTTCCTCCAGGATTGGCCTCTCTCATTTTTCTTCTTCAGTAGGTCCCTGAATAAAGTTGAAACTGGTCTTTTTTTTTAGTATCAATAAATGAATGACATTCTTGAAGCATTAGTTTCAAGCTGATTTTGGTAAGATAAACAAATTGGTTGAAAATAATAGAATGAGTCCATGCAAAGGTCTTCATTTAAGAAAAAGAAGGTGAACATACAGATATAAAATTGGGATATTTGGTTTAGTAATAATAATTTGGGGGCATTTTAATATGCAGTCTCAGCTCTCTAGACATAGGTTTGCTATTTTCTTTGAGTTCATTATGCAGTATCTGTAAACAATTTAATCTGTTTATAATATCTGTAATTACTGAATGTGTAACATAAAATATTCAAGTTTTTCCTGGTGGTCTGATTTGATTTTGTTTTATCTAGTGCTGCTGTTTTTGATTTGTTTCATTTAGAGAGCCTTCCTGCTCCATATATGATTCAGGGTGGCGTGTTGAGTGCTCTAATTGAAATGGTAGTGAAAAACACAACTTAAAAAGAATAGAAATGCTGGAAATCAAAACACTGTAAATCTCATTTTGATTCCTCTTCATTGATTCGTTGTGTGCCATTCTCATTTTTGACACAATTCTCTAGATTATCTTTTTCTTCTTCTTAGAGAATGGAAATCTTCAGGAGAACATCAAATAAATCTGTAAACAGAACAATTCTGCTTATTAATATAACTTAATCTATATCTCTGTAAGAAGGAAGGAAGGGGAAATAGTCACATTTTGAAGGTTCTGTTAGCCAGTCTAGAACAATAAAGTATAATTCTAGTCCACTTATCTGGCCAACTTCCTAGGCTGACTGTAAGGCTTGCTGCAGCTCAGGACCTTAGAAAAGAAAGGCCCTTGACTCCATTTGGTTGAAGTGATATGTTCTTTTACTAAGGTTACGTGGTTGTAGCAAAAGAAAGACTTGATCTGAAGATTTCAACATAAAATGTTACATTTTTCCCTTTCTGTAGCCCTCCCACCCTTCTTGACCAGTCCATCTCTGTCTAATGATGTGCTGTTTAGATGTTTTGGGAACAGTTCAGATGTTTGGCACCACTGGGTGCAATTTCACATTTTTCCCCAGGCCAGGTGTCAGGGTTCCAACCAATTTCGCCATTAAACATGGGATTGCGTCTGGGTTGCAGCAATGACGAGTGCTGCCGACACCACCACTGACTGCCCCGGTTCGGGCCCACAGAGATCTCGTGCCCAATCAGTCATCTTAGTGCCCACATCGCAGTCGATCCCTGGCCTCAGAGGAAGGGGGGATCAGGGAAGTCGAACTGTCTGAGGAAGAGGGGGCAAGCCCAGACAAGCCAGTTGCCTTGGGCCTCTTTCCACTGGCCCTGTTCAAACCTCTGCTTTCCAAGGCAATCACTGCAGCCAATATGGGGGACAGGTAGAGACTCCCTCAACCTCTGGAGCCACCAAGTCAGTACATGGTTTACGGAGCATAAATTGGAGACGGACACCATCCCTGCTCCCCAGTTTTTTAGGGACACAATCCAGAGGCAATGGGCTGCACCAACATCAGGCCCGGCCCTGTCCAGCTCGGACAGGTGCTTTTATAATATGGCAGAGGGCCTTGACAAACGGTTGCTATGATCGACGGTAGATGCCCCAATTTCAGCCCTTCACTCTAACACTATGTTACCCGGGTCCCAGGAGGAGGTCCTAAAACCTGTGGAGAAGAAGGCTGACCAAACTCTCCAGCTGGGCCACCAAGCGGCCGCTTGGGTGGTCTGGGCTTCAGCAGCAACTTCCTTTTTCTCTCACTGTAGCCTGTGTTCATTGCAGCATCTGCAGGAGAGAATCCCGGCTGGGGATTCCAGGGCACACCAGGACCTGAATAAGATCATAGCTTATAGGTGCAGTTTTCAGCTGATGCCACCCTGAGTGCCACCAGATTCACCTCTCGGGCCATGGCATCATCCGTGGCCTACCGACTGCTTAAAATGCACTCCTTGCAGTCAATTTTAGAAGGGGTGCGACAGGGTGACTATCTCACCTCTATCAACTTGACAGAGGCATATTTGCATATACCTATCCTCCAGGACCACCGTTGTTCCCTCCATTTTTGCTATGATATCTGTCATTATCAATACAAAGCCCTGCCCTTTGGCCTCTCATCTGCCCCTTGGGCTTTCACTAAGGTGTTGGCTGCCCTGATGGCACATTTGAGGACAGTGCCCATCAGGATTATGTCTTATGTAGATGACATCTTCATATTGTCATGCTCTAGGGATAAGGCCATGAAGGACCTCAACACCACTATTCAAGTCCTCCAATCCCATGGTTTTTCCATCAACAGGAACAAGAGTCACTTTGTACCTACCACTCGCATTTTGCACCTGGGGGCTTGGATTGACACAGAGGCATCCCAGGTGTTCCCCTCTGAGGAGAGACAGAACAGTCTGCCAATTAGTGTCTCAGGTGGAGAGGGAATGGAAGGTTTCACTGGCTACTTTGTTTAAATTACTGGGGAAGATGGTTTCGGCCATCTCAATTGTCCCTTGGGCCAGACTACACACCAGGGAATTGCAATGGCTCCTACTGCCCTTCCAAAGGGAACAGAGGAGCACTTCCCTGGCTAGGGTTACCTTGCCTAGCGAGGTACGTCATTCCTTGCATTGGTGAAGATCTCCTGCAATCAAAAGAGGGTGTCATTTTGGGGTGGAGGACAGGATCACAATCACAACTGATGTGAGTCTCCGAGGTTGGGGCACCCACCTTGATGGACATTTTGCACAGGGCAAGTGGTCAGAGGAGGAAGGTACCTTGAGTATTAACCTCGAGCTTAGAGCCATCCGTCTTGCCCTCCTCCACTTCGTAGACTTGATCAAGGGGACCCAGGTACTAATTCTGACAGATAACATTATGGCCAAGGCCCATATGAACAGGCAGGGGGGCAGGTCGAGAAAACTAATGCGGGAGGCGGAAGAGCTGGGTTGCTGGGTGGAGATTAACCGTCTTTCATTACGGCACACCTACACCATTCCCCCATATCCAAGTAGGATTCAACTATTAGAAGAATTTACTTGGTCTGATTTTGAGCCAGATAACAAATAAACTAACAACAATAAACACAAATGGACAGCTTCTATAAGTAGAATTTATTCATTCAATTATATACAATGCTTGACGGCAGCCTACATCATTAGGGATCCACGAGTAGATATGTATACAAGCAAACTTTGTTTAGATATGCAGATTGAGGTGCTCTTGCCTTGGGCATTGATCCTGAGATGCATGTTGGGTGTGTTTATTAGGATGTTGCCTGAGGTCATGTAAAATTCGAAAAGGAAATCCTCCCTAAGTGTGGATTATTATGAGGGGATCTGGCATTTTCCCCTATCTTGAGGGGATTCTTTGGTGGAGCTAGTGAGGTGCAAGTCTAGGGGTTAGGATTGTATATTTATTCTGAGGTTCCAACAGTTCAGAGAACTTCTAAAGAGGAATGAGAGGAAATCAAAGGTTTTCCTATGTTCTTTTCTATATAAATTCTAACTGTATCTTATCCATCAAGCTGCTAGTCTACCCAACAACCAGAATGCTTTATTTCCATTGGCTGAACACTTTCGTCTGGGCCAATCCTGGCTCTGCCTAAGAAGGAAAGGTTCTTTGGTATGATACCATGGTAGTTTGCTGTGTTTCTCCAGGGAATGCTGGGATTTTGGAAAGAGAGGGGGGAGCACAAGGCAGGGAATGAGTGTCCTCTGCCATGAGTCTCCAGGAAAAAGCATAATTGAAATGAGTAATGCAAGCAATGAGGAACAGTTATTGTAGACATACTTTTCATATACAGGTAGTTGACTTGCAACAGTTTGCCAAGTGACTGTTTCAACTTACAACAGCAATGAAAAAACTTATGGCCATTTTTCACACTTAGGAGGTTGCAGCATCCCCATACTCATGTGATGTACATTCAGATGCTTGACAACTGTCTCGCATTTATGATGGTTGCAATGTCCCGGGGTCATGTAATCACATTTTGCAACCTTCTGACAAGCAAAGTCAATGGGGAAACCAGATTCACTTAACAGCCATATTTCTAATTTAACAACTGCAGTGATTCACTTAACAAACGTGGGAAGGAGAGTCGTGAAATGGGGCAAAGCTCACTTAACAAATTTCTCACTTTGCAACGTACGTTTTGGGGTCAATTGCAGTTGTATATTGAGGGTGACCTGTACTTTTCTTTGTATGCAATTAAGTCACTGCAGTGTTGGAAGATTTTTCTATATCCTATGCATTTATGAATCCTCCTCCTAAACTACCTAAAGGTAGTTCTCGCTTAATGACTGGTTGTTTTAAAAGTCTTCAAAGTTTTGACAGCCAAGAATGGGTTCCTTACAGCCCATAAAGCACCCTCGGCTATTGTAAATGGTCATGCTATCCTCCCCTAACTGCATGAATGGGTTTGCTTAATGACAGCTGCTCACTTAACTGCAGTGAAAAAGGCTGTGAAAATTACTTCCAGTTATGTGAGTCCCTCAACTTACAACTACAATTCTGGCTGTAAGTTAAGGACTACTTGTAATTAATCATAATCAGTATGTTTAAAAAGGTAACATTATGAACATTCACCAAACATTATAATTTTTCCTATCTTTAATCTGCATAAACGAATTGGCTACACAGGGCCTCTGCACATTTTAAATTTTCTATCATTTTGAGATAAGTTCATAGACCAACCAATTTTTTACAGAGGAAACCCATTGTTTGGCTTCAAAGGGTAGCAAATTGCAAGACATATATGGAAATAATGATTCCTAAATCTAATTTTAGGAAATATGGAGGAATTTTTTTTTATGAGAATGATTTAAAGTATACAAATGAATTTATTAAAGAATATTCTACGACTGAGTTTAAAATACAGATGTGCACAAATGATAAATATGTAGTTGCTAAAATGTATAAACTTTTATTGACATTGGTAATGGAAGAACAAGTAAGAAAACATATGATAAAGTAGGCTATAAATATTGGTACATAGATGAAACAAGGGGGAAATATGGTTCAAATGATTGAAATTTACATTATAATATTAATATTTTTATAAGATAATGTATCATTGGTATGTCACCAGAAATTATCTAGAGTGTACAAAGGCACTTCATTATGTTGAAAATCTGAACAGCAAAGGAAGAACATTTTATCCATCTTTGGTGGACGCGTATGAAATCTAGAAAATTTTGGATCCAAATACATATAGTAATTCACACGTTTTTAATAATTTTACAATATACAACTGAAACCACAGGTCTTCATTAGGAATGATCTACAAAGAGTTGGAAAAAGTCATGGAATTTTACTTTTTGTACATGGTAACTGCAGCAGGACTATTATATACGCAAAGATGGAAAGTTTCAGGATTACTTACAATGGAAGAATGGTTGATGAAAATGATGGAACTTCTAAGATGACCAAGTTGACTTCTTTAATCAGAGAAAGGCAATTATCTGTATACTACAAAAACTCTCGTGTCCATAACCTGTAACTGGTCAAAATGGTGCATTGTAGGACAAAACTTTTTAAACCAAGGTTCCCCGAATGAGCTAATTTACAGAATGCATCCAAAATCCAGGTCTCTGTGGGATTGAAATTTAGAAAACTTGTGGTTGCATTGGTGCTGCCCCTTTGCCATCTAGAAATTTAATCCTCTCATACCAGATGAACTGGTCCCACCATTGGTTGCTGGGGGGTAGTCAGATGCAGTCAAACTAGCAGGAAGTTGCAAATCACATGCACTGCTTTTTTGCCCTTTGCCATTCAGTTTCTCAGTTTGGGTAAGAAAATATCTCTGAAATTATGACACAACCAATAACAGTCTTTAAAAAAAGGTAAACGTTTCCCTGTCCAGTCGTGTCCAACTCTAGGATGAGATGCTAATCTGTTTCTTGGCCAAGAAAATCAGTGTTATCCGAACACATTTTCTGTGGTCATGTGGCCAGCATGATTATATGCCAAAAATGCATGGAATGCTGTTACCTTCCCACCAAAGAGGTACCTACTAATCTACTCACATTTGTGTGATTTCAAACTACTAGGTGGGCAGGAGCTGGGACAATCAATGGGAGCTCATTGAACTCTGGTTGTCAAATTTTCTACCTGACAGGCTCAGTGTCTTTAACCGCTGAGCTCACACACATTTTAAGTCTAATATACTACTAAAACTCTCATGTCTGATAACTCTGTAACCTTCAACCGGGTGAAATGCTGCATCACAGGGCAAAACTTTTGTCAACAAAGATCCCTCAAATGGGATAACGTACAAAATACCAGGACCCATTACTTCCAAGGAAATGAAATTTGGGGGGAAAATTGCCATTTTATCACCATTGTGCTGCTGGTCAGTGCTGCCTGTGATAAGATGATCTTCCTTTTTAATATTCCCCGACAGCTTTCCACAAGTCCACAGGGAGCTTGGAAGGAATGGATATGATAGTCAACACTCCTGGTTGCTTTTCCACTAGCAAAGTATTTGGTTATCGGAAGCTTGCAGGGAGATCAATGGAAAAATGATGCAGTCTCCCTCAGTTCCTCTGCACCAGAGTTGAATTCACTTCCCTTCCCTACTTGTTCGCAAATGTGAGTGCACATGCTGTGTCTGTGCACAACCTTCTGTGCATGCGCAGTACTCATGCATTACGTCAGGGTGGGTGGGCGGAGCCTCCTGCAGCCACCATTACCGGTTCACCCGAACCAGAGAGAACCAGCTGCATACCACCTTTGCTCTGCACTTGCATTGCTGCTGGCCTCTCATACACTGCCTCACTCCTGTCCCCACCAGGCAGCACACACTTACCAACATGATAGAAAGGAAGAATAGGCAGGAAAAAAGAGGAAGCTACTCCTTTGTATTTTTTTTTCATTTTTTTTTACTTCTGTTCTTGCACTTATAACTTTCTCTTTAATTTATTTTCTTTTTTTTTACTTTATATTAGTTTCTATTAGATTTGTATTTATGTTTAATAAAAAATTTCATAAAATTGTATGTATAAAATAATTGATACATTGCTTGGGGAGGAAAAAAAATTAAACCAGAATCAAACCCATCATCTGAGAGTTCATAGGGAGAGAAGGGCCCCACATGGGCCCTTGGAAAATTCAGAGGCAAGTCTCAAAGTCATTTGTAAGGTTGATCAATACCCTACAACTCTTAACATGAAGAGAAATCATTAAAAATACTAGGGAGAAAATGTAGAACATATACTAATGTTCATAGGTAAAGGTTCCCCTCGCACATATGTGCTAATCATTCCTGACTCTAGGCAGCGGTGCTCATCTCTGTTTCAAAGCCTAAGAGCCAGTGCTGTCCAAAGATTCTCCGTGGTCATGTGCCCGGCATGACTAAATGCCAAAGATATACAGAACGCTGTTACCTTCCCATCAAAGGTGTTTCCTATTTTTCTACTTGCATTTTTACACTTTTGAACTGCTAGGTTGGCAGAAGCTGAGACAAGTAACGGGAGCTCACTCCGTTATGCGACGCTAAGGATATGAACTGCCAAACCGTTGACCTTTCTAATCGACAAGCTCAGCGTCTTAGCCACTGAGCCACCGTGTCCCTCTGATGTTCATACTGCTTGAAAATGAAATTTTGATTTCCTTCTGAGCCCAACCAGTTTTTGAAAGATAGGATATTACTCATCCTCAAAAGCCAGGTGTGATCACAAATAAATTAGTAGTGAATTGGGGTATGCAAATACCTCCCTTTCAGGTCATACACACCAATAATTTTTTCCATGCATTTTCCTTCATGGGTGATCAGATCAGACCCCAAAATGAACGATCTTAGCGCATTTATGCATTTATTAGTTAATCTTCACTGTGGATTTTTTGATGGGAAATAAGGTGAGAACTTTGAGTGAAACCCTTTCCACATGCTAGGCACTTATATTTCCGCTGCCCTGTGTGGATTCTTTTATGGGAAGCAAGATTGCTGGAGTGGTTGAAACTCTTTCCACACTCTACACAGTGATAAGGTTTCTCTCCTGTGTGGATCCTTTTGTGGGAAGTGAGCGTGCTAGGGTGACTGAAACTCTTTCCACAGTCTGTGCATTGATAGGGTTTCTCTCCTGTGTGGGTCCTTTTGTGGGAAGTGAGGGTGCTAGGATGATTGAAGCTCTTCCCACAGTCCATGCACTGATAGGGCTTCTCCCCTGTATGGACTGCTTTATGGAAAGCAAAGGTGCTAGAAAGATTGAAGCTCTTTCCACAGTCTGGGCATTGATAGGGTTTTTCCCCCGTGTGAATTCTTTTATGGGAAGTAAGATAACTGCTAGTCCTGAAGCTACTTCCACATTCTATGCATTTATATGGCTTCTCGCCTGTGTGTATCCTTTTGTGGGAAGTTAGGGAACTGTTTGTCCTAAAGCTCTTCCCGCATTCCATACATTTATATGATTTCTCTCCTGTGTGGATGGTTTTATGGGAGGTAAGGGTATTGTAGTGAGTGAAGCTCTTTCTGCATTCCTTGCACTCATGTGGTTTCTCTCCTGTGTGGATCCTTTTATGGGAAGTAAGATCTGTGCTCCTTATAAAGCTCTTTCCACAATCCATGCATTTATGTGGTTTTTCCTTTTTGTGGATACTCTTATGGGTACTCAGATTACTAGAGTGGCTGTAGCTCTTCCCACACTCTGTGCATTTATAGGGTTTCTCCCCTGTGTGGATCCTTTTATGGGCTGTAAGATCTGTACTCTTTGTGAATCTCTTTCCACACTCAGAGCATTCATACGGTTTCTCCCCTGTGTGGATTCTGATATGATTGACAAGTTTGTCATTTCTTGTGAAGCTCTTTTCACATTCTGTGCATTTATATGGCTTCTCCCCTGTGTGAACTCTAATGTGGGCAATAAGTTTATCGTTCCTTGTGAAGCACTTTCCGCACACTGTGCATTTGTATGGTTTCTCCCCTGTATGATTTTTTAAATGGGTGATAAGTCTGTCATTCCTTGCAAAGCTCCTTCCATGAACAATACACTTGTATGGATTCTCTTCGATGGGATTCATTTTATGGGAAATAGGTTCGTGGAGGTAGTTGAAGTTGCTTTCATAATCCTTACATTCTAATGTCTTTTTCTCCATCTCATCCGCCCAATAAGATGGGGAATTCTGATCATACCGATTCCTTTCCTGTGTCCATTCAAATGGGTGAGTGAAGTTTGATTGTTCTTCAAATATTTTATCGAAGTCTAAATACTGCCCCATTCTCTCTCTATTAAGATCTTCTTGGGTCAGCAAATCATAGATTTCCAGACATAAAGGAGGATTTATTTCCTGTGGATCATTTAATTGGATTCCATCTTCACTTTTTGGTTGCCAATGATTTTGGAAGACTTCTTCTCCCACTTTAACCTTAAAAATCTGTAAAGGTGTGTCTTCTGGTTTCTGGTAAATATCATTCTTCTGCTCATTGCCTGATTGTGAGAGAGAGAAAAACAGTGGGAAAAAAATCATTCCTTCTCCTCATAAAGAAGACTCATGAAAATATCAAGAACAACTGAAAAACAACACAACCATATTCAAATTATCCTACTTCAGACATATGCAAAGGCCTGGGTCTCTGGAGAAGGGTCTAATGCTGAAAAGTTCAATGGTCAGTCTTCTTTGCATGAAGAAAAGTACAACCATAATAAAGTGGATGGATTTACTTACAGTGGCAATGAACGTACTGCTGTGGGCCATGGTAGCACAATGTTTAGAAGGAGTACTTCAGGCTACTTTTGCTGACTGCCGACTGCCTGCAATTTCAATCCTGACCTGCTTGAGGTTGACTCATTCTTCCACCCTTCCAAGGTTGGTAAAATGAGGACCCAGATTGTTGGGGGCAATATGGTGACTCTTTAAACTGCTTAGAGAGGGCTGTAAAGCAGTGTGAAGCGGTATATAAGTCTAAGTGCTATTGCTATTGGTGCAAGACCTCAAAACCCAGACCATTATGGAGAAAATCTGTCTTCTCAGTTAATCAATCAATCAATCAATCAATCCGACATTTACATTTAATGGAGGAATCCTGAGTTCTAATACTCTGAGTGACCACAACATTTCTAAAAAATTTATATGTTCTATGCAGTGCATCGTTTTGTATCCCCCATCATGACTCCCCGGATGCAAATTTGCTCCAAATTAAAGAATCAAAATCACTATCAACGTCAGCTCTTCACAAGGTGCCTGCCGGAATAAGAGGCCATTTTCTCTATGTCTTAGGAGGAAACACCCATGCACAACCTGGAGAAGGCGGCCTTATACAGCCAGCAGTTACTTTGCAAAGGACCATGGTGGCTGTGATTGGCTAGCAGTGCGAGCAAGAAGACGGCAAATGTAAGCTAGGAAGGCAGGAGCCACAGAGTACAAAGAGCCAAAAAGATATAAAGGGTGGGACAAGATAACTATGTGTGTGGGAACTGAAGTTTTCCTGTGGTTGTGGATTTCGATCACAGGATTATGGGGGCAGAACAACAATAATAATGTCAGGGATTGGTTGACCGTACCTTTCTTCAGGACCATTGTAACTCTGAACAATTGCTGAACAAGTGGTTAAGTGTACCTTTACTCTCGAGTATGAGAGCATGTAGAGAAAAGGAATATATACCTGTGTAGCTTCTGTAAGACCTCCCTTCCTGAAAGCTACTGGCCAGCCTATGCAAAGCTAAATGCACTGCATAGTCAAAGGGTTGAACCAGTATGGAAGATACCTATGCTTGAAGGTCAATAAAGACCAAGACTAATGCCTACCACCTCCAACAAATCAGCACCAACTCAGAAAACTCAAACTGCCCAAAGAACTGCTGATTCAGTTCTACAGAGGAATTATTGAGTCTGTCATCTGCACCTCCATAACTGTCTGGTTTGGCTCTGCAACCACACAAGACAAACACAGACTTCAACGGATAATAAGATCTGCAGAAAAAACAATTGCTACCAATCTGCCTTCCATTGAGGACCTGTATACTGCACGAGTCAAAAAGAGGGCTATGAAAATATTTACAGACCCCTCATATCTGGAAGTAAATTGTTTCAACTTCTGCCCTCAAAATGATGCTATAGGGCACTGCACACCAGAACAAGTAGACACAAGGACAATTTTTTTTCCTGAATGCCATCACTCTGCTTAACAACTAATTTCCACAACACTGTCAAATAATTTACCAAGACTGTGTTACTATTATTATTCTCTTCCTTCCTAGTATCTATCTCTTCTCACTTATGACTATAACCATGTTGCTTGTATCTTTCAATTTATATTGTTTTATTTGTTTACTAGTACGATTTGATAGCTTATTACTAACCTTGACTATCAGTAAGTGTTGCATCTTTTTATTGCATTCTTGATGAATGTATTTTATTCTCCATATGTATACTGAGAGCATATGCACCAAAGAGAAATTCCTTGTGTGTCCAATCACACTTGGCCAATAAAGAATTCTATTCTATCAAATATTAACAGGTAGCACTTTGCAAAGGCTGCCTATTTGAAGCTCACTGTCTGAATTGTAGCTTGCAGATTCAAATGGCAAGCCTGGTATCTCAGGTGCAGAATACCTTGGAAGGAACCATACAACAGATGGCTTCCAATTACAAAACACCCTATTTGGACAGAGGATTTCTTACACAGAGAAGCTACATTCCAGGAGGTCTCCAGCATGACTTCTCCATGCAAAGCTTTCTGTGTGGGATCAAACAGGTCCCACTCCTCCTTGGTGAAGAAGACAAACAACTCCTTGAAGGATATGGGATCCTGAAAGAGGAAGGAAAAATTTCTTACTAATAGAAAAACCGAGGAAAGTAAAGTTTTCTTAAAAAAAAAACCCTGAAGCAGTGAAATTCACAAATGTTTTCCTGGCTATCTCAAAGATGCTTTTTCAAGAGGTAACTGGACTTCCTTATTTTTCGTTAAAGATGTTTCGCTTCTCATCCAAGAAGCTTCTTCAGCTCTGATTGGATGGAGGGGAATGGAAGGAGTTATACTCCTTGCAGATACCTGGTCATTTGCATTCTTTTTAGAGTCACTGAGGCCACCTGGAGGTTTATCTGTGTCACCAGGTTCACCTGAGTAGTGCAAATGTGTGTGGAGCAAGGTTAGTATACTCTTACCTTTCCTACCGGTTCACAAATGTGACCACACATCTAAAGTTGTTTTGCTCACACATGCCACCTCTGTGTATGCACTTTTGGTGAAAAAAGGGCCTAAATGGGATGTCATAGAGCCGAGCACAGTAGGGCGGAACCTCCTGCGATATCCGCTGCCGGTTTGGGCGATCCGGTCTGAACCTGTAGAATACCACCTCTGGCATTGAGCCTTCTAGGAAGTGCTGAAAGGTCTGTGTTGTAGCAACACAGATAAACCTCCAAGTGGCCCCAATGACTCTCCAAAAGAACGCAAAATACCACCTCTGGCATTGAGCCTTCTAGGAAGTGCTGAAAGGTCTGTGTTGTAGCAACACAGATAAACCTCCAAGTGGCCCCAATGACTCTCCAAAAGAACGCAAATGACCAGCTATCTGCAAGGAGTATAACTCCTTCCATTCCTCTCCATTCAATCAGAACTGAAGAAGTTTCTTGGATAAGAAGCGAAACATCTTCAAAGAAAAACAAGAAAGTTCAATTGCCTCTTGAAAAAGCACCTGTGGGACAACTATGACTGGGATGATTGAGAATCTCCAGAGATGTTTTCCTGACTGGTTTAGAATGTGAGAGATTATAGGGAACAATTTCATTCTCAATCATCTTTTGACACCACCTTGGTACCAAAGATTGATTAAATTCACTGCGTCTCTTAGGACTCAATGCCCCTGAATGCCCAAATCACAAACTCATTCTTGAACCATCAGTTCCAACTCTGCCTTCCATCCTCCAGAGCTGCTTCAGCTCTATCCTTTTATTGGAAAATAGCTGACCAAGATAAGGACAAGCCAGGTGGACATCCAGAAGAGGAAAGGGTCCCACATTGGAACAGAAATTGAATTTATTTTGGAAGTGGGAAGTAGACAGGTGGACTAAATAATTCTTCATATTGACACTTTTTGGGGCACAGGAAATTTTCCTCCTACCTGCCCAGGAAGCCCAACATTGGTTTCAGCTTCACCAGAAAGAGGAGATGTTTCTCCTACCACCACCTGGTATATGACGCTGTTCTCTGCAACCAAAAGATGGAGGAAATTGATTTTTTTAAAAAAAAGAATGCTTTATAAATGCAGGTGTAAAATACAAACGAATACCACTGAAGCATACAGGGCCTTTCACTTTACAAACACAGGAGTGAAAAACCTTTGAGAAAGAACTTCATGGCATCAGAAGGAATCCTCCCTTACCTGGTGACAAGTCCTGATTTAGATCCTTTGTGGAGATTCCGCCAAGGAAATTGTTTTGACAAAGATTTACTGGATCCCCTTTTGCCTCAGGAACCTCAGTGATTAACCCCAGGAAGGACACCTCCCCCTGCAACAGTGAAGAGTAGCAAAGAAGGGTGTGAAGTGCACATGGGAATGCAGAACAACCCTGTTTCAAAAGCATTTGGGCAGGGCCATGTGAAAATGCCCCAAAATATTTAAGACTGGAATAATTCTCCCCATCCACCCCCTTGAAACCAACCTGCATTTCTCCTTGGTGCTTCTCCTCTCCTTGGCTCAGAAGGAAGCCTTCAGCCAGGGCCACTGCCTGGGAACTGGTCTCGGGTTCGCATTCCCGCACCCAGTTCCCCATCTTGGGTGGCATGATGGACAGGAACTGCTCCAAGACCACCATGTCCAGCATCTGGGCTTTAGTGTGCTTTTCTGGGTTCAGCCATCGTTTGCAAAAGTGATGCAGGCGGCTGCAGAGTCCTCGGGGACCCTCAGAATCCTGGTAGCAGAACTCCCTGAAGGGTTGCCTGTTTGCACCGAAAATGACTGTTTCTTCATTTTGGATCTTCAATCCTGCCTTTTCTTGAATTATCACACTGCCTTCCATGTGAAGAGAACCACAAAGTGCCAGTCCTTCCCAAGCTGCTCTTCCTTGGTTCATTTTTCCTCTGGGCTCAACTACCATTCCCAAAGAGTGGAAATCTCTAAAGCTTCATTCATTCGCAGGTGTGCAATTTTATTCTTTTGTTCTCAGGACCGGAAATGTATAAAAATTGTACGGATGAATTTAACAAGGCCACTGATTCATCTTTACCATTCACCTCTTCTTGCCTCTGTAAAGGGAAGACTTTCAGAGGCACAAACTGCCTCATATTCCCAACCTACAATGCAAATAATGGAAAAGACCATCAGTGTATATTGTCCCAAAGGTTGCTTCCCGCCCCCGCAAAAAGGACTCTCTTTGTTTTTGCTTGAAAACGTTTTGCTTCTCATCATAAGAAGCTATTGAAGAATTGAAGAAGCTTCTTGGATGACAAGTAAAATGTCTTGAAGCAAAAACAAAGAAAGTCCAGTTGCCTTTTGAAAAGCACCTTGGGAACAACCACAACTTGGATGACTGAGAATCTCCACAGACATCATTTGAAACTCCCTTCCAAGTAATTCCTTGTTGGAAATCTCCTGCCTTTCATGTCATCCCTTGAAGCCACTGCGAACATATAATATTCAAGAATGAGGGTATTTTTCAGATTGTTGGGGCTATTGGGAAGATCCAGCAAAGCAACTCCACCAGTTCAGTCATCTTCCTGCTTGGAGCAGCCTTGAGGCTCCAAAGTGGTGCTCCAAAGAGGCAGGAGAGCTGCAGTATTAGATAACTTTTATTGTCACTTTTTGTGTGTGAATAAACTGCCATACATTAGACGGTGAAAAATTCTGATGCCCGCTCTCAAAAGACAATAAATATTATTTATTCCCCAAGCCCTGGTGCCCCTTCCCTGCCAGTACTGTTCCCCCCCACCCCGGCGCGCTGTGGATCCAGGAAAGGAGCTCCAATACTGTGATTAATGTGTATGTATATATGCATATGTATATACTTGTGTGTGTATACAAGTATACATATATACACATCAGAGGTGGGATTCACTTACCTTCCCTACTGGTTTGCAAACATGAGCACACTCACACGTGCCTCATCTGCGCATGTGCACTGTCTTCTATACATGCACAGTGCTCACATATTTCATCGGGACTGCTGGGCAGAGCATGCGAATGCATATGCACACACAAATATATAATACAATACAATAGCTGAGTTGGAAGGGACCTTGGAGGTCTTCTAGTCCAACCCCCTGCCTAGGCAGGAAACTTTATACCGTTTCAGACAAATGGCTATCCAACATCTTCTTAAAGACTTCCAATGTTGGGGCATTTACAACTTCTGGAGGCAAGCTGTTCCACTGATTAATTGTTCTGACTGTCAGGAAATTTCTCCTCAGTTCTAAGTTGCTTCTCTCCTTGATTAGTTTCCACCCATTGCTTCTTGTTCTACCCTCAGGTGCCTTGGAGAGTAGTTTGACTCCTTCTTTGTGGTAACCTCTGAGATATTGGAACACTGCTATCATGTCTCCACTAATCCTTCTTTTCATTAAACTAGACATACCCAGTTCCTGCAACCACTCTTCATGTTTTAGTCTCCAGTCTCCTAATCCTTTTTGTTGCTCTTCTCTGCACTCTTTCGAGAGTCTCCACATCTTTTCTACATCGTGGTGACCAAAACTGAATGCAGTATTACAAGTGTGGCCTTACCAAGGCCTTATAAAGTGGTGTTAACACTTCACGTGATCTTGATTCTATCCCTCTGTTTATGCAGCCTAGAACTGTGTTGGCTTTTTTAGCAGCTGCTGCACACTGCTGGCTCATATTTAAATTGTTGTCCACTAGGACTCCAAGATCCCTCTCACAGTTTCTACTATTGAGCAAGATACCATCTATACTGTATCTCTGCATTTCGTTTTTCTTGCCTAAATGTAGAACCTTACTCTTTTCACCACTGAATTTCATTTTATTACATAATGCCCAATGTTCAAGTTTGTCAAGATCCTTCTGTATCTTAAGCCTGTCTTCTGGAGTGTTGGCTCCAGCTTGGTGTCATCTGCAAATTTGATGAGTTCCCCATTTATTCCCTCATCCAAATCATTGATGAAGATGTTGAAGAGTACTGGGCCTAAAACAGAGCCTTGGGGTACTGCACTGCATACTTCCCTCCATGTAGATGCAGTTCCATTGAGGACTACATGTTGAGTGCGGTTGGTCAGCCAGTTATATGCATACACATACACATGCACATGCATACATACATATACACACACAACGTATATGTATATGTACATATACACACACTGTTTAATCACAGTATTTGAGAGCCTTTCCTGGATCTGCAGGGGGGAACTCTGGCAGGGAAGGGGCATTGGGCGCGCTATTTCCGCCTCCCCCTCCCCGGGAGGAGGCACAGCCACTCTGCATTGAGAGATCAGAGAGGGAGAGGCAGCCTGCTTGCTCAGCCTGGACTAGAGGAGTCCCGGATATCCAGATTCAGCCCCGCATTCCGGACTCACCTGCAACAAGGACCCCTAAAGGTTCCACGAGACACTCCTGCTTCCGTCTCCGCCCACGTCCAGCCTCCAGCAGGACAGGCAGCCGAGCCGCCCAACCGCCCGGTACATAGGCGGGTCGCTTTCTCGTCAAGGATCCCGCCTCCCGCGGCCGCGCCGGGATTGGCAAGGGGGGGGGTACGATTGACCAATGGGAATGCAGCGGGGTTGAAGGCGTCTGCGGTTGCTGTGCAGACTAAACTTCCCTCCGTCCTCCCGAATTGTTTTCATCCTGGCTTGCTTCTTGTCTCGGCCGCGGGAACTGCGCTCCCCGCAGGTCCCTCAGACCGAGCGGTTTTCTAAACCCGTTCAAAGGAGGCAGGCTGGAGAGGAAAAGGCCAGGACCCAAGCCTCATTCAAGGGGTGATGCTAGAAGTTGGAGAGCAGGAGAAAGGAGTCCCCAGAGGAGAATCAGAGGAGGCTCAAGGAGTTTGAGAGGAAAGATTGTCGGAAGAAACGTTGCCGTCAATGCCAAGGGGAGAAGAGTGTGACCCAGGACTGATCCTGGCCAAAAACGAACCAACAGGCCAGTATGGCCATCAATTATTGGTCGACGGATAATAATTTACCAATGGTGGTAAAAATGGAGTTTTCCTCATAAACTTTCCCTCATAAAGACACAGAAGGAGAAGGGAGGCATATGTAAATGTGCTCAAACTGAAAAAGAGAGTGACGAATGTGAGGTCCTGACCTATCAATGAATCAACAGACCAATATGGACATCAATTATTGGTCAGTAGACAAGGCGGCGGTAGAAATGGAGTTTACCTCATAAAAACATTGAGGGAGGAGATGTATGTAAATGTGCTCAAAATGAAAAAGAGTGAACTGATCTAAGATCCTGACCTAACAATGAACCAAGAAGCCAATATGGCCATCAACTATTGGTCAATGGACAAGGTAGTGTAGAAATGGAGTTTCCCTCCAAATTTTCCCTCATAAAAAAGAGGAAGAAGGAAGGCATATGTAAAGGTGCTTAAACTGAAAAAGAGAATGGCAGTGTAAAGTCCTGACCTAACAATGAACCAATAGGAGGGAGGAGCCCAGGTGGCGCAGTGGTTAAATGCAGCACTGCAGGCTACTTCAGCTGACTGCAGTTCTGCAGTTCGGCTGTTCAAATCTCACTGGCTCTGGGTTGACTCAGCCTTCCATCCTTCTGAGGTGGGTAAAATGAGGACCCGGATTGTTGGGGGCAATATGCTGACTCTGTAAACCGCTTAGAGAGGGCTGAAAGCCCTATGAAGCGGTATATAAGTCTAACTGCTATTGCTATTGCTAATAGTCCAATATGGCCACCTAATGTTGGTCAAAGGACCAGGGAGTAAAGGTGTTGGAGCAGAGAGGTTTCCTCCTGAATCTGTTGATGAAGGAAGGGAGGAATATTTAGAAGTATGTGTGAAAACGATCTAGGTTTTCACTTAGATATGAACCAGTGTGCTGCCAAAAAAGCCAACACATTCCCAAGCTGCATCAACAGGCTGTATCAAGATGAAGTGATAGCACTGCTTTTACTTATACTGCACTAGAAAGGTCACACTTGGAATATTGCATCCCCTTCTGGTCACCATGATACAAAAAAGATGCTGAGACCCTAAAAAGAATACAGAGAACAACAACAAAGATGATATGGTGCTAAATGGTATGATGAACAGTTAAGGGAACTAGATATGTCTAACGAAAATAAGGAGTAGGGGTGACATGATAGCAATCTTCCAGTACCCAAGGGCCATCTCAGAGAAGAAGGGGTCAACTTACTCTCCAAAGCACCTTAGGACAGGACAAGATGGACGCTCAATAAAGAGAGATCCAACCTGGAACTAAAGAGAAATTTCCTGACAAAACAATCAGTGGAACAGCTTGCCTCCTGGAGTTCTGGGTGCTCCATCACTGGAAGTTTTCAAGAAAGATTGGATAGTTATTTTTCGGGAATGTTGTAGGTTCACCTGATCAAGCAGATGATTGGATGAAAAGACCATCAAAGTCTCTCCCAATTCCATGATTCTATTCAAAGTGGAGAGAAGTATTGAGATAGGTACTTGATTAAAAACTAGCAATAGGCTTGTATGACCCACCATATGTGTCAATGGAAGAGGTGGAGTTGGAAAGGGGGTGAAAACAGAGAGATTCCATCAGCTGAATATCCAGAAGTGCACAAAGTGAACTGGTCATTAAACAATTACTTACTGTAATCTATTACAGTATGTTAATTTCCTACTTCACTAGTTTTTCTGCTCTGTACCCACTTCTTCCTGTGACTGTTTTTTTGCATTCCTTTTTCCTCTTACCTCTAAATGCATAAAATTAAATGTGGGCGTGTACAACACGTGTTTTTCTGAAAACTAAATCCATTGCTCCCAAAAGTTGTGCAACCAAGAAGGCTCAACCACCTTTTCTGCAGCCACTTCCTCCAAAAGACACACTGCTGAGCAAAACCTGTAGGCGTCACAGACACCTCAAAAACTCATTTGCTGCTATTGCATACTGATTGATATGTCAGATATTCCTGTGTAGCCTGCAATTATTTTTAGGATATTAATCTAACCCTTTCCCCTCTACAAATTGTGTAGGTGTGGTTTAAGAGCTGAAAGACCCAGGATGAATCTAGGGCAAAGATTAAAAAAAATCTGAGCGTCCTTGAGCAGTGATTGTAGTGTTTTCTTAGAACACAGTTAATTTTTTTTCATATTTACCAAGTGCCATGCTGCAGGTTGACATACCTCTTCTTTTTGACAAAGGAATTTATTAACTGTTATATTTAAACAATTTGAACTTTTTGTTTATATTATTTATTACCGTGTCTTTGGCACATATTTAATTTATATAAAACATTGGCGTTTCTAAAGTCTGAATTAATGTTTTATCTGTGCCTGGCTTTTTGTTTATTTAGATTTATAGGGTTGCCTTACTCAACATATAATTTAGGGTTGATCACTCTATAAATATTTTTATTTAGAATAACATGTTGAATGCTGGTCACTCTTCAATAAATAATTTGAGGCAAATTTAGGTGGGAGAGAAAAGCACATTTAATATTAATCTAAATTCTGAAAATTAGGTTCCTCTGCATACATTGCATTTATCTTGATTTTATTTTTTCCCCTCTCAGAGATGCAATTCTTCACCAATGATGGAAGTCTGCATGAAGACATTGAATATTTGAGACCAGCATATTAGAACAGTTTTGGAGGTTCTATTAGGCTCACTGAAGAAGTTTCTACAACTTCCGAAGGCAAGGCATTTAACTTGAGAAGAAAAAGTACAATGTTTGGAGATTTTAAAATTCTATAATTTTGAGGTAAGCTTGTGGGTCAGCCTTTTCATTTAAATATTACATCATTTAGCTTCAGATAAAAGCAAATTTGGTAATTCATGACACTATTTTTTATGAAACAGAAAAAGCCAGGTCAATTCTATCATCTGGAAGTTGAGTAAATGCAAAATCACAAGCCAAAGAGTCACATTGGCCCTTGGAAAATGTCGGTGTGGCTTTCAAAACCACCTTTTGACTGTAACTGTTAACATGACAAGATCAATCATTTTTTTAAAAAAAGGGAATGAATGTACTGTATAATGTCTACTTATTAATGTTCATATTGCCTGAAAATCAAATTTAGATTTCCTTCTACACACAACCAGTGTTTGAAGGGTAGGACACTGTTCACCCTCAAAAGCCAAATGTGATAATAGCTAAGTAAAGTTAATAGCAAATTTGGGATATATACAGATAGCTCCTTTTGAGGACAAGTAAAAAGTTTACACTGAAACATTCCATGCACTTTCCATCATGGATGATGAAATCTGCAAAATAAAAGGCTTTTACTACATTTTATGCATTCAAATAGTTAATCCTCACTGTGGATCTTTCTATTTGAAGTAAGGTGAGAGCTCTGAGTAAAACCTTTCCCACATGCTAGGCATTTGTATTTTCTTTTGCCCTGTGTGGATCCTTTTATGGGAAGCAAGATAGCTGGAGTTGTTGAAAATCTTTGCACACTACACACTGATAAGGTTTCTCTCCTGTGTCAATCCTTTTGTAAGAAGTAGGGGTGCTAGTATGATTGCAGCTCTTTCCACATTTTTATGCATTGATAGGGCTTTTGCCCTGTATGGATTGCTTTGTGGAAAGTAAAGTTGCTAGAGAGATTGAAGCTCTTTCCACAGTAATAAAAACAATAAAAATTATTTTATGGGAAGTAAGAAACTTGCTTGTCCTGAAGCTTCTTCCACATTCTATGCATTTATATGGCTTTTCGCCTGTGTGGATCCTTTGGTGGGAAGTTAGGGAACTTTTGTCCAACATTAGAAATTACATTTGGTGCAGAAATTTTCCCCCTATAAATAAATACTCAGGCAATGCCGGGTTATCTGCCAGTAAAACCTATTGTACAAAACAAGTACACATATGTTATAGTAATTAAAAGAAACTGAATATATGAGCAGGAAAAAATGTGGGAAAAGGGAAAAATAAAATTTGTATATTTTTAATATAACATTAATGTAATCCTTCAATGTATTATTAAATCCAGACCATACCAAAACATATTCTTCCATTGTTTCACTTTTGGAATATGAAGACAGTTAAAAAATTGATCACAACTTATTTTCATGCCAATTCTTAGAAGCAGGAAATTATTTGTTTAATATAAAATAATTTTCCGGACTGAGGCACAGGATCTTCATAAGACGTCACCTTCAATATTTAAGGGGGTTCATGCAACATCACATGTACATCTTTAATTACTTGATTTTCTCCCAGAACTATATCAACATATAGAATCCAATCTGCATTTAACAATGCTTTCAGAAGAACTAAGTTTTAACATTTGAAAAAGTATTTATTTTAATGTGTGAAACATATTTTAACATTTTAATGTTGCCTTCATAGTAGATTATTAGATCAATTATTAAATAAAGCTCTGGTCACTGTCAATCTTCCCCCCAAAAGGGCAAAATCAGGCAAACCTGCTCTTATTGAATTCTATAGACATTTGGACATATGCACTTCTCCCAGTGGTAGAATCCAGAGTGTGCTACCAACCAAATCACCAAAGTTAATTTCTCCAGAATCTGTAGAGGGAATCAACTTGTTTACTTCTCAAATGATTTTGAGAAGTTTGTGACAATTGTCAGGTTATTTTATATTTCCTTTCAAGCCATCTTTACTATTTGCCGTTAGATGGTCCTTTGTATTCAGATCTGGCCTCAGAATGATAATGTAGCACTTGGGGATGAAGATGCAGCCCAACAATCCAGTACTGGAGGCCAAGATGGAGAAGACCTGCACCGCTACCATGTACCTCCCTTTGGTACTCAGGTAGGCAGGCACAAAGGACACCCAGACACTGCAGAAAACCAGCATGCTGAAGGTGATCAGCTTGGCTTCATTGAAGGCCCCAGGCAAGTTCCTGGCCAGGAAAGCCACCACAAAGGAGATGGCAGCCAGGAAGCCCATATAGCCCAGGGCAACATAAAACATAGCGACAGAACCTTCGTTGCACTGCAGGACAATCTGCTCGATCTGAGAGTGCATGTCATCCTCGGGAAATGGAGGAGAAACTCCCAGCCAGATGATGCAGATAACAACTTGGAGACCAGAGCAAGAAAGGACAATGGAGTTGGCCAGGGTCTTTCCCAGCCATCTCCTCACAAGGTTCCCAGGCTTTGTGGCCAAGAAGGCCAGCACCACCATGATAGTTTTAGCTAAGACAGAAGAGACAGCAATGGAAAAGATAATGCTGAAGGAGGTTTGTCGGAGGAGGCAGGTGATTGGCTTTGGAGGACCAATGAAGAGGAGGGAAGTCAGGAAGGACAGCAGGAGAGAGACCAGGAGGACGTAGGAGAGGTCCCGGTTGTTGGCTTTGACTATGGGAGTTTCTAAGAATTTGATGAAGATTGCTAAAATGAAGACAGTGACCAAAGATAAGCTGAGAGCAAAGGAAGCCAAGATTATCCCCAAGTCTTCTTTGTAAGACAAGAAGGTTATACTTTTAGGGATACATTTGTTTTGACCTTTATTTGGATGGTGATTTTTTGGACATCTTGTGCACTTCTCTGCATCTGGGGAGAAGACAGGCAAGACCTCAAATATTAATGTTACACAATTATAATAAAACATGCCTTTGTAATACTGCCTACAAATAGTAAATCATGGCTATGATATTGTATCTCAAAAATCTAGGGAGTTTTGGGAAAATTAAATTCAAGGGAAAAATGGATTGAAAGCTCTCTAGTAAAAACAAGAAAGGAAAACAGCCAGGATTAACAAAAAGGATGGACTTGGTGTAGGCAGTAGTGGAAATAAACTGGCTAGAATGGAGAGGAAGATCCCAAAAAGGTGAAGAGCTTCCTAAGATCTTTATCACCAGACAGCTTAACCCTCAAAAATTATATGAATCCAGATCCTGGCAATTGAAAACTCCATTGTATGGTTGAATACTCCTTTCTCAAATATTTGTCTGGTGTGCTAATGAGGATCCTTTCTCGAGAATCTGGATGCATGGCGTAGATATTTATTTCATGACCTAGTAATTGAATCAGATTCAGCCAGTGGGATCAGCTAGATGGTATTTGGATGAGAAACTTACACTGATACATTTTGAGAGAGTTGCAGACATCTGAGAAAAGAGGGCATACAAAAAGTCAAGAAGGTGATTTGTGGGTGAGTGATTTATGTCCATTATCTTGATCTTTTGCCTTCTCCTCACACATAAAAGGCAAAGGTAAAGGTTCCCCTCGCACATATGTGCTAGTCCTTTCCGGCTCTAGGGAGCAGTTGCTCATCTCTGTTTCAAAGCTGAAGAGCCAGCTCTGTCTGAAGACATCTCTGTAGTCATGTGGCCGGCATGACTAAATACCAAAGGCGCACGAAGCACTGTTACCTTCCCACCGAAGTGGTCCCAATTTTTCTACTTGCATTTTTACATGCTTTTGAACTGCTATGTTGGCAGAAGCTGGGACAAATAATGGGAGCTCACTCCGTTACGGGCACTAGGAATCTGAATAGCTGAACTGCTGACCTTTCTGATCGACAAGCTCAGCGTCCAAGCCACTGAGCCACCACATTCCTCTTTTCCTCACACATGGAGGCCCCTAATTCTAATGATTTTCAACAAATATTGAGTGCAATTCAATTCAGCCTACTATCAGTGATTTACATAGCCCCAGTAAAGCCATACATGTTTCATGGGTCAAAGATGAGGTGACAAGCAGTTTACAGGGTCAGCACATTGCCCCCAACAGTCTGGGTCCTCATTCTATCCACTTCGGAAGGAAAGCTGGTCAACCTTGAGCCGGTGAGATTCGAACTGCCAACTGCCAAATTGCAGACAGTTTGAAGTCAGCACAATTAGCCTGCAGTACTACATTTTAACCACTGCACCACTGCGGCTCTCCTCTATCAATATTTTTAAAGTAATACAAATCTGTAGTTTTACAGTGGTTGTTCCGCTTCAGATAAGTGAATGGTGTCCCTGATGTGTTTGTGTTAGTTCCGTTATTTAAATGGCTGATTTTTTTTTCAGACAATGGGCACACCCTGAGGAACTGGCCCTATGGACCCCTGTTCAGGGACATTTCTTTCATTATTGACTTTCCTTTTGTATTCATGGAAGGCATAATGCCCTCTCTCAGCAGAGAAGCCGAGTTGAGCCGATCTTCAACAGACAGGCTCCTACAGATAGAGGTTGACAAGCCATGGTTGCTTAATCAGTTTTTCTACAAAATGTTGCCATATGTACCAGATCAGGTCTAGGACAATTCATTGCTGCCAACGTGCCACGACCAACTTGCCATGGCCAACTTGCTGTGGGACAATTCAATGCTGCATTAATCATTTCATTTGGTTATTTTTATTATTGGCGACCACGTTATCATCCAAATTATTATAACTCTTGTTTTTCTGGATTTTTAATTTTATTATTATTGCCCACAGTTCTGTCAAAATAAATTTAATTTTTGTATTTGTTGACTTGTCCCTCAGCAAGCTGTCCTGCAGTGAGTTGGCCACGGTGAGATGGCCGTGGTGAATTGTCCCATTCTTATACCAGACCTGGGCTGCAAAAATGCAGACAACAATTCACTATTTAAAAAGATATACAAAAATTAACTCTTTCTTCTGTCTCATATTTATCTAGGTTTTCAACCTAGATGTGTTAGTTTTCCTCAGTTTACTTAATAACTGGCTTTTTTACATCACCCATGAGACTCTTTGTTCACAGCTCACAGGTTTACTTCCAAATATTCCTGAATGGAAATTCTTCATGAACTGTTCTCCTCATCTTTCAAGAACTCCTCTCCCCTTGGTGTCTCCTACCCATGTTCCCTAAAAATAAGACCTCCCCCGATAATAAGCCTGATTGAGTTTTGAGCACCTATTCTAAAATAAGCCCTCCCCAAAAATAAGCCCTCCCTGAAAATATTGCAACACAGCAGCAGCCTTGAGGTGACCACGCTCGCCACCTCCTGCACCTCAAAAATAATAAGACATCCCCGAAAATAAGGCCAAGCGCTTATTTCAGGGCTCAAAAGAAAATAAGACCCTGTCTTATTTTCGTGGAAACACGGTACCTTCCTGAGTGGAGATGGTTCCTTCTGCACACAAGATACATGCGTAGCAGCAAAGAGGCCTTCCTTCTAAGACCACCTTGGCTTGTCCAGGGTGACAGTTTGTGGTACACCTGGAGCGAGGAAGGGACTGACCGAAAAAAGAAGACGCATCAATCAAAGGTGATTGGGTGTTGCCACCATCATGAGACATTCATCTGTTTAATATGTCTGCTCATCTCTACACTGTTTCTCTTTCTGTCGAGGAAGAGGTTACGTTGGATTGGTTTATTATTATTTTTTAGAATATACCTAACTAAGTGGAGATGATACGTTTGCTGGAAGTCTTCAAAGAGAACTTGGATAATTTACCGTCAAAGATGATTTAGTGAATCCTATGCTGAAGAGGGGTTTGGAAAAAATGATTTCTCAATCCAGCATTATGTTCATTGATGAAAGAAGGGGTTGGACTGGGAAAGCAGAATAAATATAACAGAATAATAGGGTTGGAAGAAACCTTGGAGGTCTTCTAGTCCAACCCCCACTCAAACAGGAAACCCTATACCAGAGGTGTCAAACTCATGGCCCACGGGCCGGATGTGTTACATGGCCACCCCTGGTTTAGCGAAGGGGGGAAAAGTCGCAATACGTCACATGATGACAATGTGATGCCATGAGTTTAACACCCCTGCTCTATACCATTTCAGACAATGCTTGTCCAATCTCTTCTTAAAAGCTTCCAGTGTTGGAGCATCTACAGGTTCTGGGGGCAAGTTGTTCCACTGATTAATTGTTCTGTCAGGAAATTTATTCTTAGTTCTAGATTGATTCTTTCTTTGATTAATTTCCATGCTTCTTGTCCTGTGTTGTCCTATAATATATTGCCTAATATGCAGAAGGAAGCTTAGCCATCACATGAAAATCAGTGGGGAATCTTGAAGTGGGCAGGAAGGAGATTCTGGGGAAATAGGAGTATCATCTTCAATAGGACCAATGTTAATTTATGGAATTTTCTCCTAAAGAGCTGTTGGTGAAACCAGGTTGATGAGACATGTCTCAGTAGCTATGTCTCAAGTCATCTATTACATGAAACCAAGTATTCTTTAATTATGATTATTGAATTAATCATGGTTAGCTAATTGTGCAGAATTGTCAGTATGGAGTAGAGGCTAATATATTTTAATAGGATTGAGAGGAGGAAGTTAAAACCTACCCAAGAAAATTTCTTTAGAAAAGTTGGAATCTGAGCCAAATGTCTACCTTCATTTATAAAGACAATAATTGGGTTTGTCAATAAAATAACCTAAATCAAATCAATCATGTTATGGCTTTGAAGTGTAAATTCAGGATACTGTACATTTTTTCTAAGATTAAATGTCATAGGATTTTGAGGGCAGAACAAGAAGCAATGGGTGGAAATTAATCAAGGAGAGAAGCAACTTAGAACTGAGGATAAATTTCCTGACAGTTAGAACAATTAATCAGTGGAACAGCTTGCCTCCAGAAGTTGTGAAAGCCCCAACACTGGACGTCTTTAAGAAGATGTTGGATAGCCATTTGTCTGAAATGGTATACGGTTTCCTGCCTAGGCAAGGGGTTGGACTAGAAGACCTCCAAATCCCTTCCAACTCTGGTATTGTATTGTATTGTATTGTATTGTATTGCATTGCATTGTATTGTATTGTATTGTATTGTCTACATCCTGACCTTTGCAATCACTTAACTTTGCTCTTTTAACTACAACTCAGCCAAGTCTGACAGTTTTGTTCTTAAGCTGCTGACAGCAATCATCCGATCACAGCTTGCTTTAATAAAGAAAAATAGAAGGAAGAAGATCCAAGTACCATCTGAATCTGGATAAACCACATATATTTCTTGGCTAAAGTTTCTCATCTTCTTTTTTTTTAATCCAAGGAGCCCAACAACATATTTGAGAAAGAAGAAGATCCCGTCAACCCATCAATCCAGCACTAGCAACTCGCTATCCACTTCACAACTAGTTGGAAGAATGAAAGAAAGGTTGGAGGGCATTAGATGAGCAGCCTCAGCTAACCTGGTTAAACCGCTGGGACCAATTCTTGGCCTCCTGGTCAAGGATGAATTCCAGGTCTTTGGACCTCTGTGGTTTGTCTATCCACCCAAACTTCACAGCCCCAAAAGTCTTATTAGGAAAGAGCACCCAGTTCATGGCATCAAATTTGGCAGCAAGTTCCCCTTTCTCATCCAGATACACTCCACTCATGCAAGTATTGTAGAAGTGGGAATCTCCCAGGAAAGGATGAAGCTACAATGGCAGAAAAAACAACAAAAAGAGGAAATCTAAGGAAGTTCCTACAAGTAGACTTGGATTTTACTATGAAGCTCTCTATAGTGATGGGCGTGGTCAGAGAGATATAAGGCAAATTTCAGTCACTTCATGCCTCTAAGATTAAAAATATAACAGAGTTGGAAGTGACGTTGGAGGTACTTTCAATGATAGAATAACAGAATTGGAAGGGACCTAGTGCAACCCCTGCTTCAGACAAATGGTTGACCAATCTCTTCTTAAAAACTTCTACTGTTGGAGCACAGAGAACTTCTTGAGGCAGGTTGTTCCACTGATTAATTGTTCTAACTATCAGGAAATTTCTCCTTAGTTCTAGGTTGCTTCTTTCCTTGATTAGTTTTCACCCACTGCTTCTTGTCCTGTCTTCAGGTGCTTTGGAGAATAGCTTGACTCCCTCTTCTTTGTGGCAGCCCCTGAGATGTTGGAATAGTGCTATTGATGTTTTAGATGTCCCCCAAAGTTGCTTTGCAAAGTGAGATGGGTGGCTATGAATTTGATTTTAAAAAAATAAAATATCAATTTAACCATTCTTCTTTATGTTCCTTGCTGTAGAAATAATGTCTATTTCTATTTTCACCTAGTAACTTTTGTGAACTCTCACAATTTTATTTAAATAGGAAAATATGTTTTTATTTGGATATCACTTCCGAATTTGTGCTTGTGAGGGGAAAAATGAAACTTTGACTTTGGTTTTGTCAATCAGAAAGATTTGTCGTTGAAGTATATATTTTAAATCTTAAACACATGGCAAACAATTGTTTTTTTTCTGTTTTCTAACTACAAAAACAAAAGGGAATGTTAATGTATACTTTGGTGATTATCAACTAGAAATGTCAACTTTTCTTTTTTTTTAGATTGTCTTAGATTTTAAATGGTCATTTTGTTAACACATATTAATAGATTGTTGTTTAGAGATTGTTGCTTTTTGCGCCTCTGGAGGGAAGAGGAGGGAAAGATAGTAAATAACCCCTAGTTAACTATATTAATAATAAAGAATACGTTAGAGAGAGAAAATGTTAGATGTCCTATCAATTGACTTTTTTTTTGTTAGAATATGTTATAAAGATATAAAGTTATGGCAGATTAATTGAGACTGGGGGAAGGAAAAAAAATGCCAGCAGATGGCTGTGTTTTTGAAATCTTACTTAAATGAAAATGGTGGTATGGTGATAGTAAAATATATAAATTTTTAACATATACAATTTAAACTGAATAGAATATATGTGATTGTAGAAGGAACGCACGAAATGTACTTGTGACCAATGGATACGCTTTCTACAAGATGTAATGAAAGATGATTTTTTTTCTTTTTGTGTTTTTTCTGTAATAAAACTAATTAAAAAAAATTCAAAAGCAAAGAAAGATTTGTTGTTATAGGATTGGCTAGTTATATATTAATATGTAAAAGCAAAAAGTTGAGGTTGGACTGTTTTCATTTTGCACTGTGCTAAGAAGAGTCAGAAGTCAATACGTTTTTTTCCCCTTTTCTTTTCTCTTCCCCCTGGTATCTCACACCCTATTTCCCCTGCTCCCCTTCCTTCCCTTCATTTCCTATTGTTTCTTCTCTTTTCTATATTTTATATAATAAAACAAAACCTTAATAAAAATTAAATACATATTAAAAAATGAATTTGATTTTAAAAACAATAGCAACTGTTCAGTGATGTAGTAGAATCAAGGCATTGATACCGTGATATGGAACTCCAGCCAATGAATCCAAAAACAGGATGGAGTGGAGGATTTCCTACCTCAATAACCTCATAAAATGGAAGAAGACAATTGAAAGCTTAACTTCTCTACACAATTTAAAATGTCTTTGAAACTTGAAGTCGACTGTACCTTTAAGATTTTTAAAAGAAACCAGTGATGGGATTCAATTTTTTTTTACTACCAGTTCTGTGGGCATGACATGGCTTGTTGGGCAAAATCCCCATTTCCTCTCGATCAGCTTGGACTCAGAAGGCAGAGAATAGATGGGGGTGTGGCCAGTCAGGTGGCATTTACCAGTTCCTCAAACTACTCAAAATTTCCACTACTGGTTCTCCAGAACTGATCAAAATCTGCTGAATACCAAATGTGAAAGAAACCAAATACCTGCCACGTCTGAAGGACCAGCCTGTGATCTCTTTCCTTCCTTGCCTTTTGGTTGGACTTGGATAGGTAGGCATAGTGTGAAGCCCAAGCGACTGCCCAGGCGAGGTTGTAAATACCGTACCCATCCAAAGAGAAGGTTTTTTCCACCACCTCTTCCTGCAGGGTATCCAGTTCCTCATTCTCCCGGCATCTCACCCTTCCTTTCACAGAAAACAGGTGTCTGGAATATGAACAATTGAAGACAATTTTGCCAAAATTTTGCATAGGGTGAAAAAACGTTTCAGAAACTGGTGGTCTTTTTTCAATATGGATTAAGAAAGAGAAAAAACCGCGGAGATGCCGAGGAGACAGTATGTTATTGGATAAATTCAGAGTGAGATCCCACATGGCTGTGGTGATCCAAACTTTTGCCAGGATAGGCTTGACGTGCCTTTCAATGTAGGATTGCAAGGCATTTATCAAGCTGTACAAGTGGCGGGATTCCCCGTAATATATGAAAACGCTGACATTGTTCCACAAGTGAAATGGTTCATTGAACAACAGCCTCATTTTCCAGGGCAATACGGGGATGTTCACCGAGAAGGCTACACAAATTGTGTTCCTTGTTAATATGGGACTCAAAGTCCAGAGGAATCTTTTTCCATTGTCAGTGTCTGGTGCTAGAAGACCGACCCAGTTCCATCCGAAATGGTGGAGCATTTTGACAATTCCCGAATACAAGTATTCTTCTTTGGGGACCATCCGGTAGATGAATGGGAAATGGGTTTTATCATTCAGATTTTCGGAAACAAAACCATAACTGACCTAGCAAGAAAAAGAAGTGTGGGGAAAAAATGTTCAGGATAATATTTGAAGGATATGATCTTCTCCGTTTGAGCAGTTCTTTCTCCCAAGATGCTGGTATAGTTAGGCAGGATGATGAAGCAGACTGTGTCAAGATCCAATCCACCTGTTACTACACCAAGATAAAAGTTCCTCTCGCACATATGTGCTAGTCGTTCCCAACTCTAGGTGGCAGTGCTCATCTCCGTTTCAAAGCCGAAGAACCAGCACTGTCCAAAGACGTCTCCATGGTCATGTGGCCGGCATGACTAAACACTGAAGGCGCATGGAACGCTGTTACCTTCCCATCAAAGGTGGTTTTTATTTTTCTACCTGCATCTTTACATGCTTTCGAACTGCTAGGTTGGCAGAAGCTGGGAAAAGTAACAGGAGTTCACTCCATTACACAGCGCTAGGGATTCGAACTAGTGACCTGCCAACCTTTCTGATCGACAAGCTCAGCATCTTAGCCACTGAGTCATTGCATCCCTAACACCAATTCATATTAATGACTGAAGTCTTGCAAGCTCCTACCAAACTAAATTAAGGGAATCGTCCTGAAGCCCAGCTACCACAAGTCACTTAACATATTTACATAAATGCTTTCAAACTGAATAGGAAGAAATATTTTACTGTGGCCAGTCAGGTGGCCACAGTAAAATATTTGTACAAATTGTACAAATATATGTAATAATAATTTTCCACTCCTAATTTTTACCTGTACTATCCAACCATTTATTTAAAAAGTCCCATGTTCTAAAATACTCTGTCTTCTTTTCTTTTCTTTTTTGCGTCAATCTGTCCATTTCTGCATTTCTAAATTTTTTAAAATTACATCATTCTCTGTAGGTGTTTCCTCATTTATCCAGTACAAATGTGCAAATACAATTCTTGCTGCTGTCAAAACATGTAATATTAAGTATAGATTCCTTTTATCATATTTTTCAGGTATTATGCCTAGCAAAAATATTATGATATGTGGTGGACATGTGTAAAAGCAAAGAAATATTGGACAAAAATACATATAAGGTTGGGAAAAAGTTAAAACAATGTATAGCTTATAAGCAATATTCCAATATCTAAGGGGCTGCCACAAAGAAGAGGGAGTCAACCTATTCTTCATAGCACCTGAAGGAAGGACAAGAAGCAATCGATCAAAGAAACTAATCAAGGAGAAAAGCAACCTAGAACTACGGAGAAATTTCCTGACAGTGAGAACAATTAATCAGTGGAATGACTTGAGCCACTCCCACAAAGCAGGTCACACTCACAGAAGAGGCTCTAAAAAGTTTTCAACCCCACCACTGCTAGCCTGGTAACAAACATTTGGGTACCAACCCACAAGCTCGGAGAACGGACGTTCTCCCTAATCCTACACTCGAGCTACAGATATTCGCCACTATTGCAAAACTTGATCTCCATTGCCCTGTCAGCTTTAAAAGTGTCCTTCAACTTGCTGTTTCAATGGTCATGGCATATTCCTGGGCAGGACCCATCCAGCTTTGGCTTTTCTCCCCATTTCCATTCGTACCTGTGGCATCTTGTAGAGGCTCAACATGGTGGAAATCTGCTCGGAAATGTTGGACTCGGTCCCCTCAATCACAGCCAGCAGCCTCTTCTCTCTTCCACAAATGTAGTTTGGAACATTTGCCTGTCCGGTGGAGAGCAAATCCATCAGAGCATCGGAGGTCAGTCCTGGTTCGTAATAGTTCTCGTAGATGTCATAACCCAGGGTGATATTGGGCAAAACGTGGGGATTCTGGTTGATCTCGCGAACGGCAAAAAGAAAGGACAGAAGGTACCAGTGGGCATTATAACCTTTGCTTCAAAACAAAACAAAACCCACAACCACCTTTAATATTCATTCAGCATTTTAACCATTCATTCAAGCACAGGTTAGATCCCAGACCCTTTCTAACCCTATCCTTGTTACTCTTACTAGAAGTAATAATTATAATACGAAAACATATGAAGAACTGGGCATGGCTAGTCTAGAGAAAAGAAGGTCTAGGGAAGACATGATAGCATTATTTGAATATTTAAGGGGCTGCCAAAAAGAAGAGGGGTCAGTTTATTTTCCAAAGCACCAGAAGGCAAGACAAGAAGCAGTGGATGGAAACTTATCAAGGAGAGAAGCAATCTAGAACTAAGGAGAAACTCCCTGACAGTTAGAATTCATCAGTGGAACAGCTTGCCTTCAGAATTTGTTGGTGTTTAATCACGATAGGCTTTTAAGAAGGGACTGGACAACCACTTCTCTGAAATGATATAGGATCTCCTGCTTGAGGAGGTGGGTCAGACTAGACAATCTACATGGTCCAACTCTGTTCTGGTTGGTTGATTGATTGATTGGATGGATGAATAGAATAACAGAATTGGAAAGGACCTCGGAGGTCTTCTAGTCCACCCCCTGATTAGGCAGGAAACCTGTACAGCACTTCAGACAAATGGTTCGCCAACATCTTCTAAAAAACTCCCAGTGTTGGAGCATTCACAACTTCTGGACTCAAGTTGTTCCACTGATTCATTGTTCTCACTGTCAGAAAATTTCTTCTTAGCTCTAAGTTGCTTCTCTCTGATTAATACGGTCTTTGCAGAAGAAAATCGGCAAAATGAATGAAGATTTTCCTTGAGGGATTGCTCATGGTGGAGGGGAAATTGGGTGCATCTGACAACAGGTTCCATGCAAAATAGTACAAAATCCACACACCCCAAGATCTACTTACAAAACTGGTTGGTTATAGAGAGGCTCCTGGAAGGTTGCTACTGCCAACCAGATTGACATCAGGGAAACAATTCCACCAATATAGAGGTCCCCTGGGCGGTAAAAATTGTACACCCCCTTCTGATCCTTGGTGAAATCAAGGGGACATTTTCTCCCACCAGCTACACTGGGCAATAGAAGCAGAAGCAGGAAGAAGAGGAATAGCTTAGCTTGCATGGCAGCCCTCAGAAGCATTTCTGGGAGCAGTAGTCGTTGGACTAGAAGACCCCAAGGTCCTTTCCAACTCTGTTGTTCTGTTCTGTCTTCAAAAGAGAGAGCGTCCAACCACAACTTCCCAGGATGGTAGGGAGTTGATTCTGCACCTCAAGTGGGTGCATGTCACTCTGAACACATTAGCTCCAGAGGAAGCATTTATTTGGCATCTGACTTTCCAGGCAAGATTTATCAAGATGTTGCAGCAGGTTGCTTGCCAGGTTCAGAGATGATGAAACTCCTTTGAGGGTTAAAAGAAAAAAAGACCATAATTTTCACAATTACAATGTAGAGCGCATCTATTGTGCCAGTTTGATCTAGTGGTTAAGGCACCAGGCTAGAAAGCAAGAGAACATGGGTTCATATCCTGCCTTAGGGATTAAAGCCAGCTCTGGGTGACTTTGGGCTAGTCTCTCTCTTTCTCAGCTCAATCCACCTCAGAGGGTTGTTGTGGGAAAAACGGGGGGAGAGTGTGTGTTGTACATACATACAAGAGCCTCAGTGGCACAGTGGTTAGAATGCTGTACTGCAGGCCACTTCTGCAGACTATTGGCTGCCTGCAATGTGGCAGTTCAAATCCCACCAGACTCAAGCTTGACTCAGCCTTCCATCCTTCCAAGGTGGGTAAAATGAGGACCCAGATTGTTGGGGGCAATATGCTGTAAAATGGCTTAGAGTGGGCTGTAAGCCCTATACAGTGGTACATAATTCTAAATGCTGAGTGCTATATTCGCTGCCTGAGTTATTTGTAAAAATAATAAATATGCAATACAAATAAACAAACAAATAAATATTATTTTTGGCTTCAAAAGCAGGTCCAGAAGGGAAGAAAACATGTTTCTGAAACCTCACACATTTGACGTGTGTCCTTTAGGCAAATCTTGTGTTTCCTACACTAAAGTTTGTCGATACGTTGGTAAAGGAGGAATGCAGGTGATATCCCTCGAGTTGATTTACATTCTGGTGCCTGGTGTTCTGTAGAATCTTATTTAATGCTCACATTTCTTCCTGACTCTTAGCTTCTTCCCATTTTGGAGAAATCCTCTAGTGCTTTGGAAAATAAGTCAATCTTCTCTTCCTTGTGAATGCCCCTCATGTCCTGGAAGACAGTTATCATATCCCAGTGGTGAAATTCAAATATTCTCCCTACCGGTTCTGTGGGTGTGGCACGGTGGCCATGGTTTGGTGGGTGTGGCTTGATGATCATGTGACTGGGTGGGCACAGCTTGGTGGTCATATGACTGGGTGGGCATGGCTTGGTGTCAGGAGCCAAGCAGGAACCTCACAGATAACCAGGCACAGCTGATTGTCACACAGCTGATAGTAGTAAAAAAAAGCTAAAAAAAGTTTTTAAAAAAGTTCTGACACAGCAAATTGTTACTCAGCTGATTGTCGGAACTTTTTAAAAGCATTTTTTTTAGTATCGGTTTTCATGAATAGTTAGTAAAAGAAATGCTAAAAGAAAGTAAAAAAAAAGTTCCAACCATCGCATGGCACAGCTGATTGTCACATAAACTTTTTTTTCTTTTTAAAGCATTTTTTTTAATACTGGTTCAGGCGAATGGTAGCATTTTGAACCCAAACTACTTGTTTGTCCGAACTAGCCTGAACTGGTAGCATTTCATCCATCATATCTCTTTGTATTTCTACTGTATTTAATTGCTGTTTCATTTCTTGATTAATGACCCAAGACAAGGTGATAAGATCCTAGGTGCAGCTGAGACTGACTTGATGCTCATTCACTGGGCAGATGACACAAAATTTGCAGGGGTACTTACCAACTATGAAACCTCTAGTTCAGGAAAGAGTTTCGCTCAAAACTTTAAAAAAATCCTTTTATTACCAATGTTGATGCAGACAGAACCTGGGGCACTACCTTCCACAAATGGTGTGATGCTGGTTGGGAGATGTCCAGGCCATGTCTGTTGACCCAGTGAGTCTTGGAACCTTACTGTTGCAGAAAACTAAGGGACTCAGACTTCGGAATCAAAAGAAGTGGCTTTATTGATATCAAGGTTCAGAGCAAGATAGGCAAGACAGCCATTTGAACAACTGAACAACTTATACAAAAGACAGTTCTTATATATCTTTCAAAAGCAGCAGAACACTGGAATGTAACATGTTCCTGTTACTAAATATCTTGCCTAAGCTTTCCAGTAACTTTCTGTGGCTAGCTTGTACTCTTGACTCATATGTGTGAACTATAGCTGAACTTGTGGTTAGGCTTTTAACATTTCTTGTTCTTGTACACGTCTTAAAAGCAAGTCTTTATTCCTTCTTTCTGTCATGTCTTACTTTTACATTCTGATTCACTTTATGTCCTGCCTTATTCCCATGGTCCCCAAAGTGTTAGAAAGAAATCTTATTGTTCCCAAGCTGGAAATAAAATATCCAGGCAGCTCCTTGAAAGACAAATGAGGTTTATGCAACATCTGTAGCCAATGTGCCAAGTTTCCCCTGAAAGACTTTTCTATGGATAAACCTTGCTTTTGTTTTGTGAAGATGAGCAAAGGAATTCTGAGACAGTATTAAAAGCAGGGCTCATTGGTTTAGGATGCTGAGCTTTTTAGCTGGAAAGATGACAGTCTGGGTTTAAGACCTGAGTGCCATGTGATGGGGTGAGTTCCCATCACATGCTCCAGCTCCTGCTCACCTAGCTGTTTAGGAGCAAGCAAATGCAATTAGATAAATAGGTACCACTTTGGTGTGAAGGTAATAGCAGTCTGTGTGCCTCAGTGTATAGTCATGCTGGCCACATGACCACATAAATGTTCTTAAGATGATGCTGGCTACCTTGGCTAGGAAACAGAGATGGGTACCAGCCCTAGAGATGAATGCAAATGGACAGAGGAAACCTTTACTTTTACTTCACTTTTAACTGGCATTTAGAGAGGGAATGGTTTACACACTGCCAAGTTACGGTCTCTGCTTTTATAGCACAACTAATTGAAATACTTATCTCTTGGTGGAAAGCATTTTTTTCTTATTTATCAAAGAAAACCTAAATTCAGCCTGAGACTACTGGTCATCTGATTAGTTTGGTGTTTCCTGCTGAATCTTAGTTCTTGTGTTCATTCAAATTGTGATTTTTAACTTTTTGCCCCAACTGAGTGCCAAGACTGTGTGGCAGTACAACATGAATTCCTCCCAGAAGGCTTTAGAAAGTTAAATTTCAGCAGATATGCAGATAATCTAGGATAAGCCACCCTCTTCCCCCTGCCCCCCAAACCCATAGCTGATTTTAGGATGAACAAATATTTGGCTGATTCAACTGGATGAAATTTTGTGATTATTTTTTTTTCTAGTTCATATTGTCCCTTGGAGAGAGCTTGTTATAATCATCATGTTATAATAAGCCACCCAGACCTTGAGGTAAGATGAGCAACCTATAAATTTGATGTCAGGGTAATGACGATTTAATAGCTGACCAGCTGCTGTAAGGCTGTAAACCATGAGGATGTTGGACATGAGGATGAGTCAGCAGGGTTACTGCCACTTTAAGAAGCTGCATATGAGGGTGTCTCTTTCTCTCTCTCCTTGTGTATCTCTCATGTTCTATCTCCATTGTAGTTCTCTTCTACAGAGTGGAAGATTGATTGATTGCCTACTATTTGCCTGACACGTGTATGTATGTATATATAAGTCTTGTATATAAACCACTGTTTAAAAGACAAACTGTGTACTATATTTTGCTCATGGGTTGTCTCAAAATAGTAGTCATGCTCTGCGCACTCTGACATTTTATAAACAAATAAATAATACATTATCATAAGTGGTTCGGGTGCTGGATTAGAAACTGGAAGATCACGAGTTCTCATTCCCCTTAGGCATGGAAGCCAGTTGGGTGACTTTAAGCATGTTATTCTCACTTGGCTAGTCAACTCACAGGATGGTGGTTGTGAGAAAAATAGATATTCACCTAGAGTTCTGATGTCTTTTGAAAGAGAGGGTGGTCAGCTGAGCCAATTAATCAGCAACTTTCATCATAAGTTACTTTTTTTCTGAGAAAAACTAACACTGGGTAGCAAATAGCACTTAGACTTATCTACAGGCCTCTCTAAGCGGTTTTACAGAGTCAACCTATTTTCCCCAACAATCTGGGTCTTCATTTTACCAACCTTGGAAGGATGGAAGGCTGAGTCAACACTGAGCCTGGTGAGATTTGAACTGCCAATTTACAGGCAACCTGCAATACTGCACTCTAACCACTGCACCACCATGGCTCACTGTGCCACCGCAGATCAATCACTGATAGTTCAAACTCCCTTCTAAATCAGAGAATCTCAGTTTTGGATTGAATTCCTAAAGGCCTATGGGGCTGGACTTCAACCCAATCTCCCTGATGCAACCATGGCTTCGTCATTAGGTGAGGAATATTATTGGGAATCTAGGGAAGGAAACCTTTTATCTTGTATTTTATAACTCTGGAATACTATCCAGATTCCTGTCCTGTCCTGCAGGAGCAAAAGGTATATTTAAAAAGAAAGAACAAAGCGCCAAAATTTGTATGAAACAATTCTAGAGACTGGTCCTTAAAAGAATGAAAACCAAAAGAGACCTTTATTCAGGAAATTACATAATGACAGCAAAGTTGAGATAGCCAATCCGTGCTTTAAAACTGGCATGGTGTTTTTGTCATCCCAAGAGATGAGGAAGGCAGAAGACTAAATAAAAGAGAACAGAAAGTTTTGACCGTCCTTATAATTAATGTCCAATGACAGAGATTTAACAGATTAACAAAGTTGGAAGGGACCTTGTAGATCATCTAGTCCAACCCCCCAAGCAGGAGACTCTACACTATTTCTGACAAATGGCAATCCAATCTCTTCTTGAAAGTCTCAAATGCTGAAACTCCAACAACTTCTGAAGGCAAGCTGTTCCATTGGTTGATTGTTCTGTAAGAAAATTTCTCCTTCTAGATTGAATCTCTCCTTGATAGTTTCTATCCATTATTCCTTGTCTGGCCTTTGGGTGTCTTGGAAAATAGCTTGACCACCTCCTTTCTGTGGCAGCACACAAATACTGGAACATTGCTATCATGTCTCTCCTAGACCTTCTCTTCACTAGACTAGCCATTCGTCATGTTTTAGTCTGCAGTCCCCTAATCATCTTGGATGCTCTTCTCTGCACTTTTCCTAGAGTCTCAACAATTTTTATAATGTGGTGACGAAAACTGGATGTAGTACTCTAGGTGTAGTCTTACTAAGGCCTTATAGAGTGGTATAAGTACCTCACTTGATCTTGATTGTATCCCTCTGTTAATGCAGTTTAGGATTGCATTGGTTTTTTGGCTCCCACTGCACACTGGTAGCTCATATTTAACCGGTTGTCCACTAAGACTCCAAGATTCCTCTCACAGTTACTGCTATTAAGCTTGGTTTCACCCAGTTTATATTTGTACTTTTGTTTTTTCTTGCCTAAGAGTAAGACTTCACCTTTCTCTACATTGAATTTCATTTTGTTAGATAGGGCCTAGTGTTCAAGTCTGTCAAGATCCAGCCGGATTTCGTGCCTACCTTCTAGGGTGTAAATGGAGCTAAATAGATCTAAATAAAGCTACAAAAAGTGCAAAATCAAAGACATTGTTATGTCACTATGTTAGATGCTTCTAGCGACCAGTAAATTGAGAGATGCAAAATGTGAAAGGCATATTTTAAGAAAGACTAGATAAGTAGACTCTATAACAAATGTTCCACATTGCTCAAGAACTCAGTTGTATTTATTCTCCATTCTCTTCAGAATCCCGATTCCATCTTCTCTTCCATTCATTCCCTAAAATTTCATTTTCCCACAGTAATAAATATAGCTCAGGACCGTAGAGTCCAAAAGTTTCGACAATTTGTTTATACCGTTCTACTCTTTTTATTTTTATGTGTTCCCTAAAGTGATTTTTTTTAATGCTCATAAAGGGACTGATGTTGAGTAAATCCCTTTCCACACACCGGACAGATGTATGATTTTTTCCCAGTGTGGATCCTTTGGTGGGAAGTTAGGGAACTGTTTGTCCAACATTAGAAATTACGTTTGGTCCGGACATTTTCCCCCTATAAATAAATACTCAGGCAATGCTGGGTTATCTGCCAGTAAAACCTATTGTACAAAAAGTACACATATGTTATAGTAACTAACAGAAACTGAATATATGAGCAAGAAAAAAATATGGAAAAAGGGAAAAATAAAATTTGTATATTTTTAATATAACATTAATGTAATCCTTCAATGTATTATTAAATCCAGACCATACCGAAACATATTCTTCCATTGTTTCACTTTTGGAATATGAAGACAGTTAAAAAATTGATCACAACATATTTTCATACCAATTCTTAGAAGCAGGAAATTCTTTGTTTAATGTAAAATAATGTTCCTGGCTGAGGCACAGGATCTTCATAAGATGTCACCTTCAATATTTAAGGGGGTTCATGCAACATCACATGTACATCTTTAATTACTCAATTTTCTCCCAGAATTATATCAACACATAGAATCCAATCTGCATTTAACAATGCTTTCAGAAGAACTAAGTTTAATGTTTGAAAAAGTATTTATTTTAATGTGTGAAAAATATTTTAACATTTAATGTTGCCTTCATAGTATATTATTAGATCAATTATTATATAAAGCTCTGGTCGCTGTCCACCTTCCCCCCAAAAGGGCAAAATCAAGCAAACCTGCTCTTATTGAATTCTATAGACAATTGGACATATGCACTTCTCCCAGTGGTAGAATCCAGAGTGTGCTACCAACCAAATCACCAAAGTTATTTTCTCCAGAATCTGTAGAGAGAATCAACTTGTTTACTTCTCAAACGATTTTGAGACGTTTGTGACAATTATCAGATTATTTTGCATTTCCTTTCAAGCCATCTTTACTATTTGCCGTTAGATGCTCCTTTGTATTCAGATCTGGCCTCAGAATGATAATGTAGCACTTGGGGATGAAGATGCAGCCCAACAATCCAGTACTGGAGGCCAAGATGGAGAAGACCTGCACAGCCACCATGTACTTCCCTTTGGTACTCAGGTAGGCAGGCACAAAGGACACCCAGACACTGCAGAAAACCAGCATGCTGAAGGTGATCAGCTTGGCTTCATTGAAGGCCCCAGGCAAGTTCCTGGCCAGGAAAGCCACCACAAAGGAGATGGCAGCCAGGAAGCCCATATAGCCCAGGGCAACATAAAACATAGCGACAGAACCTTCGTTGCACTGCAGGACAATCTGCTCGATCTGAGAGTGCATGTCATCCTCGGGAAATGGAGGAGAAACTCCCAGCCAGATGATGCAGATGACAACTTGGAGACCAGAGCAAGAAAGGACAATCGAGTTGGCCAGAGTCTTTCCCAGCCATCTCCTCACAAGGTTCCCAGGCTTTGTGGCCAGGAAGGCCAGCACCACCATGATAGTTTTAGCCAAGACAGAAGAGACAGCAATGGAAAAGATAATGCTGAAGGAGGTTTGTCGGAGGAGGCAGGTGATTGGTTTTGGAGGACCAATGAAGAGGAGGGAAGTCAGGAAGGACAGCAGGAGAGAGACCAGGAGGAGGTAGGAGAGATCCCGGTTGTTGGCTTTGACAATGGGAGTTTCTAAGAATTTGATGAAGATTGCTAAAACGAAGACAGTGACTAAAGATAAGAAGATGGCCAAGGAAGCCAGAATCATTCCCAAGTTCTCTTTGTATGACAAGAAGGTTATACTTTTAGGGACACATTTGTTTTGGCCTTTATTTGGATGGTGATTTTTTGGACATCTTGTGCACTTCTCTGCATCTGGGGAGAAGACAGGCAAGACCTCAAATATTAATGTTACACAAATATAAAAAATATGCCTTTGTAATACTACTTACAAATAATAAATCATGGCTATGATATTGTACCTCAAAAATCTAGGGAGTTTTGGAAAAATTAAAATCAAGGGGAAAAATGGATTGAAAGCTCTCTAGTAAAAACGAGAAAGGAAAACAGCCAGGATTAACAAAAAGGATGGACTTGGTGTAGGCAGTAGTGGAAATAAACTGGCTAGAATGGAGAGGAAGATCCCAAAAAGGTGAAGAGCTTCCTAAGATCTATATAGCCAGACAGCTTAATCCTCAAAAATTATATGAATGCAGATCCTGACAATTGTATGGTTGAATATTCCTTTCTCAAAGATTTTTCTGTTATGCTAATGGGGATCCTTTCTCAAGAATCTGGATGCACAGGGTAGATATTTATTTCAGGACCTAGTAGTTGAATCGGATTCAGTCAGTGGGATCAGCTAGATGGTATTTGGTTGAGAAACTTACACTGATACGTTTTGAGAGAGTTGCAGACATCTGAGAAAAGAGGGCATACAAAAAGTCAAGAAGGTGATTTGTGGGTGAGTGATTTATGTCCATTATCTTAATCTTTTGCCTCTTCCTCACACATAAAAGGCAAAGGTAAAGGTTCCCCTTGCACATATGTACTAGTCCTTTCCAGCTCTAGGGGGCAGTGCTCATCTCTGTTTCAAAGCTGAAGAGCCAGCGCTGTCTGAAGACATCTCTGTAGTCATGTGGCCAGCATGACTAAATGCCAAAGGCGCACGAAGCACTGTTACCTTCCCACCAAAGTGGTCCCAATTTTTCTACTTGCATTTTTACATGCTTTTGAACTGCTATGTTGGCAGAAGCTGGGACAAATAATGGGAGCTCACTCCGTTATGGGCGCTAGGAATTGAATATCTGACCTGCTGACCTTTCTGACTGACAAGCTCAGCGTCCTAACCACTGAGCCACCACATCCCTCTTTTCCTCACACATGGAGGCCCCTAATTCTAATGATTTTCAACAAATGTTGAGGGCAATTCAATTTAGCCTACTATCAGTGATTTACATAGTTTCATACATGTTTCATGGGTCAAGAATGAGGTGACAGGCATTAATTTTTATAGAACACTTTGTCTACATTGGTATAAATAGCATTTAGCACTTAGACTTATATACCACTTCACAATGCTTTACAGCCCTCTCTAAGCAGTTTACAGAGTCAGCACATTTTCCCCAACAGACTGGGTCCTCATTCTATCCACTTCGGAAGGATGGAAAGCTGGTCAACCTTGAGCCGGTGAGATTCGAATTGCCAAATTGCAGGCAGTTTGAAATCAGCACAATTAGTCTGCAGTACTACATTCTAACCACTGTGCCACTGTGGCTCTCCTCTATCAATATTTTTAAAGTAAGACAAATCTGTAGTTTTATGGTGGTTATTCAGCTTCAGTTAAGTGAATGGTGCCCTTGATGTGTTTGTGTTACTTGCGTTAATTAAATAGCTGATTTTTTTCCCCCAGACAATGGGCACACCCTGAGGAACTGGCCCTATGGACCCCCTTTCAGGGACATTTTTTTCATTAAGGATTTTCCTTTTGTATTCATGGAAGGCATAATGCCCTCTCTCAACAGAGAAGCAAAGTTGAGCTGATCTTCAACAGACAGGCTCCTACAGACAGAGATTGACAAGCCATGGTTGCTTAATCAGTTTTTCTTCAAAATGTTGCCATATGTACCAGATCAGGTCTAGGACAATTCACTGCCGTCACCGTGCCAAGACCAACTTGCCATGGCCAACTTTTTGTGGGACAATTCAATGCTGTATTAATAATTTCATTCGGTTATTTTTATTATTGGCGACCATGTTTTCTTCCAAATTATTTTTATTCTTGTTTTTCTGGATTGACTTTTTAATTTTAATAATATTGCCCACAGTTCTGTCAAAATGAATTTAATTTTTGTATCTGTTGAATTGTCCCTCAGCAAGTTGTCCTGCGGTGAGTTGGCCACGGCGAGATGGCCGTGGTGAATTGTCCCATTCTTATACCAGACCCAGGCTGCATAAATGGAGACAATATTTAAAAAGATATACAAAAATGAACTCTTGCTTCTGTCTCATATTTTTTGAGGTTTTCAATCTAAATCTGGGAGTTTCCCCATTTGCCTAATAACTGGCTTTCTGCCATCACCCATGACACTCTTTGCTCAAGGCTCCCAAAGTTTGCCTCCAAATATCCCTAACTGGAAATGCTTCATGGACTTTCTCCCCATCTTCCAAAAACTGCCTCTCCCCTTGGTGTCTCCTACCTTCCTGAGTGGAGATGGTTCCTTCTGGACACAAGATACATGCGTAGCAGCAAAGAGGCCTTCCTTCTAAGACCACCTTGGCTTGGCCAGGATGACAGTTTGTGGTACACCTGGAGCGAGGAAGGGGCTGACCGAAAAAAGAAGCAGCATCTATCAAAGATGGTTGGGTGTTGCCACCATCATGAGACATTCATCTATTTAATGTGTCTGCTCATTCCTACCCCATTTCTCTTTCTGTCGAGGAAGAGGTTATGTTGGATTGGTTTATTTCTTTTTCTTAGAATATACCCAACTAGGTGGAGATGGTTGGTACTTTGGATGGAAGTCTTCAAAGAGAACCTGGATAATTTACCTGTTAAAGATGATTTAGTGAATCCTATGCTGAAGAGGGGTTTGGAAAAAATGATTTCTCAATCCAGCATTAAATCCAGTGATGAAAGAAGGGGTGGGACTGGGAAAGCAGAATAAATATAACCAAATAATAGGGTTGGAAGGGACCTTGGAGGTCTTCTAGTCCAACCCCCCCACTCAAGCAGGAAACCCTATACTAGGGGTGTCAAACTCGCGGCCCATGGGCTAGATACGTCACACGCTCTACCATCATGGCACATGCTCTAGCGAAGGGAGAAAAAGCTGCAATACGTGAAATAATGACAACGTGACGCCATGAGCTTAACACCCCAGCTCTATACCGTTTCAGACAAACGGTTGTCCCATCTCTTCTTAAAAGCTTCCAGTGTTGGAGCATCCAAAACTTCTGGGGGCAAGTTGATCCACTGATTAATTGTTCTCACTGTCTGTAAATTTCTTCTTAGTTCTAGATTGCTTCTCTCCTTGATTAGTTTCCATGCATTGCTTCTTGACCTGCATTTTCCTATATATTGCCTGATATGCAGAAGGATATTTAGTCATCACATGGAAATCAGTGGGGAATCTTGAAGTGGGCAGGAAGTAGAAAGAGTATTGTCTTCAACAGTGACGTGCAGTCACTAGAGGCAGGGGAGGCAGGGCCTCACCAGTCTCCTGAGGGAAAGGAAACTATTTTCAAAATAATTAAAAAGGCCAAGGTAGTTGCTCCCAGACTCTAAGTCACAGTGACTCTGAGTCTCCTTAGTGCAGTTAATAGGAGGAGGCTAGAGAACTATGGGCCTCCTTTGCATAAGGATTTTTTCGCCTTTTAAGTGTCAACCAAGGGTTAAAACGCGAAAATTACGTATGCAAATGAGGAACGTAATACTCCCGCCTCCTCCTGCAGAGGTCACTTTGTTTAGAGCCTATTTTAAAATGTTTAAGCAGAGTCATCCACGTGGTAACTCTAGCAGCAACTAGCCTAGCCTGCCTGGCCCTGGCTAGACCAAATCTAGCATTTTCCACGCAGCTGGAAGGTATGTGGGTCAGAGCGATTGGGGGGGGGAGGAATTCAATTTATTTGTAATGTAAATAAATGTAATTTGTTTTTATTATGTGTATCTGCGTCTGTGTGTGGTTTTTTTTTTACCCGCCTCTGCTGGCGCGCGGGCTGGCACATCTATTTTTATTTTTCATTTTTCATTTATTATTTTTCGTTTTTTATTTTTCATTTTATTTTTTTATTTTTTAAAGCCATGACACCTCGGTGCGCCATAGAGTGAAACATGTCCTGGTTTGTGGCCGGGCGGCATGCACTTTAAAGTGCAAGCATGCAGCCTGGCCACAAACCAGGACATGTTTCACTGAATGGCCGGCCGGCGCGAAGGGAAGCCGGCAGTTTAGACCTCGGCCGCCATTCAGCTAAACATGTTTCGTTGAATGGCAGCCGAGGGGCAAGCTAAAGTGCCGGCATGACTTTGAAGTGCCTGCTTGCCTTCTGTGCCGGCCTGCGCAGAAGGCAAGCAGGCATTTAAAGGCATGCCGGCAGTTTAGACCTCGGCCGCCATTCAGCGAAACATGTTTCGTTGAATGGCTGCTGAGGGACAAGCTAAAGTGCCGGCATGCACTTTAAAGTGCCAGCGTGCCTGTCTGCCATAGAGCGGGCTTGTTCTCTACTTTAAGGGGGCTTTGCATGGGAAGGGGGCTTTGCATGGGAAGGGGGGGCTGTCCTTGGCTTTCCTCCCTCTCCTCAGCTGCAGCTGGGGTGAGGGGGGTGGATGGCGTGTGCACGCGCAATATTCCGGTCGGTGGGGTGGGGAGGCGAAATGCCACAAGGAAAATCCTGGCGCATGAGGGTGGGCGGAGGCAGGGGGCTCTGCCAACGCCAGCCGCTGCTGCCCCTCCTCGGTGCTTCTGGTGTGTGAGGCTGCTCAGGGAGATTATTCATTTCTTGTGTTCAGACGCTTGCCTTAAAGCCCCCGCCACCCCCCTCACCCAACTATAGTGAGCGAGCGCGGGCTCGGAGAGGCGGGCTCCAAGGCAAGCCCGCCGATCCTTATGCGGTGGGGAGATGAACCTTTCAGCTTGTCCTACCTCCCCTCCCCAAGTGGGTGCCCTCCTCCTCCTCCTCCTCCTCTCCTTCAAAGGCAAGAGGCGGGCAGTTTTTTTTTTTTCCGGAGTGGCTTGGTCCTGCCTAGATTGGAGGGGTGGGGGGAGGAGAATATAGAGGTCCTGCCCGCTTGCCTCACCGGCCGTGAACTTCACCGCACATCACTGGTCTTCAATGGGACCATTGTTAATTTGTGGAATTTTCCCCTAAAGACCTGTTGGTGGACGCAGTTTGATGAAACATAATAGCTTTGTCTCAATTCATCTATCATGTGAAACCAAGTATTCTTTAATTACAGTTATTGAATTAATCATGGTTAGCTAATTGTGCAGAATTGTCAGTGTGGGGTAGACGCTAATATATTTTAATAGGAATGAGAAGGAGGAAGTTAAAACCTACCCAAGGAAATTTCTGGAGAAACATTGGAATCTGAGCCGAATGATGTCTACCTTTGTTTATAAACACAATAATTAGGTTTGTCAATAAAATAACCTAAATCAAATTGACCATCTTACGGCTGTGAAGTGTGACTTCAGCATACCGTATATCTTTTCTAAGATTAAATATCATAGGATTCTCAAGTCTACATCCTGAGCGTTGGAATCACTTAACTTTGTTGTTTTAACTACAACTCAGCCAAGACATCACAGCTTGCTTTAATAAAGAAAAATAGAAGGAAGAAGATCCAAGTACCATCTGAATCTGGATAAGCCACATAGACTTCTTGGCCAAAGTTTCCCTTTCTGTGATCCATGGCCTCCTCTTTTTTTTTTTAATCCAAAGAGCCCAACAACATCTTTGAGAAAGAAGATCCCAAGCAACCTATCAACCCAGCACTAGCAACTCGCTAGACATTTCACAACTAGTTGGAAGAATAACTTTAACTTTAACTTTTAATAGATTTATATGCTGCCCAATCCTGTAGGACTCTGGGCAGCTTACAGAAAAAGTTAATATAGGAGTTAAAATAAAGAACAATTTAAAAAGAAACACTTTAAAAAGAACACACCATACACTCAATCTGGGTGGGGCTGGACCTCATTCCTGAAGACAACAGCCCCAGGCCTGCCGGAATAGCCAGGTTTTAGTGGCTTTTTGGAAGGCCGAGAAAGTGGGGAGGGTCCGGATCTCTACGGGTAGGTCATTCCACAGGGTCGGAGCAGCTACAGAGAAGGCCCTCCTTCGAGGAGCCACCAGCCGGCATTGCCCGGTCGACGGCACTCAGAGAGAGCCCAGTCTGTGAGTTCTTATCGGCCGTTGGGAGGTATGTGGCAGGAGGCGGTCTCCCAGATATCCAGGTCCTAGGCCATGTAGGGCTTTAAAGGTGATGACCAGCACCTTGAAGTGTGTGCGGAGACCGATCGGTAGCCAGTGCAGCTCGCGGAGGATAGGTGTAATATGGGTGTATCTAGGTACACCCATAATCGCTCGTGCAGCTGCGTTCTGGACTAACTGTAGTCTCCGAACACTTTTCAAGGGCAGCCCCATGTAAAGCGCATTACAGTAATCGAGCTTGGAGGTGACGAGGGCATGAGTGACCATTCGAAGTGCCTCCCGGTCCAGATAGGGCCGCAACTGGTGCACCAGGCGAACCTGGGCAAAGGCCCCCCTGGTCACAACCGACAAATGATGTTCTAATGTCAGCTGCAAATCCAGGAGGACACCCAAGTTGCGGACCCTCTCTGAGGGGTGTAGAATTTCACCCCCCAGGCTAAGGGATGGAATATCTGGACTATCCTTGGGAGGTAACATCAATAGCCACTCGGTCTTGTCTGGATTGAGTGCAAGCTTGTTCGCTCCCATCCAGACCCTGACAGCCTCCTGGCACTGGCACATCACTTCCACCACTTTGCTGAGTTGGCACGGGGCGGACAGATACAATTGAATATTGTCCGCATACTGATGGTATTTGATCCCATGCCGGCGTATGATCTAACCCAGCGGCTTCATGTAGATGTTAAATAGGAGGGGGGACAGGACTGAGCCCTGCGGCACCCCATATTTAAGGGGCCTAGGGGTCGATCTCTGTCCTCCAACCAACACCAACTGCGACCTGTCCGAGAGGTAGGAGGAGAACCACCGTAAAACAGTGCCTCCCACTCCCACCTCCCGCAACCGCCGCAGAAGGATACCATGGTCGATGGTATCAAAAGCCGCTGAGAGGTCAAGAAGCACCAGAATAGAGGAATGTCCTCTATCCCTGGCCCGCCAGAGATTATCGATCAGCGCGACCAAAGCAGTTTCCATGCTGTAACCAGGCCTGAAACTGGACTGAAAAGGGTCTAGATAATCTGTTTCATCCAAGGACCGTCGGAGTTGAAAGGCCACCACTTTCTCAACAACCTTCCCTACAAAAGGGAGGTTGGAGACTGGACGATAGTTGTTAAGGATAGCTGGGTCCAGAGAAGGCTTCTTAAGGAGGGGTCTCACCACCACATCCTTCAGTGTGTGCGGGAAAGATCCCTCCCGTAGAAAGGCGTTAACAATTATCTGGAGCCAGCCTCGTGTTACCTCCCTGCTGGTCGAGACCAGCCAGGAGGGACATGGGTCCAGTAGGCAGGTGGAGGCATACCGCTCCCATGGCCTTGTCCACTTCCTCAGGAGTGACAAGTTGAAACTCGCTCCACAAAGTCCGATCAAGGCCTTCCCCCGGCATCTCCTCAGGAACTGTCCAAGTGGAGTCCAGGTCCATCTGAATCCGAGTGACTTTGACCGATAGAAACTGAACAAATTCCTCGGCTCTACCCTGTAAGAGTTCTCCCACATCCCTCCCTTTCAGGAGGGAGCGCGTTATCCTAAACAGAGCGGCCGGGCTAGATTCTGCGGACGCAATAAGAGCGGAAAAATAAAAAAAGGTTGGAGGGCATTAGATGAGCAGCCTCAGCTAACCTGGTTAAACCGCTGGGACCAATTCATGGCCTCCTGGTCAAGGATGAATTCCAGGTCTTTGGACCTCCGTGGTTTGTCTATCCACCCAAACTTCACAGCCCCAAAAGTCTTATTAGGAAAGAGCACCCAGTTCATGGCATCAAATTTGGCAGCAAGGTCCCCTTTCTCATCCAGATACACTCCATTCATGCAATTATTGTAGAAGTGGGAATCTCCCAGGAAAGGATGAAGCTACAATGGCAGAAAAAACAACAATAAGAGGAAATCTAAGGATGTTCTACAAGTAGCTTTGGATTCTACTACGAAGCTCTCTATAGTGATGGGCATGGTCCATTGGTGGGTTCCTGATCCTGTTTCAACTGGTACGGTGCAACGGGGCCGGGCATCCACCACATGCACGTGTGCAGCACGTGCTTGCATACTTACCGCCTGCGACGCTCTGCAATGCTCCAGCTGTTCAGCAGAGTGTTACGCAGGCACCCTACGCTCCGTTCGTGTGCGTGTAAGCCCTGATCAGCTCAAATACAGGTAAGGTGGGCCCTCTGGAGCACAGTACCGGAACGGTACCTGGTGCTCCCAGCAGGCACTGGTACACCCGTACTGGGGCATACCGTTCATATCCCATCACTAGCATGGTCAGAGAGATATAAGGCAAATTTCAGCCACTCTTTGCCTCTAAGATAAAAAAAAACAACAGTATTGGAAGGGAACTTGGAGGTACATTCAATGATAGAATAATAGAAGTGGAGGGGACCTTGGAGGTCTTCTAGTCCAACTCCCTGATTAGGCAGGGGGTTGGACTAGAAAATCAGACAAATGGTTATCCAACATCTTAAAAACTTTCAGTGATGTGCAGGACCTGGGTGGCTGCCTGGCTTCTCGCTCGATAGAAGCCGGCGAGACAAAAGAAGATCTTAGAAGAGCCTCCAGAGTCCGTGACAACTTGACATAAGGTCCTGGAAGGGCTGTATTTTGCGGATCGAGTGGGGACTGGCATTTGAACATCAGCCGTCTCCGGTCGCTTTCCTAGCTGTGGATTTGCCGAGGCCTGGAACTGGAACTAGAACTGCTGCGTGGCGCAGAGGAGAGATGGCGCCGCCGCTCTGTTGAACATTGCGTTTTAAATCTTGGACGCTTGCCTTTGATTCTATCTGAGCGGCTGCTTTTCCAACTGGAGTTGAACTTTGTTTCTTTGATTTCATCTATGTGGTGAGCAGTGAGCAGGGGGGATTGGGAGATCTGTTCGATTGAGACCATCTGGAATGGAGTTTTGTGGGATTGGCGGATTTGGCGGCTGGCTGCGCGTACCGCCGCCGTGGCCGTACCCCCTCACCCCCAATGCCTTGCTCGCCCTATCCTGCTTCTCCTCTTGCCCCTCTCCTCTCGCCCCTGCGCCCCTGCGCCCCTGCACCCCTGTCAGGTTCCAGCGACCCTGAGTGATCGTGCTGCTCAGAGCGGAGAAGAGGGCGGCGCCGTGCTGACATTGTCCATTGCTGAGTCTGTGAGAGGCCTGGACGCCTCCCCCTCCTTTTTTTTCCATCGCAGCCTTTCGGATACCACTCCTGTCCCTCTCCATTACCGGCAAGCCTTACCATCTCCCTACCCAGCATTGACTCTCCTTCGCCTCGGCTGGGGCCATCTGCTCTGGTCATTCTATCTGCCCTCCCTCTGACTGTTTGCTGCCTGCCATAGCTCCAGTTAATTAGGTAGATTTAGTTAGATATATAGGTATAGGTTTAGGTTTATAGTTAGGCATAGATTAGATATAGATTTAGGATATATTTTAGGTATAGATTAGATATAGATTTAGGTATAAGTACTGGAGACTGTACCATCTGTGGGTGCTCTCGGCCTTGGGGCAGGCCTAGTGGAGACCGGGGTTGGGGTCATGACTAGGGTTGGGGGTAGAGTTAGTGTGGGGGCTAGGGCTAGGCTACGCTTGGGTTAGGATTAGGATTAGGCTGGTGTAGGGTTAGAATGGGTGAGCTTAGTTTGGGTTGGTGTTAGTTTTTGGTTTAGGCTTAGAATTAGGATAACTTTAGGTTAGGATTAGGTTTAGTAGTAGGATAATTAAGTTTGGAATAAGGCTAGGAGTGGTAGATGATGGCAGCCGTAGGGGTCAGGACTTGGCTCTGTAGGAATTGGCGCCCTTTATCCCATCTTCTGGAGCAGCTCGGGCCAGTCCCAGACGTTGGCCCCACAGACTCTCCCCCGCCGGATTCTGGACCCTGCTCAATCTTAGGGGAAGGAGAAGAACTACCCCCCGACACGGGGGCCATAAATTGCTTGTTGGATCCAGAGGGCTTAGGACTGGAAAGCTACTGTGTACCAATACCGGACCCTTATCCCGTGCCCTCTCCGCTTACAGCCACTTTATATGCTATTGACTCTGGACCTGTGGCCTGGGAAGCCCTTCTAGGACTCAGAGGAAGGGAGAAGAGCGGAGCAGCTCGCCCTCCATCTGCACATCATTGTCTTACATCGCACTAGCGCAGTGCTCCATGAATTTTTTAGGGATGTAGTGTGAATGGTATGCTTGGTTGATGTTTGCACCCACTTTTTTTAAATTCATACTGTTGTATTTTCTGTGTTTAACTTATTTTGTGGGGACTGCATGGGTGAGTGGCTGCGTGTGTATGAGAGGGTTGAGAGTATTGCCTGGTGTCTCCTCCACTGAGTGCCATTGCAGAAGTGGTAGGGGCCCAGACTTACTTCCCATCCCAGAATGAGTGTTAAGGATTGCCTGCTGGATGGTGCGGTAGCTGTGGGGTCTACGGTAGCGGGAGAGGGCCGGAGCATTACGGTCACTATGGGGAGGGGCAGGTATGATGGGAACTTCAGGGCTGGCCATTACCGGGGAAGGAGGGTTCGCTACATCACAGAGATCCCTCCTTCCGGCCCTGTTAGTTCCACTCCAGGGCCAGGTGGCGAGAATTGTCAGGGCCCTGGTCTCAGGCTGTTGTTGCTAAATGCCAGGTCTGTGGTTCACAAAGCTCCCCTTGTCCGGGACCTAATTTTAGATGAGGGGGCAGACCTAGCATGTATTACTGAGACCTGGCTGGGCCCAGAGGGAGGAGTCCCCCTCACTGAAATGTGCCCAGAAGGTTTTCAGGTGCTTCATCAGCTGCAACCCCAGAGAAGGGGTGGAGGAGTGGCTGTCATCGTCTGAGGGTCTTTAGTTCCTCGTAGGATCCCTGCTCCGGAGTTTGTCGGGTGTGAGTCCCTGTTGATGAAGCTGGACCTTGGTGGTCAAGTGGGTCTGTTGCTAACATACCTACCTCCCAACAGCGTTGCAACAGCCCTCCCCTCGCTCCTCAAGTCAGTAGCCAAGTTGGCGGTGGAGTTCCCCAGGCTTATGGTTCTGGGGGATTTCAACCTGCCTACACTTGGTGAACGCTCTGATGGGGCGCAGGAGTTCATGGCTTCCATGACAGCCATGGACTTGACCCAAGTAATTCGAGGTTCAACTCATTCAGGGGTCACACACTTGACCTTGTATTTCTTTCGGAGCAGTGGAGATGTGATCTAGAGTTGAAGGGCATTAAAACCTTGCCCTCGTCATGGTCCGATCACTTCCTGCTGAGGCTTGACTTTCGGAAGCCAATCCCCCACTGTAGGGAGGAGGAACCGATTAGGTGGTTCCGCCCCAGGTGCCTGATGGACCCAATGGGGTTTCAGACGGCACTTGGAGAAATACCTGACACTATCGTCCACAATCCGGCGGAGTCCTTAGTCACTGCTTGGAATACAGCGGCGACGGGGGCTCTAAACCGGATTGCGCCTTTGCGACCTCTCCAAGGTGGTGGATCCAGGAGGGCTCCTTGGTTCACCGAGGAACTCCGGGAGATGAAGCGCCAAAAGAGACGCCTAGAGTGCCGCTGGAGGGCCAGTAAATCTGAGTCAGACCGAGCACTGATGAGAGCCTTTATTAGAGCCTATCTCGTGGCAATACGGGCGGCGAAATGTTCGCATTTTGCCGCCCTTATTGCATCCGCTGAATCGCGTCCAGCCGCCTTGTTTAGGATAACCTGCTCCCTCTTGAAAGGGAGGGATGCGGGTGACCCTCTACAGGGTAGAGCTGAGGAATTTGTTCAGTATTGGACGGATAAAGTCGCTCGGATTCGGACAGAGCTGGACTCCAATTGCACGATACCAGCCGAGGTACCGGGGGAGGGTCTTGAGCATGCTTTATGGATTGAGTTTCAACGGGCTTCTCCTGATGAAGTGGACAAAGCCATGGGAGCGGTGAGTGCCTCCACTTGTATACTGGACCCGTGTCCCTTCTGGCTGGTCTCGACCAGCAGGGAGGTAACACATGGCTGGATCCAGACGATTGTGAACACCTCTCTCCGGGAGGGAATCTTCCCACCCCTCCTAAAGGATGCGGTGGTGAGACCCCTCCTGAAGAAACCGTCTCTGGACCCAGCTGTTTTGAGCAACTATCGTCCAGTCTCCAACCTTCCCTTTGTAGGGAAGGTTGTTGAGAAAGTGGTGGCCTCGCAACTCTGACGGTCCTTGGATGAAACCGATTATATAGACTCTTTTCAGTCGGGTTTCAGGCCTGGTTACAGCACGGAAACTGCTTTGGTCGCGCTGATCGATGATCTCTGGCGGGCCAGGGATAGGGGTCACCCTCTATCCTTGTGCTTCTTGACCTCTCAGCAGCCTTCAATACCATCGAACATGGTATCCTTCTGCGACGGTTGTGAGAGGTGGGGGTGGGAGGCACCATTTTGCAGTGGTTCTCCTCCTACCTCTCGGACAGGTCGCAGTCGGTGTTGGTCGGAGGGCAGAGATCGACCCCAAGGCCCCTCAAGTATGGGGTGCCGCAGGGTTCGGTCCTGTCCCCCCTCCTATTTAACATCTACATGAAGCTGCTGGGTGAGATCATACGCCGGCACGGGATTAAGTGTCACCAATATGCAGACAATACGCAGCTGTATCTGTCTGCCCCGTGCCAATTCAGCGAAGCAGTAGAAGTGATGTCCCAGTGCCTGGAGGCTGTTAGAGTCTGGATGGGAGCAAACAAGTTGGCACTCGATCCAGACAAGACCGAGTGGCTATTGATGTTCCCTCCCAAAAATTGTCTAACTGTTCCATCTCTCAGGCTGAGGGGGTGAAATTATACGCCCCTCAGAGAGGGTTCGCAATTTGGGAGTCCTCCTGGACCCACAGCTGACTTTAGAACACCATTTGTCGGCTGTGACCAGGGGGACCTTTGCCAGGTCCGCCTGGTGCACCAATTGCAACCCTACTTGGATCGGGAGGCCCTTCAGACAGTCACTCACGCCCTTGTGACCTCAAGACTGGATTATTGTAATGCGCTCTACATGGGGCTGCCCTTGAAGAGTGTTCGAAGACTCCAATTAGTCCAGAATGCAGCCGCGTGAGCGATTGTGGGTGCACCAAGGTACACCCACATTACACCTATCCTCCGCGAGCTGCACTGGCTACCTATTAGTCTCTGAATCCGCTTCAAGGTGCTGGTCGCTACCTATAAAGCCCTACATGGCATCGGACCTGGGTACCTGAGAGACCGCCTCCTGCCGATTACCTCTCTCAGACCAATTAGATCACACAGGTTAGGTCTCCTCCGGATTCCATCTGCCAGCCAATGTCGGCTGGCGACTCCCCGGGGAAGAGCCTTCTCTGTTGCAGCTCCGGCCCTCTGGAACGAGCTCCCTGTTGAGATCCGGACCCTTACTACCCTCCAGGCCTTCCGCAAAGCCACCAAGTCCTGGCTGTTCCAGCAGGCTGGGGGGAGCTGAGAAGCATCTACCTCCACGGAAATTGTGAATGTTGGTTTTGTTTTTAATATGTTGTCTTTGTTCCCCCCTTTCCCTTGTCTTTTGTGAGCTGCCCGGAGTCCTCCGGGAGTGGGCGTCATACAAGACAAATAAATAAATAAATAAATAAATAAATAAATAAATAAATAAATAAATAAGTAAGTAAGTAAGTAAGTAAGTAAGTAAGTAAATAAATAAATAACAACCTCTGGAGACAACTTGTTCCACTGATTAATTGTTCTGACTGTCAGGAATTTTTTTCTTAGTTCAAGGTTGCTTCCCTGCTTGATTAGTTTCCACCCATTGCTTCTTGTCCTGCCTTCAGGTGCTTAGGAGAATGGCTTCACTCCCTCTTCTTTGTGGCAGCTCCTGAGTCATTGGAACACTGCTATCATGTCTCCCCTAGTCCTTCTTTTCATTTAACTAGACATACCCAGTTCCTGCAACCGTTCTTCATATGTTTTAGCCTCCAGTCCCCTAATCCTCTTTGTTACTTTTCTCTGCATTCTTTCTAGAGTCTCCACATCTTTTTTACATTGTGGCAACCAAAACTGAATGCAGTATTCCAAGTGTGGCCTTACTAAGTCATTATAAAGTGGTATTATCAATTCACTTGCCTTTAGAATTTCTAAAAGAAACCAAATACCTGCCACGTCTGAAGGACCAGCCTGTGGTCTTTTTCCTTCCTTGCCCTTTTCTTGGATTTGGATAGGTAGGCATCATGTGAAGCCCGAGCAACTGCCCAGGCGAGGGTGTAAATACCGTAGCCATCCAGAGAGAAGGTTTTTTCCACCACCTCTTCCTGCAGGGTATCCAGTTCCTCATTCTCCCGGCATCTCACCCTTCCTTTCACAGAAAACAGGTGTCTGGAATATGAACAATTGAAGACCATTTTGCCAAAATTTTGCATAGGGTGAAAAAATGTTTCAGAAACTGGTGGCCTTTTTTCAATATGGATTAAGAAAGAGAAAAAACCGCGGAGATGCCGAGGAGACAGTATGTCATCGGATAAATTCAGAGTGAGATCCCACATGGCTGTGGTGATCCAAACTTTTGCCAGGATAGGCTTGACGTGCCTTTCAATGTGGGATTGCAAGGCATTTATCAAGCTGTACAAATGGCGGGATTCCCCGTAATATATGAAAACGCTGACATTGTTCCACAAGTGAAGTGGTTCATTGAACAACAGCCTCATTTTCCAGGGCAATACGGGGATGTTCACCGAGAAGGCTACACAAATTGTGTTCCTTGTTAATATGGGACTCAAAGTCCAGAGGAATCTTTTTCCATTGTCAGTGTCTGGTGCTAGAAGACCGACCCAGTTCCATCCGAAATGGTGGAGCATTTTGACAATTCCCGAATACAAGTATTCTTCTTTGGGGACCATCCGGTAGATGAATGGGAAATGGGTTTTATCATTCAGATTTTCGGACACAAAACCATAACTGACCTAGCAAGAAAAAGAAGTGTGGGGAAAAAATGTTCAGGATAATGTTTGAAGGATATGATCTTCTCCGTTTGAGCAGTTCTTTCTCCCAAGATGCTAGATAGTTGGGTTCTGCACTAGGCAGGATGATGAAGCAGACTGTGTCAAGATCCAATCCACCTGTTACTACACCAAGATAAAAGTTCCTCTCGCACATATGTGTGAGTTGTTCCTGACTGTAGGGGGCAGTGCCCATCTCCATTTCAAAGCTGAAGAGCCAGCACTGTCCAAAGACGTCTCCATGGTCATGTGGCCAGCATGACTAAACACCAAAGGCATGCGGAATGCTGTTACGTTCCCATTAAAGGTGGTTCCTATTTTTCTACCTGCATCTTTACATGCTTTTGAACTGCTAGGTTGGCATAAGCTGGGACAAGGCGCTCACTCCGTTACGCAGCGCTAGGGATTTGAACCAGTGACCTGCCAACCTTTCTGATCGACAAGCTCAGCATCTTAGCCACTGAGCCACTGCAATCCTAAGCACCAAGGTACTAATTCATATTGACTGAAATCTTGCAAGCTCCTACCAAACTAAGGGAATAGTCCTGAAGCCCAGCTATCACAAGTCACTTAGCATATTTACATAAGTGCTTTCAAACTGAATAGGAAGAAATATTTTACTGGACCAGTTGCCGTACAAATTGTACACAAACAGCTGTAGTATAAGATAAAGCTGACTTCTAAACCTGGAGCATATGAAGAACGATTGCAGGAACTGGGCATGGCTAGTCTAATGAGAAGAAGAACTAGGGATAACATGATAGCAAGTTTCCAATATCTTTTTTTAAATAGTTAATTTATTCATTTTCACATTACATACATAAGTGCTTAGAGAACAGCATATTGTTTGGATCAATTTATTTATATATAATAATAATTTCCCACTCCTAATTTTTACCTGTACTATCCAACAATTTATAAAAAAAGTCCCATGTTCTAAAATTATCTACTTTTTCTTTTCTTTTTAGCATTAATCTGTCCATTTGTGCACAATCTAAATTTTTAAAAAATTACATCATTCTCTGTAGGTGTTTCCTCATTTTTCCAGTACAAATGTGCAAATACAATTTTTGTTGCTGTGAAAACATGTAATATTAAGTGTAGATTCCTTTTATCATATTTTTCAGGTATTATGCCTGGTATTATATGTGGTGGACATGTGTAAAAGCAAAGAAATATTGGACAAAAATACATATATGGTTTGAAAAAAATGTTATAACAACATATAGATTATAAACAATATTCCAATATCTAAGGGGCTGCCACAAAGAAGAGGGAGTCAACCTATTCTCCATAGTACCTTAAGAAAGGACAAGAAGCAATAGATGGAAATTAATCAAGGAGAGAAGCAACCTAGAACTAGGGAGAAATTTCCTGACAGTGAGAACAATTAATCAGTGGAATGACTTGCCCCCAGAAGCTAGTAGGCGCTCCAATGCTGGAGGTTTTAAAGAAGAGATTGGACAACCATTTGTCTGAAATGGTATAGGATTTCCTACCTGAGTAGGGGTTGGACTAGAAGACTCCAAGGTCCCTTTCAACTTTGTTATTCTATTAACTGGCACCTCTTTACAAACAATGAAAGAACGAATAGTGTAGGACAATCTAACGTTCATTCTCTGCATTCTGCCTATTGTTGAATAACAGACTGCCAGTTTTTTAAAAAAAGACTTTAGATTTTCCCTTTTACCTTACAAGCTATGAACAGGAAGAGTTTGCTAATGGTAAGAGGAGTTCCACAACGGAACAGATTGCCTTGTGAGTTGGTAGACATTCCTTTACTGGAATTATCTTCACAGAGAATAGATGGTAATGTTTTGGGAATGCCAAAAGTGGATTCTTGTGCAGGGCAGAGGTTGGGAAAGAAGATCTTCAAGATCTTCCATTCTTTGCTTCTGAAATTCAAACGGATAACTTCTCAAGGAATGAAAAAGGAAATGAACATCCTTTTCTTTTGATGTATAATTAAAACCCAGTGATGACACGATCTGTTTGGTGTCCCATACTGACACCAAACAGCACTTCGATTGAAGCAACACAAAAATCATCGGCCATGCTACCACCCACTACGCTCGTGAGTTCATTGAAGCCTGGCACTCCACAAGCAATGCTGTCAACAGTCACACTGACCTACAACCAGCCTACGAACCCCGCAGAATCCAAATCAACCAAACAGCCAATCAGAGACAGCACTGACCCTCAACCAACCCATTCAACTCCCTCACACCAGCAGTTCACTTCCAAATGACCTGATGTAATCCCCTTATCACAAGACCCATCACAAGACTCACTGACAACTCACAGCTGACCCATCACAAAACCCTCACTTGACACATCCATACCTGAAGCCCTCATAAACAGAAAAACATAGATACTGACATCCTCTAAACTCCACTGAAGATGTTACCTAGCCTAGTAACAAAGCATTCGGGCACCAATCCACAAGCTCGGGGAACGGATCTTCTCCCTCATCCTACACTTGAGCTACAGATATTCGCCACTATTGCAAAACTTGATCTCCATTGCCCTGACAGCTTTAAAAGTGTCCTTCAACCTGCTATTTCAATGGTCATGGCATATGCCTGGGCAGCACCCATCCAGCTTTGGCTTTTCTCCCCATCTCCATTTGTACCTGTGGCATCTTGTAGAGGCTCAACATGGTGGAAATCTGCTTGGAAATGTCAGACTCGGTCCCTTCAATCACAGCCACCAGCTTCTTCTCCCTTCCACAAATGTAGTTTGGAACATTTGCCTGTCCGGTGGAGAGCAAACCCAACAGGGCATCAGCGGTCAGTCCTGGTTCATAATAGTTCTCGTAGATGTCATAACCCAGGGTGATATTGGGCAAAATGTGGGGATTCTGGTTGATCTCACGAACGGCAAAAAGAAAGGACAGAAGGTACCAGTGGGCATTATAACCTTTGCTTCAAAACAAAACAAAACCCACAGCCACCTTTAATATTCATTCAGCATTTTAACCATTCATTCAAACACAGGTTGGATTCCAGACCCTTTCTAACCCTATCCTTGTTACTCTTACTAGAAGTAATAATTATAATACGAAAACATATGAAGAAATGGGCATGGCTAGTCTAGAGAAAAGAAGGACTAGGGAAGACATGATAGCATTATTCGAATATTTAAGGGGCTGCCAAAAAGAAGAGGGGTCAGTTTATTTTCCAAAGCACCAGAAGGCAAGACAAGAAGCAGTGGATGGAAACTTATCAAGGAGAGAAGCAACCTAGAACTAAGGAGAAACTTCCTGACAGTTAGAATTCATCAGTTGAACAGCTTGCCTTCAGAATTTGTGGGTGCTTAATCACAATAGGCTTTTAAGAAGGGACTGGACAATCACTTCTCTGAAATGATATAGGATCTCCTGCTTGAGCAGGGGGCTCAGACTAGAAAATATTCATGGTTCAACTCTGTTCTGGTTAGTTGATTGATTGATTGGATGGATGAATAGAATAACAGAATTGGAAAGGACCTCGGAGGTCTTCTAGTCCAACCCCCTGATTAGGCAGGAAACCTGTACAGCACTTCAGACAAATGGTTAGCCAACATCTTCTAAAAAACTCCCAGTGTTGGAGCATTCACAGCTTCTGGATTCAAGTTGTTCCACTGGTTCATTGTTCTCACTGTCAGGAAATTTCTCCTTAGCTCTAAGTTGCTTCTCTCTGATTAATACAGTCTTTGCCGAAGAAAATCGGTAAAATAAATGAATTTTCCTTGAGGGATTGCTCATGGTGGAGGGGAAATTGGGTGCATCTGACAACAGGTTCCATGCAAAATAGTACAAAATCCACACACCCCAAGATCTACTTACATAACTGGTTGGTTATAGGGAGGCTCCTTGAAGGTTGTTATTGCCGACCAGATTGACATCAGGGAAACAATTCCACCAATATAGAGGTCCCCTGGGCGGTAAAAATTGTACACCCCGTTCTGATCCTTGGTAAAATCAAGGGGGCATTTTCTCCCACCAGCTACACTGGGCAATAGAAGCAGAAGCAGGAAGAAGAGGAATAGCTTAGCTTGCATGGCAGCCCTCAGAAGCATTTCAGGGAGCAGTAGTGGTTGGATTAGAAGACCCCCAAGATCCTTTCCAACTCTGTTGTTCTGTTTTGTCTTCAAAAGAGAGAGCGTCCAACCACAACTTCCCAGGATGGTAGGGAGTTGATTCTGCACCTCAAGTGGGTGCATGTCACTCTGAACACATTGGCTCCAGAGGAAGCATTTATTTGGCATTTGGCTTTCTAGGCAATATTTATCAAGATGTTGCAGCAGGTTGCTTGCCAGGTTCAGGGATGATGAAACTCCCTTGAGGGTTAAAGGAAAAAAAGACCATGATTTTCACAATTACAATGTAGAGTGCATCTATTGTGCCAGTTTGATCCAGTGGTTAAGGCACCAGGCTAGAAAGCAAGAGAACGTGGGTTCATATCCTGCCTTAGGGATGAAAGTCAGCTCTTGGTGACTTTGGGCTAGTCTCTCTCTTTCTCAACTCAATCCACCTCAGAGGGTTGTTGTGAGAAAAACGGGGGGAGAGTGTGTGTTGTTGTACATACATACAAGAGCCTCAGTGGCACAGTGGTTAGAATGCTGTACTGCAGGCCACTTCTGCAGACTATTGGCTACCTGCAATGTGGCAGTTCAAATCCCACCAGACTCAAGGTTGACTTAGCCTTCCATCCTTAAGTGCTATATTCGCTGCCTGAGTTATTTGTAAAAATAATAAATATGCAATACAAATAAACAAACAAATATTATTTTGTGGCTTCAAAAGCAGGTCCAGGAGGTTTCTGAAACCTCACACATTTGATGTGTGTCCTTTGAGGCAAATCTAGTGTGCCCTATGCCACAGTTTGTCGATACTTTTGGTAAAGGAGGAATCCAGGTGATATCTGGATTCCTTTTATTAAAGGAAGATTCCTTTTATTACCAATGTTGATGCAGACAGAACTTGGGGCACTACCTTCCACAAATGGTGTGATGCTGGTTGGGAGATGTCCAGGCCATGTCTGTTGACTCAGTGAGTCTTGGAACCTTACTGTTGCAGAAAACTAAGGGACTCAGACTTCGGAATCAAAAGAAGTGGCTTTATTGATATCAAGGTTCAGAGCAAGATAGGCAAGACAGCCATTTGAACAACTGAACAACTTATACAAAAGACAGTTCTTATATGTCTTTCAAAAGCAGCAGAACACTGGAATGTAAAATGTTCCTGTTACTAAATATCTTGCCTAAGCTTTCCAGTAACTTTCTGTGGCTAGCTTGTACTTTTGACTCATATGTGTGAACTATAGCTGAACTTGTGGTTAGGCTTTTAAAATTTCTTGTTCTTGTACACGTCTTAAAAGCAAGTCTTTATTCCTTCTTTCTGTCATGGGAAGAGCCGAGGTGGCACAGTGGTTAGGGTGCAGTACTGCAGGCCACTTCAGCTGACTGTTATCTGCAGTTCAGCGGTTCTAATGTCACTGGCTCAAGGTTGACTCAGCCTTCCATCCTTCCGAGATGGGTGAAATGAGGACCCAGACTGTGGGGGGCGATATGCTGACTCTTAAACTGCTTAGAGAGGGCTGAAAGCCCTATGAAGCGGTATATAAGTCTAACTGCTATTGCTATTGCTGTCTTACTTTTATATTCTGATTCACTTTATGTCCCGCCTTATTCCCATAGTCCCCAAATTGTTAGAAAGAAATCTTATTGTTCCCAAGCTGGAAATAAAATACCCAGGCAGCTGCTTGAAAGACAAATGAGGTTTATGTAACATCTGGAGCCAATGTGCCAAGTTTTCCCTGACTTTTCTATGGATAAACCTTGCTTTTGTTTTGTGAAGATGAGCAAAGGAATTCAGAGACAGTATTAAAAGCAGGGCTCATCGGTTTAAGATGCTGAACTTTTTATCTGGAAAGATGACAGTCTGGGTTCAAGACCTGAGTGCCATGTGGTCTTTTTAAAGAGAGGGTGGTCAGTTGAGCCAAGTAATCAGCAACTTTCATCATAAGTTACTTTTTTTCTGAGAAAACGTACACTGGATAGCAGTAGCACTTAGATTTATAAACTGCTTCACAGTGCTTTACAGCCCTCTCTAAGCGGTTTTACAGAGTCAGCATATTTTCCCCAACAATCTGGGTCTTCATTTAACCAACCTTGGAAGGATGGAAGGCTGAGTCAACCTTCCATTCTGGTGAGATTTGAACTGCCAATTTACAGGCAGCCTGCAATACTGCACTCTAACCACTGCACCACCATGGCTCACTGTGCCACTGCAGATCAATCACTGATAGTTCAAACTCCCTTCTAAATCAGAGAATCTCAGTTTTGGATTGAATTCCTAAAGGCCTATGGGACTGGACTTCAACCCAACCTCCCCGATGCAACCATGGCTTCGTCATTAAGTGAGGAATATTATTGGGGATCTAGGGAAGGAAACCTTTTATCTCTTACTTTATAGCTCTGGAATACTGCCTGGATTCCTGTCCTGTTCTGCAGGAGCAAAAGATGCATTTAAAAAGAAAGAACAAAGCGCCAAAATTATAAAACAATTCTGGAGACTGGTCCTTAAAAGAATGAAAGCCAAGAGACCTTTATTCAGGAAATTACATGATGACAGCAAAGTTGAGTTTGCCAATCGGTGGTTTAAAACCGGCATGTGTTTTTGTCATCCCAAGAGATGAGGACGGCAGAAGACTAAATAAAAGAGAACAGAAAGTTTTGACAGTCCTTGTAATTAATGTCCAATGACAGAGATTTAACAGATGAACAGAGTTGGAAGGGACCTTGTAGGTCATCTAGTCCAACCCCCTGCCCAAGGAGGAGATCCTACACTATTTTTGACAAATGGCAATCCAATCTCTTCTTGAAAGTCTCAAGTGATGAAGCTCCCACAACTTCTGAAGGCAAGCTGTTCCATTGGTGAGATTGTTCTGTCAGAAAATTTCTCTTTCTAGGTTGAATCTCTCCTTGATCAGTTTCTATCTATTATTTCTTGTCTGGCCTTTGGGTGTCTTGGAAAATAGCTTGACCTCCTCCTCTCTGTGGCAGCCCTCAAATACTGGAACATTGCTATCATGTCTCTCCTAGACCTTCTCTTCCCTAGACTAAACATACCGAGTACTTGCAACCATTCATCATGTTTTAGCCTTAAGTCCCCTAATCATCTTGGGTGCTCTTCTCTGCACTTTTCGTAGAGTCTCAACATCTTTATTATAATATGGTGACCAAAACTGGATGCAGTACTCTAGGTGTGGTCTTACTAAGGCTTTATAGAGTGGTATTAGTACCTCACTTAATCTTGATTGTATCCCTCTGTTAATGCAGCTTAGGCATTAACTAAACTGCCGCTGCTTTTTTTGGCTCCCACTGCACACTGCTGGCTCATATTTAACTGGTTGTCCACGAAGACTCCAAGATCCCTCTCACAGTTACTGCTATTAAGCCTGGTTTCACCTAGTTTATATGTGTACTTTGGGTTTTTCTTGCCTAAATGTAAGATTTCACTTTTCTCTACATTGAATTTCATTTTGTTAGATAGGGCCCAGTGTTCAAGTCTGTCAAGATCCAACTGGATCTTGCGCCTACCTTCTAGGGTGTAAATAGAGCTAAATAGATGTAAATAGAGCTATAAAAAGAGCAAAATCAAGGGACAAAGACATTGTTATGTCACTATGTTAAGTGCTTATATTAAGTGGCCAATAAATTGAGAGATGCAAAATGCGAAAGGTTCCAAGGTGCATATTTTAAGAAAGACTAGATGAGTAGACTCTATAACAAATGCTCCACATTGCTCAAGAACTCAGTTGTATTTATTCTCCATTCTCTTCAGAATCCCGATTCCATCTTCTCTCCCATTCATTCCCTAACATTTCATTTTCGCACAGTAATAAATATACCTCAGGACCATAGAGTCCAAAAGTTTCGACAATTTGTTTATACCGTTCTACTCTTTTTCTTTTTATGCGTTTCCCTCAAGTGAATTTTTCTATGCTCATAAAGGGATTGATGTTGAGTAAATCCCTTTCCACACACCGGACAGATGTATGATTTTTTCCCAGTGTGGATCCTTTGATGGGAAGTGAGGGAACTTGACACAGTGAAACATCTTCCACACTCCGCGCATTTATAGGGCTTCTCCCCAGTGTGGATTCTGTTATGTTCAGTAAAATGATGTTTTTCACTAAAGGTCTTTCCACATTCCTTGCATGCATACGGTTTCTCCCCAGTGTGAATCCTTTTATGGGAAGGGAGGTGTTTTGCCGAACGGAAACTTTTTCCGCATTCCGTGCATTTATACGGTTTCTCCCCGGTGTGGATCCGGTTATGTACAATATATTGACATTTTTGCCTGAAACTCTTCGCGCAGTTCTTGCATTCATAGGGTTTCTCGCCAGTGTGGATCATTTTATGGGCAGCAAGAGAACTTGAAGCTCTGAAACTCTTCCCACACTCCGGGCATTTATATGGTTTTTCCCCGGTATGGATCCTTTTATGGGAAGTGAGGCAACTTGAATTAGTGAAGCGTTTCCCACAGTCCGTGCATTTATACGGTTTCTCTCCGGTGTGGTTTCGGTTATGTACAGTGTACTGATATTTTTGACTGAAGGTCTTTCCACACTTGGGACATTCGTAGGGTTTCTCGCCTGTGTGAATCTTATTATGGGATGTGAGGCTTTGTGCAAAACGGAAGCTCTTTCCACACTCCTTGCATTCGTAGGGTTTTTCTCCTGTGTGGATCCTTTTATGAGAAGTGAGATAACTTGAATTCCTGAAGCTCTTTCCACACTCCAGGCATTTATATGGTTTTTCTCCTTGTATTCTCTGAGGCAACATAACTGAGGTGGTCTTTCTGGAACGTTTTCCATGTTCGTTTTGTTTCCCTGCAGTGTGGCTTTTGCAGCAGTCGCATAATTCTGATTCATCTGCAGGTATTTTTCCACACTCCGGCCAAGCCTCTGTTTCTGGGTGATGGTACTTACTCAAGAAGTCATTGACATCTACATGTGGTAAAGTAGAGCATTTTCCCAGCTCCCCCTTTAACTGTTTCTCCTCAGAACTTTGCTTTCCAAAAAATGTCTTGGTATCGTTCATCTTATCTTTTGGCAATGGTGCTGCTGCTTCATGGCCGGAACCCAGCATCTCCCATTCATCCTCTGCTCGGAACAGAAAAAGAAAAGAAAAGAAAGAAAAGTTATTACAAACTGAGGAGCAAACGAGATCAACCGTCATTGTTGCATCTTTCAAAAACGTCATCAAAAAAGCACAACAAAGAATGTTCTTTCTGCGCCAGCTCAGGAAGCTCAAACTTCCCAAGGAGCTTCTAATACAGTTCTACAGAGGAATTATTCAGTCTGTCATCTGCACCTCCATAACTGTCTGGTTTGTTTCTGCAACCCAACAAGTTTCAAGTTTAATTTTATTTATTGGTCGCCCAATCCCGGAGGACTCCGGGTGGCTTACAGAGAGGGGAAAGAAAGGAAAACAAAAGAAAATAAAAAATTAAACAGACAAGTTAAAAAACAACATAGATACATTCATTTCAGTCGGGGCTGGACCTCAACAATGAGGTCAACAGCCCCAGGCCTGCCAGAATAGCTAGGTCTTGACAGCTTTTCTGAAGGCCATGAGAGTGGGTGAGGTCCGGATTTCCGGGGGTAGTTAGTTCCAAAGGGTCGGTGCAGCCACAGAGAAGACTCTCCTCCGGGGAGCCGCCAGCCGACATTGTCTGGCTGACGGCATCTGAAGGAGGCCCACCCTGTGGGATCTTACCGGCCGTTGGGAGGAGTGTGGCAGTAGGCGGTCTTGCAGGTATGCTGGTCCTAAGCCATGCAGGGCCAACACCTTGAATTGCGTCTGGAGACCAAAAGGTAGCCAATGCAGATCGCGGAGGATAGGTGTGACATGGGTGTACCTAGGTACACCCAATATCACTCGCGCGGCTGCATTCTGGACTAGTTGCAGTCTCCGAATGCTTTTCAAGGGTATCCCCATGTAGACCGCATTGCAGTAATCCAGCCTTGAGGTGACTAGGGCATGAGTGACGGTCTGGAGTGCCTCCCAATCCAAGTAGGGCCGCAATTGATGCACCAGGCGAACCTGGGCAAAGGCTCCCCTGGTCACAGCCGACAGATGGTGTTCCAGTGTCAGCTGTGAATCCAGGAGGACCCCCAAATTGCGTGCCCTCTCTGAGGGGTGTAAGTTTTCGCCCCCCAGGATCAAGGATGGACTATCTGGGCTGTCCTTCGGGGGGAACATCCATAGCCACTCGGTCTTGTCGGGATTGAGCATGAGTTTGTTTACCCCCATCCAGATCCTAACAGCCTCCAGACACTGACACATCACATCCGCCGCTACACTGAGCTAGCAGGGGGCAGAGAGATATAATTGTGTATCATCAGCATACTGATGATACTTAGCCCCGTGCTGTCGAATGATCTCGCCCAGCGGTTTCATGTAGATATTAAATAGGAGGGGTGACAAGACCGAACCCTGCGGCACTCCACATTTAAGGGGCCTAGGGGGTCGACCTCTGTTGCCCGACCAACACCGACTGCGACCTGTCAGAGAGGTAAGAGGAGAACCACCGTAGAACGGTGCCTCCCACTCCCACCTCCTCTAACCGTCGCAGAAGGATACCATGGTCGATGGTATCGAAAGCCACTGAGAGGTCAAGAAGCACCAGGATAAAGGAATGTCCTCTATCCCTGGCCCGCCAGAGATCATCGGTCAGTGCGACCAAAGCGGTTTCTGTGCTGTATCCAGGCCTGAAGCCAGACTGAAAGGAGTCTAGATAATCTGCTTCATTCAAGGTCCGTCGGAGTTGAAGCGCCACTACCTTGTCAACAACCTTTCCCAGAAAAAGGTTGGAGACAGGACAATAGTTCTTAAAAATAGCTGGGTCCAGAGAAGGCTTCTTAAGGAGGGGCCTTTCCACCGCTTCCTTAAGTGGCTGCAGGAAAGACCCCTCCTGTAAAGGTGCGTTCTTAATCATCTGGAGCCAGCCTCGTGTTACCTCCCTGCTGGTCGAGACCAGCCAGGAGGGCACGGGTCCAATAAACAAGTGGAGGCACTCATCGCTCCCATGGCCTTGTCCACTTCCTCAAGGGTGACAAACTCGAACTCATCCCAGCAAATCTGACAAGACCCTCCCTCGGCATCTCAGCTGGTGCTGCCCAAGTAGAGTCCAGATCTGCCCGAATCTGAGTGATTTTATCTGACAGAAACTGAACAAACTCCTCAGCTCTTCCCTGCAGTGGTTCCCCCACCTCCTCACCTTTTAGGAGGGAGCGGGTCACCCTAAACAGGGTGGCTGGGCGGGATTCCGCGGATGCAATAAGAGTGGAAAAATATGTACATTTTGCTGCCCGTATCACCACTAAGTAAGTCCTAATAAAGGCTCTTAAGAGTGTTTGGTCAGATTCGGAGTTACCGGCCCTCCAGCGTCACTCTAGGCGTCTCTTTTGGTGCTTCATCTCCCGGAGTTCCTCGGTGAACCAAGGTGTCCTCCTGGATCCACTGCCACGGAGAGGCCGCAAAGGTGCAATCCGATCCAGAGCCTCAGCCACTGCAACATTCCAGGCCGCGACTAAGGCCTCTGTCGGGTTGTGGGCAAGGGAGTCAGGTATCCCTCCAAGCTCCTTCTGAAATCCTTCTGGATCCATCAGGTGCCTGGGGCGGAACCACTTAATCGGCTCCACCTCCCTGCAATGGGGGAGTAGCATCCTAAAGTCAAGCCTTAGCAGGAAGTGATCTGACCATGACAAGGGCGAGATCTCTATTCCCCTTAATTCAAGATCACATCTCCACTGCCCCGAGAGAAATGCAAGGTCGAGTGTGTGTCCCGCTCTATGGGTTGGACCCTGAACTACTTAGGTCAAGTCCATGGTTGTCATGGAAGCCATGAACTCCTACGCTCCATCAGAGTGTTCACCCAGGGATGGCAGGTTAAAGTCCCCCAGAACCGCCAACCCGGCTACCGCCTCTAGGAGCGCAGGCAGGGCCGTTGTGATGCAACTGGGAGGTAGGTACATCAAAAACAAGCCCACTTGAACCCCTAGGTCCAACTTCAGGAGAAGAGACTCACACCCCACAATCTCTGGGGCAGGGATCCTGTGAGGAGCTAATGACCTTCGGATAATAACTGCCACTCCCCCATCCCTTCACTTGTGTTGCAGTTGGTGTAGCACCTGGAACCCATCTGGGCACATTTCCGTGAGGGGGACTCCTCCCTCTTGGCCCAGCCAGGTTTCAGTTATACATGCCAGGTCTGCCTCCCTGTCTAAAATTAAGTCCCGGACAAGGAGAGCTTTATTTACTACAGACCTGGCATTTAGCAGCAGCAACCTGAGACCAGGGCCCTGATCTCCTCTGCCACCAGGCCCTTGAGTTGAACCAGTAGGGCCAGAACAAGGAATCGCTGTAAGGTAGCGAGTCCTTCTTCCCCGGTAATGGCCAGCCCTACATCTCCCATCATATCTGTCCCTCCCAGTCGTAACCGAAATGATCCAACCCTCCCCCGTCACCGTAGACCCACCCACCACCCATGGCACCCATTCTTCCCAACAGGCCGCGCTCAGCATTCATACCAGGACGGGGGGTGAGTCTGGGACCCCATCCACTTCTGCATCTGCACTCAGTGGAGGGGGCTTCAGGTCGCCCACCCGATCCTATCATACACAATACACAGCCACTCTCCTCATACACCCCCACAACAATAGTTAAAATACAGAGTAATAATATAAAAGGTTAATCAAATATAAAAGTTAAAAGTGGGAACACACACTCACCCATTCATACAACATTCCCTCAACAAACAAGATAAGCGCAGTTCTTGACCCGCAAAGCGGTTGCCGCAAATTTAAAATATGTGAAGTTGGTAAAAGTTTGAGAGGGGGGGGGCTCCACGCTATTGATCTTCTTCCCTGCGGAATCCAGAAAAGTACATGAAGTCTGAGAGTCTAAAATGGCTGAGGGGGTTGACGCCAGTTGGGGGGGGGGGAGCAGGCTTCCTGTCCACGTTCTCCTCGTCCCCTGTCCTCTCCTTCTACAGAGGTTGTATAACATGGGATCAAACGTAGAACTATCAGCATGCCAGAGGTCTCCATGGCCGCGGCAACAGGATGGTAAGCAGAGAAATCCCTGAGGACGAAGGCGGGGGCGGCCAGAGGGCGAGGGCAATCGGAGAACACGCTGCCCAAAAGGCAAGCCCACGTCACCCAAAAAGGCAAGCCCAAGATGATAGCGGGTGGCAGGGGCAGACAGCAGCGGGGAGCCGGCTTTGATGTTTAAAGAAGCCAGGTTCACAGCAGCCGGAGTATGGACAAAGGAAACGAAAGTCCGCAGACACAGACTTCAGAGGATAATCAGAACTGCAGAAAAACCAATTACTGCCAACCTGCCTTCCATCGAGGACCTGTACACTGCATGAGTCAAAAAGAAGGCTATGAAAATATTTACAGACCCTTTGCATCCGGGACATAAATTGTTTCAACTTCTACCCTCAAAACGATGCTATAGAGCACTGCACACCAAGACAACTAGACACAAGAACATTTCCCCCCCGAACACCATCACTCCGCCAAACAAATAATTCCCTCACCACTGTCAAACCATTCACTAAGGCTGCATTACTATTACTATTAATCTTCTCATTGTTCTTATCACCCATCTCCTCCCGCTTTTGACTGCAGGACTGTAACTTTGTTGCTTGTATCCTTACGATTTATATTGATATTGATTGTTTCCTGATTGCTTATTTGTACCTATGACCAATGTTCCCTCTAATTTTTTTTCAGTGTGAGCGGAAAAGTATAGTGTGTGAGCTGCACAGTTTCATGCCTGAGCACCTAAGAGAGCCACAGTTTGAACTGCTGTCGCGTCTGCTGGACATTTGCGCAACCTTCCAAGCGTCAAGCGCCAATTGCAAGCGAGGTTTCAGCCCGATGAATGCCAGACATGAAAAGTGCCACTCAGACACTATACTTTTCCGCTCACCCTGAAAAAAAAAGGCTCTCTGCTCAGCTTTTAGATTGTTAGACTGGCTAGAGAGAGACATGGCACCAACAGGGTCCTGGGTCCTGGCATTTTGCAGGCAACCCGTCCTCTCACATTCCTTTGGAATGCAACCCATCACATTTGAATTAGATTTTGCCAATTATCCTATTAAAAGATAACACTATTATTTTAAAATATGACTAACTCAATATTAAAAACTGTAAATATGTAATGCTGATAAATAATAGCAGTAATTGTTATTTAGTATGATTAAAATCAGTATTGATATATCAATATAATATCTATCAAAATTGACAATAAACACTAAAATAACAATACAAATATATAATGTGGAATATAAATGTAATAAATATAATATATAAATGCAACATAAATGTAATAAAATAATTTATCATGAAACTCTCCCCCTTTAAAGTAGTAAGATCAATTAAATAGTCTAGCAAGTTTGGACAATATGCTATATGTTATGTTACTTAAGAATATATATACCTCAGAATCAGATACAACATCCACATCATTTCCAACTGAGTCAATAAAATCATATGCCATGCCAAAACTATTTTAAATAAAGATATGAAATTAATCAAGTATTGAATTTATTTTTCAAAATGAATGTACAATTTTTTTATTATTTAAGTTTTGTACCCTATCTTTTCTAACTAACGTTAACTTTAAAAAGATGTTACATCAGACTACAATACAAGTAATTAAATGAAGACTAAAATAAGTGTTTTGGCATATTGAACTTTTTATATTTCTTTCTTATATTGCTTCCTTAGTTGAGAACTTCCTCCTCAGCTTACTTACGCATTAACTGTTTGTTGCTTTTATGGTTTATTCATTCACTGCTCCATCTTCAGTTTTTTTCACAGGGGGCAGGGCTTCCTTCCTTCCTTCCTTCCTTCCTTCCTTCCTTCCTTCCTTCCTTCCTTCCCTCCCTCCCTCCCTCCCTCCCTCCCTCCCTCCCTCCACTCCTTTGGCCACCAATTTTGATCCAATTCTCTCTCTCTCTCTCTCTCTCTCTCTCTCTCTCTCTCTCTCACACACACACACACACACACACACACACACACACACACACACGTGTTCTTTGGGGGGGGGTTGAATTACTCCGCTTCACTGCGCAAAGTCGGCTCAGCATGTGTTCGGCCCCCACTTATGCCAAATCAAATCCGCGGCCGGCGGGACCAGGGGGTTGCATTTCAAAGCCACCAGTCCTCTTGCTTCTTCTCCTTCACCGGCAAAGCTCCCGCTGGCGCCCCCGCCCATGGCAGCGGCGGTGGTGCCTCCCCCTCCGCTCGGAGCACCTCAGCTGGGCTCTGGGTTACCCCTGCCGCCGCCTCCACCTCCGCCGCTTTCCTACTAGCTCCTGTGGCCTCAAAAGCATGGCAGAGGAGGAAGGGGGAGGGATAACGCGGGAGCCAGCTCAGGTGCTCCGCTTGGAGGGAGAGGCACCACTGCCACTGCCATGGGTGGGGGCGCCAGCGGGAGCTTTGCCGGTGAAGGAGAAGAAGCAAGAGGACTGGCGGCTCATCAAAACAAGTCTGGGGAGGTCCTTTGCGGGCGGCCAGTTCTAGCCGCCTGCAAAGGACATCCCCACGTTTGCTTTGGTAGAAATCTCTGCATGGCAGTTAGAAACTGCTGCACGGGGCTTTCTTTCCACGTGCGCGGCCGTGCAGGCGCGCACCTTAGAGGGAACAGTGCCTATGACTATCATTAAATGTTGTACCTTATGATTCTTGAAGAATGTATCTTATCTTTTTATGTACACTGAGAGCATATGCACCAAAGACAAATTCTTTGTGTGTCCAATCACACTTGGCCAATAAAGAATTCTATTCTATTCTATTCTATTCTATTCTATTGTCCCCCGTTCACTCAGGTCTTTTTTTAGCTCTTTAGGTGATTCTTCTGCCTGTGTCTTATCAGGGTATGTTCCAAACACGAGGCCAGGCCTGGTATCAGGTTGATATAAGATCTGACATTGGGGCCTGTCTTGTCCTCCATGCTGCAGAACGAAAACCGGAGGTTTTTTTGGATAAGATCATTTAAAGGGCTCCTTGGTGTTCTCTGAGCTTGGGTGTTTTATTTGCAGACATTTCATTACCCAGATGGTTGGGGGCAAGAGGCTGACTCTGTAAATCGCTTAGAGAGGACTGTAAGAACACTGTGAAGCGGTATATAAGTCTAAGTGCTATTGCTACCCAACCTAAATAACATCATTTGAATGCTAGCAAGGAGTGGGGTTTGCTCTCACTCTTCACTGATACTGATGATGTTACCTAGTTTGAGTAATGAGACGTCTGCAAGAAAACAAGCAAGCTCAGAGAACACCAAGGAGCCCTCATTTCAACTGTGAGCTACAAATATTCTCCTTTATTAAGATAATTTGGACTTTTGTGATGGGGCACCATCAGGTCTACTGACTATGGAGATTCTCAGTCATCCAGGTCATGTTTGCTTTTTCAAGAGGCAACTGGACTCCCCATCCTGTCAGAGCTGAAGAAGCTTCTTGGATGAGAAGTGAAATGTCGTCAAAGAAAAACCTCGGAGTTTTGATTAGTTTGGGGTTGTCACTTAGAACGCAGACAGAAGCTTCTTCAGTTCTGACTGAATGGTAGAGAATGGAAGGATTTGGAAGGAATGGGATGGAAGATAAATCCTTCCATGCTCCACCATTCAGTCAGAACCGAAAAAGCTTCTTGGCTGAGAAGCAAAACTTCTTCAAGGAAAAACAAAGAAAGTCCAGTTGCCTTTTGGAAAAAAAACACCTTGGGGACACGTGGTTAGAAATGTTTTTAATATGAAACTGCTGACGGCATTTAATCACAAAACTCTCTGACTGGGGAGCAAACCAACTTACTTACCCAGTGAGGCTACATTCCTATAGTTTTCCATCATGACTTCCCAATGCAGTGCTTTTTGGTCCGGATCCAGCACAGACCACTCCTCCTCGGAGAAATACACCGCAACCTCCTTGAAGGACACAAGACCATCCTTAACAAGGAAACAAAGAAACCAAATAGGGTCAATAAGGTTTTGTCAGGTCTATTCCATTATGTACACATCCCCAAGGCAAAGATATACACTAAGTTACATGACTGTGCTTGGTAAGATTCCAAGGTACAGGTGAAGAAATAGATAGGCTTTGAATGAAGAAATAGTTCAGGCAAGTTTAATCAACTTGATTGACAAGACTTTTGGTAAGACTTTCAGTGCCTTTCAGTGAAAGTAATCCTAGTTTCCTTATGAATCTATCTATTTCTCTATCTCTCCACCTCATTTCTATCCATCCATCCAATCTATGTCTGTCTCTATCTACCTATCATCCATCCATCCACTATCATATCTATCTCTGTCTCTTTCATCTACCCATCCATCCATCCAATCTATGTCTGTCTCTATCTACCTATCATCCATCCATCAGGGGGGCATTTGCCCAGGTTCGCCTGGTCCGCCAGTTGCGGCCCTACCTAGATCGGGGGGCCCTCACAACAGTCACTCGAGCCCTTGTGATCTCTAGACTGGAATACTGCAATGGGCTCTACATGGGGTTGCCCCTGAAGTGCATCCGGCGACTACAGCTAGTCCAAAATGCAGCCGCGCGAGTGATAGTGGGCGCACCTCGGTTCGCCCACGTTACACCTGTCCTCCGCGAGCTGCACTGGCTGCCTGTTGGTCTCCGGGTGCGCTTCAGGATAATGATGACCATCTTTAAAGCACTCCATGGTAGTGGATCTGGGTACTTGAGAGACCGCCTTCTGCCGATTACCTCCCTAAATCGACCAATCAGATCGCACAGACTGGGCCTCCTCCGAATTCCATCTGCCAGTCAATGTCGACTGGCGACCACACGGAGGAGAGCCTTTTCTGTTGCTGCCCCGACCCTATGGAACGAGCTCCCCATGGAGATCCGCACCCTCACCACGATCCAGACCTTCCGCGCAGCCCTCAAGATCTGGCTCTCCCAGCAGGCCTGGGGATAGGCTTCTAATTACCCGCCCGAGTGTTTGATTGCTGAATGAAAGTTGTGTTTTATTATTTTTCTTTTGTTCACAAAGTGTTTGTTTTGACCTTGCACTTCCCCTCCCCTGTGGTTGTAAGCCGCCCTGAGTCCCCTCAGGGAAAAGGGCGGCATATAAATCCCAATAATCAAAATCAAAATCAATCAAATCATCATCTGTCTGTCTCTATCATTTACCTATTATCCATCCATCATATTTATGTATGACCCTATCTACCTATCATCCATCCATCATTCTATCTATCTGTCTGTCTCTATCATCTACCTATCATCCATCCATCCTATCTCTCTCTCTGTCTCTATCATCTACCTATCATCCATCCATCCATCCATCCATCCATCCATCCATCCATCCATCCATCCATCCATCCTATCTCTGTCTGTCTCTATTATCTACCTGTCATCCATCATATCTATCTGTCTATCTCTATCATCTATCTATTATCCATCCATGCATCCATGCATCCATGCATCCATGCATCCATCATCTCTCTCCTCCCCCCTCTCTCCCTCCCTCTTTTCCATCTCTTATTTTTGACTGAGCCATTGGCTGAGCTGAAGATGAGAAAGCAGAGAAAAATTTCTGGGATTGAAGGAAATTTTACAAAGCATGATAGTTCGACCTCCAAATCCAGACACAAATCAGAGGATTAGAAATTACTTTGCAAGATAAAAGTGCATTGGTCTCATGCATGACCATTTTTATTTAAGAGTTTTAAAAAAAAACTGGCTACCCTCATTGGATTTTAATCTCCTCCTTTATCTTTTCATCTGAGGTTTTTATTTTCCTTTCACAGGTTATACAGGCTTTTAAAAATTGGCATTGCACTAAATGAGCATTTATGCATTTTTGACCAACCTTGCACAATTCTGAGTCGAAGAATTACAAAAAGAATAGTTGCAGTTTAGCACTTGCTATCATTATATTCTTATCTTTTGAAAGACTCTTTAAAAAGTTAGTGTGTGTAAAGTAATAGTAGCAATGGATGGAAACTAATCAAGGAGAGAAGCAATCTAGAACTAAGGAGAAATTTTCCTGACAGTTAGAACAATTAATCAGAGGAACAACTTCCCTCCAGAATGCTCGAACACTAGAAGTTTTTAAGAAGAGATTGGATAACAATTTGTCTGAAGTGGTATAGGGCTTTCTTCCTAAGCAAGGGATTGGACTAGAAGACCTCCAGGGTCCCTTCCAACTCTGTTATTCTAATTCTAAAGTAGAGAAAGTAACTAGAAGAAGTGGAATTAGATACTGGCCTTAAAATAAAGATTTCTTAATACTGTGTGAACTCAAGGTTGAATTTACAAACCACTGTAACCCAACAACAGACTTTAGAGGGGCCTAAGCTGACGGAGATAAATGTGAATCTTCTATTCCCCATACTATGTCGCTCAGGAATATCAAAATATCCACGTCAGAACAAGAAAGATTTATAGAATCATAAAATACCTGAATTGGAAGGGGCATTGGAGGTCTTCCAGTCCAATCCTCTGCTTGAGCAGGAGTTCCACTGATTAATTGTTCTCACTGTCAGGAAATTTCTCCTTAATTCTTGGATATCTCTTAATAATTTTCCATCTGTTACTTCTTGCCTGCCTTTAAGTGCTCTGGAGAATAGTACAACCCCCTCTTCTCTATTGCAGTGCCTCAATTATTGGAAGACTGCTATCATGTCATCAGTAATCTTGCTGTTCGCTAGACTAGACACACCTAGTTCCCACAACCTAATGACCTTTATTGCTCTTTCTGCACTTTTTTAGAGTATGGAAGGAGAGAGTGCTCTGTATATTACCATGACTTCCTGAAGGAAAGGGAGAATATGAATCTAATGAATGAATTTTCTCCTCTTACTTGAGCTGGAGATCCAACCACTGTTTCAGTTGCACCATATAGAGCAGACAACTCCATCTGTATTTTCCCTGTGAGGAAAAACCAGAATTTTAAAAAAGCATTATTAACAACACAGGAAGGGCTTCGGGGGGAGGAGCCTGCCGCCGTCGGGAGCTCAACGAAGCTCCTGTCAGGATTCTGGTTCGTATATCTTATAAGATCTATAGATATCTCCCCTTTCTGGCAGAAAGGGGCAGGGAGAAGGTCAGTCGTTAGGATCTCTTTGTAATTCATAGCTTTTTTTTGCTGTGAATGGAGAAGAGGTTCAACATTAGCTGAGCCTTTACTCCGGCCAGTTTTCCGCGCTGCCTTTTTTGCAGCCCTAGGCAGATTGCCCCCCCCCCAGGACAAAGCTAAGCTATTTAAAAGTCAATCCGGGCGGGGACCATTCCTGAGGAATTTCTTCTATTACTATCTAAAATACCAGCTTCAATTTCGCAAAAGGCTCCCTTTCTTTTTTAGCTGCGTCACAAGATGGCGATCTCGTAGCTTTTGTGTTTGATGTGGCGTACTTAGTCAGCCCTACCCTCCTGAAGGCTTCTCCGTACTAATTGCTAAAAGATTAACTGAGGGGAGCAGAGACTTTGATTTTTGGCTCGCTTGATTGCTTGTCTTTTATTTTTACTCTGGAATGGCTCCCAAATCTAAACAGAAGCGCTTCCTTAATAACATATCTCCAAAAACTGCTATGAAGCCGCTACCCTTGCCTCCTACACCCTCCACGGGAGATTTGTTAACACAAGAATTTCTTCTCAAAACGCTTAATGATTTCAGACAGGAAATTAATCAACTGATATTGGATTTATGTGATCAATTTGATGCTAAAATTGCTCAGGCAAAGAAGGATATGATCGGAGTAATGACAGTCATGACAGATTATATTGCTGAAGCGGAGGACAAATTGGAACTTTTGGAAGAAACTAATCTTAATTTGATATCCAAAATTCAAACGTTACAACAGGAAATTGAAAATGCTCAAAAACAACTTGTCATGATAAATTATAATAAGACTGCCTTTGCAATAAGAGTTAGAGGATTGCGTGAAAACCAACAGGAGAATTTGAAACAGATCTTCTTTGAGGCTTTCAGCCGCTTGGTGGGAAGTCCGGGATTTAACTTTGATTGGCAGATTCAAAGAATTTACCGCCAGAATTCGTGGGTAGCAAAACAGCGACAGCTTCCGAGGGACATAATTATATACTTTACCACAAGGGAATCCAGAAATGAGATAATACAGAGGCTTTACAGCAAGAGGTTGAGAATTGATGGACAGGACTTGATTGTTTTTAAAGAGTTACCATCTCAAATATTAAGAACAAGGAGAGAGTACGCTTTCTTAACCGAAGAACTCAGAAATTCTCAGATTCCATACAAATGGGAAGTCCCAGCTGGTATTACAGTTACATTTGGCAACCAAAAACACCGCATTAATTCTGTCTGTGAAGCCCGAGAATTTTACTATGAGACCCTGAAGGCGGGACTTCCTGATTCATCCGGACCTGGAGAGAGACAAGGAGAAGGAGAAGACAAACAGCGAGACACGTGGCTACAAGGCGGAGGGTGTTGCTTTCCTCTTCCGGAAGGGCAGAAGACTAAAGAATAAAGACTTAGCGATGTTCTTAAAGCTTTATGATTTCCGTCTGGGATAAAATGGAAAAGTTGTATATCGATGATGAGACATGGAGACTGAAAGAAGCGTTGCTGATTGTGGACACATATTGTATATAAGATTTGTCTGAACTCTAACTCAAATTGCGCATGAATTATTTTCCTAGGCGAGGAGAGCGGAGATTGCGATCTTTTTGAGTTGTGGTCTGGGACGAACGGAGTTGGGAGGCGCGTGGGAGAGGGAAGGGTAGCGAAAGCTTAATTAGACTACCTGGGGCTAGAATGCAAGCTGATGTTTGTTTGAGTTGCTATTTCAATATAAGGTCAAGAAAGATTGGTCGGAGAGTCTTCAGGAAAGTGGAGTAAATATGGGAGGAGCAATGGATGCGGATAAAATATATATGTGGATATGGATAAAGGCAGGGTGGAAGGTAAAAAAATTTACATGTGGAGGTGGGTAAGGATAGAAAGGGAGGTATTGGAAATGAAAAATGAAAGAAGTACTTGAGTTTAATGGTTTTATAGAAAGGTTTGGATATTCGGATAAAAAAGAGATAAATTAAAGGTCTGAATAGATAGACAAAGCAATGAGACTTTTAGTTGGGGAATCCTAATTGATCAACTTACCTGGCTCTAATACAGTTTGAAACCCTGCAAGTAGTAAAATAACCGAAATTTGGAATGAGCTACATTGTTTAAGATTTACAGATAATGGGAAGCTGTGTTAACGTAGTGGGTTTATTGATCCTTCTTGTTTCTCCTTTCTTTTTGTGTGTGTGTGTGTTTTTTTTTTATTTTGTATTTTTTACTATTCTCTTTTTTTTTCTTTGGCTTTACTTTTATTTTATTTTTTTTAATTTTAAAGTTAGCTGGCCTTATTATACTCAAATGCTTGTTAAAGAATTATGCCGGGTATGGGACCTGCGAAGCCGTAAGGGGGTTAGGGAGGGGGGATTATAGGGGGGAGGGGGGAGGGTGGAATTACAGTTTCAATTCTTAGAACAATAAGAATTCACTTGTATACTGCGGCTCGTTTTTCTTTTTTCTTTTTTTCTTTTTCTCTTTTCTTTTTTTTTAAAAAAAATAAACAAACTGAAATGTACGGATACACCAAAGCGAGGAGAAGAGGGAAAGAGGAGGGAGAAGTAAAGAGGGAGTGAGAGGGAATGTAAGGAGGGTGAGATGGAGGGAGGGGGAGATGTCTGAGGGGGAAGGGAAGTAGAAGAGGGGAATGCTGGAGGGGTGAAATGAAAGTTGGAGGGGGAGAAGAGAGGGTGTATGGGGGAATGAAGTGTCATGTTGGGTTTTTTTTTTTTTTTTCTCGTTTTTTTTTACGCACAGTATATAAGTGATTGTATAAAATGAAAATGAAAATGAAATAAATAAAATGTATTTAAAAGAAAAAAAAAAAAACAACACAGGAAGACATGATTTATGGAAGAGGATAGAGCTTGGAACTTTCTGGAGAACGGAGGACCTACGATTACCTCCCAAAATATCTTGACTTGGATCTGCCAGAGAAGTGCTCCTCAGAATCAGTTCCTGAAGGGGATTTGATGGATTCCTGCTTCCTTCAGGATCTCTGATATCCATTGTGAAGAACTTGAACTAAGAGACGGGAGAAAAGACGAATTAGTGGACATCACACAACACAAAGTGGATTCTTGAAAACCCTCCAGAGTTCAACAGTGAAAAGTAAGCAAGGAATGCCTATTTTTTAAAATAAGTAACGAAACAATATCCTACAAGAATTAGTGAAACATCTCCACACATTATGAGTGCCAGAAATCTCTGGTAGGGAGGGGTGAAAAAGTCAACCATATTCTTTATTCCATTCAACCCATTCTGGGTCCCAAGCAGGGGTGAAATTCAGCAGGTTCTCACAGGTTCGGAGAACTGGCAAATACCACCTCTGGCTGACCCCAGAGTGGGGTGGGAATGGAGATTTTGCAGTATCCTTCACCCAGGATTGGAGTGGGAATGGGGATTCTGCAATATCCTTTTCCTGGAGGGGGGAGGAATGGTGATTTTGCAGTATCCTTCCCCTGTTGTGGGGATGGAATGGGGATTTTGCAGTATCCTTCCCCTGGAGTGGGGAGGGAATGGGGATTTTCCTTCCCCTGGAGTGCAGTGGGAATGGGGATTTTGCCGTGTCCTTCCCCTGCAGAGGGGAAGCAATGGGGATTTTGCAGTATCCTTCCCCTGGAGTGGAGTGGGAATGAGGATTTTGCAGTATCCTTCCCCTGGAGTGGGGAGAGAATGGGGATTTTGCAGTATCCTTCACCTGCCACACCCACCAAGTCAAGCCACAGAACCAGTAGTAAAAAAATAATTTCACCACTTTTCCCATGGTCTCTGGAAGATCTCTCACCTGCTCCTTCTGCTCTTCCGCCTGGAAAAGGCCTTCCACCAGGGCCACTGCCTGGGAGCTAGTCTCTACTCCACACTCCCGCACCCACTTCTCCATCTTCAGGGGCAAAAGAGCCAGGAACTGCTCCAGAACAACCAGGTCCAACATCTGGGCTTTGGTGTGCTTCTCTGCTTTGAACCATTGAGTAAAAAAGTCATGGAGTCGGCTGCAAAGTCCTCGGGGATCTTCAGAAGCCTGGTATTGGATGTTCCTGAAGTTCCAGGACCGAGCTTCTGAAGGGACAATAGTTGTCTTCTCCAGGATCTTCTGCCCAGTTCTTGGCCAGACCTCCCTGCAGTTCCCAGGCTGAACAGTAGAATGACCTCTTCCAGTTCCATCACTCGCTGTCTCCATTCTCTCCATTCTCTTTTTCTTTCTCTCTGTCCTATAATGCAATGCCAAATGGGTCCAAGGAATCTTGTGGCTCTCCAAAACAATTCAAAGGACAGTTTCTGCTGCTGCAGCTCTGTTGATAATTGGACATTCAGCCCTCTTCGGCCAATAGGCAATTTTATCTGTACGTGAAGAGAACAAATGGCTTCCAGTTTGTGCATCTAAGATGGAAAAGAAAAGAAATTCAGAACAGAACAACAGAGTTGGAAGGGACTTTGGAAGTCTTCTAATCCAATCCCTTGCTGAAGCAGGAGACCCTTATACCACTTCAAATAAGTGTTTGTCCAATTTTTTCTTTAAAATGTCCAGTGTTAAAGCACTCACTTCTGGAGGCAAGCCATTCTACTGATTAATTGTTCTGTTAGGAAACTGAAGGACAGATAAGGCAGGCTATATAAGAAATATCATCTAATAAACATTTTAGTAATGATGGTAGTGACAGATTTTATTTTCCTGGGCTCCAAGATCACTGCAGAGGGGAACTGTAGCCAAAAAATTAAAAGACTCTTGCTCCTGGGGAAAAAAGCTATGGCAAGTCCAGACAGCATACTAAAAAGCAGAGACAGCACCCTGCCAACAAAAGTGCCTGTAGTCAAGGCTATGGTTTTCCCAGTTGCAATGTGAATGGAGGCCTTTGAACTCTGGTGCTGGAGAAGACTCCTGCGAGTCCCTTGGATTGCAAGGAAATCAAAGCGGTCAGTCGTAGTGGAGATCAACCCTGACTGCTCTTTAGAAGGCCAGATCCTGAAGATGAAGCATAAATCCTTTGGCCACCAAATGAGAAGGAAGGACTCACTGGAGAAGAGCCTAATGCTGGGAAAGATTGAGGGCAAAAGAAGAAAGGGACGAAGAGATTGAGGTGGCTGGATGGAGTCAATAGATGTGAGCTTAAATGGACTCCAGAGGATGGTAGAGGACAGGAAAGCCTGGAGGAACTTTTTCCATGGGGTCAAGATGGGTCTGACATGACTTCACAACTAACAATTATTGTATTAGTCTTTAACCATCCCTATTCCTAAACTTCCGCTAATGAATGCTTCATGAATGATCTAATACACATTCTATGTGCTAAAGGCCATCTCTATTCCCCACTCTTTGTGACTTTTATCAGCTTCCACAATTCCTCCACAATTCCAGGCTTCCTAGTTTTCTTTGAAGTCTATGCCATAACCTTGCTTTGTTTTGGCAGACAGCCCTTCAGTACTAACACGTCACCTGATCTTAACTTTATCCGAAGAATTAGGAAGGGGTGGATTTAACCACTGAGCAATATTAATCCCCATGGAAGGAAATATTTTTCTGACCGGATATGGCAGCAGTCACCAACTGGTGGCCCGTGAGAACATTTTGGTGGTCCACAGAAAAACTATTTGCATTTTTTATATTGCACTAAATACTATTTATCTTTTTTTTTAATTGTATTGGTGGTCCACGGGATTTAAAATTATGAATTTAGTGATCCCTGAGGTCCGAAAGGTTGGTGATCCCTGGGAAATGGGATTGCAATGGCATTGAGCAGATATGTTGTGTGAGTGTTTGGGACAAGTGGTTGAAAAATACTTCCATCAAAGACTTGGAATGCTGAATAGATGTATTTGGAGCATTTCCTATTTTCTCTCTCTCTCTCTCTCTCTCTTTTCACAAGGGCTTGCTTTTTTAAAACCAAACCTACATTCACCTCCCTGCAGAATCTACACAATGGGTCAAACCCCAAACAAATGAGCAAACCATGAAACAGTTCTAGGCTGCATAAACAGAGGGATAGAAGTGTTAATACCGCTTTATAATGCCTTGGTAAGGCCACCCTTGGAATACTGCATTCAGTTTTGGTCGCCATGATGTAGAAAAGATGTGGAGACTCTAAGAAAAGGCAGAGAAGAGCAACAAAGATGATTAGGGGACTGGAGGCTAAAACATATAAAGAACGGTTGCAGGAACTGGGTATGTCTAGTTTAATGAAAAGAAGGACTAGGGGAGACATGATAGCAGTGTTCCAATATCTCAGGGGTTGCCACAAAGAAGAGGAAATCAAATTATTCTCCAAAGCACCTGAGGGTAGAACAAGAAGCAATGGGTGGAAACTGATCAAGGAGAGAAGCAACTTAGAACTGAGGAGAAATTTCCTGACAGAACAATTAATCAGTGGAACAATTGGCCTCCAGAAGTTGTGAATGCCTCAACACTGGAAGTCTTTAAGAAGATGTTGGATAGATATTTGTCTGAAATGGTATAGGGTTTCCTGCCTAGGCAAGGGGTTGGACTAGAAGACTTCCAAGGTCCCTTCCAACTCTGCTATTGTATTGTATTGTAACGAAAGGAAAAGACATGATCCTGGCTTAGGATGCTCCATTTCTCTTTTTTAAAGATTTATGAGCCTAGCCATACTCTTACACTAAGACAGGTTTGTACAACATGCTGAACCCACATGAGTCAGGCAACAGTAGGAGCCAGGTTCAACCACCAGACTACCTGGAGATGCTGTCCTGCTTCATTCCCCCTCCTAAGACAGGCTGAACTGTGAAGGATCCGGCTCTCTTTGAGCCTCAACCAGCACCAAGTGCGAATCAGGACATCTCCTGCTTGAGATTTACAAGGTAGATCTTCCCTCTCCCTTCATTCTGGCTGTTCCCAGAAAACGGGGTGGGAAGGACTTCCCCAGCCCCTACTTGTTTCCTGGAAATCCCGGGGCTCTTCGGGGGGGGGGGGGGAGAGAACATGTCTGGTCTGGTCTTCTGCTTCTCCACCCCACCCACCCACCCCGCCTGTTGTTTGCATGGAAAGGAGCAGCTGGGGAACATGGGATTTGGACTCTCCCACTGAACTTGGATGAGGACTTGGCATATGTCTCTCCTTCCTCCAGGGTGAGGACCCTCCACTTCCCTTTGCATGGGAACAGATCATCCCTCTCTCCTTCACCTCCCTTAGGGCCACATCTGGCTGTCTCCCCTGCAAGACTTTCCCCGCGTCAATTTTTTTTTACCTGCAGCAACGCTCAGAGTGATGGAGAAAGAGTGCAGTGTCCTAGAGAGGCAACGCTTTGTGATGTCATTCCCTTTTCTCCTCCTCCTCTGGAAAGCCGGCTGCCCCCAATGTGTTCCCTCGGTTTGGCAGCGGTAGCCCTCTGGTGGAATCCGTGTGCAATAGCACGTGCACAGGCAAAGAGGGGAGAAAGGTTGCATTTTCCAGGCGGGCAGAAGGGAAGCAGCTGTCATGTCCTCTCCAAAGGCGTTTTTTTTTTTTTTAATTGGCTTTCTCTACAAGAAAGTGATTATAAATATATATTATCCTTTCCATTATGTACCATATATTATATACATTATATTATAATTATACTATAAAAAGGTAAAGGTTCCTCTCGCACATATGTGCTAGTCGTTCCTGACTCTAGGGGGTGGTGCCCATCTGTTTCAAAGCTGAAGAGGCAGTGCTGTCTGAAGACGTCTCCGTGGTCATGTGGCCGGCATGACTAAATGCCAAAGGCACATGGAACATTGTTACCTTTCCACCAAAACTGGTGCCAATTTTTCTACTTGCATTTTTTACTTGCTTTCGAGTTCCTAGGTTGGCAGAAGCTGGGACAAGTAACGGGATCTCACTCTGTTACGCTATGGATTCGAACCACCGAACTGCCAACCTCTCATCAATAAGCTCAGCATCTTAGCCACTGAGCCATAGCATCCCTTATATATATTATATACATTATAATTATACTATACTATCTATTCTATTCTAAACAAATAATTCCCTCAACACTTTCTAACTATTTACTAAGTCTGCATTACTATTACTATTAATCTCCTCATCGATCCTATTACCCATCTCCTCCCACTTGTGACTGTATGACTATAACTTTGTTGCTTGTATCTTTATGACTTATATTGTTTCCTAGTATGATTTGATTGCTTACTTGCATTAAGTGTTGTACTTTATAATTCATTATGAATGTATTTTTTCTTTTATGTACACTGAGAGCATCTGCACCAAAGACAAATTCCTTGTGTGTCCAATCACACTTGGCCAATAAAGAATCCTATTCTATTCTATTAATTCTTCTTCCATTCCCATTCTCATTGTTCTGTTGTCCTGTCCTACTCTATTCTTATTCTTCTATTCCTATTCCTGTATTTACTAAGACTGTATTAATATTATTCTTCTCTTCCTTCCTAGTGTCTATCTCTCCTATACTATATAGACTCCTATGACTATAACCATGTTGCTTGTATCTTTCAACTTATATTGTTTTATTTGTTTCCTAGTATGAATGGATAGCTTATTAGTAACCTGGACTATCACTAAATGTTATATCTTTTTATTCTTGATGAATGTATTTTATTCTCCTTAGGCACACTGAGAGTATATGCACTAAAGACAAATTCCTTGTGTCCAATCACACTTGGCCAATAAATAATTTCTCTTCTCTTCTCTTCTCTTCCATTGCTATTCTATGTACAGAGAACATATGCACCAAAGACAAATTCCTTGTGTGTTCAATCAACTTAGCCAATAAAGGATTCTATTCTATTCTATTCTATATTTGCTATTATCTTCTCTTCTCTATCCTATCCTATCGCCTTCTCTATTCTCTGCTCTGTTCTACACTCAACTGTGGTATGAAAAGATCGTTTTCTGAATAAAGTCCGTCTTTACCCACCCCCTTCTCAAACTCCTAACCCCTAACTCCTCCCCGATGGTCCCCTTGGGCGTCCTCTACCCATTTCCTTCCCTGCATGAAAACACGACGCGCCCGGGGACGCCCTCTTGCAAAAGCTCCCCCGCTTCCCTACTTCAGCAGGAAAGAGCCCCCCCCCCCATCCCAGAATCTCAACAGAAACCCGGACGGGGAAAAGACCGGAAGTGCCCGAGGACCTCTCTAGGACGGAGACCCCGCTCGGTGCCTTGCAAGTCCCGTCTCCCCCGTCCGCCCCCCAAACTCTGACTGGCGGAAGAAAAAAACACCTTTGACGGGGAAGAAAGCGCATGCGCGCGGGTGCAGCTGCGCGGCTGGTTTTGGGCTGGGCTGAGAGGAAGGCGGTGCGCGGATCCACCCCTCCGCGCCTCGCTTGGGGATCGGAACTCGGGCGGGTGCAGGGCAAGCAAAGTCCCTGTTTGACTGCCCGGGGAGGCTCTTGGCTGCAGCCCGGACAGCTCCCTCCGGAGGGTCTAGAAGGTCTGGTCTCTTTGCCCCGATCAGCGCCAGAGCTTGCTGTGGCTTGCTTGGGGCTTGTCTCCTGGGTCGGGAGGCTAGTCTTCAAGAGTCGGTCCGAAGGAAGCTTAGCTCCGGAGAGCCCCGCGGCTAGTCACCCGCCCCCGCCGCCCTCAAATCATCTCGTACTCGGACCCATCCCGGAATGGTTTAATCTTTGCCTTTGATGAGACGCTTCCAAACGGCGGCGGCTTCTGAAGAAGCGTCTTTGGGGGAAAAGCCTCGGGAATACAAGGTGGGTCTCCCTCTCTCCCTCCCTCCCTCCCTCCCCGCCCCTCTCTCTGTGTGTTACGGTTTTATGTGTGTTCCCCACCCTTGGGAATCGAATGGGAATTGAATAGGGAATGGAATGGAAAGGAATTGAAATGGAAGAATAAGAGTAGAATAGAATAGGATAAGAAAGAATAGAATAGAATAGAATAGAAGAATAGGATTAGGAATAGGAATAGGAATAGAAGAATAAGAATAGAGTAGGACAGGACAGGACAACAGAACAATAGGAATAGAATGGAAGAAGCATAGCATAGTGTAGCATAGCATAGCATAGCATAGCAGAATAGAAGAATAGGAATAATAGAATAGAACAGGACAACAGAATAATAGGAATAGGACTGGAATGGAAGAAGGATAGGATAGGAATAGGACAGAACAGAACATAGGAATAGGAATGGAAGAATAAGAGTAGAGTAGAGTAGAATAGAATATGATAAAAAAGAATAGAATAGAATAGAAGAATAGGAATAGGAATGGAAGAATAAGAATAGAGTAGAACAGGACAGGACAGACAGGACAATAGAACAATAGAAATAGGAATGGAATGGAAGAAGCATAGCGTGGCATAACATAGCATAGCATAGCAGAATAGAATAATAGGAATAAAAGAATAGAGTAGAACAGAACAGGATAGGACAACAGAACAATAGGCATAGGACTGGAATGGAAGAAGGATAGGATAGGACAGGATAAGAATAGGAATAGAGCAGAACATAGGAATAGGAATGGAAGAATAAGAAAAGAAAAGAACAGAGAACAGAACACATTAGATTAGATTAGATTCTTTATTGGCCAAGTGTGATTGGACCCAAGCAATCTGTCTTCAGGATAGAAGCTCTCACTCCACATACAAGGAACAAGTGATACATCATGATCATAATTATAAAACAATCATCATAAATCACAACGGTCTTGTTGTATCTGATAGTCATAGGATACTAAATAAAAGCAAATCATAATTGGATACTAAATAAAAGCAGTCAACATAAATCTTAAGGTACAAAGCATAAAGTGATAGTCATAAAATGCTAAAATAATAGGCAATAGGAAAGATGAGAAACAGAATAGTAATATGACTTTAGATAGTGTTGTGGGAATTAGTTGTGTAGCAGAGGGGTTGGGGAAACTGTCCTTGTGTCTAGTTGTTATGGCATGCAATTCTCTATAGGGTCATCTTAAGGGAAGAAGTTGAAACAGTTTATGTCCAGTATGTGAAGGGTCTGTAGATATTTTCACAAATCACTACATGCACTGCACTGATCCCCAATGGAGGCAGGCTGAAGTATGGAAGCATTAATAAGAACAATAATCATTTATTCCATTTATATACTGCAGAATTCGCAGAAACACTGGTGCTGTTTTGGGTCTGGAAGCCCTTGGGCTAAATGGCTGCTGAACGGCTCGGAGGAAAGGGGGCTGATCCCTCCTTAGAGATGCTGTTTGGGGGAATCCCTCAGGAAGATCCATCTCAGAAGAGACCATCAGGTAAAAGCCCTTTAGACTAGCAATTCACAATCCTTTCCAGCTCCTCTCTTAGCAGTTTACAGCCTCTTGCCCCCAACAATCTGGGTCCTTATTTTACCGTCCTTGGAAGGATGGAAGGCTGAGTCAACCTTGAGCTGGTTGGGATCTCAGGATCGAACTTCTGACTGTGGGCAGAGTTAGCTTGCAATACCACATTCTAACCACTGCGTCACCACTGATCCAAGCCTTTTTAGCCTCTGACTTGACTTTGCCCAAGTTCCTTCCATTTGCGAATTCCTTTTCATTTTTTAAATTTACTCTGGTTATAACATCACTCAAGAATGTCTTGTTACAGCGTTCAGTTAAAAAGGAATTGGGCTTTCTGCTGGGCCAGTAGTTCTCAACCTGTGGTTTGTGGATCCCTGGGGGGCTATGATGACATCAGATGGGCTGTTCTTTGCTCACAAGGCACTCATACCTCTCACTCACCCAGTCAGCAGACACAAAGGATGGATTTCTGAATGTGAAAGAATAGAGGAGGAGTGTTTTTATAACAAGTAGCTCCTCTGTTTTTTTCTTACTCTCAGAGACCAGAGCAACATCAATGGTATCTTCTGGAACATCAGTTGTCCGTGTTGGAGCACTTGTTTTTCCAAGGAAGGTAGGAAGATCTTTCCCTCCTCAAACTGCTACTGTCCGGCCCTATCCAAAATGCTCCAACCCTGTCCAAAATGGGAGAGGGGCTGTTTTGTAAGCAGCTTCCTGATACTTTGATAGGAAGTCACACAGTGCTACAAGTGATTCGAGAGGAACCATCTTACAATCCAAAGTCACCTTCTTCTCCCTTGGACGTTGAATGGAATGTACTTGGTAATGTAATTAGGGTTTGAACTCTGCAATGCATGAACATGCAATATTATTGATAAGCAGTCTTTTGAAAAAAAAATCACAGGTTAAGAATTATCTAAGTAACATTTGCACACAGATATAGATATGAAAATTAGAAAGAAATTAGGATGATAAGTTGAGTGAGGCTGGCTTATTGTATTAAAATTCTTAATTGACTGTAGTTTAATATAATCTCCTTAAGAGGAAGCACTTAAGGTTCCCCTTAAGTTTAAAGGTAAAGGTTCCCCTCGCACATATATGCTAGTCAATTCCGACTCTAGGGGGCAGTGCTCATCTCCGTTTCTAAGCTGAACAGCCAGCACTGTCTGAAGACATCTCCGTGGTAATGTGGCCGGCATGACTAAACGCCGAAGGCACACAAAACATTGTTACCTTCCCACCAAAGGTGGTTCCTATTTTTCTACTTGCATTTTTTATTTGCTTTCGAGTTGCTAGGTTGGCAGAAGCTGGGACAAGTAACGGGAGCTCACTCTGTTACTCTAGGGATTCGAACTGCTGAACTGTCGGCCTTTCCAATCGACAAGCTCAGCGTCTTAGCCACTGAGCCACCGTGTCCCCTCTTTAAGTTTATACTATGTAGCTAATATCTACAATATATCTACTCTTGTTCTAGTCATCCTTCCTTCAATTAGGCTTTGATTTTTAAAAATGCAACAAGATCCATTTTTATTCTCAAGAAATCCTATAAAAAGTATATTTAATTTTATTCTTAGCCTCCCCAGTAATGAAGTGATTTGTTCATGTTTCACCCGTGCCCTTGGATGTTAATAGAAGGGTGTACAACAAGTTACATTGCTACTGGATTGTTCCCCAGGTATATTTTCAATCAGAGGCTCAGAACTCAGGGCTATTGCTTATCTATTCTAGTTGGGAATCAGGTTTGTTCTTTTAAGAAAAACAGTATACATTATTCAACCATTTCTTAAAAGGAATATTTGTAGAGTGTGTGGTTTCCATTTCAGAATTCCGTTTCCTTTGAGGATGTAGCTGTGTTTTTCTCTGTCGAGGAGTGGACCCTGCTGGATTGTGAGCAAAAGACTTTGTACCAAGAAGTCATGCTGGAAAATGCAAAGAACGTGGCCTCCCTAAGTAAGGAACTCATGTTTCTCTAGCCTTAAATTGTGGTGGAAAGTATTTTCTAGCTAGCCAGACAGCTGATTTCTTTCTTGGAAAATGCTGGCCTCTTCTTTTTTACAGTGGAAGAGAGTGTCCTCACCTGCACTTCCACTTCTATTTAGTCTGTTAAGAAGGGCTAAAACTACCGGTGAGGCTAGCAAAGATGTTCCAAAACATGTCTGCCAAATGTTGGAAATGGGCATATATTATCATATGTGGTGGATATGTTCAAAAGCAAAACTTTTTTGGATGAAAATGTATACATGGTTAGAAAAAATGTTAAAAGTAACATATAGATTATAAGGCAGAAATATTTTTGTTAGGCATACTACCGGAAAAGTATGATAAAGGGACTGTACACTTATCGTATTTTTCAGAGTATAAGACGCACCTTTTCCCCCCAAAAAAGAGGCTAAAACTCTGGGTGTGTCTTTGAATACGGCATTTTTTTGCCTCCCGAAAGCCTGCCCCCTTCACGAAAATGGCCGTGCATAGCTGGTAGGAAGCTTTCAGAGTGCTCCTGGAGGCTGGGGAGAGCAGAAATGAGCGAAAAATGGGCCATTTTTTGCTCGTTTTTGACTCCCACACCCACCCCTCAGCAGTATTCTATTCATGCCTTTTTATTTTAAAAAAATGGGCCCGTTTTTACGAAAAATGGGCTGTTTTGGGGAGGTTTGCAGAGTGCAAAAACTTTTTTTTTAATTTGCCTCTTTAAAACGTTGGTGCGTCTTATGCTCTGGTACGTCTTATACTCCGAAAAATATGATAATACTGCATGTCTTGACAGCAGCAAGAATTGCATTTGCACAGCACTGGAAAAATGAGGAAATACTTACAGAAAAACTCAGATTGTTCAGCAATGAATAGGTTGACTTTAAAGATAAAGGATAAAGAAGATACGGAATATTTTTTAACATGGAATTTGCTTTATCAATGGCTTGATAATAGAGATTAGAAATTGGATAACTATTACTATGTGTAAGCAAAGCGACCCAGACAATACACTGCTCACAAAGCACTTATGAACATAAAAGAAAAATGTATAAATATATATAAAAGAAGGGCTAAAATCTTCATCCTGTCTCCAGATATGGGAGAGGATCCTCCATGCAGTTTCCCATCCCAGCCAGTTTCCAGTCCTGTCTGTCACACTTTTTAGATAGCCTTCCTCTTTGTATTTTTCTGTCTAATGATGGCACATGGAAGCCCTAATAATGGTTGTTCTCAACTTACAACTACAATTGCGCCCCAAATTTCTGTTGTTCAGCGAGACATTTATTAAGCGAATTTTGCCTTGTTTTATGACCTTCCTTGTTGCAGTTGTTAAGCGAACCACTTCAATTGTTAAGTTAGTGACACAGTTGTTAAGTGGATCTGGCTTCCCCGTTGACTTAGCTTATGAGACAGTCACAAAAGGGGATCACATGACCCTGGGATGCCGCAACTGTCATAAATATGAACCAGTTACCAAGTATCCGAATTTTGATGGTTGTACAATGGTTGTAAGTGTAAAAAATGGTCATAAGTTACTTTTTAATGCCGTTTTAACTTTGAATGGTCACTAAATGAACTGTTGTAAGTCTAGGACTATCTTGGCTCCCACAGAGTGTATCCCAAGAGTGTAACATATAGAGAATTGGGCTGTCCAACATATAGAGTACTTAGGTGGGCCAAATTTTCCAGAGATGGGGGCCTTCCACCCACATGACTCTCCCTCCCATTTTCTCCAAGGCTTCCTTTTGTAAGTTCTGCCAGCAAATGCAGGGACAACTAAGGATGAATGAACATACCCAGATTGAGAACCAGTTTTCAAGGCAGAGCTCCCTCACGTTGAAGCTCAGTTCTCAAGATCCAAGTCCATTATCACTTCCCTTTTCTCAGTTTGAAATTAAACCAGTAGGTTCTCCATCATTAAGCCCGTTGCTGAATAGAGACAGCTTTTGAAACTACCCCTTGTTTCCTTCTCCTTTGGAACTGAATCAGAAGGAGTAGTAGGGCTGATATTGCTCAGGGATAGGGTAGGTAGGATTCAGTTCTGCATTCTGCATCATGGAGGACAAGAAGGGATCCTGTGGCAGATCTTACATCAACCCAATACCAAGCACAGTCCCATGTTATGACAGAAGCAGGTAGAGCACGGGTGTCAAACTCGCGATGTCATGTGATGTACCATAACTTTCCTCCATTGCCAAAACGGGGGTGGGTGTCACCAGCTTATCATGCATTCAGCCTGTGGACCGTGAGTTTGACAATCCTGAGATAGAGGATTCACAAAAAAGAGCTAAAAGGAAGAAGAGTTGGAGGGAAGATTTGATAGTTTTCAAATAAGGGCTTGCAACAATGACGCTTGAGCTCATTTGCACCTCATTTTGTGTCATTTTTTCTTTTTTTCTCTTGAAGCAGGTGATGGATGGGAGATGGAGAATTCCGGCCAAGCAGCAGTAGCACCTTTGCCAAAAGACAAAAAGGAAGTTGTGGAAAAGTTTTCCGGAAAGCCAAGTCCTGTGGAAAAAGAGTTAAAGGGGGAGCCAGGGAAATGCTCTACTTTACCATGTGCAGATAACAATGTCTCCTTAGTCAAAGATGTTCATCCAAAAAGAGACGCGTGTCCAAGGTGTGGAAAAGTAGCCACAGATGTATCAGGATTATGCAATTTTTGCAGAAGCCACATCGTAGAGAAACAGAATGAAAGCGGAAAACGTTCCAGAAGGACCTTTCTCCTTACTTTATGTCAGAGAATACAAGGAGAAAAACCATACAAATGTCTGGTGTGTGGAAAATGCTTCAAAGATTTAAGTCATTTTACTTCTCATTATAGGGTCCACACTGGAGAAAGACCATACAAATGCACAGTGTGTGGAAAATGCTTCAAAAATCCAAGTCATCTTATTTGCCATACTAGAATCCACACAGGAGAGAAACCTTATAAATGCACCGAGTGTGGCAAATGCTTTACCGAGTCTCGTTCCCTCACTTGCCATAAAAGAATCCACACGGGGGAGAAACCGTATGAATGTAAAGAATGCGGAAAGAGTTTCAATCAAAAACATAGTTATACCGTGCATAACCGTATCCACACCGGGGAAAAACCCTACATGTGCATGGAGTGTGGAAAATGCTTCGCCGAATCAAGTTCCCTCACTTGCCATAAAAGAATCCACACTGGGGAAAAGCCATATAAATGCACAGAGTGTGGGAAATGCTTCAGTGAATCAGGTTCCCTCGCATCTCATAAAACAATCCACACAGGGATGAAACCATATGAATGTCAGGAGTGTGGGAAGACCTTCAGAGCTTCGGTGTTACTTGCTTCCCATATAAGAATCCACACTGGGGAGAAACCATATAAATGCACAGACTGTACCAAGAGCTTCCGTTCTGCAAAACACCTTAGTTTCCATAAAAGAAAGCACACAGGGGAGAAACCGTATAAATGCCAGGAGTGTGGAAAATGCTTCACTGAATCAGGTTCCCTGACTTACCACAAACGGATTCACACTGGGGAAAAGCCCTATAAATGTATGGAGTGTGGAAAGAGCTTCAGAGCTTCAAGTTTTCTTACCTCCCATAAAAGGATCCACACTGGGGAGAAACCATATAAATGCAAGAACTGTGCGATGAGCTTCAGTCAAAATTATCAGTATGCTATACACAACAGAATCCACACTGAAGAGAAACCATATAAATGCACAGAGTGCGGAAAGGGCTTTCACAAGAACAGTCACCTTACATACCACAAAAGGATCCACACGGGGGAGAAACCGTACAAATGCAAAGAATGTGGAAAGAGTTTCATCCAGAAATATCAATACACTGAACATAACAGAATTCATACTGGGGAGAAACCATATAAATGCACGGAGTGTGGAAAGAGTTTTAGAGCTTCCAGTTTTCTTGCTTCCCATAAAAAGTTCCACGCTGAAGAAAAACCATATAAATGCGTGGAGTGCGGAAAGCCCTTCACTAATTCGGGGTCCCTTGCTATCCATAGGAGGATCCACACTGGGGAAAAACCATATGAATGCAAAGAATGTGGAAAGAGTTTTAGTCAAAAACATCATTACACTAGACATAGCAGAATCCACACTGGGGAGAAACCGTATAAGTGCACTCAGTGTGGGAAATGCTTCACTGAGTCACGTTCCCTTACTTGCCATCAAAGGATTCACACTGGGGAGAAACCATATGAATGCGCCGATTGTGGTCGACGGTTTACTGAGTCCCGTTCTCTCACTTCTCATAAAAGGATCCATACTGGGGAAAAACCCTATAAATGCCTGGAGTGTGGAAAGAGCTTTAGAGCTTCAAGTTCTCTCACCTCCCATAAAAGGATCCACACTGGGGAAAAGCCCTATAAATGCAAGAACTGTTCAAAGAGCTTCAGACAAAAATATAATTATACTATACATAATAGAATCCACACTGGTGAGAAACCTTATAAATGCATGGAGTGTGGAAAGAGCTTCCATTCTCAAAAACTTCTCCCTTCCCATAAACGGATCCATACAAGGGAGAAAACATATCAGGGCAAGAAAAGCTTCAGTCAAAAACATCATTATACTGAACATAACACAATCCGCACCGGGGAGAAACCATATCAATGCACGGAGTGTGGAAAATGTTTCACTGAGTCGGTATCTCTCACTTCCCATCAAAAGATCCACAAGCATGAAAAATCATATAATTATATGGGGAATGGCATTTACTCAACATCGATGCCTGTATGAGCATTAAAAAAGCCTTTCAAGAGAAACTCATAAAAACAGACTGGAACTGCATAAATGGATTGTGCGTCAAAGTTTTTGCAGACTACAGCCTTCTGGTTTTTTTTTACCATAATGAAATGCCAGAGTGGAACGTAAGGAATGACAATTCTAAAAAGAATGGAGAAGAATAAGTACAACTGATTACTTCAGCAACATCCTTAGGTAAAGGTTCCCCTCGCACATATGTGCTAGTCATTCCCAACTCTAGGGGGTCAGTGCTCATCTCCATTTCAAAATCAAAGAGCCAGCACTGTCCGAAGACATCTCCATGGTCATGTGGCTGGCATGACTAAACGCCGTAGGTGCACGGAGCGCTGTTACTTTCCCACCAAAGGTGGTTCCTACTTTCCCATTTGCATTTTTACACTGCTAGGTTGGCAGAAGCTGGGACAAGTAATGGGAGCTCACTTCGTTACGTGGTGCTATGGATTCAAACCACTGAACTGCTGATTTTTCTGATCGACAGGCTCAGCACCTTAGTCACTGAGCCACCACATCCCACATGGCACTGTCCTTAGACAGCCCTAAATCTAGTCTTTTTTGGAAGATCCACTTTGATCACTGTTTGTATCTCTCAATTTATTACCATTAGAAGCGCCTGGCGGAATGACAGTAGAGCAACTCTGGAGCTCGCTCTCTTTGCAGCTAAAACCTTAGTTTGTATCTCTCTTGTTATTCCACTGATTGATCCGACTGTTAATTGCGAGGACTGGCAACACTTTTTGTGGTCTATTTACCATATTTTTCAGAGTATAAGACACACCCTTTTCCCTCAAAAAAGAGACTGAAAATCTGGGTATGTCTTGTATACTGAATACAGCATTTTTTGCCTCCCGAAACCCCGCCCCTTCACCAAAATGGCCGTGCAGGGCATAGATAGCCTCTAGGAAGATTTTAGAGACCTCCTGGAGGGTGGGGAGGGCAGAAATGAGCAAAAAATGGCTCATTTTTTCCTCAATTTTAAGCCCCCCCCAGCCCCCAGAAGCAGTTTCCTAAAGGCTATCCATGCCTTTTTAAAATGAAAAATGGGCCCATTTTTTTGCTCGTTTTGCCCCCCCCCCAGCACTCAGCAAGCTCCCTAAAGGCTATTCATGCTTTTTGGTGGGGGAAACCGGGCCCGTTTTCACAAAAAACGGGCCGTTTTTGGGAGGCTTGCAGAGTGCAAAACCTTTTTTTTTTTAAATTTTCCTCTTCAAAACGTTGCTGCGTCTTATACTCTGGTGCATCTTATACTCTGAAAAATACGGTACTCTTCTGGTTTCCTCAGCGTAATGGGATAAAAACACCAACCTGGTTCTAAGGCACAGATGGAGACAATCTCGACTTTGTCATGATAATTTCTTGAATAAAAATGTATCTTTTGGTTTTCTCTCTCTCACTTAGTCTGAAGAATTGTTTTATAAAGTGGGAGTGTTCTAACTTCATTCTTTCTCCATTAAGTGCACTTTTCATACATGCAATGGGGCAGGACAGGAATCCTGGCAGTGTTCCAGAATCACAAAGTGGAAGATAAAAGGTTTTCTTTGCTAGTTCCCAAATAATATTCTCTAACTAAGTATAGAGCTGTGATTGAATGTAGAGTTTGTGCTGAATTCCAGTCCTAGAACTTCTTAGGAATAAACCCTATGCAATGCAGAAATTCTTTGATTTAGAGGGAAGTTTGAACTATTGATTGATCCAATGTAATTTTCTGAATTAGAAGAGAAAGCATCTCAGTCATGAAAAATGGCTGATTATTTGAGTTCAACTGGCTATAGGTGCCAAGACAAACCCTTTCTTTAAAAGGGACGTTAAGGTGAATATCCCGTTCTGTTTTTCCCCAGAACCACCACTCTGAAATATGTTGGCTGAGAGAAGATATTTTGGCTGAGAGAATGATGGGCTCAAAGTCACTCATCTGGTTTTGATGCCCAAGGGACACTAGAATTCATGGCCTCCTAGTTTCTAGTCCAACACCTTAACTACTTATGTCCATGATTATTAAAAGCTCTTTCCAAATGATGATGCAAACCAGAAAAACATGGATCGCAAAACTTCATCCAACCAAATCAGCCAGCTAAGCATTTGCCAACCCTTCCTTGTCTCTGTTTCTGCCCTCTTCCTCTCCAGTTTTATTTCCTTCCTTGGGTGCAGTGATTCCTTTTCTATTTATATTGGTTGTTTCTTCTTAAAGACAGTTCACTGGTCCACAGACTCATTTTTTCTCTATATAAATTAAAGATTCCCTGGCATGCTCTTTGCCTTCAGCATCTAAGGGCATCAACCCTATTTTCCTGCCCTCCCCTTTCCAGGGTCTCTCAAGCACCCAGATTGTTGGGGACATGCTGACATTGTAACTGTGAGACAGTACTGTAAAGCTCTATGGAGTGGCATATAAGTCTGCTATTGCTATTAGCAGGCAGGTTCTATGCATGGGGTGTTCTTTTGTAATTAAACCAAAAATGCAAGGGAAGAACACATTCCTTGTGGAGGTGACTCACCAGGAAGTTGAAGAGAAGGCTAGTCAAAGCCAGTCATCTACAGCAGGGGTCCCCAAGTCCTGGTCCACAGACTGCTACCAGTCCGTGGCCTGTTGAGAACAGCCACGCAAGCAGCAGGTGAGTGAGCAAACCTTTATCTGAACATGTATGTGAGCTGGATTCTACTTGTAGAGCCATTCTCCCCTCTTGCCCTGCCCCTGCCCCCATCTCTGGAGGACAATTTTTATTCTGGAACCAGAAAAGTTGGGGATCACTGAGCTACTTCACCCACATCTCAGATTCATTGGCATCAGTTGCCAGCTGCTCTTTCTCTTAGAAATTGGGGTGGGGTTTTTTCACATTCAACTGGGATCCATCTTTTTGGAAATCCATCATTCTGGGTCTAGAACTCCAGAAAGATGTAGAGCTGGTTTCACTTCTATGTGAGGAGAGTGAGGTCAGCTTTCATAGTTCAGGAGTATCATTCAGTGTCACATTTCATCTTTTAATACTAAACTGAAATTCCAAATGTAAAAATAACCTACAGTTTTGATAATTATTTGAAGAACCGTGTCATCTGACTATCCTCGCTTTCTTTGACGCTCACAAGCAACTGCCATAACTAGGGAGATGGGGGCATTTGGGAGGGAAAGTATGCTGGGGGTATGAAAGAATGTTGTGGGAATTTAGGGAGTATGGACACTAACAGGAATTAGAGGTGCGAAACTGAGCCATCTTCCTGTCTTCAAGGACGCCAGCCCCGGGAAAGTAATTTACAGCAGTGCCTGAGGCACTGGGTTCCCAAAACATAGGAACAGAACCTGATTGAACTACTCTCACAGGGGGAGGTTTTTGGACATTGGGAATTGCTTTTGTCGGAAGAAATATCCATCTCATTCAGTTCCAAGCTGTGAGAAAGAAGCTGGAAACAACATGGAGGCTGATTGGAAAGATGGTTTATTGATGAATCAGAACCACCACTCATATGTGATTTTGGGCAGCTGACAAAATGGAGTTGACAGCGGGTTGGTTTTTGTACCTTCTTTGGGCTTTGTATTTGAGCTTCCTGTTTCTGTACAAGAACATGTCCTTTAATATTCTATTAGCTGTTGTCAGATTCCTATGGTGGTCATGTAGAGGTTATGTAGTGGTCATAGCTGGCTCTATAGGCAAAAGAGGAAATGCAAATCCTAGGTGTTTGTCTGAGCTAGTTTTGGCAACCTTTTGTTTGTTGCTTATCTGAGTTTCTGTCTTGACCCAGTCTTTCTGAATGGATTACCAAATCTGCATTTCTAAAGGCTGGCCGCCTCAATTTCTATTTGGGAGCAGGGTTTTTGTCTTTAAGAGCATGTTTCTCCATTTCTCTTTTAGGCAAATACAATATTCTGCCTTTTTAATATTTTCCAAAATATTTCATTCTTCGGCCGGGGGGTGGGGGCTTCCCACACTTTCAATATATGATTTTTGTGCAGTTTTTTTTTCCAGAGCTGGCCTTGCTACCGCTGTACTCAGCACCTCTAGTAAAAGTACCTTTTCTCTTAACACCTATGGAGTCAAGAGTCATTCTTTCCTAGGGAGCAGGCTGTGGCCAGTCTGACGAACCCAGTCATTCAGAAATATTTCTCAATGAATTAATTTTGCTAGAATGTTTTCTTTGACTGTTATTTGAAATTTTAACATTTCCTTGCTGTCATCAAGGTTTTGTTCTCACCTAGGCTTCCCAAAAGCACGAAGAGCACATCCCGATAAAACCTCTTATTTCAGGTAAAGGGAATTCCTCTCCAGCAAAGTCCCAGCCAACAGTCTTTCAAGAGATTTCACAACTACAGACCTTTATCATACTTGAAGAGCTGCCAGGCCAATATCTTCCAAATACCACTCTGTAGCAGCAATTACTTGGCAAGAAATCAGGAGCAGACCTTCACCCTAATGAATTAAACTAATTGTCTCCTGCAAGCTCCTCTCACCTTTCACTCCTCTTTATTCCCTATGAGGGGGCATTCACCATCCCCCTGTGCCTTTTACTCCCGAGTTGGCACTTGTTTCTTAGCTGTTCCTTCTGGCAGCTCTGCGCATGTGCACATTGGGAACAGGCTCCAGCTGTTCTTCTGCCCCACTGATATCTGACTCTGAAGGCAGCTGATAACTGTCAGACAGCCCTGTCTCCATCTCTGCCTCCAACACAGAGCCCTCATCAGAATCTTCCCCAGACTCCAGGACTGGCCCATGTTCCTCTCCAACCTCCTCACTGTCTGAGTTTGCCTCCAGCTCCACTGGTGGCTGGCAGACCACAACAGGTTTTTATTCAAAGAGTCTTCAAGAAAAGGGTCAGGAAATACTGCTCTCCCCATCAAATACTTCCACCAAACAGTTTAAGACACATATCATTATATGCATGTTCCCCAGTAATGGAAGGTATACAGCACTTCAAACACATTCACCAGATTCCCTTGGAATATCTAATCAATCTATGATGTAGTGGCACCTTAGAGGGTTATGATAATTAGGATTGTTTTATGCTTGCTTTCAAGTCATCTTTAGTTTTTGCCATTAGTTGCTCCTTTGTATTCAAGTCAGGCCGTATCAAAATAATGTAGCATTTGGGGATGAAGATGCAGCCCAGCAGCCCAGCACTAGAGGCAAGGATGGAGAAGACCTGCACAGCAACCATGTACTTCCCTTTGGTACTCAGATAGGTGGGCACAAAAGATACCCAAACACTGCAGAAGACCAGCATGCTGAAGGTGATCAACTTGGCTTCATTGAAGGCTCCAGGTAGATTCCTGACTAGGAAAGCCACCATGAAGCAGATGGCAGCCAAGGAGCCCATGTATGAGAGTGCACCATAAAACATGGCAACAGAGCCTTCGTTGCACTTCAGAACAATCTCCTCTGACTGGGATTGCTTGTCAGACTCAGGGAATGGGGGAGAAATGGCCAGCCAGATGGTGCAGAGGGCAGCTTGGAGACCAGATCCGGAAAGGACAATGGAGTTGGCCAGTGTCTTTCCCAGCCATCTCCTCACAGCATTCCCAGGTCTTGTGGCCAGGAAAGCCAGTACCACTGTAATCGTTTTTGCTAAGATAGAAGAGACGGCAACAGAGAAGATGATGCTGAAGGAAGTTTGCCTGAGAAGGCAGGTGGCTGCCCTTGGACGGCCAATGAAGAGGAAGGAAGTCAAGAAGGACAACAGAAGAGAGACCAGGAGGATGTAGGAGAGGTCCCGGTTATTGGCCTTGACTATGGGAGTTTCTAAGAATTTGATGAAGATTGCCAAGATGAAGACAGCAACCAAAGACAAGCTGAGAGCAAAGGAAGCCAAGATTATCCCCAAATCTTCTTTGTAAGACAAGAAGGTTACTTTCTTGGGGATGCATTTGGTTTGGTCTTTGTTTGGATACTGATCTTCTGGACATCTTGTGCACTTCTCTGCATCTGGGAAGAAGACAGGCAAGACCTCAAATATTAATTTTACATGAATATAATAAAACACTCTTTTTGTATAGGAATATAATTAGTTATAGCTAAGATATTATGCCCCAATATCCTGGTCTGTTAAATGAGACATTTTGTTTTGTTTTGTTTTGTTTTGTTTTGTTTTGTAGAGTAGAGTAGAGTAGAGTAGAGTAGAGTAGAGTACCTCTCCTGAACAGAAATTAGATTAGCAAGTGATCCACCTCAAAATCTCAATGGACCCCTAAGACACCCAACTATGAGGACATCACCTGAGTGACTCTGGAAAATGAGGAAGGATGGAGATGAGCTCAGTTCAGCGGGAAGTATATTCCATAAAGTGGGTGCCATGGCAGAGAAGGACTAACTCTTTGGGCCTATAACAGAGAGGCCCCATATATAAATATACATTGCCCCATGAGGTGAAGGGCTGTAAAGGACAAAGCCAGCACCATGAATTGCCCCTAGGAGCAGACTGGCAGCCAGTGCAGCTCATGGAGCAGAACCACTGATGTTCTGGAAGCACACATAATCATGCCTGCGACTGTATTTCACAACAACTGAGGCTTACAAATTTTTTTTAAAGGCAGCCCATGTGGAGCGTATTACAGCAATCCAAGAGATTAAGGTGGGCATCAGGGGTGGGATTCTACCGGTTCGGACCGGTTCAGGCAAACTGGTAGCTCCGATGATCAGCTGGGAGTTAACCAGTTCACCTTGATGATCAGATGGGCCCACCCACGCTATGTTCCTGCCTCTATCGTTTAAGCTGATTCACCTGGCAGAACAGATTGCTGCAAGAATCAGCTGTGTTACTCCTCCGAAGAAACTTGGAAGAGAAGATTTCTTTAAACTGTGCACGCATGCACAGTGCGTGTCAGGCATAGGAACATCTTTTTTATATGGTGACCAAATCTGGATGCAGTATTCCAAGTGTGGCCTTACCAAGGCCTTATAAAGTGGTATTAACACTTCACGTGATCTTGATTCTATCTCTCTGTTTATGCAGCCTAGAACTGTGTTGGCTTTTTTGGCAGCTGCTGTGCACTGCTGGCTCATATTTAAATGGTTGTCCACTAGGACTCCAAGATCCCTCTCACAGTTACTACTGTTGAGCAAGGTACCACCTATACTGTACCTGTGCATTTCGTTTTTGTTGCCTAAAAGTAGAACCTTACTTTTTTCGGGATTGAATTTCATTTCATAGTTTAGTGAATTAGGGAAATGTCTCTGAGCTCCTACCGATTGTTAACTGCATATTCTAAACAAATTCTTTAGTTCCTTTTCTCTTCCTGTCTATCTCTATCAAGGTCATCTTTTGTTCTCTTTACAGACCTGTTACCCAAAGTTGCTAACCTTGCTTCTAAACATTCCTGAATGGAAATGCTTCAGTGTCTCTTCCTGTCCACTGTTCAAGATTTCTCCCCCTTCCCCAAAGTCTCCTACCTTCCTGAGTGGAGATGGTGCCTTCTGCACACGAGGCACAACCATAGCAGCAAAGTGGTCTTCCTTCTAGGACCATCTTGGCTTGGCCAGGAAGACAGCTTTTGGTACATCTGGAGCCAGGCAGGGACTGACCAAAAAAGAAAAGGAGCATCAACTGCAGATGTAAAACGTTCTCCCAGAAGATGTGCTGATAGCAATAGCACTTAGAGTGCTTTAAAGCCTTCTCTAAGCAGTTTACAGAGTCAGTCTATTGCCCCCGACAATCTGGGTCCTCATTTTACCCACCTCAGAAGGATGGAAGGCTGAATTACAATGGTGGGATTCAAAGTTTTTTACTACAGGTTCTGTGGGCGTGGCTTGGTGGCTGTGGCAGGGGAAGGATACTGTAAAGTCTCCATTCCCTCTGCACTCTAGGGTAAAATTACTGCAAAATCCCCATTTCCTCCCAATCAGCTTGGACTCGGGAGGCAGAGAATAGAAGCGGGCGGGGCCAGTCAGAAGTGGTATCTACCAGTTCTCTGAAGTACTCAAAACTTCTGCTACCGGTTGTGCAAAACTGGTCAGAACCTGCTAAATACCACCTCTGGTTGAGTTAACATTGAGCCTGGTGAGATTCGAACTGCCAAATTGCAATCAGCTGTCAGTCAGCAGAAGTATCCTGCAGTACTGCACTCTAACCACTGTGCCTCTGTGACTGATGGGCAACATTTTGGGTAAATGGGCAAAGGTTAGATTTTTTTTCAAGGGGAGAAGATATTAGTGACACATGTTTCAGTAGCTATGACTATGATTGGGTTCACTCATTACATGAAACCAAATATTCTTAATCATTTGATTAAATAAACCATGTTGATCATGATTTCTTACTGTGGTTAACACTAAGGTGACCAGATTTTCAGATTGGAAAAGAGGGACGCCCTTGACCGGGGGGGGGAGGGGCTTGATTAAAAAAAAAATTTGTTTGTCAAAAGATCACCCCAGGACACTGAAACCAGCATAAATACGAATCTGTTGCCAAACAAAATTTTGATCACGTGACCATGAGGATGCTGCAACGGTCGCTAAGTGTGAAAAATGGTCGCAACGGTCGCTAAGTGTGAAAAATGGTCATCAGTCATTTTTTTCAATGCCATTGTAACTTTGGTCACTAAATGTTTTCCCCCTCCTCGAGACTCCTCACTTAGCGACCATCAGAAATACGAATCTGTTGCCAAACATCAACATTTTGATCGCGTAACCATGAGGATGCCACAACGGTCGCTAAGTGTGAAAATGGTCGCTAAGTGTGAAAAATGGTCATCAGTCACTTTTTTCAATGCCATTGTATCTTCCTGATTATTAAAAGTGCAAATTCACTCAGTGTCAATCATGACTCCTGAGTCCATTTCAAAGTATTGTGCATAGAAATTTTAAAAATGGCTTGTTTCAATTTATTTTGGATACAATCTTTTTTTAAATAGTCTAAGACAATTTAAAAAAAGAATCAACACAGAATACCACTATTTTAAAAAATCATATGCACAATAAATAAAATATTATTTTAAAATACATTGAGCCTATACTCCTTACAGTAAATGACTCATCTGGAAACAAGCCAATAGCATTTTTTGTGCTTTCAAATTTACAGATGTTCCAAAATCAGCTTAAAGTCCAAATATTTAAAGACCACCCCCCTCAAAGCTATCTTACCAGAGCTTTAAATATCTTCTGGGGAGGCCCTTCTAGTAATCCCATTCATGACAAAGGTAGGGCTTTCTCAGGAGGAAGGTCTCAGCTGGTGCCCATCCTTTGGAAACCTCCTCCAGAGCAGGGAGCCCTAACCTGCTGTCCATTCAGGAAGGCTGTACAAATTATTCTGTCTTCTAGAATCTAGAGCCATTGGGATTTAATATGGTTTTATCACTGGATTTTCTTTTTATTGTTTTTGTGGAATTGTTACAATGATTTTATAATAATATAATTTTATTTGGCATTTTTGTTGCTGTAAACTGCTGAAAGCCCCTGATAGAATACAAATTATTTAATAATAAATTAGGAAATGTGTAGCTGTTTTCTGCACATTGGTTTGTTTGAACAGCTGAAATCAAGCCTGTTCACCCAAGGCAATTCTAGAGTAACATGTGCTTCAGGACAACCTCCCTCTTAGACTGCTTTTTAAAAATGAATTATGCCTTGCTTTTTCTATATTATCTTCACTGACACTGTTAGTTTTATTGTTTTCTTGAAGAGATATTTTATTATTCTTTTGTAAATCCTTTTGGATTTTTTCATGAAGAATTCCAGTATAAAAATAAAAAAACAACACCATAGAGTAAGCTATCTTTTTCAAATACACTTGCAGTGGCAACCTATTACACATTACCTGGCAAAAGAAATCAGTGTTTCTTAAAATCTCTCCTTGGAGTCCAGAGGGTCAGACCCAATCAAGGGTACTCAAAATTCAAATTTGCCAGCCTATGTTGAAATCCCATCAAACAATTGTGAGAATCCACAGTAGCAGTGAATACTTAGATTTCAATATTTAATGCAATACATATTGATAAATATAACCCATACAAACAAACACCATTTTGGGATCCTGAGAGAAATTTTTTAAAACAAAGACAGTAATATAGAATACAATAGATTGTATTTGTTTCAGAAGTTCCTCTTTTTGCCTTGGTTCTTTAATCCAGAGATACGGAATTTGTGGGTCCTTGATATTCTCTGTGATTGGCTATTTTCAGAGGGCAGCAAGACCACCCAGTTCAACCCTGAGCTACGCACATTTTTTTCTATCACACAATTTAATAGCCTAGGGCCACATGTGACTCATGGAAGCCTTCAGTTTGGTCCAGCACAGCTCCCTATAGGTCAGAAATTAAAAAGTTTGATGCGATACAAAAGGGAAATGATTCAATCCATTGGGATGAATATTATTTGCTATGTTTAATTAATTAGTATAAATTAATTCAATTAAAAAAATTTTTTTTATGCTTCAAACATATACACTTAATACCAATGAATCCACAGCTATTATTTGATACAAGAAGATGGGTATGGAGAACGGAAAGAAATTTAAATTAATAAAAAAGATGCCACTGAAATCATCTGTTTTAAATTATAATCCCTCTTCCTGACAGTGGATCAATAAAAAAAGATTATGCCCAATTCAAACTGGAAAAATACATTTAGCTCAAAAAAATAAGATCGTCATGGTGATGAAAGAACATGGCAAGTATCCCTAGGAATTATCTATCTCCAGGCAAATAAGGAAATACCTGTTGCTCTGGTCTTTAATGCAATTCTTGCTTAAGGCAGAGCCCTCCCCCCCCCCGCCCCAAAAGACGAGGCAAGCCAAGTTGAAGCAAACAGCCTCCGCCACAATTTTTTTTTAAAAAAAACCATGCAGTGGCAGAAATGTCAGTTGTAGGAAAGCCGGGGAAGAATGGCTGGAGGGGGAAGTGATTTTATGAATTACCTCTCTCTCTCTCTCTCTCACACACACACCCACTCTCTCTCTCTCACACTCTCTCTCTCTCTCTCTCTCTCTCTCTCACACACACACACACACACACACACACACACACACACACAGATGAAAGAACATGGCAAGTATCCCTAGGAATTATCTATCTCCAGGCAAATAAGGAAATACCTGTTGCTCTGGTCTTTAATGAAATTCTTGCTTAAGGCAGAGCCCTCCCCCCCCCGCCCCAAAAGACGAGGCAAGCCAAGTTGAAGCAAACAGCCTCCGCCACAATTTTTTTTAAAAAAAAACCATGCAGTGGCAGAAATGTCAGTTGTAGGAAAGCCGGGGAAGAATGGCTGGAGGGGGAAGTGATTTTATGAATTACCTCTCTCTCTCTCACACACACACACACCCTCTCTCTCTCTCTCTCTCTCTCTCTCTCTCTCTCTCACTCACTCTCTCTCTCTCTCTCTCTCTCTCTCACACACACACACACACACACACACAGATGAAAGAACATGGCAAGTATCCCTAGGAATTATCTATCTCCAGGCAAATAAGGAAATACCTGTTGCTCTGGTCTTTAATGCAATTCTTGCTTAAGGCAGAGCCCTCCCCCCGCCCCAAAAGACGAGGCAAGCCAAGTTGAAGCAAACAGCCTCCGCCACAATTTTTTTTAAAAAAAAACCATGCAGTGGCAGAAATGTCAGTTGTAGGAAAGCCGGGGAAGAATGGCTGGAAGGGGAAGTGATTTTATGAATTACCTCTCTCTCTCTCTCTCTCTCTCATACCCACCACCAGTGAGTAAGCGCAGCTGCAACCCCAACAAGAAAGAAAGACGAAATAAAATGGAGACTCGCGCAGGCATCCTCAGCTAAGGAGTCCAGCCAATCAGTGAGCTGGTTGGGATGGAAAATTTTCAGCACATGGCGTGCTGAAAATTTTCCATCCCAGCCAGTTCACTGATTGGCTGGAGTCCAGGCCAATTAAATCAGTGAGCGGCAGGCTGGGCTGGCTTAAATTTGTAGGTACATAACAAAACGATGAGCCAGCCCAGCGAGGTAGCTAGCAGCTGATGGGCGGGGGAGGCTCCCCCGCCCAGGCTGGCTCATCGTTTCGTTATGTACCTACAAATTTAAGCCAGCCCAGCCGGGGAGGGCGGGCGGGGCGGCGGCTGTTTTTCACCTCGCCCAGAGAACTTCCACGTGGCTTCTGCCGGTCTGCAAGAGCCACGGAAGCCACGTGGAAGTTGTCTGCACGGCTGAAAAACGGACTCTGTTTGCTGGGCTGGGGGGAGGAGACAGCCCCCTGCCTTCTGCCCCTTTGGCTTTGCGGAGTTCACAGCCAGCCCCTGTGCTGAGCTGGCACGGGCGGCAAGTCTGGATGGAACCACGTGGAAGTTCTCTGCTCGACCGGCAGCCGCTTTTTACTCCCTTTTAATGGGTTATAAATCAGAGGTCGATCCCAGTTCGGCCCGGATCAGGTTAACCGGTTGTGGCAGCAGTGGGAAGCTCTGCCTACCTGCCTGGATGCTTCTGAACATGAGCAAATTGATAGTAGAAAAAAAATATATGGAAATACACCACTGTTATAAATTTATATTTACTTTCTAGGATTCTCTTACCTATTTCCTGATCTTTGGACTAACCTGACCTGGTTTTACTTTTTTGGCTGCAAGTATACCATGAAGGGAAGGGAAGTTTCCCAATAAGCTAGCATTTGTATAATCACAGCCTACTTTATAGAGTAAAAACAGAAATATAGAATAAGAAGCAACTAGCGTTTGAATCTAGGTAATTCACAATAGATCTCTTGACCATGGAATCCCCATTCAATGATCCAAAGAGCCTAGCTATTTCATAGAGAACAACAATGTCTCCCGGCCTTCCGCAAAGCCACTAAGACCTGGCTGCTCCGGCAGGCTGGGGGGCTGTTGAAATAGCCAGCCCCACGGTAACTATGAATGTTGTGTATTTTAAATTGTTGTTTGTCTATTTGTCTATTTATCCCCTTCCCTTGTTTATTGTAAGCCGCCCGGGAGTGGGCGGCATACAAGATCCATAAAATACAAATACAATGATTCCAATTTTTCATCCTAGATCCATCTACTTCCCATACTTTCCCCAACTGATTGGAAAGAATGAAAGAGAGGGTGGAAAACATTAGAGGAACAATCTCAGCTCACCTGGTTAAACCGTTGGGACCAATTCATGGCCTCCTGGTCAAGGGTGAATTCCACATTTTTGGACCCCCATTGTCTATCTATCCTCCCAAACCTCACGGCCTTGAAGGACTCATTGGGAAAGGTCACCCAGTTCACAGTATCAAATTTGGCAGCGAGGTCCCCTTTCTCATCCAGAAAAACTCCCTCCATGCAAGTATTGTAGAAGTGGGAATCTCCCAGGAAAGGATGAAGCTACAATGGCAAACAGAAGAACAACATGAGAAGGGAAGAAATCAAAGGTACAAGGAGAGTTAACATCATCCACCTAACTCCCATCCAGGACTCAAACCCTAAACTCGTCACACCATCTAAAATGGAGTTGAATTCTGAAGGGTCACCTTCAGGCTTTCTAAGGGAAACCAAATACCTGCCATGTCTGAAGGACCAGCCTGTGATCTCTTTCCTTCATTGTTTTCTGCTTGGATAGGTAGGCAGCGTGTGATGCCCGAGCAACTGCCCAGGCGAGATTGTAAGTACCGTAGCCATCCTGAGAGAGAGTTTTTTCTACCACCTCTTCCCGCGGGATCTCCAGGTCCTCATTCTCCCGGCACCTCATCTTTCCTTTCACAGAAAAGGGGTGTTTGGAATACGAACAACTGAATGCTATTCTGCCAAAATCTTGCATAGGGACAAAAAATGTTTCATAAACATATTCTGGTCTTTTTTCAATATGGATTAAAAAAGAGAAGAAACCCTGAACATGCCGAGGAGACAATATTTCAGGAGATAAATTCATGAAGAGGTCCCACATTGCTGTGCTTATCCAAACTTTTGCCAGGAGTGGCTTGACGTGCCTTTCCACGTAATCGCGTAATGTGAGTATTAACCTGAAGAAATATTGAGAAGATTCACCATAGTATATTAAAACATTGACATGGTTCCACAAATGAAATGGTGCATTGTCCAGCAACCACATCTTCCAGGGCAATGTTGGGATGCTCACCAAGAAGGCTGCACAAATTGTGCTCCTGGTCAGTATGGGATTAAAAGTCCGCAGGAATCTTTGCCCGTTGTCAGTGTCTGGTGCAAGGAGACCGACCCAATTCCACCCAAAATGTTGGAGCAATTTGGCAATTCCCCAATATAAGTATTCTTCTTTGGGTACCATCCGGTAAATGAAGGGGAACTGGGTTTTGTCATTCAGCTTTTCAGACACAAAACCATAGCTGACCTATTAAGAATAAGAATGAAAATATTTTGAGGCCAAAGTTTTGAGAATTTGATCTCTTGATGAAAATCGTTTAAAGCACGCATACTGACACATAACTACAGTCAAGAAAATAAATACAATATAAAATATAAATATAAATGCAATATAAAATGGTTTGAAAGGTTGTCACAGGAGGGGGAGAACATCAGTTCCAGTGCCCTCTCTGAGTAAATGCTCTAATGTTTTGATGATTATGAGACGTTAAGCTGCAAGATAATTTCCTGGTGAGGATACCTGGATGGTCGTGACATTTATTCATTTATATGAGATAACAGGTATAATATAAACATGGAGATGAACAGAGGAAATGGGTACGAATAAGTGCGGACAATAGGACAGGAATGGTAGGCATGCTGGTGCACTTATGCATGCCCCCTTACAGATCTCTTAGGAATGGGGTGAGGTTCACACTAGACAGTTTAAGGTTGAAGCTGTGAGGGTTTTTGGATGGAACAATGGAGTCGGGTAAAGCATTCCAGGCGTTGATCATTCAGTTGCTGAAGTCATATTTTCTGCAATCGAGTTTGGAGCGGTTTACCTTGAATTTGAATCTATTGTTTGCCCATGTATTATTGCAGTTGAAGCTGAAGTAGTCATGGACAGGTAGGACATTTTCCTGGGCAGGACAGATTCAGACTTTGCTTCCCCCCCATCCCCATTCATACCTGTGGCATTTTGTAGAGGCTCATCATGGTGGAAATCTGCTCAGAAATGTCAGATTCAACCCCTTCAATCACAGCCAGCAGCCTCTTCTCTCTTCCACAAATGTAGTTTGGAACATTTGCCTGTCCGGTGGAGAGCAAGTCTGCCAGGGCTTCGGCGGTCATTCTTGGTTCATAATAGTTCTCGTAAATGTCATAGCCCAGGGTGAAATTGGGCAGCACCTGTGGATCCTGGTTGATCTCACGGATGGCAAAAAGAAAGGAGAGAAGGAACCAGTATATAGGAAATCCTTTCCTGTCCAAAGCAACAAAACAATGACACATATTTAATATTAATTCAGCATTTTAGAAGATCTTGGACATAAGCAGGATGTTGGACTTGATAACTTGGTGATCCATTCTAACTCTCTCCTTACTACTGCGGCTACTATTATAAATAATACTAATATGGTCTTAGGTTTGTAGAATAGAATAGAATGGAATGGAATGGAATAGAATAGAATTCTTCATTGGCCAAGTGTGATTGGACACACAAGGAATTTGTCTTTGGTGCAGATGCTCCCAGTGTACATAAAAAGACAAGATACATTCGTCAAGAATCATAAGTTACAACACTTAATGATAGTCATAGGGTACAGATAAGCAATCAGGAAACAATCAATACCAATCGTAAGTTACAGTCCTGCAGTCATAAGTGGGAGGAGATGGGTGATAGGAACGATGAGAAGACTAATAGTAATAGTAATGCAGCCTTAGTGAATGGTTTGAGAGTGTTGAGGGAATTATTTGTTTAGCTGAGTGTGGGTGTTCAGGAAAAAACTGTCCTTGAGTCTAGTTGTCTCGGTGTGCAGGGCTGTATAGCATCGTTTTGAGGATAGGAGCTGAAACAATTTATGTCCAGAATGCGAGGAGTCTGTAAATATTTCCATGGCCCTCTTCTTTTCATGTAGTGTACAGATCTTGAATGGAAGGTAGGTTGGCGATAATTGTTTTTTCTGCAATTCTAATTATCTTCTGAAGTCTGGTATGTCTTGTTGGGTTGCAGAACCAAACCAGAGAGTTATCTTTTCAAAAGTAGAAGAGGCAGAAAAATAAATGAAAAAATATCCCTGAGGATTGATCATGGTGGAGAGGATCATCGGGTGTCCATGAAAGCTGATTCCATGCAAAAAAAATAGTATGAAAACAATACCACAGATCTACTTACAAAGTTGGTTGATTAAGGAAAGGCTCATAGAACGTTGCTGGAAGACTGATACCTGATCTTAGAGGCACAATCCCACCAAGTAAGAGATCTCCTGGGTGATAATAATTGTATACTGTATCCCGATCCTTGGCAAAGTCAAGGGGGCATTTTCTCCCATTGGTTTTGGTGGGCAGCAGAAGCAGAAGCAACAACAAGAAGAACAGCTTTGGTCTGAGGGCAAAATCTGGTAGCATTTCAGGAAAAGAGCTCTCTCTAAAAAGATAGAGTCCAACCACAGCTTTACAGGCAAGGCATGAGCTCACATCTTGGCATCCTCTTCAAATCTCTGTCTGAATATATTGGCTCCAGAGGAAGCATTTATTTCAACATTGGGCAAGATTCAAGATGATGTTGCAGCAGGCTGCTCTCCACCTTCAGAGGTTGGACAAAGCCCCATGAGATTTATAAGATAGAAACAATATGATTTTCATAATTATTAGGCATCTGAGCCCCAGTGGCACAGTGGTTAGAGTGCAGTACTGCAGGCTACTTCTGCTGACTGCTGGCTGCCTGCAATTTGGCAGTTCAAATCTCACCAGGCTTAAGGTTGTCTCAGCCTTCCATCCTTCCAAAGTGGGTAAACTGAGGACCCAAATTGTTGGGGGCAATATGCTGATTCTGTAAAACCGCTTAGAGAGGGCTGTAAATCACTGTAAAGTGGTATATAAGTCTAAGTGCTAATGGTATCTGGTCTCTAGGAGCAGGTGTAGAATTGGAGGACAGCTGATCTAAAAGTCTGATGTGGGTTATTGGTTGTCAAGCTGGCCTCCCTCAGCAACCAAGAAAGAAACCACTTAACTCCATTTTGCAGAATTAAGAGTACTTTTACTGGTTATGAAAAGATAGCAGCTAAGCAAAGCAAGATCTGAGGCAAAAGCGTGCGAAATCATACATGTCAATATGTGACCCAACCCCCTTCCCTTGGTAACCCCATCCCACAGTCCAATCTGCAAAGCCCTTAGGTGTCATGTGAGTTCCATCTTCAAAGAGCATCATCAGGTTGGTATGCAGGATGGTTGGCCTTGGCCACCCCAATCACTATCTCCAGCATGCGCAGTACGATAAATGGTGCCTCCATTTCTGGGTGTTTCAAAACAGGTTCAGCTGCAAAGAGTCACTTTAATTTCTCGAAAGCGGCTTGACACTCCATAGTCCAATTCAAAGGCTTACCCAGTCTGGGCTTGGCGCCCCCTTTTTGACTTTACGAGATATTGTAGCCATATTGGCATTCTTATAGCAATAGCAGTAGCACTTCACAGCTGTGAAGTTTCACAGTGCTTTTACACCCCTCTCTAAGTGGTTTACAGAGTCAGCATCTTGCCCCCAACAATCTGAGTCCTCACTTTACCGACCTCAGAAGGATGGAAGGCTGAGTCAACCTTGAGCCGGTGAACTGCCAAAGTACTGGCAGCTGGCAGTCAACAGAAATAGCCAGCAGTATTGCATTCTAACCACTGCACCACTCTGATTCTTATATCAACTTCCTGGTAAAAATTTTATTCTGAGCTCTCTTCATCTACCATTGCATTGCTACTGAAAAAGTCTTTTTCTTATAATAATTCAAGCAAGCTTCCTTTTACTCCACATTTTCTCAGAAAAGGAGCATTTTTCCGTAAATGGCCTGTCTGGGTGTCAATCGTCAGAACTCACAGATGGAAAATAGCACAATACAATATTCATTCCAGAAGGAAGGCATTAATCCTGCTACATCTGTTTTCTTTTCAGATGCAGATTATTGCAGCAAGTGTCCTGCTGATCAGCATCCAGATGAGGCCCAAATTCTATGTCTCCCCAAGATCCAAACCTTCCTGTCCTACAAAGATTATCTGGGAATCATCCTGACTTCCTTTGCCCTTAGCACAGCCTTTGGGTTAATCAACTTCATTATTTTTTCAAAAATATTTTTTATTGAATATTTATTCTTTTAAAAAAAAACAGAAAGAAAAACACAACAAGAAAAAACAAAACACAAAACATACATAACAGTACAAAGTTACAGCCGCCTGTATTGGCTTTTCTGCTTAGCCTTTCTAGTTCTCCATTCTGCATTGCCTTCTATTGCTTTTACCTTATTCTATAATATAACAACAGTAATGCTAACACTTATAATAATGTTAATTATTTATATCACCATATATTTACATTCTCTATTTTCTGTTTTGGCTTCTGTTTTCTAGCCACTTACAAATACTATTCCATATTTTATAGACATCCGATTCTTCTCTTTCTTTTAGTTCTATTGTCATTTTCTTCATCTCTGCACATTTGCACTTTTCTAATTATTGTTTCATCTGCGGGTGTATTGATTTTTTCCCCAGTTTTGTGCGAAAGCAATCCTAGCTGCAGTGAGTATGTGTATGATTATGTATTGAGATTGTTTATCCATTTTTTTGGACTAACAGTCCTAATAAGAATGCTTCTGGTTTAAGTTCTATTTTTTGCTCAGTAATTTCTTCCAACCATTTCATCCACCACATATCTCCCCAAGATCCAAACCTTCCTGTCATACAAGGACTATCTGGGGATCATCCTCTCTTCCCTTGCCCTCTTCTTCTGCTTAATCACAGGTCTTAGGAATAACTTGCTTGCTGAAGTTCAGCAGGCTTTGCCCTTTGAACCTTTTATAAAGCCTTACAGACATGGAATTGGGAGATTAGACAATGATATGCTTGAATGGACTGGCGCCAGATTTTTCTTTTTTATTGGCTGCAACATTTTTTCAGTGTGTTTTGCAGTTTTTAAAATGATGTTATTGGGAGCCACCTAAGGTTATTTGAAACTTGGACTCCACCGCAGTAGATCCAGCCGAGACACAGGAGGACCACTTGGCAAATCATCTCTGGGTTGAGTTCCAGGATGTTGCCTCTGGGGATGTGGACAAGGCCATTCGAGCTGTAAGTGCCTCCACCTGTATTCTGGACCCGTGTCCCTCCTGGCTGGTTGCCAACAGCAGGGAGGTGACACATGGCTGGATCCAGGCGGTCGTGACTGCCTCCCTTCGGGAGGGGCACTTCCCCGCCGTACTTAAAATGGCGGTGGTGAGACCCCTCCTGAAGAAACCATCCTTGGATCCAGCCATTTTAAACAACTTTCGTCCTGTCTCCAACCTCCCCTTTATCGGGAAGGTTGTTGAGAAGGTGGTGGCCTTCCAGCTTCAACGGGCCTTGGAGGAAGCTAGTTATCTTGACCCCTTCCAGTCTGGCTTCAGACCTGGTTACAGCACAGAAACCGCTTTGGTCGCATTGACCGATGATCTCTGGAGGGCCAGAGATGGAGGCTATGCGTCCATCCTGGTTCTCCTTGACCTCTCAGCGGCTTTCGATACCATCGACCATGGTATCCTTCTGCGACGACTGCAGGAGGTGGGAGTGGGAGGCACTGTTTTGCAGTGGTTCTCCTCCTACCTCTCGGACAGGTCGCAGTCGGTGTTGGTCGGGGGGCAGAGATCGTCCCTGAGGCCCCTAACATGTGGGGTGCCGCAGGGTTCGGTCTTATCCCCCCTACTATTTAACATATACATGAAACCGCTGGGCGAGATCATTCGGAGGCACGGGATAAAATACCACCAATATGCGGACGATACGCAACTGTATCTGTCCGCCCCGTGCCAACTCAATGAAGCGGTGGACGTGATGAACCAGGGTCTTGAGGCCGTTAAGAACTGGATGAGCGCTAACAAACTGGTACTCAACCCGGACAAGACCGAGTGGCTGTTGTGCTTCCCTCCCAATAATTTGGCTAATGTACCAACACTTAGGCTGGGGGGTCAAATTTTACACCCCTCAGATAGGGTCCGCAACTTAGGAGTCCTCCTGGACCCACAGCTGACTTTTGACCACCAGCTGTCAGCTGTGACCAGGGGGGCATTTGCCCAGGTTCACCTGGTCCGCCAGTTGCGGCCATACCTAGACCGGGAGGCTCTCACAACAGTCACTCGAGCCCTTGTGATCTCTAGGCTGGAATACTGCAATGGGCTCTACATGGGGTTGCCCTTGAAGTGCATCCGGCGACTACAGTTAGTCCAGAATGCAGCCGCGCGAGTGATAGTGGGCGCACCGCGGTTCGCCCACGTTACACCCGTCCTCCGCGAGCTGCACTGGCTACCTGTCGGTCTCCGGGTGCGCTTCAGGGTACTGATGACCACCTTTAAAGCACTCCATGGTAGTGGATCTGGGTACTTGAGAGACCGCCTTCTGCTGATTACCTCCCTTCGACCAATTAGATCGCACAGGCTGGGCCTCCTCCGAATCCCATCTGCCAGTCAATGCCGACTGGCGACCACACGGAGGAGAGCCTTTTCTGTTGCAGCTCCGACCCTGTGGAACGATCTCCCCGTTGAGATCCGTACCCTCACCACCATCCAGACCTTCCGCGCAGCCCTCAAGATCTGGCTCTCCCAGCAGGCCTGGGGATAGGTTCCCAATTCACCCGCCCGAGTGTTTGATTGCTGAACGAAAGTTGTGTTTTATTACTTTTCTTTGTTCACATTTTGTTTTGTTTTTTGATACTGCACCCCCCTCCCTTGTGATTGTAAGCCGCCCTGAGTCCCCTCAGGGAAAAGGGCGGCCTATAAATTTTAATAAATGAAAATGAAATGAAAATGAAATGGTAAAGGTAAAGGTTCCACTCACACATATGTGGCCGGTATGACTAAACACTGAAGGTGCACAGAACGCTGTTACTATCCCATCAAAGGTGGGTCCTATTTTTCTACTTGCATTTTTTACGTGCTTTCGAACTGCTAGGTTGGCAGAAGCTTGGACAAGTAACAGGAGCTCACTCCGTTATGAGGTGCTAGAGTTTCAAACTGCTGAACTGCCAACCTTTCTGATCAACAAGCTCAGCATCTCAGCCACTAAGCCACTGCGTCCCTATTGAAAGATGGATGGCTATATAAATGTTTTAAATAAATAGATACATTTCCTTAACCTTCCCACCCAAATCTGAAGTTTCCTGACATTAAAAATATACAGGACCGAGACACTTTGTTTGATTTTATTTGAAAATAGTTTTATATTGCTCAAATTACATGATATTGGGTGATGGACAACATCTCTGTACCGTAAACCAGGAGTTTACAACACCTGGCCCGTGGCCCAATGCTGGCCCACAACCCATTTGAAACTGGGCTGTGGAAGTGGTATGAATGTACACAAAAGCATCTCCTCTCCACATCACCACTTCTGCCAGAAAGGTTGGAGACCACTGCTGCAAATTATATTGTACACAGGATAGTCCCATTCCTGTCTGTGAATCCTCAAGGAGTTTAAGGACGTCAAAACAGGTTCAGGGGCTCAATTTGGTAGCCAGTCAGTGTAAAAACAGAGGGCTATAGATAACAAGGCGGGAAGCATCTGAAACTAGAGAAGGACCCAACTCCAGGGGATGGGAAGGAAAGGAGCAGCCAAGCTCAGGATACACAAAAGTGAGCTGAGAGACACATACCTAGAAGGAGGAGGAGATACAAGAAAAAGATTGCCGAGACAGAGTAAGTAGAAAGGGTAAAGTACAGGGGTGAAATTCAGCAGGTTCTGGAGAACCAGTAGCAGAAATTTTGAGTAGTTCGGAGAACTGGCAAATAGCACCTCTAGCTGGCCACAAAGTGGGATGGGAATGGGGATTTTGCAGGATCACCCCCCCTGCTACGCCCACCAAGCCATGCCCACCGAACCAGTAGTAAAAAAAATTGAATTTCACCACTGGTAAAGTATGAGTTGGATAGTAGGGGTAATAGAGTAGTATAATAGAAGGATACGCAGCATAGTCAATTAGAAATATAGCCCGACTGCTTTTCTATTTACTTTTGTATTTTGTATTTTACAATATTTTATAACTCAATAAAAATGTTAAACCTAAAAAAAAAAGATTCTGTGCCACTAAGTTGCATCTCTACTTAGCAACTGTAAAGGTACATTTTCTCCATAACAATCTGTCCCCAACTTGGTCCTTCGAGTCTTCCAGCAGTGTGCCTATCACCACAATAATTGAGTATGTCCATAGTCAAAGCTAACCATCTACCAGAGGGGTCCCCAACAGTGGTGGGATTCAAAAATGTTTTACTACTGGTTTTGTGGGCGTGGCTTGGGGGCATGGCAGGGGAAGGATACTGTAAAATCTCCATTCCTTCCCGATCAGCTGGGACTCGGAAGGCAGAGAATAGATGGGGCGGGGCCAGTCAGGGATGGTATTTACCGGTTCTCCTAACTACTCAAAATTCAATGTCAGTTACCAGTTATCCAGAACTGGTCAGAAAATGGTGAATACCCCCTCTAGTCCCCAATCCCCAGGCCACAGGCCAGTACTGGAGCCATGGCCTATTGGGGAATCGGACTGGGCAAGCGGCGAGTGAATGGCCAAACATGTGAAACTCCATTTGCACGAGCAGCATGGGCATGCACTCCCCTGCCATTTGCACAGAACTATAATCTCTTCCCTCTCCCACTGTCACTGCTGGTCTACAGAACTGAAAGGGTTGGGGAACATTGATCTACCTCATGCACATCTCAGATTCACTGGTGGTGCTTCCCATCTGCTCTTTCTCTTAGGAATTTCTATTGTCATATTCAACTGGAAGACATCTTCTTATGCTTGAATGCATCATTCTTGGACAGAAAGTCCAGTAATAGGCCTATCCAATCTGTCTTCTTCTATGAGAAAAGAAGGATGCCAATGTCCACAATTAAGAAGGACCATTAAATATCACATTCACATCTTTAACTACTAAACTAAAATCCCAAAACATAAATATATTAAGCATCTATTTTTTAAAACATTATTTGAGAAATCCAAACAACCAGAAGCATTTCCCAATCAAATAACTTTGCCAGAATATTTTAATATTTCAAGAAGATTTTAACATTTCTGTGTTGTCTTTTAGGCTATTTTGGATCAGTCATTTGGAGGACAGTCAGGAAATACTTTTCTCTCTAAAAGTCTAGGCATATTTCAGCATTTTCAACCTCTTCATAGTGGAAGGTATGGAAGGTCTACAAATAAATACATTATGTTCTCCTGAATTTGAATCCAAGCTATGATGTAGCAGCTCTCTGAGAGGGTTATGACAACTAGGATTATTTTGCATTGGCTCTCAAACCATCTGTACTTTTTGCTGTTAACTGCTCCTTTGTATTCAGATCAGGCCGTATCAAAATAATGTAGCATTTGGGGATGAAGATGCAGCCCAGCAGGCCAGCACTAGAGGCCAGGATGGAGAAGACCTGCACGGCCACCATATACTTCCCTTTGGTACTCAGGTACGTTGGGACAAAGGACACCCAAACACTGCAGAAAACCAGCATGCTGAAGGTGATCAACTTGGCTTCATTGAAGGCCCCAGGCAAGTTCCTGGCCAGGAAAGCCACTGTAAAACAGATGGCAGCCAAGAAGCCCATGTATGAGAGTGCACCATAAAACATGGCAACAGAGCCTTCGTTGCACTTCAGAACAATCTCCTCTGACTGGGAGTACATGTCAGACTCAGGGAATGGAGGAGAAACACCCAGCCAGACGGTGCAGATGACAACTTGGAGACCAGAGCCGGAAAGAACAATGGAGTTGGCTAGAGTCTTTCCCAGCCATCTCCTCACAGCATTCCCAGGTCTTGTGGCCAGGAAAGCCAGTACCACTGTAATCGTTTTTGCTAAGATGGAAGAGACGGCAACAGAGAAGATGATGCTGAAGGAAGTTTGCCTGAGAAGGCAGGTGGCTGCCCTTGGACGGCCAATGAAGAGGAAGGAAGTCAAGAAGGACAACAGAAGAGAGACCAGGAGGATGTAGGAGAGGTCCTGGTTATTGGCCTTGACTATGGGAGTTTCTAAGAATTTGATGAAAATTGCTAAGATGAAGACAGTGACCAAAGACAAGATGAGAGCAAAGGAAGCCAGAATTATCCCCAAGTCTTCTTTGTAAGACAAGAAGGTTACTTTATTGGGGATGCATTTGGTTTGGTCTTTGTTTGGATGCTGATCTTCTGGACATCTTGTGCACTTCTCTGCATCTGGGGAGAAGACAGGCAAGACCTCAAATATTAATTTTGCACGAACATAATAAAACACTCCTTTTGAATAGGCATATAATTAGTTATAGCTAAGATATTATGCCCCAATATCCTGCTCTGTTAAATAAGACATTTTGTTTAGAGTAGAGTAGAGTAGAGTAAAGTAGAGTAGAGTAGAGTAGAGTAGAGTAGAGTAGAGTAGAGTAGAGAACCTCCCCTGTTTAAGTCTCAGCTTCCAACTCTCACACCCATCATAGTCTACATTACATTGGAAGACTTTTAAGTCTATATGTTTTTGTGTCCAATATCTTTTAGCTTCTGCGCAAGTCCACCACATATGGTAATATGAACCCGGTGTCTGATGACATTTCCAACACTTTTCTGATTTATTCTTGAACATTTTTGCTATTCTCATCGGGGGTGATGCCACCTGTAAAACATCTTATACAAATTTTCTTTACACGCTGTTGACATTGTCATGTTATAATTTTGGGACCACAATTTCTATAACTTCTCTAATTCAATCCCATGCCCAAAATTTCCCCCCAGGCTATCATAGATCCTTTATCTTGTTCTTCTTCTAACTTAACATCTAATAAGTGTCCATAAAGTTTTTAAATTTCTTTTTCATGAGTACCCATCAAAATTTTATCTAGCTGAGTCATTTTATCATAAAAAAGATTTAGAGATTTTTTTTATATAGACTTTATATTGACTTTATATAGTTTTTAAAAACACAAATATTTCATCATTCGTCAATCATTAAAAAATTGAAGTACAATTTTTTTTGTATGCCCCTCCCTCCCTCCACCCCCCAGCCCCCCTCCTCCTCCACCCCCGACTTCCCAGAACCTGTACATGGTATGGATTTTTAACTAACACAGTCTAAAATCTATTGAGAAAAAAGAAATAAAGAAATTAATGACATTCTACAATGACCAAAAAAGATTTAGAGATTTTTTTTATTGGGAATTATACCAGAAATATATAAAAGAGATTTGAAATATTTGATTGTAAACGTTTTAACAGCAGCTAGAATTGTATTTGCAAAAATTTGGAAAAATGAGAAAAAACCAACGCAGGAGGAAACTATCCAAAAAATAATGGAATGTGCCGAAATGAGTAAATTGACATTTGAAATTAGACAACAAGAAGATGAATAATTTTACAAGGTTTGGGACTTGTTCTATCAATGGTTAGATAAAAATATCATGGTAATGGAAAATGTTGGAGAACTTTTTATATTTTAAGAATAATAGAATGTTATATGCAATATTTTAAGGGTTTAGCATTGTTAAACAGACTAGAATGATGTAAAGGAATGATGTTGTATGATCTCAATATATAGAATATTCTGTTTAAAATGTAGGAATAATAATTGATACAAAATGATGTTTATGTATGAATTCAATACTTAGAATAATCCATTTAAAATTAAGGAATGACAATTACAGTTGAATAATTGATATATAATTGATATATATAATGATAATAATGTACTTATGTTTATCTAATGAATAATTTGTGATTTGATACATAATTGTAAGTGGTGACCATGGAAAGGAGGTCTTGTGACCAAACGACACACTATGTGAAATGGAAGAAGGTTGTATGTGTTTTATGTCTTTTTTTGTTTTTGTTTGTTTAAAAATAATATATATATATAAAAAAACATTACATTGGAAGACAAAACATGTGTCGTATGCACTGCTTTGCAGCTTCAAGGCAAACTCAATTAAAGCAACCTTGGAAGTCTTCTAGTCTTGAACATTGGGCACTATCTAACAAAATGAAATTAAATGGTGAAAAAAAAAAGGTTCTACATTTAGGCAACAAAAATGAAATGCACAGGTACAGTATAGGTGGTATCTTGCTCAATAGTAGCAACTGTGAGAGGGATCTTGGAGTCCTAGTGGACTACCATTTAAATATGAGCCAACAATGTGCAGCAGCTGCCAAAAAAGCCAACACAATTCTAGGCTGCGTAAACAGAGGGATAGACTCAAGATCACATGAAGTGTTAATACCACTTTATAATGCCTTGATAAGGCCACCCTTGGAATACTGCATTCAGTTTTGGTTAAAAAAGATGGGGAGACTCTAGAAAGGGTGCAGAGAAGAGCAACAAAGATGATTAGGGGACTGGAGGCTAAAACACATGAAGAATGGTTGCAGGAACTGGGTATGTCTAGTTTAATAGAAAGAAGGACTAGGGGCGACATGATAGCAGTGTTCCAATATCTCAGGGGTTCCACAAAGAAGAGAGACTCAAACTATTCTCCAAAGCACCTGAGGGCAGAACAAGAAGCAATGGGTGGAAACTGATCCAGCAAAGAAGCAACTTAGAACTGCGGAGAAATTTCCTGACAGTTAGAACAATTAATCAGTGGAACAGCTTGCCTCCAGAAGTTGTGAATGCCCCAACACTGGAAGTCTTTAAGGAGATGTTGGATAGCCATTTGTCTGAAGTGGTGTAGGGTTTCCTGCCTAGGCAGGGGATTGGACTAGAAGACCTCCAAGATTCCTTCCAACTCTGCTATTGTATTGTATTAGTCCAACCCCCTGCTCAGGCAGGAGACTGTACCATTCCAGAGAAATTGCAGTCCAATCACTTCTTAAAATCCTCCAGTGATGGAACACCCACAACTTTTGTTTTCACTTGATTTTCATTTTCATTTTGTTCATTGACAGAGTTACTTACTGAATAAATATTTATTATTTGTCTTACTTTGGAAACTATCAAACTAATATGACTAGTTTGATTAGACACATAGGGAGACAAATTCCTTGTGTGTCTAATCACACTTGGCCAAATAAAGTATTCCATTCCTTTCCATTCTCATGGATGTGGCATGCAGAAATCTAGACGCCTACTTAACAGCAGCAAAATGATAATAGGCATATAATTATGCCCAAATCACAAGGTGACTCTGGATGGCTTAGAGCAAATTATTACACAGCAAACATGTCAAAAGCAGTCAAATTAAAAAGTTTAAAAAGTGTAAGATGAATAGAAATTAGATTAGCAAGGGATCCACCTCAAAATCTCAATGGACCCCTAGGTCACCCAGCCATGAGGGCATCACCAGATCCTGAGTGACTCTGGAAAATGAGGAAGGATGGAGATGAGCTCAGTTCAGCGGGAACTATATTCCATAAAGTGGGTGCCATGGCAGAGAAGGACTAACTCTTTGGGCCTATAACAGAGAGGCCCCATATATAAATATACATTGCCCCATGAGGTGAAGGGCTTTAAAGGACAAAGCTAGCACCATGAATTGCCCCTAGGAGCAGACTGGCAGCCAGTGCACCTCATGGAGCAGGACCACTGATATTCTAGAAGCCTAATAATCATGCATGCCACTGTATTTCACAACAACTGAGGCTTACACATTTTTTTAAAGGCAGCCCATGTGGAGCATATTATAGCAATCCAAGAGATTAAGGTGGGCATCAGGGGTGGGATTCTACCGGTTTGGACCGGTTCAGGCAAACTGGTAGCTCCGATGATCAGCTGGGAGTGAACCAGTTTGCCCTGATGATCAGATGGGCCCACCCACGCTATGTTCCTGCCTTTATCGTCTGAGCTGATTCACCTGGCAGAACAGATTGCTGCGAGAATCAGCTATGTTACTCCTCCGAAGAAACTCGGAAGAGAAGATTTCTTTAAATCGTGCATGCATGCACAGTGCGTGTCAAGCATAGGAACGTCTTTTTTACATCAGGGTGACCAAATCTGGATGCAGTATTCCAAGTGTGGCCTTACCAAGGCCTTATAAAGTGGTATTAACACTTCACGTGATCTTGATTCTGTCTCTCTGTTTATGAAGCCTAGAACTGTGTTGGCTTTTTTGGCAGCTGCTGCACACTGCTGGCTCATATTTAAATGGTTGTCCACTAGGATTCCAAGATCCCTTTCACAGTTACTACTGTTGAGCATGGTACCATTTATACTGTCCTTGTGCATTTCATTTTTGTTGCCTAAATGTAGAATCTTACTTTTTTCACCATTGAATTTCATTTCATAGTCCAGTGAATTAGGAAAATGTCTCTGAGTTGCTTCCAATTGTAGACTGCATATTCTAAACAAATTCTTTAGTCCCTTTTTTCTTCCTGCCTATCTCCCTCAAGGTCATCATTCGTCCTCTCTACAGACCTGTTGCCCAAAGTTGCTTCTAAGAATTCCTGAATGGAAATGCTTCAGTGTCTCCTCTGCCCACTGTTCAAGGTTTCTCTCCCTTCCCCAATGTCTCATACCTTCCTGAGTGGAGATGGTGCCTTCTGCACACGAGGCACAACCATAGCAGCAAAGAGGTCTTCCTTCTAGGACCATCTTGGCTTGGCCAGGAAAACAGCTTTTGGTACACCTGGAGTGAGGCAGGGACTGACCAAAAAAGAAAAGGAGCATCAACTGCAGATGTAAAACGTTCTCCCAGAAGATGTGCTGATAGCAATAGCACCAGTGGTGGGTTTCTGCCAGTTCGCACCAGATGGGAACAACCGGATCGTGAAATTTACTGATCCGGTGAGAGGTGGTTTGACTGGTGGATCCGGAAGTAACTTTCGGAATGCCTGCCCCGGCCCTGCCACTCCTCGCTCACCCCCGCCCGTCCGGAAGCTGCTCCATCGCTCTCTCCCCCCGCCCGTCCGCACTATCCTAGCCCAATTTGGTGTCAAGTCCCATACCTGGGAGTGGAGGTGGTGAACGGAGAAGCATGGAGAGATTCCAGTGGCACAATCCACCAGACAGCAGTGGCAAGCTCAGGAGTTTTCTCCTGGATTCCTCTCTGTCATGCCTCCTCCGATCTCCCAAAGTTCTTTCTCCAGAGTGTGATAGCTTTCTACTGGATTCTATGGAGTGGTGGTCGTGTGACTGAGTGTGCATGAGTGATGTTGTTGACCATAACTGCCCAGTCACATGACTGCCAGGCCACGCCCACAAAATAGGCCACACCCACAGAATAGGTTCTAAAAAAATTTGAAACCCACCACTGAATAGCACCTAGACTTATGTACCACTTTATAGTGCTTTACAGCCCCTCTAAGTGGTTTACAGAGTCAGCATATTGCCCCCAACAATATGGGTCCTCAGTTTACCCACCTTGGAAGGATGGAAGGCTGAGTTACAGTGGTGGGATTCAAAGTTTTTTTACTACTGGTTCTGTGGGCAAAGCTTGGTAGGCGTGGCTTAGTGGCTGTGTGAACAAGATATTAGTGACACAAATTTCAGTAGCTATGACTATGGCTGGATTCACTCATTACACGAAACCAAATATTCTTAATCGGTGGTTTGAATAAACCACATTGATCAAGATTTGTTACTGTGGTTAATACACTTGCTAGATTTGTGGAAAGAGAGGTTGAAATCTACTCCAACAAGAGGACCCTCTGGATTAAAACCAAATCACCAAATAACAAGTAACTAATTGATAAATTACAACAAGTTTACCAATAAGCTAATGGAAAACAAAAAAACCTTTTTATGGGTTATAAATGTATATTTCCTTTCTAGGATTATCTTATCTACTTACTGACCTTTGGACCTTTTACTTTTTTGGCTGCAAGTATACCATGAAGAGAAGGGAAATGTCCAAATAAGCTAGCATCTACAGCATACTTTATAGAGTAAAAACAGAAATATAGAACAAGAACTAACTAGTGTTTGAATCTAGATAATTCACAATAGATCTCTTGACCATGGAATCCCCATTCAGTGATCCAAAGAACCTAACCATTTCATAGAGAACAACAATGATTCCAAGCAATTTCTCATCCCAGATCCTTCTACTTCCCATACGTTTCCCAATAGGTTGGAAAGAATGAAAGAGAGAATTGAGAACATTAGATGAACAATCTCAGCTCACCTGGTTAAACCGTTGGGACCAATTCATGGCCTCCTGGTCAAGGGTGAATTCCAGATCTTTGGACCCCCATGGTCTATCTATTCTCCCAAACTTCACGGCATTGAAGGACTCATTGGGAAAGGTCACCCAGTTCATGGTATCAAATTTGGCAGTGAGGTCCCCTTTCTCATCCAGAAAAACTCCCTCCATGCAAGTATTGTAGAAGTGGGAATCTCTCAGGAAAGGATGAAGCTACAATGGCAAACAAAAGAACAACATGAGAAGGGAAGAAATCACAGGTACAAGGAGAGTTAACATCATCCACCTAACTCCCATCCAGGACTCAAACCCTAAACTCATCACACCATCTAAAATGGATATGAATCCTGAAGGGTCACCTTCAGGCTTTCTAAGGGAAACGAAATACCTGCCATGTCTGAAGGACCAGACTGTGATCTCTTTCCTTCATTGTTTTCCGCTTGGACCTGGATAGGTAGGCAACGTGTGATGCCCGAGCAACTGCCCAGGCGAGATTGTAAGTACCGTAGCCGTCCTGAGACAGAGTTTTCTCTACTATCTCTTCCTGCGGGATCTCCAAGTCCTCAATCTCCCGGCATCTCATCCTTCCTTTCACAGAAAAGGCGTGTTTGGAATAGGTACAACTGAATGCTATTCTGCCAAAATCTTGCATAGGGACAAAAAATGTTTCAAAAACATATTGTGGTCTTTTTTCAATATGGATTAAAAAAGAGAAGAAACCCTGAACATGCCGAGGAGACAGTATTTCAGGAGATAAATTCATGAAGAGGTCCCACATTGCTATGGTGATCCAAACTTTTGCCAGGAGAGGCTTGATGTGCTTTTCCATGTGTTCGCGAAATGTGAGTATTAACCTGTTGAAATATTGAGATTCACCATAGTATATTAAAACACTGACATTGTTCCATAGGTGAAATGTAGCATTGTCCAGCAACTGCCTCTTCCAGAACGCTGTTTGGATGCTCACTGAGAAGGCTGCACAAATTGTGTTCCTGGTTAATATGGGATTAAAAGTCCGTAGGAATCTTTGCCCGTTGTCAGTGTCTGTTGCAAGGAGACCAACCCAATTCCACCCAAAATGTTGGAGCAATTTGGCAATTCCCCAATACAAGTATTCTTCTTTAGGGACCATCCGGTAGATGAAGGGGAACTGGGTTTTGTCATTCAGCTTTTCAGACACAAAACCGTGACTGACCTGTTAAGAGTAAGAATGAAAATATTTTGAGGTCAAAGTTTGGAGAATTTGATCTGTTGATGAAAATCGTTAAATGCACACATACCGACACATAACCACAGTCAAGAAAGAGATATAAATGCAATATAAAATGGTTTGAAAGGTTGTCACAGGCATAGGAGAACATCATTTCTAGTGCCCTCTCTGAGTAAATGCTCTAATGTTTTGATGGTTATGAGACGTTAAGCTGCAAGATAATTTCCTGGTGAGGATGCCCGGATGGTTGTGGCATTTATTCATTTGTACAAGATAACAGGTATAATATAAACATGGAGATGAACAGAGGAAATGGGTACGAATAAGCACTTATGCATGCCCCCTTACAGACCTCTTAGGAATGGGGTGAGGTTCACACTAGACAGTTTAAGGTTGAAGCTGTGAGGGTTTTTGGATGGAACAATGGAGTCGGGTAAAGCATTCCAGGCGTTGACCACTCAGTTGCTGATGTCATATTTTCTGCAATCGAGTTTGGAGTGGTTTACCTTGAGTTTGAATCTATTGTTTGCCTGTGTATTACTGCGGTTGAAGCTAAAGTAGTCATGGACAGGTAGGACATTTTCCTGGGCAGGACAGATTTAGGCTTACCTTTTCCCCTCATCCCCATTCATACCTGTGGCATTTTGTAGAGGCTTGATATGGTGGAAATCTGCTCAGAAATGTCAGATTCAACCCCTTCAATCACAGCCAGCAGCCTCTTCTCTCTTCCACAAATGTAGTTTGGAACATTTGCCTGTCCGGTGGAGAGCAAGTCTGCCAGGGCTTCGGCGGTCATTCTTGGTTGATAATAGTTCTCATAAATGTCATAGCCCAGGGTGAAATTGGGCAGAACCTGTGGGTCCTGGTTGATCTCACGGATGGCAAAAAGAAAGGAGAGAAGGAACCAGTATATAGGAAATCCTTTCCTGCCCAAAGCAACAACATAACAAAACACATTTAATATCCATTCAGCATTTCAACAGATCTTGAACATAAGCAGGATGTTGAACTAGATAACTTTGGAAATCCATTCTAACTTTATCCATACTACTGCGTCTACTATTGCTAATAATAATAATATGGTCTCAGGTGAATAGAATAGCATAGGAGAGAAGAGAAGAGAATTCTTTATTGACCAAGTGTGATTGGACATACAAGGAATTTGTCTTTGGTACACATGCTCTCAGTGTACTTAAAAAGACAAGATACATTCGTCAAGAATCATAAGTTACAACACTTAATGATAGTCATAGGATACAGATAAGCAATCAGGAAACAATCAATACCAATCGTAAGGTTACAGTCCTGCAGTCATAAGTCGGAGGAGATGGGTGATAGGAACGATGAGAAGACTAATAGTAATAGTAATAAAGCCTTAGTGAATGGTTTGACAGTGGTGAGGGAATTATTTGTTTAGCAGAGTGATGGCATTCAGGAGAAAACTGTCCTTGTGTCTAGTTGTCTTGGTGTGCAGGGCTGTATAGCATTGTTTTGAGGGTACGAGTTGAAACAATTTATGTCCAGAATGCGAAGTGTCTGTAAATATTTTCACAGCCCTCTTTTGACTCGTGCAGTGTACAGGTCCTCAATGGAAGGCAGGTTGGTAGTAATTGTTTTTCTGCAACTCTAATTATCTTCTGAAGTCTGTGTCTGTCTTGTTGGGTTGCTGAGTCAAACCAGAGAGTTATCTTTCCAAAAGTAGAAGAGGCAGAAAAATAAATGAAAACATATCTCTGAGGATCGTTCATGGTGGAGAGCATCATTGGGTGTTTATGAAAGCTGATTCTATGCAAAAAAACAGTATGAAAACAATACCACAGATCTACTTACAAAGTTGGTTGATTAAGGAAAGGCTTAATGAACGTTGGTGGAAGACCGATACCTGATCTTAGAGGCACAATCCCACCAAGTAAGAGATCTCCTGGGTGATAATAATTGTATACTGTATCCCGATCCTTGGTGAAGTCAAGGGGGCATTTTCTCCCATTGGCTTTGGTGGGTAGCAGAAGCAGAAGCAATAGCAAGAAGAACAGCTTTGATCTGAGGGCAAAATCTGGTAGCATTTCAGGAAAAGAGCTCTCTATAGAAAAATAAGAGTCCAACCACAGCTTTACAGGCAAGGCATGAGCTCACATCTTGGCATCCTCTCCAAATCTCTGTCTGAATATATTGGATCCAGAGGAAGCATTTATTTCAACATCAGGCAAGATTCAAGATGAGGTTGCACCAGACTGCTCCCCACATTTAGAGATTCAGTGACGATGGTCGGACAAAGCCCCGTGAGATTTATAAGATAGAAAGAATATGATTTTCATAATTATTAGGCATCTGAGCCCCAGTGGCGCAGTCATTAGAGTGCAGTACTGCAGGCTACTTCTGCTGATTGCTGGCTGCCTGCAATTTGGCAGTTCAAATCTCACCAGGCTTAAAGTTGTCTCAGCCTTCCATCCTTCCGAAGTGGGTAAACTGAGGACCCAAATTGTTGGGGACAATATGCTGACTCTGTAAAATCACTTAGAGAGAGCTGTGGTATGTAAGTCTAAGTGCTATTGCTATCTGGTTTCTCGTAGCAGGTGTAGAATTGGAGGACAGCTGATCTAAAAGTCTGATGCTTGTTACTGGTGTTTTGTGAACTTTCTTTGAACTTTGACATCTTCTAGATCCAAGAAACTCACTTCTTATTCATCTACTCCACAGGGGTCAAACTCACCACGTCATGTTGCTATCACATGATGTTTTGCAATGTTTTTCCTTTTCGCTTAACTGGGGTGGGTGTGGCCTGTGCGTGACCTATTCTGGTCCATGGGCCACCAGTTTGACACTCCTGATCTACTCTAATCCCCAGAGAGAATGTCTATGGAGATTCTCAGTCATCCAGGTCATGGTTGTCCCAAAGGTGCTTTTTCAAGAGGCAACTGGACTTTCTGATTTTTCTTTGAAGACGTTTCACTTCTCATCCAAGAAGCGTCTTCAACTCTGACTGGATGGTGGGGAATGGAAGGATTTATACTCTTTGCAGACTGCTGGTCATTTGTATTCTTTAGAGAATTGTTGAAGCCTCCTGGAGTTTTATCTGTGTTGTCAGTGTCACCTGAGTAGTGTTAATTCAGCAGGTTCTGATGAGTTCTGGAGAACCAGTAGCGGAAATTTTGAGTACCATATTTTTCTGAGTATAAGATGCACCTTTTCCCCCCAAAAAGAGGGTAAAAATCTGGGTGCATCTTATACACTGAAGACAGTATTTTTTGCCTACTGAAACCCTGCCCCTTTGCAAAAAATGGACATGCAGAGGGTTTGGGAGACTTGCAAATTGCTCATGGGGGCTGGGGAGGGCTGTTGTTGCTCTTTACTGGCACCCCAGTCCCCAGGAGCACTCTTAAAAGCTTTCCAAAGCTCTGCATGCCCTTTACCTTGCAAAGAACCGGTCTGTTTTTGTGAAAAATGGGCTGGTTTTTGCTCATTTTTGCCGTCCCCAGTCCCCAGAAGCACACTGCAAGTCTCCCAAAGCTCTGCATGCCCCCCTCTCTTTTTTGCAAAAAAAAACAGGCCTGCAGAGGATTTGGGAGGCCTGCAGAGTGCAAAAACCTTTGTTTTAATTTTACCTCTTCAAAATCATGGTGCGTCTTAAACTCCAGTGCATCTTATAGTCCGAAAAATACGATAGTTGAAAGAACTGGTAAATACCACCTTGACTGCCTCATCTATTCTCTGCCTCCTGAGTCCCAGCTGACCCACCAAGCCACACCCACAGAACCGGTAGTAAAAAAAATTGAATCCCACCACTGGTACTAACACTTTAAGTGACCAACAGGATGATACTATCTCTCTGTTGATGCAGCCCAAGGCTGTCATTTGGGTTTTTTTGGCTTTTGTCTTTTCCTCCTGTTTTACTTATAAATTAGTCTTGTTTTTCAGGAAGAGACAAACTTTCTTCCAGATTTTTTTCTTCCTCTGTCCTTGAATTTCCCTCCCCAGTTTTCCCTTGCTATTCCAGACATCCTGGTCCCTGTTCTTGGGGTACTTCTCAGAGGTGGTATTTGGCTGGTTTGGACCAGTTTGCTCGAACCGGTAGCAGAAATAGCGGGTGGCCCCACCCAACCGCCCCGGCTCTATGGCATCCCATTTAGGAACTTTTAAAAGTCAAATAGCATGTGCGGAAGGCCGAGTGCATGCACGGACATGGCTATTGCACTTGCACGCTCACATTTGCGAACTGGTAGGGATGGTAAGTGAATACCACTCCTGCTACTTCTCTATAAACAAATAAATATGATAGTCAAATATCTCTGTATTTGTTTCTTTTAATCATGGATGCTGGCTAGGAGACTAAGTTCTCTTTCAGCCAACCCATCTTAAAGTAGAATAAAATATGGATTAAAATTATAAGAATGAAGACGTGGCATAAAAGGGACAGTTAGAAGTCTGCTTAAAGGAAATGTCATCAGCCGCTAACCACAAGATGTTCTAGCCAACGTCCCTATGTCAAAAGTCCAAACCACAAGGTTCAGATAAAGTTCGTTAATGACACGTAGTCCATACCTGTAACAAAAGGAGAAGTAAGACCCTCCTCTACTTATAAGGCTTTCCCCCCAAAATAACCACTAAGAAATGTGTTAAGTATTTCCGTGTTGCAATGCTTTTGAGAATGTATAAGAATGCGTGCTTCGATAATGAAAGTTCTTCAGAACTTGCAATGCTAGCCATGGGCTAGCTTTCTGAACCTGGCTGCCAAATAAACTTTTCCTGTATCCTGAGAAGTCTAAAGCCTGCCATTTTCTGCAACAATCTCACAGTATGGTTGTTGTGTGAAAAATAGAGGCTGTCCATCTTGAGTTCCGATGTCCTTTTTAAAGACATATGTGCCTTGGAACCTATTGGCAGCAAGGCCAGGCAATCAGCTGTCTTCCATCGCAAGATACTTTCTCATCTACCTCTGAAAAATTTACACTGGATCAATCACCAATAGTCCAGACTCACATCTAGGTTTGAAAATCCCTGCTATGGATTGGATTCTTAAGGGCTTATGGGGCTTACCTTCAATCCAAAACCTGGATGCAAGCATTGCTTCATCATTAAAAAGGTAAAAGTTCCCCTCGAACGTATGTGCTAGTCATTCCTGACTCTAGGGGGCAGTGCTCATTTCTGTTTCAAACCTGAAGAACCGGCGCTGTTCGAAGATGTCTCCGTGGTCATGTGGCCAGTATGACTTAATGCCAAAGGCGCACAGAACACTGTTACCTTCACACCAAAGGTGGTCCCTATTTTTCTACTTGCTTTCGAACTGCTAGGTTGGCGGAAGCTGGGACAAGTAATGGGAGCTCACTCTGTTACGCGGTCCTAGGGATTCGAAGTGTCAGACTGCCAACCTTTCTGATCAAGAAGCTCAGCATCTTAGCCACTGAGCCATTGCGTCCCTCGCTTTATCATTAGGTGAATATTATTTGGTATGTAGGAAAGAAAAGCTTTTATTTTCCCCATTCCCCAACAGCCTCCGGATTGGGGGAGGCTGTTTTCACCCTTCCCAGGCTCCTATAAAGCTTCTGGGTTCACCATCCCTGCCCTAGACCATTTCAGACAAATTGTTGTCCAATCTCTTCTTAAAAACTTCCAGTGTTGGAGCATTTGCACTTCTGGACGCAAGTTGTTTCACTGATTAACTGTTCTAACTGTCAAGAAATTTCTTCTTAGTTCTAGGTTGCTTCTCTATCTAATCCTTGTTGTTTTGGTGGATATTTGTTCAGGGAAAGTTCTGTAGGAAGTTAGCACCCACCCCTTTCTTAGAAGAATGAAATATTATAGGGAATATTAAAAAGGCAGAATATTATGTTTCCCTGGATGAGAAAAGGAGAAACATGTTTTAAAGACAAAGCAGCTCCCTGCTTCCCCTTCAGTTCCAGGGCGATGGGATTAAGACAGGGCCCTGGGAACATGATAGGATTATGTTCTACCCATCTCACCACATGGCACCTGGGAAGATTACATCACCATGCAAGGCTCAACCAAGCTTGGGACTCAGGACAGTCTATAGAGTTGCCACTGCATGGCCCCATGGGAGTCTGACAACCAATCAGAATACAAGCTCAAATTCAAAAGCCCAGAGAGGGCATAAAACCGAGGTACTCTCAGCATCTCTCCCCGTTTTTCCCCCTAGGACCTCAAACCATGTGGTCCTGTCCACCATTAAAACCATCTTTCTAAGCAGTCTCTATGTTTCCAGTGTCTTTCTTCCCATTTGGAACTGAACACAGATGGACATTTCTTCCAACAGTTCACAAAGCACCAGAAGCCCATGTCTGACTTCTGTTGGTTTCAGATCAGCTTTCCTCCACCCCTGCACCTGCTCCTGGAGGCCAGGTGCCATATAATTGTGAAAATCATGGTACTTTCTTTCCTTCAAATCCTAGGGGATTTTTGTCCAAACATCATCCCTGGATGCCTAAATGTTGAGAGCAGCCTACTTCCACATTTTCTTGAATCTTGGCTGATGCACAGTGAGCCAATGTAGCTAGGCAGGGATTTGGAGAAGACACCGAGATGCACATGGGTTGCTTGTAAAGCGGTGGTTGCACCCTAATCTTTCGGGAGAGAGCTCCGTTTCCTGAAATGTTACCAAGTTTTGCCATGAGAACAAAACTGCTCCTCCTGCTGTTGCTTCTGCTGCCCACCGGAACCAATGGGAGAAAATGCCCGCTCGACTTCACAGAGGATCGGGATACCATGTACAATTATTATCACCCAGGAGATCTCTTGCTTGGAGGGATTGTGCCTCTAAGAGCAGGTCAGTTTCGTCTAGCAACATTTCGGAAGCCTCTCTTTAACCAGCCAAATTTGTAAGTAGGTTTAGAGCTGAATTTGTACTTTTTTGCATGAAGGTTTTCACGAATGTCTAATGTTCTGGTCCATCAGGAATAATCCTCAGGGAAATATTTTCTATTTTGCCTGTTCTGTTTCTGGAAAGAAGAATCTCAGACCAAATTATTAATAATAGTAGTAGCAGTAGTAGGGTTGGACTTAGAATGGATCACTAAAGTTATTAATCTCACATCCTGCTCAACAGATCTGATAAAACACTGAATGAATATTTAGAATAGAATAGAATAACAGAATTGGAAAGGACCTTGTAGGTCATCTAGTCCTGCTCAAGCAGGAGACTCTATATCATTTTTGACTAGTGGCTGTCCAGTCTCTTATTCAAAGCTTCCAGTGAAGCTCCCACAACTTCCGAAGGCAGCTTCTGTTCCATTGGTTGATTGTTCTCATTATCAGGAAAATTGTCCTTATTTCTAGGTTGAATCTTTCCTTGATCAATTTCCATCCATTATTCCTTGCCTGGCCTTCGGGCGCTTTGGAGAATAGGTTCACACATACACCTCTTCTCCATGGCAGCCCCTCAAACATTGGAAGACTGCTTTTATGTCTCCCCTGGTCCTTCTCTTTACTAGATTAGCTATGCCCAGTTCCTGTAACCATTTTTCATATGTTTTAGCCTCCAGTGCCCTAATCATCCTGGTTGCTCTTCTCTGCACTCTTTCTAGAGTCTCAACATCTTTTTTTATGGTGTGGTGACCAAAACTGGATGCAGGATTCTAGATGTGGTCTTACTAAAGCTTTATAGAGTTATATTAGTACCTCATGGGATCTTGACTGAATCCCTCTGTTAATGCAATTTAGGATTGCATTAAAAGTGTTTTGTTTTGTGGCTTTATGCAGGAAAGGCTATCATTCATACTGGTACCTTCTCTCCTTTCTTTTTGCCATCCGTGAGATCAACCAGGATCCACAGGTTTTGCCCAATATCACCCTGGGCTATGACATTTACGAGAACTATTATGAAGCAAGAATAACTGCCGAAGCCTTGGCAGATTTGCTCTCCACCGGACAGGCAAATGTTCCAAACTACAGATGTGGAAGAGAGAAGAAGCTTCTGGCTGTGATTGAAGGGGCCGAGTCTGACATTTCTGAGCAGATTTCCACCATGTCGAGCCTCTACAAAATGCCACAGGTATAAATGGGGATTGGGAAGAAAAGCCAAATCTTGATATGTCCTGCCCAGGAAAATGTCATCCAGGTGTCCTCAGCAAGAAATTATCTTGGCACTTAAGATCTCCTGGCCATCAAAATATTAGGGCACTGGAACTGATGTTCTTCCTCTGCCTTTGGCTACCCTTCAAACATTCCTAAACTTCATGTATATTTCTCAGTTTGTGTATGTGTCTATGCATTGGTAAAGATAAAGGTAAACGTAAAGGTTCCCTTCGCAAATATCTGCTAGTTGTTCCCGACTCTAGGCGGCGTGCTCATCTCCATTACAAAACTGAAGAACCAGTGCTGTCAGAAGATATCTCCATGGTCATGTGGTCAGCATGACTAAATGCCAAAGGCGCACGGAACGCTATTACCTTCCCACCAAAGGAGGTTCCTATTTTTCTACTTGCATTTTTACGTGCTTTCAAACTGCTAGGTTGGCAGAAGTTGGGACAAGTAACGGGAGCTCACTCCATTACACAGCGTTAGGGATTTGAACCACCGACCTTTCTTATAGACAAGCTCTGTGTCTTAGCCACTGAGGCACTGCGTACTATGTGTTGGTATCTATATATTACTCATCTTTTATCAAAACATCAAATTTTCCAAACTTTGGCCTCAAAATATTTTCATTCTTATTCTTAACAGATCAGTCACGGTTTTGTGTCTGAAAAGCTGAATGACAAAACCCAGTTCCCCTTCATCTACCGGATGGTCCCCAAAGAAGAATACTTGTATTGGGGAATTGCCAAATTGCTCCAACATTTTGGGTGGAATTGGGTCGGTCTCCTTGCACCAGACACTGACAACGGGCAAAGATTTCTACAAACTTTTAATCCCATATTAACCAGGAACACAATTTGTGCAGCCTTCTCAGTGAACATCCCAACCTTGCCCTGGAAAATGAGGCTTCTGCACAACAAACCATTTAAGTTGTGGAACCACGTCAGCATTTTAATATATTATGGAGAAGCTCGCTATTTCTACAGCTTGATAGGCATCATTCAAGACTATGTTCAAAGGCACATCAAGCCTCTCCTGGCAAAAGTTTGGGTCACCACAACAATGTGGGACCTCTCCATGAATTTATCTTATGAAATTATGTCTCTTCAACATCTCCAAGGTTTCTTCTCTTTCTTAATCCATGCTGGAAAAAGACCGCAACATGCTTATGAAACATTTTTTGTCCCTATGCAAAAATTTGGCAGAAAGGCATTTAGTTGTTCGTATTCCAAACACCCATTTTCTGTGAAAGGAAGGGTGAGATGTTGGGAGAATGAGGACCTGGAAACCCTGCGGGAAGAGGTGGTAGAGAAAACCCTCTCTCTGGATGGCTATGGTATTTATAACCTTGCCTGGGCATTTGCTCGGGCATCACATGCAGCCTCCTTATCCAGGTCCAAGCAGAAAGTAATGAAGGAAAGATATCAGAGACTGATCCTCCAGACATGGCAGGTATCTGTTGTGGCCTGACATCTGCCATTAGAGCTGGCAGCAGAGTTGGATAGTGAGGTGGTTGGGGAGGAACATGGGCCAGTCCTGGAAGCTGGGGAAGGCTCGGACAAGAGCTCTGTGTCAGATGCAGAGATGGGGCCAAGGCAACCTTGCAGTTCTCAGCTGCCTTTGGAACTAGACAGCAGTGAGGCAGAGGAACAGCTGGAGCCAGTTCCCAGTGTGCACATGCGCAGAGCTGCCAGAAGAAAAGAACAGCTCAGAAATCAAGGTCAACTTGGGAATAAATCCATAGGTGGATGGTGAATGGCCCCTCCCATAGGAAATAAAAGAGGAGCAAAAGGGGAGTTGGGCTTTTGCAGGAAACAATTCATTCATTCATTCATTCATTCATTCATTCATTCATTTCAGGAGTGGGAAGATCTGTCCGTGAATCTCAAAGAGTCTGTGCCAAGTCTTTCCTTGCACAGCACTGCATTTGGAAAATATTTACATGGCAGCTTTCCAAGTTAGATAAGGTCTGTGGTCATACATTCACCTTTGAAAGACTGTTTACCAGGTCTTTGCTGAATGTGAAGGAGAGGAATTCATATTTGTTTAATAAAAGGGGCTTTGTCAAGACCAGGAATCTGCTTCGTGCTTTTTGGGGAAACTTAGGCCAGAACAGTATTTGGTTTCCTTTAAAAATCCTGAAGGTGAGCTTTCAGGTTTCAAATATACTTGTAGATGGTGTGGTGAGTTTAAGATTTCAATCATCTTCCATTTTGTGAGGTTTCTGAGGCAGGGAAGCTCCCACTCTACCTCCTTTGTAGTGACTTCTGGACTCGAGTTATAGGGTTGATGCCAACTCTACTCAGAGAACTTAGTTTTTCTTTTCTCATGTTTTCCTTTTGTTTCCCATTCCAGCTTCATCCTTTTCTGGGAGATTCCCATTTCTACAATACTTGCATGGAGGGAGTTTTTCTGGATGAGAAAGGTGACCTTGCTGCCAAATTTGAGTGTGTGAACTGGAGGCCCTTTCCTAATAAATCATTTGGGGCAGTGAAGTTTGGGAGGATAGATAGACCATGGGGGTCCAAAGAGCTGGAATTCACCCTTGACCAGGATGCCACAAACTGGTCCCAGAGGTTTAACCAGGCGAGTTGAGAGTCTTCATGTAATGCTTTCCAATCTCTCTTTCATTTTTACAACCATTTGGGAAACGTTTGGGAAGTCGGTGGAGCTGGAATGAAGGATTGCTTGGGATCAATGTTTCCGATGAAATTGCTAGGCTCCTTGGATCACTGAGTTGTAATCCATGGTCAAGAAATCTATTGAGGATTAGCCAGCTACTTGGTTCTTCTTCTCATCGGGAGGAAATGGGGATTTTACAGTATCCTTCCCCTAGAGTGAGGTGGGAATGGAGATTTTACAGTATCCTTCCCCTGGAGTGAGGTGGGAATGGAGATTTTACAGTGTCCATCCCCTGCCATACCCACCAACCCATGCCATGCCCACCAAGCTACGCCCACAGAATCAGTAGTAAAAAATGTTGAAACTCACCACTGATTTAGACTTAAATACAGCTTCATAGTGCTTTACAGCCAGTGGTGGGATTCAAATAATTTAACAACCGGTTCTCTGCCCTAGTGACCAGCTGGATAGGCATGGCTCGGTGGTCATGTGACTGGGTGGGCGTGGCCAACTCAACATTACTCAGGTTGATGGCTGTTACAATGTAATAAGGGTTAACCAAAGAGGCAGTTTCTGTAAGCAGGGCAATAAAAAATTAGGCTAGAAACACCACCAGAATGTTTCCTTCCTGCCTTCCTTACAGGATTAGTCCTGTAAAGTGGGAAAAAACAAAATGAGATTTATTCCAACAACCGGTTCTCCGAACTGCTTAGAAAGTTAACAATCAGTTCTCCCAAATAGGTGCAAATTGGCTGAACCCCACCACTGTTTACAGTCCTCTCTAAGCGGTTTACAGAGTCAGCATATCGTCCCCAACAATCTGGGTCCTCATTTTACTGATTTTGGAAGAATGGAAGGCTGAGTCAACTTTGATCCGGTCAGGATTGAACTGCTGGCAGTGGGCAGAGTCAGCCTGCAATACTCCATTCTAACCACTGCAGTGCCATTTTGAAAACAACCTGTCTTTTCCAAATAGCTGGAAATAGCTCCCAGTGCCCACCCCTGACAAAGAGCCGAGGTGGCGCAGTGGTTAGGGTGCAGTATTGCAGGCCACTTTAGCTGTCTGTGATCTGCAGCTCAACAGTTCAAATCTCACCGGCTCAAGGTTGACTCAGCCTTCCATCCTTCCGAGGAGGGTGAAATGAGGACCCGGACTGTGGGGGCAAGTTGCTGACTCAATTTGCTAAAAAAATAAATAAATTGTAAACCGCTTAGAGAGGACTGAAAGCCCTATGAAGTGGTATATAAGTCTAATTAAATAATAATAATAATAATAATAATAATAATAATAATAATAATAATAGACAAAATACTGGCGCATAATACACCAGACATCACATTGGTTGAGAAAAATAAGGTCACAATCATAGACATCGCAATACCAGGTGATAGCAGGGTCGCTGAGAAGGAACATGAAAAAATCGCAAAATACCAGGACTTAAAAATTGAAATTCAACGACTATGGCACAAACCAGCAGTGGTAATTCCAGTGGTAATTGGCACACTGGGTGCTATTCCAAAAGCACTGGAATTACATTTAAAACAGTTAAAAATTGACAAAATCACCATCAGTCAAATGCAAAAAGCCGCACTGCTTGGATCTGCACGCATATTACGAAAATATGTTACAACGTCCTAGGCCCCTGGGTGGGGCCCGACTAGTAACCAATGCCAAATCCGGCGAAACAACTGGCCACTGTGATACAATTCTATAATAATAATTAATAATAATAATAAATAATAATTAATAATAATAATAATAATAATAATCAGTAATCTTAAAAAAAATGAAATTAGGCTACCAAACAGCCAAAAAAGCTGAAAAAATTTCGCATTTACTATATATGGATGATTTGAAACTCTATGGAAAGTCAGAAATAGAAATCCAATCATTGACAAATACAGTCCGAGTATTCAGCACCGATATTTCAATGCAGTTTGGCATGGAAAAATGTGCCACTGTATCCATAAAAAGGGGCAAAATCACTGCATCTGAGGGAATTGAAATGCCCAATGGCCAACTAATTAAATGCAAAGAAAATGAAGCCTACAAATACTTAGGCATTCTGCAGTTGGATAACATCAAGCATGGAGAAGCAAAAACTATTGTCAGACGAGAGTACACCAACAGAGTTAGGAAAATTTTGAAATCTAAATTGAATGGTGGAAATACAATCAAGGCCATAAATACCTGGGCAATACCAGTTATAAGATACACAGCTGGCATAGTTAACTGGACACAAGCTGATTTGGACCTTTTGGACCGAAAAACCAGAAAACTAATGACAATGCACTACAGTTTACATCCACGTGGTGATACTGATAGACTATATCTGCCCCGAAAATCAGGTGGCAGAGGATTATTACAAGTGAAGCAAACAGTTGAAGAAGAAAAACATGCACTGGCTGATTATTTAAAAGAAAGTCAAGAACATCTATTAATCGAAGTAAAGAACAAAAATCTACTGAAGGCCCAACAGACAAAACAAGAATACAGAAAAGATGTGATAAAATCAAGAATGGAGAGTTGGCAGAACAAAGCACTGCATGGTCAATTTCTGGAAAAAATAAAAGATAAAGTGGACAGGGAACAAACTTGGTTATGGTTAAAAACAGGTACATTAAAGAAAGAAACAGAGTCACTAATCCTGGCTGCGCAAGAACAAGCTATCCGCACAAATGCCATTAAGGCCAAAATCGAAAAATCCTCTGATGATGCCAAATGCAGACTTTGCAAAGAAGCTGACGAAACTGTTGATCACATACTCAGCTGCTGTAAAAAAATCGCGCAGACTGATTATAAATTGCGGCACAATTCAGTAGCACAAATGATCCATTGGAATTTGTGCAAAAATTATAATATTAAAACAGCAACAAACTGGTGGGAACATCAGCCTGAAAAAGTCACAGAAAATCAGATGGTCAAGATCTTGTGGGATTTCCGTATACAAACCGACAAAATACTGGCGCATAATACACCAGACATCACACTGGTTGAGAAAAATAAGGTCACAATCATAGACATCGCAATACCAGGTGATAGCAGGGTCGCCGAGAAGGAACATGAAAAAATCGCAAGATACCAGGACTTAAAAATCGAAATTCAACGACTATGGCACAAACCAGCAGTGGTAATTCCAGTGGTAATTGGCACACTGGGTGCTATTCCAAAAGCACTGGAATTACATTTAAAACAGTTAAAAATTGACAAAATCACCATCAGTCAAATGCAAAAAGCTGCACTGCTTGGATCTGCACGCATATTACGAAAATACGTTACGACGTCCTAGGCCCCTGGGTGGGGCCCGACTAGTAACCAATGCCAAATCCGGCGAAACAACTGGCCGCTGTGATACAATTGTATAATAATAATAATAATAATAATAATAATAAAATACACATTGTTATTTCACAAAAGGAGAAATAGACCAGGGAGGAACAGGAAAACATTTGTGTCTCATGATTATGGCACTATTTAATGTTCTATGGTTGATGTTCCTTCTCTTTGGGTCAGTCTCTGCCTCGCTCAAGGTGTACCAAAAGCTGTCGTCCTGGTCAAGCCAAGGTGGTCTTGGAAGGAAGGCCTCTTTGCTGCTACAGATGTGTCATGTGTGCAAAAGACACCATCTCCACTCACGAAGGTAAGGAACACTAAGGGAAAAGGCAAGCTATGAAGAATGGGGTGGAGAGTTACAAGTGTTTCCATTTGGAGATGTTTGGAAGCGAACTTGCCAACCATGTGCATGAGAGCCAAAGATGACCATGATGGAGATATAAATGAAGACAAAAGGACCTTAAGCATTTTTTTAAAAGAATGTACACTTAGCATTTGAAAGCAACTTCCAAGAGACATTTCCCCAATAAACTGAACTATAAGAAGGTAGGTGAAGCACAAGGGAATTAGTATTGTAGCCCGCAGTGAGGCAAAGGAACAGCTGGAGACTGTTCCCAGTGTGCACATTCACAGAGCTTCTGTAAAGAAGAACAGCTCAGAAATCAGTGTCGACTTGGGAGTAAAGCCACAGGTGGGCAGTGATAGCCCCCTCCCATAGGAAATGAAAGAGAAGCAAAAGGAGAGTGGGCTTTTGCAGGAAACAATTCGTTAGTTCATTCATTCATTCCAGGAGTGTGAAGATCTGTCTGTGAATCTCAGAGACTCTGTGCCAAGTCTTTCCTTGTACAGCACTGCGTTTGGAAAATATTTCCATGGCAGCTTTCCAAGCTAGATAAGGTCTGTGGTCATACATTCATCTTTGAAAGACTGTTTACCAGTGAAGGAGAGGAATTCACATTTGTTTAATAAAAGGGGTTTTTGCAGTGACCAGGAATTTGTTTTGTGCTTTTTGGGAAAGCCTAGGTCAAAACAATTAGATTTTTAAGATTCAGTTATTCGTGGCAATCTCAATAAAAGTATTTTCAGTCTTTCTGTGGGGTTGATTGACAGGTTTGGTGGGGATAAGAGGAAGGGCAAGGCCAGAAAGCCACATGGGATTGGTCAACAGAAGAAACCTACCAACTGTTGAGTTTCAAACAATTGGATTGTTGCAAGATGGAAGCCAATGATTAGTTCTTATCTCTTTGCTGCTGTTAAGTAGATGTCTAGATTTCTACAGCCCACATCCATGAGAATGGAAAGGAATGGAATACTTTAGTTGGCCAACTGTGATTAGACACACAAGGAATTTGTCTCCTTATGTCTCTAATCACACTAGTCATACTAGTTTGGTCGTTTCCAGAGTAGGATAAATAATAATTATTTATTCAATAAGGGATTCTGTCGGTGAACAAAATTAAAATTAAAATCAAGGGAAAACAGAAGTTGTGGGTATTCCATCACTGGAGGATTTTAAGAAGAGATTGGACAGCCATTTCTCTGAAACGGCATAGAGCCGGGGTCAGCAAGCTTAAACACTCAAAGAGCTATTTGAACCCGTTTCCCACAGAAAAGAAAACACCAGGAGCCACAAAAATCCTTTTGTCATCTAAAATAAAGATAACACCGCATATATTATTTTTTATCTTTATGCTACATATAAAAAACTATAATGTATTGCATTTGTGAAATCAATGACCTGCTACAGGGAAAACACATTTTTATTTCTGCATGCAACAAAAACAGTTTGAACGCTGGAAAAAAAAATTGGTTGAAAAACTCCATGAAATAACATGCTGGCAGGTGTCGCACATTGGTGGTTGTGATGCATATTTTGAGTGACAGGGAGCAGCAGCAGAAGGATGAAAGAGCCACATGCAGCTCCAAAGCCAGGGGTTGCTGACCCTTGGTTATAGATTCTCCTGCCTGAGCAGGGGTTTGGACTAGGAAACCTCCAAGGTTACTTTAATTGAGTTTGCATTAAAGCTGCAAAGCAGTGCATGCAACACATGTTTTGTCTTCCAATGTAATGTTGTGGACTATGATGGGTGTGAGAATTGGAAGCTGAGACTTTAACAGGGGAGGGTCTCCTCTTCTCTTCTCATCTCTTCTCTTCCTCTCTTTAACAGACCATGATTTTGAGGCACAATATTTTACCCATAACTTATTATATACCTATTCAAAAGGATTTTGTATTATGTTCATGTAAAATTAAAATTTGAGGTCTTGTCTGTCTTCCCTCCAGATGCAGAGAAGTGCACAAGATGTCCAGAAGATCAGTATTCAAACAAAAACCAAACCAAATGCATCCCCAAGAAAGTAACCTTCTTGTCTTACAAAGAAGACTTGGGGATAATCTTGGCTTCCTTTGCTCTCAGCTTGTCTTTGGTCACTGTTTTCATCTTAGCAATCTTCATCAAATTCTTAGAAACTCCCATAGTCAAGGCCAATAACCGGGACCTCTCCTACATCCTCCTGGTCTATCTTCTGTTGTCCTTCTTGACTTCCCTCCTATTCATTGGTCGTCCAAGGGCAGCCACCTGCCTTCTCAGGCAAACTTCCTTCAGCATCATCTTCTCTGTTGCTGTCTCTTCCATCTTAGCAAAAACAATCACAGTATTGCTGGCTTTCCTGGCCACAAGACCTGGGAATGCTGTGAGGAGATGGCTGGGAAAGACTCTAGCCAATTCCATTGTCCTTTCTGGCTCTGGTCTCCAAGCTGTCATCTGTACCATCTGGCTGGGGGTTTCTCACCCATTCCCTGAGTCTGACATGTATTCCCAGTCAGAGGAGATTGTTCTGAAGTGCAATGAAGGCTCTGTTGCCATGTTTTATGGTGCCCTCTCATACATGGGCTTCTTGGCTGCCATCTGCTTCATGATGGCTTTCCTGACCAGAAATCTGCCTGGGGCCTTCAATGAAGCCAAGTTGATCACCTTCAGCATGCTGGTCTTCTGCAGTGTTTGGGTGTCTTTTGTGCCCACCTATCTCAGCACTAAGGGGAAGTACACGGTTGCTGTGCAGGTCTTCGCCATCTTGGCCTCCAATGCTGGCCTGCTGGGTTGCATCTTCATCCCCAAATGCTACATTATTTTGATACGACCTGAGTTGAATACAAAAGAGCAACTAACAGCAAACAAAAACTAAATGTGACTCAAAAGCTAAAATAGAACAATCCTAATTGTCATAACCCTCCCAGGTGCTGCTATAACATAACTTGATATATTCAGGGGAATTTGGTGAATCTCTTTGAAATGCTCCATACCCTCCATCACAGTGGAAATTCCTGAAACTTCTGAAATGTTTCTAGACTTTTAGCGGAAAAGCAGCATGGTGAAAGCTATATTTATTACTGTCCTCTTGAAGACTGATCTAGTAATAACCTGGAGACACCATGGAAATGTAAAAGTCTTTTTCAAGCATTAAAACTCTTTGGCAAAGTTATTCACTGGATTCCTCAAAGGTTGTTCAAAATTTTAGATATTCAATATTTTTCAGCATTGAAACGTTTGTTTAATACTTTGTTTATTTATTAAATCTATATGCCTCCCATCTCCCCAATAGGGTGACTCTGGATGACTTGAAAATGCTGAGAGAGAGAGAGAGAGAGAGAGAGAGAGAGAGAGAGAGAGAGAGAGAGAGAGAGAGAGAGAGAGAGAGAGAGAGAGAGAGATGGATGGATAGATGAATCAATGGATCGATGGATAAATTGACGTATGGATGGACAGACAGACAGATTGATTGATTGATAGATAGGTAGATAGATAGGACAGAATAGATAGAGGTGGATGGATAGATAGATTAGATAGATGGATGGATACAGATAAATAGATAATAAATGGATGGATGAATAGATAGATAAAGAGCAATTAAAAATTTAAAACTATGTGCATTAATATTTTAAACTATGTAGAAAATCAGAGCCAAGGAGATTGATGAGATGAGAACGATATCTTCTTACCCAGTCAACCATTACTCCTAGTGGTGAGTGCCTCCCTCATGGTCCCAAGTCAAGTAGCAAAATCAATTTTTAACACCTTTTCGAAAAGACACAAGGATGGGAGCAGTCCCAGGGTCCGTGCCAAAGCAAAAAGGTCCTTGGCCCCATCTTCCAGAATGCCTTATCATAGAGGTCCCAACCCCTGGGCAGCGGACTGTTACCAGGCTGTGGTCCCTTGGGAGCTGGGCTGTCGAAACGGCAGGCAAGTGTGCAAACCTTCATCTGTTTGTGTGTGATATTTAGGGTACACACATGAAACTATTTATATATACACACACACACACACACTGCCAAAACCGCTGATGCACCACCAGTCCATGGAATCAAAAAGGTGGTGGATCCCTGCCTTAGCAGATGGGACCCATAGCACGTGTCTTCTGACACAAATGAGGTGAGCTGGTCCCATTGGGATGAAATGGCCAGGGGTGGGCTTCAAAAAATTTAGCAAGGGGTTATCTGCCCAGTTGCTGGGTCAGCATGGCCATGGTGGGCGTAGCCTAGTCAGCCTCCTGCACCATGGTGGGCGTGGGGTGTGTTTGCCCTCCCTGGGCTTCAGAAGCTTTCCTCCAGGAGGCCCTCTGGAGGCCAGAAATGAGCCTGTTTCCAGCCTTCCCGAATTTCTGGTAGGCCTGTTTTTTGTCCTCTCCAAGCCTTGCATTTACCTGCATCCAAAAGGGGCTGCATGGGGACTCCTGGAAAGGAGGTGGGGGCCAGCAAGGAGTGAGATTTGGGGGTTCTCCTTACTGCACAGAATCTTAGCTAGAGGTTCTCCCAAACCCCTGTAACCCCCCAGCAGCCCACCTCTGGAAACGGCTTCTCAGATAACCCAAACCCATGCCATATAGGGGTTTAAAGGAAGCAAACTGGTAACCAATGCAGCTCACACCACAGGCCATCCTAGCCCCCCGCCCCAAATTGTGCCCACTGATGCATTCTGCGAGAGCTGTACCTTCTGAATATCATCAAGGGTAGCCTCATGTAGAGCACATTGCAGTAATCCAGTTGAGAGATGATTGTCAGCAGGTCTCATGATTCCAATAGTGGTGTAACTGGCTCATAACATGAAGTTATGGGTGCCAAACCTGCCACATCACGTTGTCGTCAAGTGACATATTGTGACACCCCCACCCTTGGTGAAATATCACAATCATAGGAGAAGCTGCCACCAAGCACGACACTTGTATGCTCCAGCTATTCCATCCAATCATTTATTTAAGCTGCTAGTTTTTTCTCATTTTTCATCCTAACCAACTATCAACCACTAGATGGCAGCAAACAGTTCATCTGTTTACTCACTCTTGGCTGCCAACTGGTGGTCTCCCAGATTCATGCAAATGCAAAAAAAAAAAAAAGGAATTTGCTGTACACGATCCTCTCAGGTGTATAAGCACTGCAAAAGAATTATTATAATCGCCAGATATTATGTTCAGAGAAAGAATTTAGTTTCACAGCACACCTCTGGAGCCAACGGGACCTGAATAGATCACCATAAACACATTCTTTGAAAATCCCACCTCCATCCACCTTTGAATATCCACCTATCATGGTATCAAATTATTGTGTGGAGAAGATGGTCAGGAACTATTTTTATGGCTACATAAAGTTGTATTTTTATAGTTGTATAAAGACGTGGTGGCTCCATTTTCACTGGCAGAGGGCTGCAGGAGATCGTCATGGCCAAAAATGGTGTCTGAGGAGGGGGCTTGTGTGACCTCCCTGAGCTCTGTTTTCTCTGGCAGAAGCACCATGGGCCAGTCCTTTGCTGTTTTCACGGTCACCTCATGGGCCAGATCTAAGCACCCCGCAGGGTGGATTTGGCACCTGAGCTTGAGTTTGACACCTCTGGCCTACATGGATGCAGAGATGTTCACAAAATATGGTTTTCTCTGGGGCTTCGAGGGGAGGAGCTGCCGCCGTCGGGAGCTCAACAAAGCTCCTGCCAGGACTCTGGTTCGTATATCTCATAAGATCTATAGATATCTCCCCTTTCTGGCAGAAAGGGGCAGAGAGGAGGTCAGTCGTTAGGATCTCTTTGTAATTCATAGCTTTTCTTTTTGCTGTGAATGGAGAAGAGGTTCAACATTAGCTGAGCCTTTACTCCGGCCAGTTTTCCGCGCTGCCTTTTTTGCAGCCTAGGCAGATTGCCTCCCCCCCCAGGACAAAGCTAAGCTATTTAAAAGCCAATCCGGGCGGGGACCATTCCCGAGGAATTTCTTCTATTACTATTTAAAATACCAGCTTCAATTTCGCAAAAGGCTCCCTTTCTTTTTTAGCTGCGTCACAAGATGGCGATCTCGTAGCTTTTGTGTTTGATCTGACGTAGCTAGTTGACCCTACCCTCCTGAAGGCTTCTCCGTACTAACTGCTAAAAGATTAACTGAGGGGAGCACAGACTTTGATTTTTGGCTCGCTTGATTGCTTGTCTTTTATTTTTATTCTGGAATGGCTCCCAAACCTAAACAGAAGCGCTTCCTTAATAACATATCTCCAAAAACTGCTATGAAGCCGCTACCCTTGTCTCCTACACCCTCCACGGGAGATTTGCTAACACAAGAATTCCTTCTCAAAACGCTTAATGATTTCAGACAGGAGATTAATCAACTGATATCGGATTTATGTGATCAATTTGATGCTAAAATTGCTCAGGCAAAGCAGGATATGATCGGAGTAATGACAGTCATGACAGATTATATTGCTGAAACGGAGGACAAATTGGAACTTTTGGAAGAAACTAACCTTAATCTGATATCAAAAATTCAAACGTTAGAACAGGAAATTGAATCTGCCCAAAAAGAACTTGTCATGATAAATTATAACAAGACTGCCTTTGCTATACGAGTTAGAGGACTGCGTGAAAACCAACAGGAGAATTTGAAACAGACATTCTTTGAGGCTTTCAGTCGCTTGGTGGGAAGTCCGGGACTTAACTTTGATTGGCAGATTCAAAGAATTTACCGCCAGAATTCCTGGGTAGCAAAACAGCGACAGCTTCCGAGGGACATAATAATATACTTTACTACAAGGGAATCTAGAAATGAGATAATACAGAGGCTTTACGGAAAGAGGTTGATAATTGATGGGGAGGACTTGATTGTTTTTAAAGAGATACCATTTCAAATATTAAGAACAAGAAGACAGTACGCTTTCTTAACCGAAGAACTCAGAAACTCTCAGATTCCATACAAATGGGAAGTCCCAGCTGGTATTACAGTTACATTTGGCAACCAAAAACACCGCATTAACTCTGTTTGTGAAGCCCGAAAATTTTACTACGAGACCCTGAAGGCGGGACTTCCTGATTCATCCGGATCTGGGGAGAGGCAAGGAGAAGGAGAAGACAATCAGCGAGACACGTGGCTACAAGGCGGAGGGTGTTGTTTTTCTCTTCCGGAAGGGCAGAAGACTAAAGAATAAAGGCTAAGCGATGTTTTTAAAGTTTTATGATTTCCGTCTGGGATAAAATGGAAAAGTGGCATATCGATGATGAGACATGGAGACTGAAAGAAGCGTTGCTGATTGTGGACATATATTGTACAGAAGTTTTGTCTGAACTCTAACTCAAATTGTGCATGAACTGTTTTCTTAGGCGAGGAGAGCGGAAATTGTGATCTTTTTGAGTTGCGGTTTGGGACGAACGGAGTTGGGAGGTGCGTGGGAGAGGGAAGGGCAGCGAAAGTTTAATTAGATTACCTGGGGCTAGAATGCAAGCTGATGTTTGTTTGAGTTGCTATATCAATATAAAGTTAAGAAAGATTGGTCGGAGAATCTTCAGGAAAGTGGAGTAAACATGGGAGGAGCAATGAATGTGGATAAAATATATATGTGGATATGGATAAAGACAGGGTGGAAGGTAAAAAATTTATATGTGGAGGTGGGTAAGGATAGAAAGGGAGGTGTTGGAAATGAAAAATGAAAGAAGTATTTGAGTTTAATGGTGTTATAGAAAGGTTTGGATATTTGGATAAAAAAGAGATAAATTAAAGGTCTGAATAGATAGACAAAGCAAGGAGACTTTTAGTTGGGGAATTCTAATTGATCAACTTACCTGGCTCTAATACAGTTTGAAACCCTGCAAGTAGCAAAATAATCGAAATTTGGAATGAGTCACATTGTTTAAGATTTACAGATAATGGGAAGCTGTGTTAACGTAGTGGGTTTATTGACCCTTTTTGTTTCTTTCTTCTTTTTGTGTGTGAGTGTGGGTGTTTTTTTTTTTTTTTTTTATTTCTTATTTTCTACTATTTTTCCTTTTTCTTTTTGGCTTTACTTTTATCTTATTTTTTTAATTTTAAAGTTAGCTGGCCTTATTATACTCAAATGCTTGTTAAAGAATTATGCCGGGCATGGGACCTGCGAAGCCGTAAGGGGGTTAGGGAGGGGGGATTATAGGGGGGAGGGGGGAGGGTGGAATTACAGTTTCAATCTTTAGAACAATAAGAATTCACTTGTGTACTGCGGCTCGTTTTTCCTTTTTTTTTCTTTTTTTTTTTTTTCTACTTTTATTGTAAAAAACAAATTGAATTGTATGGATACACCAAAGTGAGGAGAAGAGGGAAAGAGAAGGGAGAAGTAAAGAGGGAGTGAGAGGGAATGTAAGGAGGGTGAAATGGAGGGAGGGGGAGATGTCTGAGGGGGTAGGGAAGTAGAAGAGGGGAATGCTGGAGGGGTGAAAGGAAAGTTGGAGGGGGAGAAGAGAGGGTGTATGGGGGAATGAAGTGTTATGTTGGGTTTTTTTTTCCTTTTTTCTTTTTTTTATGCACAGTATATAAGTGATTGTATAAAATGAAAATGAAAATGAAATAAAAGATATATATATAAAAATATGGTTTTCTCTGAACAACGATTGGAAATCCATCTCATGTAATGATACCAAAAGGTCCTAAAACAACAGATCTTCAAGTTGTCAAAGTTCATGGAAAATTCAGAAACATCAGGAACCCATGTCTGTCTTGTGTTGATTTTAGACCAGGTCTCCACCCTTGCACCTGCTCCTGGAGCCCCTGGTGCTATATAGCTGTGAAAATCATGGTCCTGCCACTCCTCCAGATTTCAAGGGATTTTGCCCAACCATCGTCCCTGAATCCCTGAGCAGCCTGATGCAAAATCTTCTTGACTCTTGCCTGATGTCCAAACAAATGCTTTCTCTGGAGTCAATGTGTTTGGATGGAGATTTGGAGAGGATGCCAAGATGTGAGATCATGGCATGCCTGTAAAGCTGTGGTTGCATTCTATCTGTTTTGGAGAGAACTCTGTTTCCTGAAATGCTCCGAGGTTTTGCCACAAGGACAGAGGTCCTCCTCCTGTTGTTGCTTCTGCTACTTCTGCCCAGCAGAGTCAATGGGAGAAAATGTCCCCTTGACTTCACCAAGGATCAGGATACAGTGCACAATTATTATCATCCCGGGGATTTTTTCCTTGGCGGGATTGTGCCTCCAAGACCAGGAATGATTGTTCAAGAAAAATTTGATCAGTTTCTCTTTAACCAGCCTATTTTGTAAGTAGATCCATTTGGTGGGTTTTGTACCATTTTGCTTGGGAATGGCTTTCAAGAATATCCAATGTTCCACTCCACCAAGAATGATTCCCTGTAGAAGAAATTTCTCTTCTGCTTCCGAGGTGGACTCTCCTGGCCCACCCAGGTTTCTATTCCATAGCGAAGCTTCATCTGCAAATGTGTGGGATCTAGGTAGAGCGTGAAACCACAGTCCTTTACCACTCCATCAAAAACAAAACTTGTCCTTGGTGCCCCAAAGGTTGGGGACTGCCGTGCTCAAACACCGAATGAATATTAAAGTGTGTCGTTGTTTTGTTGCTTTATGCAGGAAAGGATTTACTACATACTGGTTCCTTCTCTCCTTTCTTTTTGCTATCCGTGAGATTAACCAGGATCCCCAGGTTTGGCCCAATGTCACCCTGGGCTATGACATTTACGAGAACTATTATCATCCAAGAATGACCGCCGAAGCCCTGGCAGACTTGCTCTCCACTGGACAGGCAAATGTTCCAAACTACATTTGTGGAAGAGAGAAGAGGCTGCTGGCTGTGATTGAAGGGGTTGAATCTGACATTTCTGAGCAGATTTCCACCATGATGAGCCTCTACAAAATGCCACAGGTATGAATGGGGATGAGGGGAAAAGATAAACCTGAATCTGTCCTGCCCAGGAAAATGTTCTACCTGTCCATGACTACTTCAGCTTCAATAATACATGGGCAAACAATAGATTGAAACTCAAGGTAAACCACTCCAAACTCGATTGCAGAAAATGTGACTTCAGCCACAGAGTGATCAACACCTGGAATGCTTTACCTGACTCCATTGTTCCATCCTCAACTCCCCATAATTTGAACATTAAACTATTTAGTGTGGACCTCACCCCTTTCCTAAGAGGTCTGTAAGGGGGGATGCATAAGTGCACCAGCGTGCCTACCATTCCTGTCCTATTGTCCCCACTTATGCGTACCCATTTCCTCTGTTCATGTCCATGTTTATATTATACCTGTTATCTCATATAAATGAATAAATGTCACAACCATCCAGGTATCCTCACCAGGAAATTATCTTGCTGCTTAATGTCTCATAACCATCAAAACATTAGAGCACTTACTCAAAGAGGGCACTGGAACTGATGTTCTCCCCTGCCTGTGACAACTTTTCAAACCATTTTATATTGCATTTATATCTCTTTCTTGACTGTAGTTATGTGTCGGTATGTGTGCATTAAATGATTTTCATCAACAGATCAAATTCACCAAACTTTGGCCTCAAAATAATTTCATTCTTATTCTTAACAGGTCAGTCACGGTTTTGTGTCTGAAAAGCTGAATGACAAAACCCAGTTCCCCTTCATCTACCGGATGGTCCCCAAAGAAGAATACTTGTATTGGGGAATTGCCAAATTGCTCCAACATTTTGGGTGGAATTGGGTCGGTCTCCTTGCACCGGACACTGACAATGGGCAAAGATTCCTATGGACATTTAATCCCATATTAACCAGAAATACAATTTGTGCAGCCTTCTTGGTGAGCATCCCAACATTGCCCTGGAATAGGCATTTGCTGGACAATGCACCATTTCACTTGTGGAACAATGTCAGTGTTTTAATATACTATGGTGAATCTTCTCAATATTTCTCCAGGTTAATACTCAGATTTCGTGAACACATGGAAAAGCATGTCAAGCCACTCCTGACAAAAGTTTGGATCACCACAGCAATGTGGGACCTCTTCATGAATTTATCTCCTGAAATACTGTCTCCTCGGCATCTTCAGGGTTTCTTCTCTTTTTTAATCCATACTGAAAAAAGACCACAATATGCTTATGAAACATTTTTTGTCCCTATGCAAGATTTTGGCAGAATAGCATTCAGTTGTTCGTATTCCAAACACCCCTTTTCTGTGAAAGGAAGGATGAGGTGCCGGGAGAATGAGGACCTGGAGATCCCGCGGGAAGAGGTGGTAGAGAAAACTCTAGCTCAGGATGGTTACGGTACTTACAATCTCGCCTGGGCAGTTGCTCGGGCATCACACGCTGCCTATCTATCCAGGTCCAAGCGGAAAACAATGAAGGAAAGAGATCACAGGCTGGTCCTTCAGACATGGCAGGTATTTGGTTTCCCTTAGAAAGCCTGAAGGTGACCCTTCAGGATTCAACTCCATTTTAGATGGTATGGTGAGTTTAGGGTTTGAGTCCTGGATGGGAGTTAGGTGGATGATGTTAACTCTCTTTGTACCTTTGATTTCTTCCCTTCTCAAGTTGTTCTTTTCTTTGTCATTGTAGCTTCATCCTTTCCTGGGAGATTCCCACTTCTACAATACTTGCATGGAGGGAGTTTTTCTGGATGAGAAAGGGGACCTCGCTGCCAAGTTTGATACCGTGAACTGGGTGACCTTTCCCAATGAGTCCTTCAATGCCGTGAAGTTTGGGAGGATAGATAGACCATGGGGGTCCAAAGATCTGGAATTTATCCTTGACCAGGAGGCCATGAATTGGCCCCAACGGTTTAACCAGGTGAGCTGAGATTGTTCATCTAATGTTCTCCATCCTCTCTTTCATTCTTTCCAACCAGTTGGGAAACGAATGGGAAGTAGATGGATCTGGGATGAAAGATTGCTTGGAATCATTTTTGTTCACTATGAAATAGCTAGGTTCTTTAGATCACTGAATGGGGTTCCACGGTCAAGAGATCTATTGTGAATTACCCAGATTCTAGTTGGTTCTTGTTATATATTTCTTTTTTTTCCAAATAGATTTTTTTAGTTTTTTGTTACAAATTTTAAATTCCTTTTACAAACAAAGTGTTGTCCAGGTTTCCCTATTTTACATTCTCTCATGTACATAATTTGCTTTACATCACATTATCATTTCTAATTTCAGCCCCATATATTTTCTTCCCATATTTCCATCTTAAACTTAATTTGCTCTTAACACATAAACAGTATCATTTTTCGCCCTTTGAAAATATACCAAATTTATCATTTCATTTTCCATTTATTATTCTAATTTCTATAGGTGGCATATATCCTCAAATTCAATTTTAATATAAGGAACAATTTACTTAATTGGTTATCCACAATTATCATATTTAACTATTTTAACAATATATTATTAGCAGTATTAACATATTTCATTTTTCTACTGATAAATCTCTTCTTTCCCTTCCTTCTTTCCTAACCATTTTCTCTTAACTCATCCCTTACTTTCTTGATGTTCTATTTTCCATCAATTTTCTTCTTGACTTTCTATCCCCTACTCTTAGATCCATTTTTTCTTTTTCCCCCTTTTATATGTATTATATCTTTTCTTCTGCATTTTCCCTGTCATTCTTCTATAAATCATTTGAGTAACCCTCCCTAAGATTTTTCTTTTTTGCTTCCCACAATTTCTCCCCCCTTTTTTTGAATTGTTCCTTTTTGGATTACCATTTCCCTTTCCCCCTCTCTGCTCTTTCTGTGTCTCTGTAAATCTCACTGAAGCTGTCTAACAGATTTTTATTTTCAGAGTTTTTTCTACAAATGTTAGCTTTTTGCATCTCATTTGTGTTCTTCTTTGTCAGCCCCTCTCCTATTTCCTGTTCTGTGTATTTCAACAGATTTTCTGGTTCTTTGCTACCTTTTAATTTTGTATGTGTGTCTCTTAACATTTCAAGTAGTTCTTCAAACATCTCACACTCCAGGGACGTGCAGTCAGGGGAGGCAGGGGAGGCAGAGCCTCACCACTGTCATTGTGAAAAGAAAAAAAAATGTAAAAGGAAAAAGGCAAGAGCTGATGTCAGGCTGAGCTAGTTGCTGCCAGAGACACTGTGGATGACTCTGCTTAGTGCTTAACTGTTTTAAAAAGCCTCTAAAAAGTGCCCTCTACAGGAGGAGGCAGGAGAATGATGTGCCTCATCTAGTCTGGCATTTTATGATCACTCGAGCAGAGTTAAGCAAGGGTTAAAAGCCGAAAAATTCCTGACGTAGATGAGGCACGTCGTTCTCCCACCTCCTCCTTTAGAGGGCGCTTTTTAAGAGGCTTTTTTAAACAGTTAAGCACTAAGCAGAGTCATCCACGATGACTTTGGCAGCAACTAGCCAGCCTGATCTCAGCTCTTGCCTTTTTCCTTTTACATTTTTTTCTTTTCATGATGGCAGGCAAGAGCAGAGTTGAAATCATCTCTGAAACAGCTGGAAAAGGTACCTGTGGGTCAGAGGGAGGGGGAGGGATTCAAACTTCATCCTCCTGGTGTGGGGCTTTGGGCAAAGGCTGGAGGGAAGTGCTCTTCCTCCCCAAATGTAGTTTAATTGCAGGCAGAGCCACGTTGTCTTTTCAAACCTGTAATCAGTGAAGCTGGGCTGGATCCTTCCCGGGCTGGGGGAAAGTATGTGTGCTCCAGTATGGCTCTTTGACTGGCTTCCTGCCTCCTTCTGTGGTCTCCCTGACTTCCTCCAATCCAACTTTGTGTGTGTTTGTGTGTGTGTGTGTGCTTGTTTGAGAGAGAGTTTGTTTGAATGAGAGAGGGAAGGGGGTAAGAGAGATAGTCCAATCCAACTTCTCTGTGTGTGTATGTGTGTGTGTGTTTGAGAGGGGGGAGGGAGGGAGAGAGGGAGGAAGGAGGGGAAGGGAGAAGAAAAAGAATGAAGGAAACTTATTTAGCAAAGGAGAAAAACAAATGCTGTCACTTTAAATCGGAACTGAGCATGCCTGGCTGTGGAATTCTGGGAGTTGAAGTCCACAAGTCTAAAAAAATTGCTGCCTCACCAGCCATAAACCTCACCGCACATCACTGCCACACTCCATATTTAAATTTAACAATTTTTTAATATTTTACCCCACTCAATTTAGTCTCTGTTCTTGTTTCCAAATTTTCTCAACTTTAATATCCAATTCCAGAATGAAACAGTCCACTTCAAAGGTTTTTAACTTTCTTTTTCAGTCCTGGCAGAGCAAAGTCCAACAATAGGAAATGGCTGCACACACCTTAAAATTTCTTCCACTTATCTCCCCTGTCTCTATTCAAGATCAGGTTTTGCCACTGTGCTTTGTTTCAAGATGTTGCTGTGTTTCTTTCCTCCAGTAGATGGCTTTTATGATCACACAGTGCAGTCAAATCAATAACTTATCAAAGTTTTCAGAAACCTAAAGTTCCAAATGCACTCAGTAAAATTATCTTTTTTTCTCTGTATCCTTCCTTTTGTTATTTTAAATATCTCTGATTCTAGTTATGTTAGCCACAATCTTCTTGGGCGGTAACCATTTCTCTCCCCCCCCCTTTGTATTTTGAGATTTTAGAGATTTAGAGAGATTTTATTAATATTTGTAGGCCGCCCTTTTCCCTGAGGGGACTCAGGGCGGCTCACATAAAATCGGGGAAGGGGAAATACAGACATTAAGATAAGACATATAATAAAATAATAAACAACATACATTCATCATTCGGGAGGGGAACTATCCTTGTCCCCAGGCCTGACGGGCGAGCCAGTTCTTCAAGGCTGTGCGGAAGGCCTGGACGGTGGCGAGGGTGCGAATCTCTACGGGGAGCTCGTTCCAAAGGGTCGGGGCTACTACTGAGAAGGCCCTCCTCCTTGTAGTTGCCAGCCGACACTGGCTGGCCGATGGTATATGGAGGAGGCCTAATCTATGTGATCTTATTGGTCGCAGGGATGTAATTGGCAGAAGGCGGTCTCTCAAGTATCCAGATCCACTGCCATGTAGGGCTTTATGGGTGACTAATAGCACCTTGAAGCGCATCCGGAGATCGACAGGTAGCCAGCGCAGCTCGCGGAGGATAGGTGTTATGCGGGTGAACCGAGGTGCACCCACAATCACTCGCGCGGCCGCATTCTGTACTAGCTGAAGTCGCCGGATGCTCTTCAAGGGCAGCCCCATGTAGAGCACGTTGCAGTATTCCAGCCTAGAGGTCACAAGGGCCCGGGTGACTGTTGTGAGAGCCTCCCGATTCAGTGGGAATCAGAGCCTCCCGATTGAGTGCCAATTAGCTGCTGTTTTAATCTCTGGACAATTTTTTAAAGCTCCAAATGTAAAATTTCTTTACCTTTGGGTCGGCCAGCCTTTCTCCTGGTCCCAACACTCTGTCTGATCATGCTCCTGCTCCAAATTTGGTCCGGATGCCCCGGCGCCAGACACTGTTCCCTCTAAGGTGCGCGCCTGCGCGGCCGCGCACATGGAAAGAAATCCCCGCGCAGCAGTTTCTAACTGCCGCGCAGAGATTTCTACCAAAACAAATGTGGGGAAGTCCTTTGCAGGCGGCTAGAACTGGCCGCCCGCAAAGGACCTCCCCAGACTTGTTTTGATGAGCCGCCAGTCCTCTTGCTTCTTCTCCTTCACCGGCAAAGCTCCCGCTGGTGCCCCCGCCCATGGCAGTGGTGCCTCTCCCTCCACGCGGAGCACCTGAGCTGGCTCCCGCATTATCCCTCCCCCTTCCTCCTCTGCCGTGCTTTTGAGGCCGCGGGAGCTAGTAGGAAAGCGGCAGAGGTGGAGGCGGCGGCAGGGGTAACCCAGAGCCCAGCTGAGGTGCTCCGGGCTCTGGGTTACCCCTGCCGCTGCCTCCACCTCCACTGGCGGCTTTGAAATGCAACCCCCTGGTCCCGCCGGCGTAAGTGGGGGCCGAACACATGCTGAGCCGACTTTGCGCAGTGTGGCGGAGTAATTCAACCCCCCCAAAGAACGTGTGTGTGTGTGTGTGTGTGTGTGTGTGTGTGTGTGTGAGAGAGAGAGAGAGAGAGAGAGAGAGAGAGAGAGAGAATTGGATCAAAATTGGTGGCCAAAGGAGTGGAGGGAGGGAGGGAGGGAAGGAAGGAAGGAAGGAAGGGAGGGAGGAAGGAAGCCCTGCCCCCTGTGAAAAAAACTGAAGATGGAGCAGTGAATGAATAAACCATAAAAGCAACAAACAGTTAATGCGTAAGTAAGCTGAGGAGCAAGTTCTCAACTAAGGAAGAAATATAAGAAAGAAATATAAAAAAGCTCAATATGCCAAAACACTTATTTTAGTCTTCATTTAATTACTTGTATTGTAGTCTGATGTAACATCTTTTTAAAGTTAACGTTAGTTAGAAAAGATAGGGTACAAAACTTAAATAATAAAAAAATTGTACATTCATTTTGAAAAATAAATGCAATACTTGATTAATTTCATATCTTTATTTAAAATAGTTTTGGCATGGCATATGATTTTATTGACTCAGTTGGAAATGATGTGGATGTTGTATCTGATTCTGAGGTATATATATTCTTAAGTAACATAACATATAGCATATTGTCCAAACTTGCTAGACTATTTAATCGATCTTACTACTTTAAAGGGGGAGAGTTTCATGATAAATTATTTTATTACATTTATGTTGCATTTATATATTATATTTATTACATTTATATTCCACATTATATATTTGTATTGTTATTTTAGTGTATATTGTCAATTTCGATAGATATTATATTGATATATCAATACTGATTTTAATCATACTAAATAACAATTACTGCTATTATTTATCAGCATTACATATTTACAGTTTTTAATATCGAGTTAGTCGTATTTTAGAATAATAGCGTTATCTTTTAATAGGATAATTGGCAAAATCTAATTCACATGTGATGGGTTGCATTCCAAAGGAATGTGAGAGGACAGGTTGCCTGCAAAATGCCAGGACCCAGGACCCTGTTGGTGCCATGTCTCTCTCTAGCCAGTCTAACAATCTAAAAGCTGAGCAGAGAGCCTTTTTTTTTCAGGGTGAGCGGAAAAGTATAGTCTTTGAGTGGCACTTTTCATGCCTGGCATTCATCAGGCTGAAACCTCGCTCACAATCGGCGCTTGACGCTTGGAATGTTGCGCAAATGTCCAGCAGACGTGACAGCAGTTCAAACTGTGGCTCTCTTAGGTGCTCAGGCATGAAACTGTGCCACTCAAACACTATACTTTTCCGCTCACACTGAAAAAAAATTAGAGGGAACATTGGCGCCAGAGCGGTCATACAACCTGCCTGCCAGAGCCGTGCAAACTTCTCCGGTCCGCTGCACCTGAGCTGGTGGAGTGCCCGCAACTGCACACCCATCACCAGGGAGACAGCCAGTGCAGGTGAGCCATGCGGTTGCTCCGATTGCACGGGTGCTCCACCAGCTCAGATGCAGCCAGACCGGAGAAGTTTCTCTTCTCAGAAATGTCTTCTCAGCAAAGCTGTGGCAGCCTGCCTGTTCCTTTTAGGTGCTTCGACCCCCGGGAGGGAGGGGGCCAAAGGGAGCATAAAGGGAGCTGCAGCTCCTCTGTGAACGAAGGGAGAGGAAAAAAGTTGGGGTTCTCCCTGCTGCAGCCTTTAAATGGCAGAGAGAAGCCAAACTCCCCCCCTTCACAGAGGAGTTGCTGCTCCCTTTATGTGGAAGTGAGATATTTTGCAAGGACTGGGAAGTCTCTCATGAAGTCTCTGAACAAGAAAAATGTATCTGCATGTTAATGGGGGAAACAAGTGGGCTAATTATAATCTAAAACTATTTTTTGGCTTACTATACAGATAATTTAGTGCAAAGCTGTGCATAACAGTATTAGATTTCTGTGGTTTTATCTTCCTTGATTGGTTTTGGGAGAGCTATGGAAAGCTAAAACAAATGCTGTGTAACAAGGAAGCATGAAACATTCCTTTTGATTGATTGGAGAATTAAAACCAAACATTATTTCAAAGGAGAGAAGTTTCATATCATGCAACTTTTATCAAAAGTGTTTCACATGTCCTTAAATCTGGGGGGGAGGAGACAATAGTGAACATCTAGGAAGTAGGGTAGTAGTGGCAAATATCTTAGAATAATACTTTGATGCAACTATTATAAATTGTTCAGCAATAATTTAACTAAAAGAATTGTGCATACTATATATAAATTGTTACTTCTTAGCAGGAAGTCCAATATTTTTTTCTTTGGATTTTCCCATTTGGCTGAGTTTTTCAGTACTCCAACATACTATTCTTTTTTATTGGGGCTATAGTAATTGGGTTTCAGTTTCCCATCAGTTAAGAAGACAAGAACTGCAAAGCAGGTGGTTGTGTGCAAATATCATAAGTATTTTTGGAATGTAGCTGTGATGCATGTGATGTATTGTGAATTTCTTGTTAAGAACACTTATCAAGTTTTAATATTATGACTGTCTAACGTATTTAGAGGGCGAGTGCTTGCTTGTTGCAATAAAGTACAAATGCCATAAACAAAATAGCTGTTTGCTCAGAGGTATATTCCTGCTTAAGTTGCTTGATAGCTGTGTGCAGAAACTTTAAATTGTATAGCTCACAGCACTAAAGAAACCTAGCAGTGACTACTCTTGAGGGGCCACATTGGCTGTTTCTGCTTCCAAGTGATGTTTTTGAAATCTACTGGAACATATTAGGGATAACTGCACTGAGAAGCAGAAGGATGGACTCTCACCTTTATGATAGGCTTTTGAGACACTGGAAAGCAGTGGGGACTTTTGCTACTTCTAAGTATTTCCAAATCCAATAAGAAATTGGTTATCTTTCCTTGAGCTTCTTTATGCAGGGACAGGTGCTGAAAAATCCTTCAAAGAAATGGAAACAGTGTGTGTGTGTGTGTGTGTGTGTGTGTTTGGGGGGTTGTTTCTGTTGTGTATGATTGGAATATAACTTATTGGCCCTGAATTTTGAGGGTGGAGGGAAGTTGCAGAAGCTGAAATGTGGTTGGGACACACTGGAGAGTCCTATGTTTTATCTCTTTTACATTATCAGAGATTATATACAGTATAAAGAGTTAACAGTTGCAATGATTGTACTTTATATTTGTGTACACAAAACAAAAACAGGTAGTTCAGCACGACAGCCTGTCAATCTGAAAATACTCTGAAACAAATAGCAATAGCAATAGCAATAGCAGTTAGACTTATATACCACTTCATAGGGCTTTCAGCCCTCTCTAAGCGGTTTACAGAGTCAGCATATTGCCCCCACAGTCTGGGTCCTCATTTTACCCACCTCAGAAGGATGGAAGGCCGAGTCAACCTTGAGCTGGTGAGATTTGAACAGCCAAACTGCAGAACTGCAGTGCTGCACTCTAACCACTGCGCCACCTCGGCTCAACAAACAATAGGTATTGTTTCTGGTGCACATAATTCCAAGCCCCAGATTTTAAAAGTATCATTATATAGAACTCTTTTCACTAGTCTGGATTATGGAAGAATTGCAGGAAAATATTAGATAAGACAGAAATAAGCTAAAATAGGGGTGGTGGTGGTGAATCAACTTCTCGTTTCTTGCCCATGTTTTGTTACAAACTATAACTGCTGCCTGTTTTTTTAGCAATAATGATTACATTGAATATGATATTAATATATAAAGCATGTGATATGGTTCCAGGATCAGAGCTAGTCTATATTTGAATGGCCTGAAGGTGTGTTAACATTCAAGGAAGCTAAAGCTGCAATCTGGGAAAGGCAGTTCTTGGCCCCCTAAATACTTGGAAAGTAGACCACCTGTGAACCATATGTAAAACCACCCTGATTGCCATATAGAAGAAATTATGAAATAGGCCTGTATAAATCATTTGGTGGGATTTCAAAGCATTGGAAAGTTGTGGGAGTACTTTGGAACATCTGCTTCATTGACCAGATCTGGAGGAGTGCTCAGAGCCCTGTAAAATAACTTGCCTAGCTTTAGTACAAATGCTAGGACTGCATGGTACTTTGAATTCTGTTCCAAACAAAGTACTGAAGGGAATATAAGACTGTAAATATAGTACCCCACCCACAACTCCTTAAGTAGATATTTCATGAATCCAGGAAAAAGGTGCCGCTGCTTTAAAAAGTACCAAGTAGATGCTGTGGACTTTACATTCCTATGTATTCAAAAATAGTGCATAGCCCTAACAAACTTTATTATTTAATGAATTTAAGTTGTTGCCACTGTTTTGAAGTTAAATTCAGGTGTATGGATGCCTTTCTTTTCTGTGTCATTTATACCTCTATGTTGACTGGGAATGCTGACATCATCTTGGCCACTTCCACCTGGTCACATGGCCGGCAAGCTACTCCTACCTGGTCACATGGCTGGCAAGCCACTCCCACCCAGTCAAATGGCCGGCAAGCCACTCCCACTCACATGGCTATCAAGCCACTCCCACAAAGCAGGCCACACCCACAGAGTAGGTTCCCAAAAAATTTGAAACCCACCACTGCTGTGGTTGTACGAATGCTAGCTTATTTGGAAACTGCCCTACCCTTCATGGTAGACTTGCAGCAAAAAAAGAGAGTAAAACCAGGTTAGGTTAGTCCAAGGTCAGGAAATAGATAAGAGAATCCTAGAAAGTAAATATACATTTATAATAGTGCTGGGTTTCCATTTTTTTACTACCAGTTCACTTGTGTGCAGAAGTGTCCAGGCTGGTGGGTGGAGCCTCCCGCCGCGGCCACTATCAGTTCGCCTGATCCTGGCCAAACTGGGAGCAAGCCACTTCTGATTTATAATCCATAAAAATGTTTATTTCTTTTCTGTTAGCTTATTGGCAAACTTGTTATTGTAATTTATCAACTTGTTACTTGTTATTTGGCTTTTAGTCCAGAAGTTCCTCTTGTTGGAGTAGAATTCAACCTGTCTTTCCCCAAATCTACTAAGTGTATTAACTATAGGAACAAATCTTGATCAATGTGGCTGATTCAATCAAATGATTAAGAATATTTGGTTTCATGTAATGAGTGAATCTGACCATAGTCATAGCTACTGAAAGTTGTGTTACTAATATCTTCTCCCTCTGAAAACCACCTAACCTTTGCAAATCCACCCAAAATGTTGCCCATGAGCCGCGGTGGCAGAGTGGTTAGAGTGCAGTACTGCAGGATACTTCTGCTGACTGCTGTCTGCAATTGGCAGTTCGAATCTACCAGGCTCAAGGTTGACTCAGACTTCCATCCTTCTGAGGTGGGTAAAATGAGGACCCAGATTGTTGGAGGCAATATGCTGAACCTGTAAACCACTTAGAGGGGGCTATAAAGCACTATAAAATGGTATATAAGTCTAGGTGCTATTGCTATTGCAATCAGCACATCTTCTGGGAGAACGTTTTACATCTGCAGTTGATGCTCCTTTTCTTTTTTGGTCAGCCCCTGCCTCGCTCCAGGTGTACCAAAAGCTGTCTTCCTGGCCAAGCCAAGATGGTCCTAGAAGGAAGACCACTTTGCTGCTATGGTTGTGCCTCGTGTGCAGAAGGCACCATCTCCATTCAGGAAGGTAGGAGACATTGGGGAAGGGAGAGAGATCTTGAAGGATGGGCAGAAGAGACGCTGAAGCATTTCCACTCAGGAATGTTTAGAAGCAACTTTGGGCAACAGGTCTGTAGAGAGAACAAAAGATGACCTTGAGGGAGATAGGCAGGAAGAGAAAAGGGACTAAAAATTTGTTTAGAATATGCAGTCTACAATTGGTAGCAACTCAGAGACATTTCCCTAATTCACTGAACTATGAAATGAAATTCAACGGTGAAAAAGTAAGGTTCAGAACCTGCTGAATACCACCTCTGGATAGAAGCCAAAAGTTAGTTTCCCTATCACTTTGTTACCATCAAGTAGTTATCTAGATTTCTATATCTCACACCTGGTATTCCCCTATTCCCCCACCCCAAAGTAAGATAAATAACAATGTATTTATTCATGGATTCATTTGCATGCCCACCTCAATCTCTTGGATTGCTGTAAGACGCTCTACATAGGCTGCCTTTAAAAAATTCTTGTAAGCCTCAGTTGGTGTGAAATACAGTGGCACACATGGTTATGTGTGCTTCTAGAACATCAGTGGTTCTGCTCCATGAGCTGCAGTGACCCCTCCACTGCCCCACGCATGTGCGCACTGCTTTCTTGGAGCCTGAATAGAGCGAAAATGGCCTCCCTGCTCCCTGCCCCCACCCCAGAGGCCAGAAATGGCCCGACTTCTGGTGGGCTGGTAGGTCCATTTTTCACCTTCTCCAGGCTCCAAAGCAATGTGAAATTTATTTATTTATTATTAATTAATTTATTTATTAATTAGACTTATATACCGCTTCATAGGGCTTTCAGCCCTCTCTAAGCGGTTTACAGATTTTTAGCAAATTGAGTCAGCAAATTGCCCCCACAGTCTGGGTCCTCATTTCACCCACCTCGGAAGGATGGAAGGCTGAGTCAACCTTGAGCCGGTGAGATTAGAACCGCTGAACTGCAGATAACAGTCAGCTGAAGTGGCCTGCAGTACTGCACCCTAACCACTGCGCCACCTCGGCTCCAAAAATGTTCCCTACCAGTTTTGTGGGTGCGGCTTGGTGGGCATGGCTTGGTGGTAGTGAGTCATGTGACTGAGTGGGCATGGCTAGCTTTATGTCACTGATGGGCAACCCACCAAGCCATGCCCACAAAACCAAACCGCACAGCCATCCGCCCCAAACCAAGCGGTGGAGAGGCTTCGGGATGACACTCAGGACTGCTGAAAAGGCTCCCCCTACCAAGCCTTCAGTGCATCCCAGGATTGCAACACTGAAGACTCAGCAGGAAAATGGGAAGAGGTTATTTTTCTGCCTGTTTTTTCTCAGTCTGTGCTGACCTTAAGGAAAGGTTGAAGGCTTGGGGGGGAGGAGCCTTTTTGGAAATCGGCAGGAAAATTGTGAGGGGAATTTTCCTGCCTATACTCCTGAAGCCTCCATGAATCTTCTGGCAGCCGGGGCGGAGAATCTTCTGGCAGCCGGGGCAGAGAGGTGGCAAAGGGCGAAGCTGCCCCACATGGAGCTGGAACCATACAGCGGGAAGCGCACTTCCAGAGTGACCTCTGCTGGAAGTATGTCTGCCCTGGCTCCTGGAAGACTCAGCAGCAGGTGGCTGCCCTGACCAGACTCTTCTCCGCTTCCAGCAGGTTCCAGATGGGGTTTGGAAACCTCAGAGGAAGCCTGCCATGCCTGGCAAGGGTGGGAGAAAAGACAGCAAGAAAAGCCACATCTCACTCCACACATCTCGCTTCTCCCCCACTCCACGTGCCATCCCCGTCAATAAAGAGACGGTGGGAAAGGGAAGCAGCCAGGCTTCTGTTGCCATTGGGGTGGGTGGGGCATGTTGGACCATAAGGAGCACATCTTACCGGGGACTTGTAGCTCCATTGCATTCCTCGCCACTGTGTCCAGGGAAACACATTGTCAAAAAAAACCTTCTCACAAATTCAATCAAACTTTTCGAAGTCATGAGACTTCACACCATGTTTCCCTGGACACAACGGCGAGCAATGCAACAGAGCTGCAAGTCTCAGGTAAGTTGCATGTCTCGCAGCCCAATATGCTCCACCTCCTACCACCTGCCACCCCCAAATTGCATCCCTAAAAGGGGCAGGTGGCTAAGTGAAGGACAGGAAGCCCTGCCATGCCTGCTTCCCTTCGTCTAGGCTCAGGAAGGAGGGGAATGGGGAGGAGCAGCCGCCACTGTCTCCAGAGGCAGGGAGGAGAGCTCCAGCTCTCCTGTTCAGTGCAGGAGAGCCCTGTGCAAGGACAGTCCTGGGCAATGCAGGAGAGCTGGAACTCTCCTCCCTGCATCCGGCAATGGTGGCTGCTGCTGCTCCCCATTCCCCTCCTTCTTGGATTCTTATGGAAACTCCATGGCTTTTTAACTGCCCAGGGCTCCCCAAACAAGAATGCAACTTATATTAAAAACCTGTTGGAAACACTCCACCTGCCCTCCGCTGTTGCAATTGCCAAATGTGCCACCCACCAGTCTTCTTCTGATGACGTAGCTCGCGGCAATGCTATAGCCGACACCACTGCCAAACATGCTGCCTTAAGTGCTTTTGACCTTCCCTCTTCTCTCCTCTGCCCTGTGGATGTTCAGCCTCCTTCTGCCTTACTTGAGCAGTTGATTGCTGACCAAACCTCGGCCTCTGCTTCTGAACAATGAGTCTGGCCTAATGCCTCTTGTGCCCCCGATGCCGACAGGAATTGGCGCCACCCGTCCAGTCTGTCCCTGATCTCTACTTCCATATCTAATTCGGCTTCAACTTGCGTCTGCCCATGTTGGCCAGAAGGGAATGTCCTCAGCCACCAACAAAGAATGGTTCACACCAGGGGTACATGCTATGTCTTAACAAATCTGCTCTTCCTGCTCCATCTATCAACAACACAATATAGGATAGTCTACCTCTACTTCTCCAGGGTCTCATGCTTCCTCATAGGGCCCCTTTGTGCATATTTAGACAGTTATATGTCCTCCGGAGAGCAAAAAAGAGCCAAACGTGCAAACCAGATGTCCGTTCCTGAACTTCCGGTTTCAATGTTGGGTGGTTTTTCTCCCTCCGGAAGCTTCAGGGGGCTTCCCTGAAGCCTCTGGAGGATGAAAAACAGCCCAATACCAAACCAGAAGTCCATTCCCAGCTGAAAAGCAAGGCAGAAATCAGCTGCCCAGTGCCCAGATGCATGCTGGAGTTGACAGGGCAACGCCGTGCGTGGCTTCAGAAATGGCTCTCCATTCCACCTGTGGCACGAGTGCCATAGGTTCGCCATCAGTGACATGTGGTGAGGGTTACTGTTGGTGAGGCAAGACCGCAGCAGCGGTGAGAAGCAACGTCCTCGCCGTTGTGTCCGACAGGCGTCTTGCGTTTATGGTGGACATAAACACGAGACGCCTGTCGGACACAGCGGCGGGGGTGTTGCTTCTCGCAGCCGTCGCGCTCCACCGCCTTGCCCCCCCGCCTCCTCCCACAAACAATCCTGCTGCCCCGGCCTGCAGCCAGCCCACCCACCCCCGCCCAACCTGCTCCCTGCCTGGACTCACTGCTCTTCTTCTCCTCCTCCTGCTCCTCTTCTTCCTCCTCCTCCTCCTCCTCCTCCTTCCCCTCCTCCTCCTTCCCCTCCCCGCTCAGTGCTGGGCTGGCTGTAGGCCGGGGCAGCAGGATTGTTTGTCGGAGGAGGCGGGGGGGGCAAGGCGGTGGAGCGCGACGGCGGCGAGAAGCATCTCAGATGGAGCTGGGACACCCGGAGGGCAAGCCGGCACTTCGGCATGCCTTTAAGTGCTGGCTTGCCTTCTGGGTGTCCCAGCTCCATCTGAGATGCTTCTTGTTCTCGCCGCCATCACGCTCCACCGCCTTGCCCCCCGCCTCCTCCGATGAACAATCCTGCTGCCCTGGCCTGCAGCCAGCCCACCACCCCCCGCCCCACCTGCTCCCTGCCTGGACTCACTGCTCTCCTCCTCCTCCTCCTCCTCCTCCCTGCTCGGTGCTGGGCTTTAAATTTGCATCCCCCCTCCCTCTGTCCGATCCACATACCTTTTCCAGCTGTGGAAACTCTCTCAACTCTCCTCTTGTCCGCCCAACGTAAGCATGCTCAACGTAAGCGTGCTCATAAGGCATGATTCGCTGCTCCCCGATCAGGAGGCGGAAGAATCAGTGCCTCCTTTGCATATGGAATTTTTTGCTTTTTAACTCTTTCTTAACTTTTAAAAGGCAAAAAATTCCTTATGCAAAGGAGGCCCTGAGTTCTCTGACCTCCTCCTAATTAATACTGAGAGCAGATACCAAGCCACTGTGACTTGAAATCTGGTAGCAACTACTCTGGCTTTAATTATTTTTAAAAAATTGTTTAAAATTCTTTCCTTTCCCAGAGAAGACTGGTGAGGCCCCGCCTCCCGTGCCTCTAGTGACTGCATGTCCCTGTTCGCCATCATGGGTATAGAGTCTCCAGCCTGAGCAGGGGGCTGGACTAGAAAACCTCCAAGGTTGCTATAATTGACTTTGCATTAAAGCTGCAAAGCAGTGCATACGACACATGCTTTGTCTTCCAACGTAATATTGTGGGCTATGATGGGTGTGAGAATTGGAATCTGAGACTTAAACAGGGGAGGTTCACTTCTCTTCTCTTCTCGTCTCCTCTCATCTTCTATTCTCTCCTATTCTCTTTAACAGACCAGGATTTTGAGGCACAATATTTTAGCCATAACATTATTTGCCTATTCAAAAGAAGAGTTTTATTATCTTCATGTAAAATTAATATTTGAGGTCTTGCCTGTCTTCTCCCCAGATGCAGAGAAGTGCACAAGATGTCCAGAAGATCAGCATCCAAATAAAGACCAAACCAAATGCATCCCCAAGAAAGTAACCTTCTTGTCTTACAAAGAAGACTTGGGGATAATCCTGGCTTCCTTTAGCCTCATCTTGTCTTTGGTCACAGCCTTTGTCTTAGCAATCTTCATCAAATTCTTAGAAACTCCCATAGTCAAGGCCAATAACCGGGACCTCTCCTACATCCTCCTGGTCTCTCTCCTGTTGTCCTCCTTGACTTCCCTCCTCTTCATTGGTCGTCCAAGGGCAGCCACCTGCCTTCTCAGGCAAACTTCCTTCAGTATCATCTTCTCCATTGCCGTCTCTTCCATCTTAGCCAAAACAATCACAGTAGTGCTGGCTTTCCTGGCCACAAGACCTGGGAATGCTGTGAGGAGATGGCTGGGAAAGACTCTGGCCAACTCCATTGTCCTTAATTGCTCTGGTGTCCAAGTTGTCATCTGCACCATCTGGCTGGGAGTTTCTCCCCCATTCCCTGAGTCTGACATGTACTCCCAATCAGAGGAGATTGTCCTGAAGTGCAATGAAGGCTCTGTCACCATGTTTTATGGTGCTCTATCATACATGGGCTTCTTGGCTGCCATCTGTTTTACAGTGGCTTTCCTGGCCAGGAATCTGCCTGGGGCCTTCAATGAAGCCAAGTTGATCACCTTCAGCATGCTGGTCTTCTGCAGTGTTTGGGTGTCTTTTGTCCCGACCTACCTGAGTACCAAAGGGAAGTACATGGTGGCCGTGCAGGTCTTCTCCATCCTGGCCTCTAGTGCTGGTCTGTTGGGTTGCATCTTCATTCCCAAATGCCACATTATTTTGATACGGCCTGACCTGAATACAAAGGAGCAGCTAACAGCAAAAAGTACAGATGGTTTGAGATCAAATGCAAAATAATCCTAGTTGTCATAACCCTCTCAGAGAGCTGCTACATCATAGCTTGGATTCAAATTCAGGGGAACATAATGTATGTATTTGTAGACTTCCATACCCTGCACTATGGCTGAAGAGGTTGAAAATGCTGAAATATCCCTAGACTTTTAGGGAGAAAAGTATTTCCTGACTCCTCCAAATGTCTGATCAAAAAATAGCCCAGAAGACAACTCAGAAATGTTGAAATATTAAAATCCTCTGGCAAAGTTATTTGATTGGGAAGTGCTTCTGCTTGGTTGGATTTCTCAAATAATGTTTAAAAAATAGATGCTTAATATATTTATGTTTTGGGATTTTAGTTTAGTAGTTAAAGATGTGAATGTGATATTTAATGGTCCTTCTTAAGTGTGGAATTTGGCATCCTGCTTTTCCCATAGGAGACAGATTGGATAGGCCTATTTCTGGACTTCTTGTCCAAGAATGATGGATTCAAGCATAAGAAGATGTCTTCCAGTTGAATATGACAATAGAAATTCCTAAGAGAAAGAGCAGATGGGTAGCACCACCAGTGAATCTGAGATGTGCATGAGGTAGATCAATGTTCCCCAACCCTTCCACTTCCTGGGAGGAGCCTACTGGTGGGGGCAGCAAAAAATCAGCTGCCTCCGAATTCCTGGCTACGTACCTGTTTAGAGGATCTTCCATCTGACGTCTTATCAGGTTTTCTTATCCTTCAGGCAAGAAGGAAAGAAGAAACTGTTTTGCTGGCAAATGCTCTTCGATTTTTGCAGCTTTTGTGCTTGCAAGGAAAGGGGGGCTAGCCCAAGGCAGAACGGCTGTCCGTGCTGGGAACTTCAAACTGCCTTGTGCAGGACAAAGTAGGTCTCTCCCACTCTGCTCAAAGTTTTGTTTGATTTATTCTTATCACGAGCTGGATCCGTTTACTGTGGACAATAATTGCTTATCAACATTTTAGCTTCTTTTCTTTTTCTCCTCAGAAAAATTATTTACTCAGAGGCTTCTAAAATGGCGCCGAGCAGGCTGGTTTCTCCGGTAATAACGAACACTTTTTGCTAATCCTCACAAGAATTCAAAACAAAAGAGATTGCTTATCACTTGTTTTGGTTTCACAATAGAAGAATTTTACTCCTTCATTAACCTTGCTTATTTGGAAGTTAAATGGTGATGAATCTGCTGAATGGTCTTGTTACAATGTTTACTCACTGAAAGTTTTGCCAAGCCTTAAACTTCAAAATAAAAGCCTCTTTACTTAAAGCTGCATATTCAGGTAATAGAGTTTTATTAACTGCAGGCAGATAAATTTTGAAATGGCCTCAAAACCAAATATTAACTTGAAGTCGTCACCCTCTACTTCCAGGGGCACATCCTCAGTGCCTGGCACAAAGCTGCAGCCTCCGCTTCCTACGCCCCCTGCTGGGGATGTGTTAACGAAAGAATTTTTCCTGAGTAATCTAAGCGAGGCTCTTAATGCACAGACAATTAAAATGGAAGATAAATTTAGAGATAATAGAGAGGAGAGAAAAGAGGAAATAAAAGAAATGAAAGAAGAAATTAAAAGTGAAATAAAAGGACTTAAACAGGAGCTGTATGAGAAATTTGAGGCTAAGGTTGATAAAATTAGAGACGACATGCTGAGTCTTGTAACTGTATTAACAGAACATATTTCTGGAGTGGAAGATACTCTAGAGGTTCTTAATGATGCCAATGCTAACTTGACATTGAAAACAGAGGTGGTGGAACAAAAAGTGGAAAATGCTGAAAAAGAAATTATTATGATACAGTACCGACAAATGGAGTTCGCATTAAGAGTAAGGGGGCTGCGTGAGGAGAAACAGGAGAACCTGAAACAGACCCTATCGGAAGCTTTTGACCGCCTGATGGGAAGACCAGGGACCAATCAAGACTGGCGAATTGACAAAGCTTACCGCGTTAACTCCTGGCTGGCAAAGCAGAAGCAGCTTCCTCGAGACATCGTTATATATTTTACTACAAGAGAGTTTAGAAATATGGTACTGCAAGCATCTTATAACACTAAGCTTCAAATTGGCGGTCAAGACCTGGCTGTTTTGAAAGAGATACCACCTCAAATGTTAAGAGCCAGGAGAGACTACGCTTTTTTGGTCGAAGAACTCAGAAATCGTCAGATACAGTATAGATGGGATGCACCATTTGGCATCATATTTACATTTGATAAGCAAAGATACCGCCTCAACTCTGTATGGAAAGCCCGAGATTTTTATTATAATATATTGAAGGCCGGACACCCTGCACCATCTGGACCTAGAGAAAGACCACAAGAAGGACAGGATAGACAGCAAACTACACAACCACCAGACAAGATGGAGCATCTCTCTTCTCTAGAAGTGCAAGGTGCTATGGAACCAAGACCTAGCCGCATGACTACTAGACGTATGGAGAAACAAGCTAAAAAGCAACAGCATCAACAATCATCGGCCATCGATCAAGGATCTACAACAACAAATCTGGAAGCAATGGGAGGAGCTAGACCTAAGGTTAAACAGGCCGTGCAGGAAGCTCTAAAAATGCTTCAACCAACCAAAGATGACAACTAAGATTTTAACATGGAATGTTAACGGACTGAACTCTCCACAGAAGAGGAAGAAAATATTTCATTATCTCAAACAGTTTAAGAACGATGTAATTTGTTTGCAAGAAACTCATATCAAGTCAACTGATCAAAAATATTTGATCAACTCAAAACTTGGTCAACATTTTGTAGCTTCTGCTATGGAAAAGAAGAATGGTATAGTTGTATACTTAAGAAAAGACATGAAAGCTGAATTAATAGAAGCAGATCCCTTCGGAAGATATATTGCTTTAGACTTAATCTTAGAAGGGAAAAAGACATTACTTTTGGGAATTTATGCTCCCAATCAACAGCAAGATAGATTCTATAGAAATCTTCATGCTAAATTAGTACAATGGGACTATAGTTCCTGTATACTATTGGGTGACTGGAATGGAGTGATAGACACTAAGAAAGATAAGAAGATTTCCCGCCTAAATACCAAGATGCGAGCAAAGTTACCCAAATCTTTCTTTGACATTATGGATGATTTTGAATTGAGAGATATTTGGCGAGAAAGAAATGCAGAGGAATGTGACTTCACTTTCTTCTCAGACAGGCATCAATCCCTCTCAAGGATTGATTTTATTCTAACCACTAATGATTTGCTTTCTAGGGTCAAGAAAACAAAGATTGCAGCTAGGATCCTTTCGGACCATAACCCAGTTTGGATGGAGTTGGGAAGGGTAGTGCAGGCAAGAAGGTCTTGGAGATTGAATGAAAACTTATTTAGATATGAAAAGTATATTAATGATTGTAAAAAATTACTATCTGAATATTTTGTTTTGAATATGAATAAGGGTACATCTATGGAATTTGTATGGGACGCAAGCAAAGCGTATATGAGAGGAGTCTTGATGAATATAAATAAAACACATAGAAATAAGCAAGGGTTAAAACGAACAGAACTGGAAGAGGAAATTAAGAGAAAAGAGCTGGAGTTAACAATGAACCCAGACGATACAAAGGTTAAGGAAGCTATTAACATATTAAAATCTCAATTTGACATGTTGATCTCTGACCAGGTGGCTACTAATCTATTATGTGCAAAACACAATACCTTTTGTAACGCAAACAAACCTGGCAGATGGTTAGCTTATCAGATTAGGAAAAAAAGGAAAACTCGAAATATATCTAAACTGATTTACAGAGGGAAGGAGGTGTTTCAACAGGAAGAGATTCAAAAGGCTTTCTGGGAATTTTTTACAGAACTGTATAAAGGGGATAAAATTAATGGTTTAGACATAGACAAATATTTAGACAAAGAGAAAATACCTTCAGTTAGAGAAGAACACAGGCAAAAATTGAATCAACCAATAACCTCGGGGGAAATCCTGCAGGTAATTAAGCAATTAAAGTCAGGGAAAGCACCAGGTACAGATGGCTTGACAGCGGTTTACTATAAAAACTTACAGTTAGAAATGGTAGAACCTCTTAGAGAATTATTTAATATGATTCAAACGGAAGGTAAAGTCCCTCCATCTTGGAAGACAGCGATTATATCTTTGATACCCAAAGAAGATCAAGATACTACTCAACCCAAAAATTATAGACCTATTTCATTACTGAATGTAGATTATAAAATTTTTACTAAAATATTAGCAAATAGGTTAATGTTGGTCACTCAACAATTGATACATACGGACCAAACAGGTTTTATACAAGGGAGACAGATGAAAAGTAATGTTAGATTAATTATTAATGCATTAGAATATTTGGGAAAGAACAACCAGATCCCTGCTGCGTTTATATTTTTGGATGCTGAGAAGGCCTTTGATCGAGTTAACTGGCAATTTCTGTTGAAGATACTGCAAAAAATGCAGATAGGAGATAATTTCTTACAGTCAATTAAAGCAATATACCAACAGCAAACAGCACAAATCATAGTCAATGGAAGTCTAACAGACTCTTTTCAAATTGGAAAAGGTACAAGACAGGGCTGTCCTTTGTCCCCATTATTGTTTATTATAACTTTGGAAGTATTGTTGAATAAAATACGGGGCTTGGATGGTTTAAAAGGGATCAAGATTAGGCAGCAAGAATATAGAGTCCGCGCTTTTGCGGATGATTTGGTCATAATATTGGAACAACCGCAGGAATCCAGTATGGTTTTAATGAATATGATTAATCAATATGGTCAAGTGTCGGGCTTTAAAATAAACTTAGGAAAAACCAAAATATTAGCTATAAATATGAATATTAAACAAAAGGAAGAATTAGGAGTGATGCTAGGATGTGAGGTAGTTAAAAAAGTCAAATATCTTGGAGTTAACATTTTAACTTCAAATGGGAAATTATATAAGCATAATTATGAACCACTTTGGCATAGCATACAGACAGAGATGAAAAAATGGGAGAAATTGCACCTATCTTTGCTGGGTAGGATAGCGGCAGTGAAAATGAACATTCTACCAAAATTTTTATTTCTCTTCCAAATGTTACCTATACTAAAAAAAGATGCGAACCTTTTAGAATGGCAGAAGGGTATCAACAAATTTGTGTGGGCAGGAAAGAAGCCGAGGGTAAAGATGAAAATAATGCAAGATGTACGTGAGAGAGGAGGATTGAAACTACCTAATTTAAAACTATATTATGATGCAGTGGCATTATCTGTAATTAGTGATTGGATTCACTTAACCAATGATAGAATATTGAACATTGAGGGACACGATCTGCTATTTGGTTGGCATGCTTACCTGTTATTCAACAAAAAATTGGATAAGAACTTTAAAAAGTCATATTTTAAGAAATGCTTTATTGCGGGTCTGGAAGAAATACCAATATAAATTAAATGACAAGATACCCATGTGGGCAATTCCTAGACACGCAATTGAAAATATGAATACACCACAAAAACAGGACAGAATTACCTACAGACAGCTTCTTACCTCGGAAAGGGGGGTATTACAATTAAAATCTTTAGAGGTATTAAAAGAGGAGAAGGTAGTTCAAACATGGTTCCAGTATGGGCAATTACAGGCTAGGTGGAAAATAGATCAAAAAATTGGTTTTATTCAAGTTGAGGATAATCTGTTTAAACAAATAAGAGATCAAAGCTTAATGCATATAAAGAGGATATATAATGTATTAATACAGATGGATTCGGAAACAGAATTAGTTAAAGATTGTATGATAAAATGGGCTCAAAATATTGAGGAACCAATAATGTTGGATACATGGGAAAGAATTTGGGTAAGAAATGTGAAATTTACACAAGCTCAAAATCTGAGAGAAAATTTTTACAAGATGTTCTATAGATGGCATTTAGATCCTAAAAAGTTGGCTTCTATGTATCCGAATGTAAAGCCTAAATGTTGGAGGTGTGGTTCTCTCGATGCTACATATTATCATATATGGTGGACCTGCCAAAAGGTTAAGGCATTTTGGATAAAAATATGGTGGGTCATGCAAAATGTTTTTAAAAGAAGGATAAAGTTTAGTCCTCAGTTATTTTTACTAGGTATATGTACTGACTTTACAGTGGTAGAGACCAATTTGATTCTGCACCTGATAACTGCAGCAAGACTGTTGGTGGCGCAATATTGGAAGAAGGAAGACTTGCCTACAATCCAAGAATGGACATTGAAAGTAACAAACTTAGCTGAAATGGCTAAAATATCGGCATATCTCAAAGATCATTCAAATGAGAGATATAAACGAGACTGGAAAAAATGGATTGACTATATACAAAATAAATACGGGACTAAGAAATTCCAGTTAGCCTATGCTTAAGATCAGAAATGATTTAAACTGTTAAAAGACAGTTCAGTAAGAAGAAGCTAAGGTCAATCTAGAATGTCATTAATTTCTTTATTTCCTTTTTCTCAATAGATTTTAGACTGTGTTAGTTAAAAATCCATACCGGGTACGGGTTCTGGGAAGTCGGGGGGGGAAGGAGGAAGGGGGGTGGGGGGGTGGAGGGAGGGAGGGGTACACACAACAAAAAAAATTGTACTTCAATGTCTTAATGATTGACAAATGATGACATATTTGTGTTTGTTTTTTTTTTAAAGAAAAAATAAAGAAGTTCTGTTTTAAAAAAAAAAAATGTTCCCCAACCCTTCCAGCTCTGTAGACCAGCAGTGGCAGTGGGGGAGGGGAGAGATTATAGTCCTGTGCAAATGGCAGGGGAGTGCATGCCCTGCTGCTTCTCATTTTGGGGCCAGTCAGAGGTAGTATTTGCCAGTTCTCCAAACTACTCAAAATTTCCACTACTGGTTCTCCAGAACCTGTCAGAACCTGCTGAATTTCATCTGTGTGTGCCCTGAGCTTGGCTGATCCTTTCCCTCCCATCCCCTGGAGTTTGGGTCCTCCTCTAATTTAAGATGCTTCCTGCCTTGTTCTATAGCCCTCTGTTTTTACATTGACTGGCTACCAAACAGAGCTTCTGAGCCTGTTTTAGCCTTAATCTCCTTGAGAATCCACAGACAGGAATGGGACTATCCTGTGTACAATATAGTTTACAGCAGTGGTCTCCAAACCTTTGGGCTTGGTGGACCAGCAAAAGCGGTGAGATGGAGGTGAGATGCTTTTGTGTACATGCAGACGATTTCCATGGCCCGGTTTAAATGGGCTCCAGATCAGCATTGGGCTGCAGGCTTGTGGTTGGAGCAGTGGTGGGATTCATTTTTTTTTACTACCGGCTCTGTGGGCATGGCTTGGTGGGCACGGCAAGGGAAGGATACTGTAAAATCTCCATTCCCTCCCAATCAGTTGGGACTTGGTAAGCAGAGAATAGATGAGGGAGGGGTGGTATTTACCAGTACTCCGAACTACTCAAAATGTCCGCTACTGGTTCTAGAGAACTGGTCAAAACCTGATGAATACCACCTCTGGGTTGGAGACTCCTGGTTTACAGTACAGAGATGTTGTCCCTCACCCAATGTGATGTAATTTGGGCAATATAAAACTATTTTCAATTAAAATCAGACAAAGTGTCACGGCTCTATATATACTGTAGTTTAATGTCAGGAAATTTCAGATTTGGGCAGGAAGGTTAAGGAAATTTATCTATTTATTTAAAACATTTATATAGCCATCCATCTTTTAGACAACTTTGGGTTGTCCCAATAACATCATTTTAAAAACTGTAAAACACACTGAATTAAAACTTTGCAACCAATGAAAAGAAAAATCTGGCGTCAGTCCATGCAATCACATCATTGTCTAATCTCCCAGTGCCATGTGTGTAAGGCTATATGAAAGGTTCAAAGGGTGAAGGCCTGCTGAACGTCAGTGAGAAAGATATTCCATAGATAAGTGGCTATCATAGAAAAGACACCTTCTAGATCAGGGGTGTCAAACTCAATTTCATTGAGGGCCGCATCAGGGCTGTGGTTGACCTCAGGGGGCTGGGCAGGTGTGGCTGACTGGGTGGGTGTGGCCAGCTTGATGACACTCCCCAAACTGTTGCCATTTCCTCTTCCCACTGGGTAGACTAGCCAAGCTGGCCCAATGTTTCCTCTTTGCATTGGGTAGACCGGGCCCAGTGGTGGGTTTCCAATTTTTTTTACTACTGGTTTGTTCGTGTGCATGCACTCATGCATCTGTATGATACTTCTGTGATGTACAGAAGCTTCTGTGCATGAGCAGAAGGATCCGGGTGGGTGGGCGGAGCATCCTGCCCTGCTACTATCGGTTTGCCCAATTGGGTAGACTGGGTCAAAGCAATGCGGGACAGCCCCTTACTTTTTCCAGGATGGCCCCTCATGCCAGTTCTAACCACATTGGCCCACAGACCTTGTGTTTGAGACCCCTGCATTACATGACAATATTGGATAGAGGGAATCAGGAGCATGCCCACTCTATCTGCCCTTGAAGAATATAGGGAAATTATATCACAATACAACTGTCAGGCCTGCAGTCATATTCTTCTTGGAGCTTTGGCCTGCCACACTTTCTATTATTCTAGTATGCCTTTTCTGTTGTGGGAAAATGGGAAGGGGGATTGTATGGAGTTAGATGCTATGTAGCCAAAACAAAATTCCTTCTAGAAAGCCAAGGTCATCCTTTGTCTCTGCACCTCTGCACCTGACCAAAACTGGATGGGTGGAACTGCCAGCTTGGTAGTGGAAGATTGGACCATGTGATGTGTGTGTGCATGTGGGCAAGATTTGAACTTTCAACTGGGTGGGGAAAACCAGGAAGCTTTCAGATTCGTGTTTTCTCAGATGTGCCAAAACGGCTCTCTTAATAAATTGGAATTACAAGCAATACTTTGCCTTGGACTCTGATTTAATTTTGGGTGCTATTTGGAACCCTGACATTAACCCGAATCTCCATTAAAATACTTTGCCAGCTACCCCAAAATTCGGGGTGCTATCTGGTGTCCTGAGCCCCAGCACTGACCCAAGCTCAGGTGACACAAAGATTCAGGGAAGATAAAGGAGAAGAAGCCCACGGAGAAAGCAGTAGATGATGGATCACCTATCTATGTCGAGACCATCTATGTGCCTTCCAAAACTGTGGTGGAAGCTGCAGATGAGCAGAGAGGGAATGCCAGTGGGGAGCCAGGAGCAAAGAGCCGGCCCCTATGCATCCCTCACAATCAGAACTAAATCTGCAAGGTGAAGCCTCGGGATTTACTTCTCCTAAGGAGTTGCTGTTGGAGCCACAGGGGTGTGCAAGATCAGCCTCAATCCATGAGTGGAGAGGAACAAAGCAGGCGCCAATTGGGTGCTCTGATGATTGGGGAATCCCAGCCACCCTCACACAATCAGTCTCTGACCAGCCTCCCAGACCAATTTGGATAGCTGAACATGAGTGGAATCAATCCTTGCCTTAGCTCTGAACCACCCAGGTGGACCGTGGCCCAGCCAACATGCACCTTCCTAGGTCAAGTCTCCACAATGCAGTGGAGGCCCAGCTGAAGGGCTCTTGCCAAACCCAGATGAAGGAAGCAGGGGGGATAATGACCCAATGATCAGGGACCTCGTCTGACCATTCGCCCTTCTTTACTTCATTTTTTTTTCAGAGTCTGGTTAGTAATATTGGAAATGGGAGTCCAAGGCAAAGTGGAAGCCATTTTAAACACCAGGTGCACATGATGCCTGATTAGCCCCCATATAGTCGAACAGCTGGGCATACATATGAACCCTCTTACACCTCCCATCAGCTTTGAACAAGTCGATGGGACACTAATTGGCCAAGGGCCTGCCTCCTTGGTCATTGAACCTTTCAGATTAGAGACAATCTGGCATTGAGAGCTCCTTTGATTCATAGTTGCCCCAAGGATGACAGACTCGGTCATATTGGAACTTGCATGGCTTGAGAAATGGGGTCCTACGATTTCGTGGGAAGGCAGTCACAGAAACTGATCATAGATGGTGAACCACTGCCAAGAGCAAGGCAGGACTAACTCATAGAAGCTACAACTCCCGAAGAAGGGAGGGGCCCAGAACCTGCAGCTCCGGCCCGAGATGCACCACCTGGGAGCCAGCAGATACCAAAAGATTATCGAGATCTAGAGGGGGTTTTCAGTGAGGAAGATTGCAATTATCTCCCCCACTCATAGACCAACTGACTGCATGCTAGAGTTTGTGGCTGGGGCAAAACTGCTGAAACCTAAGTTGTACTCCATGACCCCTAGCAAGATGGCGGAATTAAAGAAATACATCGATGCCAATCTAAAGCAGGGTTTTATACAACCAGCAAAGTCAAAAGTAGAAGGCCCTGTTCTCTTCAAAAAGAATAAAGATGGGAGGGATGAGATTGTGTGTTGATTTCCGAGCTTTAATGTGGTTTGTGTGGAAAACACCTACCCTCTCCCCCTCATGAAGGACATGCTGAACCACTTAGCCAAGGGCAAGGTGTTCACCAAACTAGACTTAAGGGAGGCGTATTACCAAATACAAATCAGAGAGGGGGATGAGTGGAAAACTGCCTTCAACTACCCCCTGGGTATCTTCTGGTTCATGCCGTTTGGCTTACAAGGGGCCCCTGCAGGCTTCATGCAATTCATCAACAAGGTGCTACATGAACACCTTTACAAGAGAGTGCTTGCTTATCTCAATGACATCCTCACCTTTATGGGACCCTGGAAGAACATGTAAAGCTGGTACAGCAAGTCCTGGAAAAACTTCTGGCCACAAAAATTCCACAAAACCTCCCTGGACTACCTTGGGTATCGAACTTCTGGTGAGGGAATAGAAATGGATCCAGGAAAGTGAAAGCGGTGCTAGACTGGCAACCTCCACATACCCACAAGCAGCTACAGAGTTTCCTGGGTTTTGTTAACTTCTATTGGTAATTCATCCCGAATTTTGCAGAAGTCACTCTGGCCCTGACCAAGCTGCTAAAAACCAGGCCATTGCCAACAAAGCCCAGCCAGCCTATTGGGTGGACAATGGACTGTCAAAAAGCATTTGAAAAACAAAACAGCTCTTTGCCCAAGAGATCCAGGAAAGTGGATCTTTCTGCAACACCTAATCCAGAGTGGCAATTCATATTTAAAACAGATGTCAGTAATGTAGCTGTGGCAGCAGTGTTGTTGCTGAGAGACAAAGAAGGACAATTGCTACCATGTGCTTACGTCTCCAAAAAACTTACCACTACCAAACGAAGGTGGGCCCTTTGGGAAAAGGAAGCTTATGCAGTTCGTTGGGCACTACTCACCTAGAGGGAGTTGCTGGAAGGGAGAAAATGCCATTTGAGGTGACCACAAAAACCTTGAGTCCCTAAAAAGCCCCTGAAAGCTGTCACCAAAGTAAGTTTGCTGGGCACAGTACTTCAGGATATTTAAATTCAAACTGAAGCACATCCCCACAGGGAAGAACTTACTGGCTGATGCCTTATCAAGGAAACCGCAGTATGACAGTCGTAGGGAGGAGGTGATCCATGCCATAATCCCTCCCAACCAACCGGCTGCTCAAGTCACCACCCGGGGACAAGGTGACCACAGCTATGAAATCAGCACTGCCAAATGACCCTTGGCTAAATGACAACAAGGACATCCTGACAATGAGAGATGGCTTAGCCTGGAAAGGATCCAAATTGTATGTGCCTGTATGTTTGAGGCTAGAAGTACTACAGTGAAGCCACGACGCGAAGCTAGGGGGTCACTTTGGATTCCTAAAAATGTTCCACCTAACCTGATGTCAATTTTGGTGGCTGAAAATGAAAGCAGAAGTGGAAGATTACGTGAGAAGTTGTGCTACTTGTGCAACCATGAAAATACGGCCAGGCAAGCCTCCTGGATGACTGCAACATGTGGCAAGCCCGAACCAACCCTGGGAAGAAATTGTGATGGATTTCATCTTAGAACTCCCAGAAAGCAGAAGAAACAAAGTAATTTGGACAGTCATTGACTTATTTTTTAAGCAAGCTCATTTCATTGCTTGGGTTCCACCACAAAACCGCGATGCCCTTATCCGTGCCGACATAAGTGCGGAGGCAAATCCGCGGCGTCCGAAGCGCTAAGAAAAAAACGACCCTACCGCCGCGACAACAGCGCGGTGACAGAAGGGCGATCTACATGCTTCGTTCTTTGCCTCCAAAGGTAGCCCTCCTCCTCCAGCTGACAGCGGCAGCGGGCACGGGGCAAAGCGGGCTGCCCAGCAGCAGCAGCCCACGGGAAGGGTCCAGCAGGAAGCGGAGGAGGACGCAGAGGAGGACGCGGCAGCGGCGGCGGCTGAGGCTCTCCCGGGCCGGCGAAGTGGGCTTGCCCGGTGGAGGCAGGCTGCCCTCTTCTTCCTCAACAACATCTCCTTGGACAAGCGGCCTCCGCCACCGGCGCCTCCCCCGGAGGAAGAGGCAGGGCGGGCGGCGGCGGCGGCTGAGGCTCTCCCAGGGCCGGCGAAGCGGGCTTGCCCGGTGGCGGCGGCTGCCCATCCAAGGAGATGTTGTTGAGGAAGAAGAGGGCGGCCTGCCTCTGCCGGGCAAGCCCGCTTCGCCGGCCCCGGGAGAGCCTCAGCCGCCGCCGCTGCTGCGTCCTCCTCCGCTTCCTGCTGCCCCCCGCGGCTGAGCTGGACCCTTCCCGCGGGCTGCTGCTGCTGGGCAGCCCGCTTTGCCCCGTGCCCTCTGCCGCTATCAGCTGGAGGAGGAGGGCTACCTTTGGAGGCAAAGAACGAAGTATGTAGAATGCCCTTCTGTCGTCGCGCTGTTGTCCCCGCGGTGATGACGCACGGTGATGACGTCGCGACTTTAGTGACGCGATTTAATCTCCGCTATTTTGCGTAGCGCGGTTTTGTCGTGCCACGCATTGCTTGCTCAGGATTACCATCCACAAAGAATCCAGCGAAGATGTTTGTTAAGCACATCTACTGCCTGCACAGAGTGCCAAGGAGAATCATCTCAGACCACAGAGTTCAGTTCACTGTCAAGTTCTGGAGGGAGTTCCTGAGGTCCATTGGCTCCACACAAGGATTTGGCTTGGCTTTCCATCCAAGCATGAATGGGGCAGCAGAAAGGACTAATGCGATGGTGGAACAATACATCTGTTGTTATGTGGATTACCAACAAGACAACTGGTCAGATTTGCTATCTTTCACTAAAGTCGTGTATCCCTTTTCAAGTTACCAGAGGCATGGAATTGGTCCCCATGCCTGAACTGCCCAGAGAGCCCCCCTCCTCCATGTCACTGATTGAATGGATGGATGCTCTTAAAAAGGGATGGGAGAATACGAAAAAAGCAGCAGAAGAGTACAAGAAGCAGATAAGCACCACTTGCTCCAACCCCACTTCCAAGTGGGGGACAAAGTTTTCTTATCTACTAAGTATATAAAGTTAAGGATGCCTAGTAAGAAATTAGGGCCTACATTTTTAGGTCCCTTCCCAATAGTGAAAATAATTAACCCAGTTACAGTTCAGCTTAGTCTGCCCAGAATTCTAGGGAAAATTCACCAAGTCTTGAATGCAGTTTGCTGAAGCTGGTGATAGCGTCCAACCTAAGACCATTGACTCAGCCTCCCCCTCCTCCAGTAGTGATAGAAGAAGAAAGTCACTATCAAATTAAGAAAATTTTACACTCTAAATTGTATAGAGATCATTTGCAATATTTAGTACATTGGAAGAGGTACCATTTGTCTGAAGCTACTTGGGTGAAAAATTGGAATGTAAAAGCTGATAAGTTAGTGAAATAATTCCAGATAAATTTCCTGATAAGCCAAGATTGTTAGGTATACTTATGTTAATTCCCACATTATTCTCTTCTCAGGAAATACTTTTCTTCTGAGAAGAGGCCTCCTGTCAGGCAATAGCAATAGCAATAGCAGTTAGACTTATATACCGCTTCATAGGGCTTTCAGCCCTCTCTAAGTGGTTTACAGAGTCAGCATATCACCCCCACAGTCTGGGTCCTCATTTCACCCACCTCAGAAGGATGGAAGGCTGAGTCAACCTTGAGCCGGTGAGATTAGAACCACTGAACTGCAGATAGCAGTCAGCTGAAGTGACCTGCAGTACTGCACCCTAACCACTGCGCCACCTCGGCTCTTATGGCCTGCAGCCATATACCTCTTGGATCTTTGGCCTGCCACACTTTCTATTACTCTACGATGCCTTTTCTTTTGTGGGAAAATGAGAGTGGGGAAGCCCTCTCTAAGCAGTTTTACAGAGTCAGCATATTGCCCCCAACAAATTGGGTCCTCAGTTTACCCACCATGGAAGAATGGAAGGCTGAGTGAACTTTGAGCCTGGTGAGATTTGAACTATCAAATTGCAGGCAGGCAGCAAAAGTAGCCTGCAGGACTGAACTCTAACTATTGCACCATTGGGGCTCAGATGCCTAATAATTATAAAAATCATATTGTTTCTATTTTACAAATCTCACGGGGCTTTGTCCAACCTCTGAAGGTAGAGAGCAGCCTGCTGCAACATCATCTTGAATCTTGCCTGATGTTCAAATAAATGCTTCCTCTAGAGCCAATGTATTCAGACAGAGATTTGAAGAGGATGCCAAAGATGTGAGCTCATGCCTTGCCTGTAAAGCTGTGGTTGGACTCTATCTTTTAGAGAAAACTTTATTTCCTGAAATGCTACCAAAGTTTGCCACCAAACCAAAGCTGTTCTTCTTGCTGTTGCTTCTGCTTCTGCTGCCCACCAAAACCAATGGGAGAAAATGCCCCCTTGACTTCGCCAAGGATCGGGATACAGTATACAATTATTATCACCCAGGAGATCTCTTACTTGGTGGGATTGTGCCTCTAAGATCAGGTATCGGTCTTCCACCAACGTTCCTTCAGCCTTTCCTTAATCAACCAACTTTGTAAGTAGATCTGTGGTATTGTTTTCATACTATTTTTTGCATGGAATCAGCTTTCATGGACACCCAATGATCCTCTCCACCATGAACAATCCTCAGGGATATTTTTTCATCTATTTTTCTGCCTCTTCTGCTTTTGGAAAAAGACAATTACTATTAACCTGCCTTCCATTGAGGATCTGTACACTGCATGAGTCAAAAAGAGGGACATGAAAATATTTACAGACCCCTCGCATCCTGGACATAAATTGTTTCATCTCCTACCCTCAAAATGACACTATAGAGCACTGCACACCAAGACAACTAGATACAAGGAAAGTTTTTTTTCTCAAACGCCAACACTGCTAAACAAATCATTCCCTCACCACTGTCAAACCATTCACTAAGGCTGCATTACTATTACTATTAGTCTTCTCATCGTTCCTATCACCCATCTCCTCCGACTTATGACTGCAGGACTGTAACCTTATGATTGGTATTGATTGTTTCCTGATTGCTTATTTGTACCCTATGTCCATCATTAAGTGTTGTACCTTATGATTCTTGACGAATGTATCTTGTCTTTTTATGTACACTGAGATCATATGCACCAGACAGATTCCTTGTGTGTCCAATCACACTTGGCCAATAAAGAATTCTATTCTATTCTATTCCATTCCATTCCATTCCATTCTATTCTATTCTATAAACCTGAGACCATATTATTATTATTACCAATAGTAGTTGCAGTAGTAAGGATAAAGTTAGAACGGATCTCCAAAGTTATCTAGTCCAACATCCTGCTTATGTCCAAGATCTTCTAAAATGCTAAATGAATATTAAGGTGTGTCATTGTTTTGTTGCTTTATGCAGGAAAGGATTTACTACATACTGGTTCCTTCTCTCCTTTCTTTTTGCCATCCGTGAGATAAACCAGGACCCACAGGTTCTGCCCAATTTCACCCTGGGCTATGATATTTACGAGAACTATTATGAACCAAGAATGACCGCCGAAGCCCTGGCAGACTTGCTCTCCACCGGACAGGCAAATGTTCCAAACTACATTTGCGGAAGAGAGAAGAGGCTGCTGGCTGTGATTGAAGGGGTTGAATCTGACATTTCTGAGCAGATTTCCACCATATCAAGCCTCTACAAAATGCCACAGGTATGAATTGGGATGAGGGGAAAAGGTAAGCCTGAATCTGTCCTGCCCAGGAAAATGTCCTACCTGTCCATGACTACTTCAGCTTCAACCGCAATAATACATGGGCAAACAATAGATTCAAACTCGATGTAAACTGCTCCAAACTCAAATGCAAAAAATATGACTTCAGCAACAGAGTGGTAATTGCCTGGAATGCACTATCTAACTCTTTTATTCCATCCTCAAACCCCTGTAACTTTAACCTTAAACTGTCTAGTGTGGACCTCACCCCTTTCCTAAGAGGTCTGTAAGGGGGCATGGATAAGCGCATCAGCGTGCCTACCATCCCTGTCCTATTGTCACCATGTATTCGTACCTATTTCCTCTGTCCACGTCTATGTTTATACTTATACCTGTTATCTCGTACATGTTTGAGAAACTGAAATAAAATGAATAAATGTCACGACCATCCAAGGAAGTTATCTTGATGCTTAACATCTCCTGTCCCTCAAAACATTAGAGCACTTACTCAGATAGAGCACTGGAACTGATGTTCTCCCATGCCTGTGACAACCTTTCAAACCATTTTATATTGCGTTTATATCTCTTTCTTGACTGTAGTTATGTGTCGGTATGTGTGCTTTGAACAATTTTCATCCACAGATCAAATTCTCCAAACTTTGGCCTCAAAATATTTTCATTCTTATTCTTAACAGGTCAGTCACGGTTTTGTGTCTGAAAAGCTGAATGACAAAACCCAGTTCCCCTTCATCTACCGGATGGTCCCCAAAGAAGAATACTTGTATTGGGGAATTGCCAAATTGCTCCAACATTTTGGGTGGAATTGGATCGGTCTCCTTGCACCGGACACTGACAACGGGCAAAGATTCCTGCGGACTTTTAATCCCATATTAACCAGGAACACAATTTGTGCAGCCTTCTCAGTGGGCATCGCAACATTGCCCTGGAAGACGTGGTTTCTGGACAATGCACCATTTCACCTATGGAACAATGTCAGTGTTTTAATATACTATGGGGAATCTTCTCAATATTTCTCCAGGTTAATACTCACATTACGCGATCAGGTGGAAAAGAATGTCAAGCCTAGCCTGGCAAAAGTTTGGATCACCACAGCAATGTGGGACCTCTTTATGAATTTAACTCCTGAAATACTGTCTCCTTGGCATGTTCAGGGTTTCTTCTCTTTTTTAATCCATATTGAAAAAAGACCACAATATGTTTATGAAACATTTTTTGTCCCTATGCAAGATTTTGGCAGAATAGCATTCAGTTGTTCGTATTCCAAACACCCCTTTTCTGTGAAAGGAAGGATGAGGTGCCGGGAGAATGAGGACCTGGAGATCCCGCGGGAAGAGGTGGTAGAAAAAACTCTCTCTCAGGACGGTTACGGTACTTACAATCTCGCCTGGGCAGTTGCTCGGGCATCACATGCTGCCTACCTATCCAGGTCCAAGCGGAAAACAATGAAGGAAAGAGATCACAGGCTGGTCCTTCAGACATGGCAGGTATTTGGTTTCCCTTAGAAAGCCTAAAGGTGACCCTTCAGGATTCATATCCATTTTAGATGGTGTGATGAGTTTAGGATTTGAGTCCTGGATGGGAGTTAGGTGGATGATGTTAACTCTCCTTGTACCTGTGATTTCTTCCCTTCTCAAGTTGTTCTTTTCTTTGTCATTGTAGCTTCATCCTTTCCTGGGAGATTCCCACTTCTACAATACTTGCATGGAGGGAGTTTTTCTGGATGAGAAAGGGGACCTCGCTGCCAAGTTTGATACCGTGAACTGGGTGACCTTTCCCAATGAGTCCTTCAATGCCGTGAAGTTTGGGAGGATAGATAGACCATGGGGGTCCAAAGATCTGGAATTCACCCTTGACAGGGAGGCCATGAATTGGCCCCAACGGTTTAACCAGGTGAGCTGTGATTGTTCATCTAATGTTCTCCATCCTCTTGTTCATTCTTTCCAACCAATTGGGAAAAGTATGGGAAGTAGATGGATCTGGGATGAAAGATTGCTTAGAATCATTCTTGTTTGCTATGAAATAGCTAGGTTATTTGGATCACTGAATGAGGATTCCATGGTGAAGAGATCTATTGTGAATTACCCAGATTCAAATGCTACTTGGTTCTTGTTCTATATTTCTGTTTTTCATCTGTAAAGTAGGCTGTGATTGCATGAATTCTAGCTTATTTGAAAACTTCCCTTCCAGGGGTGGGTTCCTACCTACTCAGTCCAGTTTGCCCAAATAGATAGTAAAAATCTGGAGTACCTTTCTGAACCAGTAGTAATGGCAGCCTGGCCATGCCCCCGAACCGTTGCCACTCCCATTGCCAGTATGTTTTTTGACTGGAAAAGGAGGCAGAGAGAAACAGTCCTGTTGCCATGGTATGCAACAGAGAGGAACGAAATTCCAATTTCAGCAAGGCTTGAGGTGAAGGCAGGAGGAAGGTTGAGCAGCAGCCGAGTGAGGGGTGGGAGGTGGCATTTTTACCTTCCCACAGCTTCCAGAAGCACTCTGAAGGCTTCAGCAGTGCTGGGGGGAGGGAAAATGGTCATGTTTTTGCAGAAAATGGGCCATTTTTCCCTTTTCCCAGCCCTGCTGAAGCCTGCAGAGTGTTCCTGTGGGTCTGGGAGGACAAAAGCTTTTTTTCATACTGGGCAGTTTGCAAGAGCTTCCTTAGCTCCGGCAAGGCCGGACGCACCCCCCCCCCTTTCAAATTTTTTAGACACCGTTTCAGTGGGCATGGCTTGGTGAGGGAGCCATGCGACTGAGTGTGCATAAGTGATGTCAAGTTGGCCATGCCCACTCTGCCAGATACCCCCCATCTAGCCACGCACACCAAACCAATAGTAAAAAAAAATTGATACCCACCCCTGAGTTTGGCTGGCTGAGTTCGGGAGTTCGGGACGGCTGAGTTTGGGGTGGCGCTGCCACAGCCGCTTTGAACAATTTTGCGGCCTGAACGATCTTACGGCGTGAGCGAGTGGCATCGAGTGGCCTGTGGGATCCCCCTCCTCCTCCCCAGGAACATCGATTGAGAGCGTCGCGGCTTAAGAGAGCCGCGGCCGTTGGCAACTGCGCGGCCCTTGCTGCGGTTATTGGGAGCGTTGGGGCTAAATTAGGAACACTGCGGTTTCGAACGCTGAGGACACCGAGGACGCGCTTCCATACTGGCCTCGGCGGCGCTAGCAGGCGGCGCTAGCGGGCGGCGAGCGCTCTACATGGGGCAGCCTTTGAAGAGTATTCGGAGACTACAACTCGTCCAGAATGCAGCCGCGCAAGCGATTGTGGGTGCACCTTGGTACACCCACGTTACACCTATCCTCCACGAGCTGCACTGGTTACCGATTGGTCTCCGGATACGCTTCAAAGTGCTAGTCGTAACTTATAAAGCCCTTCATGGTATTGGACCTAGGTACTTGAGAGACTGCCTGCTGCCAATTACCTCCCACAGACCCGTTAGATCGCACAGGGTCGGCCTCCTCTGGGTTCCGTCTACCAGCCAATGCCATCTGGCTACCACCCGGGGGAGGGCCTTCTCTGTTGCAGCTCCGGCCCTTTGGAATGAACTCCCCACGGAGATTCGGACCCTCACCCCTCTCCAGGCCTTCCGGAAAGCCATCAAAACCTGGCTGTGCCGGCAGGCCTGGGGTTGATGAGTTCCCCTCCCCTCTCGACCTGTATGGCTGTATGACTCTTGTGTATTTTAATTACGTGTATTGTGTTTGTATCCCCTTTCCCCTTTTGAGTTGTTCACCGCCCTGAGTCCCTCCCGGAGAAGGGCGGCATACAAATAAATTAAATCTTAATCTTCCGACTGCGAGAGACTAAGATCTGGGCTTGTGTTAGACTGCACCTCGCCCTGAGGAAGCGGTGGCTGAGTTTTTCCATCTACGTTGCCGAGACTGGGTGGCTGGTTTCTGGCCACCTCAGCTCTCTTGCCCCCCACTTCTCTCTGGTACAGCCTCCTCTCTGCTCGCCGCTGCGGGCGGCGTATGGATGATGGCGGCATTTTTTATGATCTCTTGGTACCTGCAACATCTTCTGACTGCGCCCACCCGGCTTGCCCGGCTTGCTGAACCCTTGGGGACCTTTCTGGATTGCCATCACCCCGGAGGGGGAGAGAACGGCCTGGGCGCCCGTCAAGGTTGGGCGAATCAGACAACTTGGGGCATCATCTTGGATAGCGCCCGCACAAGTCATCTCACTGAGGCACGCTGGACTCTGGATAGGTGGGGGCACTTACAACAAGTGCGGAGGCCCTCGGACTTGTCGGTAACATCTACAGTCTGCTCCTTGGTTTGCCCCCTGGTACATCTGTCCAACGGAGGGAGTGACGGAAGATGGCAAAACTATAAGAGGGGACTTAATGTTTCTAATGTACCTCCCCCTCTTTCATGATCCACCTCGGCCACCCCGGACTTTAGACTCTGGACCCTTTATTATACCTTTCCAAGAACGAGGTATACCATCTGCTTACCATCTGTATACCACCTGTATACCACTGTTGGTGCTCAGCTACCTCAAATTTTTAAGAACTATCTGCACATTTATTAATCTATACTTGCGCAGTGCGCCAAAAAAATTTTTTTTTTTAGGAATGCAGTGTGAATGGTATGCCTGATTGATGACTGTACCCACTTTTTTAAACTTTATTATTGTTGTATTTTTTGTGTTTTAATTGACCTATGTGGGGAATGCATGGATGAGTGGCGGTATTTGTGTGAGAGGATGATTGATTCGAAGGGCCTGTCGGGAAATGCGGGGGCTATGGGGGTGGGTGGAGGGATTACGGACACGAGAGTGGGCCGGAGCATTACGGTCTTAACAGGGAGGGGCAGATATGGCAGGGACTTTAGGGCTGGCCATTACCGGGGAAGGAGGGCTCGCTACGTTACAGAGATCCCTCCTTCCGGCCCTATGAGTCCCACTCCAAGGCCAGATGGCGCGAGTAATCAGGACCCTGGTCTCAGGCTGCTGTCGCTAAATGCCAGGTCTGTAGTTCACAAGGCTCCCCTCGTCCGGGACCTAATTTTAGACGAGGGGGCAGACCTGGCATGTATTACTGAAACCTGGCTGGGCCCGGAGGGAGGAGTCCCCCTTGTAGAGATGTGCCCAGAGGGTTTTCAGGTGCTTCATCAGCCGCGACCCCAGAGAAGGGATGGGGGTGTGGCTATTGTTATCCGAGAGTCTCTAGTACCTCATAGGATCCCTGCTCCGGAGCTTGTCGGGTGTGAGTCCTTGCTGGTGAAGCTGGACCTCAAGGGTCAAGTGGGCTTGCTGTTAACGTACCTGCCTCCCAACAGCGTTGCAGCAGCCCTCCCCTCGCTCCTCGAGTCAGTAGCTGAGCTGGCAATTGAGTTTCCCAGGCTTATGGTTCTGGGGGATTTCAATTTGCCTTCGCTCGGTGAACACTCTGATGGAGCGCAGGAGTTCATGGCTTCCATGACAGCCATGGGCTTGACCCAAGTAATTCGGGGCCCGACTCACTCGGCGGGTAACATGCTCGACCTCGTATTCCTCTCGGAGCAGTGGAGTTGTGATCTTGGTTTGAGGAGTAGCGAGATCTTACCCCTGTCATGGTCGGACCACTACCTACTGAGGCTTGACTTTCGGAGACCAAACCCCCACTGTAGGGAGGAGGAACTGATTAGGTGGTTCCACCCCAGGCGACTTATGGACCCTTTGGGCTTTCAGACGGAGCTTGGTGTTGTTCCTGATACCCTCGCCCGCAGTCCGGCGGAGACTCAGGTTGCTGCTTGGAATTCAGCAGCGGCAGGGGCTCTTAACCGGATTGCGCCTTTACGGCCGATCCGAGACAGTGGATCCAGGAGGGCTCCTTGGTTTACTGAGGAACTCCGGGAGATGAAGCGCCGAAAGAGACGCCTAGAGCAATGATGGAGATCCAGTAAGTCTGAGTCAGACCGAGCGCTTTTAACATCCAGCATCAGAGCCTACCTTCGGGCAATTAGGACGACCAAAAGAACACACATTGCCTCTCTGATTGCTTCTGCTGAGTCGCGCCCAGCCGCCTTGTTCAGGATAACCCGTTCCCTCCTAAATAGGAGGGATACGAGCGATCCTTTGCAAGGCAGAGCTGAGGATTACGTCCAATTCCTCGCGGATAAAGTTGCTCGGCTTCGGACGGACCTGGACTCCAATTGCGCAGAGCCAGCCGAGGCACCAGGGGAGAATCTGGAAGGACATCACTGGATTGATTTTCAAGCTGTTACCCCTGAGGACGTGGACAAGGCCATGGGAGCTGTAAGTGCTTCCACATGTGTCCTGGACCTGTGCCCCTCCTGGCTGGTCGCTAACAGCAGGGAGGTGACACGGGGCTGGATCCAGGCGGTTGTTACCGCCTCCCTTCGGGAGGGGTTCTTTCCCCCCGCTCTAAAGGCAGCGGTGGTGAGACCCCTTCTGAAGAAGCCATCTTTGGATCCAGCCGTCTTAAACAACTATCGTCCAGTCTCCAACCTCCCCTTTGTGGGGAAGGTTGTTGAGAAAGTGGTAGCCTTTCAGCTCCGGCGGTCCTTGGAGGAAACCGATTATCTAGATCCCTTCCAGTCGGGATTTAGGCCTGGCTACAGCACGGAAACCGCTTTGGTCTCATTGATCGATGATCTCTGGAGAGCCAGGGATGGAGGTTATGCCTCCGTCCTAGTGCTCCTTGACCTCTCAGCGGCCTTCGATACCATCGACCATGGTATCCTTCTGCGACGACTGCGGGAGGTGGGGGTGGGAGGCACTGTCCTACGGTGGTTCTCCTCTTACCTCTCGGACAGGTCACAGTCGGTGTTGGTCGGAAGGCAGAGATCGACCCCTAGGCCCCTGAACTATGGGGTGCCGCAGGGTTCGGTCCTGTCCCCCCTCCTGTTTAATATCTACATGAAGCCGCTGGGTGAGATCATTCGACGGCACGGGATAAAATACCATCAGTATGCGGACGATACGCAGCTGTATCTGTCCGCCCCGTGCCAACTCAGTGAAGCGGTTGACATGATGTGCCAGTGCCTCGAGGCTGTTAGGGACTGGATGGGGGTTGACAAGCTTGTACTCAATCCGGATAAGACCGAGTGGCTGGTGTGTTTCTCTCCTACTAATTGGCCAAGTGTTCCATCTCTCAGGCTGGGGTGTCAAACAGTACGCCCCCTCAGACAGGGTTCGCAATTTGGGAGTCCTCCTGGACCCACAGCTGACTTTTGAACACCACTTGTCGGCTGTGACCAGGGGGGCATTTGCCCAGGTTCGCCTGGTACACCAGTTGCGTCCCTACCTGAACCGGGAGGCACTCACAACAGTCACTCGTGCCCTTGTGACCTCTAGACTGGACTACTGCAACGTGCTCTACATGGGGCAGCCCTTGAAGAGCATTCAGAGACTTCAGCTTGTCCAGAATGCAGCCGCGCGAGCGATCGTGGGTACACCTCGGTTCACCCATGTAACACCTATCCTCCGCGAGCTGCACTGGCTGCCTATTGGTCTCCGGATACGCTTCAAGGTGCTAGTCGTCACTTATAAAGCCCTTCATGGTATTGGACCTGGGTACTTGAGAGACCGCCTGCTGCCAATCACCTCCACTAGACCGATTAGATCCCACAGATTAGGCCTCCTCCGAATTCCATCCGCCGGCCAGTGTCGACTGGCGACTACCCGGAGGAGAGCCTTCTCTGTGGCTGCTCCGACCCTCTGGAACGAACTCCCCGTGGAGATTCGAACCCTCACCACCCTCCAGGCCTTCCGCAAAGCCCTTGAAACCTGGCTGTTCTGACAGGCCTGGGGCTAAAGAGCTGTTGCCCCCGTCACGAATGGTATGACTGTTGTGTGTTTTTAAACTATGCATTGTTATGTTTCGTTTTTTAAAATTTTTTGTCTGTACCCCCCCTTCCCTGATTTGAATTGTGAGCCGCCCTGAGTCCCCTTCGGGGGAAAAGGGCAGCATATAAATACAATAAAATCCAAATCCCTTGGTTAGTCCAAAGATCAGGAAATAGATAAGAGAATCCTAGAAAGTAAATATACATTTATAACAGTAGTGTGTTTCCATTTTTTTACTACCTGTTTGCTTGTGCACAGAAGCATCCAGGCAGGTAGGTGGAGCCTCCCACCACTACCGGTTCACCTCATCTGAGCCGAACCAGGAACAACCTCTGATTTATAACCCATTAAAAGGTTTGTTTATTTTCCGTTAGCTTATTGATAAGCTTGTTATTGTAATTTATCAATTAGTTATTCGTTATTTGGTTTTAATCCAGAAGTTCCTCTTGTCGAAGTAGAATTCAACGTTTCTTTCCCCAAATCTTGCAAGTGTATTAACCACAGTAACAAATCTTGATCAATGTGGTTTATTCAAACAAACGATTAAGAATATTTGGTTTCATGTAATTAGTGAACCCAACCATAGTCATAGCTACTGAAAGTTGTGTCACTAATATCTTCTCCCCATGAAAACCACCTAACCTTTGCTCATTTACCCAAAATGTTGCCCACGAACCACAGCAGCACAGTGGTTAGAATGCAGTACTGCAGGATACTTCTGCTGACTGCCTGCAATTTGGCAGTTCGAATCTCATCAGGCTTAAGGTTGACTCAGACTTCCATCCTTCTGAGGTGGGTAAAATGAAGACCCAGATTGTCGGGGGCAATAGACTGACTCTGTAAACTGCTTAGAGAAGGCTGTAAAGCACTCTAAGTGCTATTGCTATCAGCACAGCTTCTGGGAGAATGTTTTACATCTGCAGTTGATGCTCCTTTTCTTTTTTGGTCAGCCCATGCCTCGCTCCAGGTGTACCAAAAGCTGTCTTCCTGGCCAAGCCAAGATGGTCCTAGAAGGAAGACCACTTTGCTGTTATGGTTGTGCCTCATGTGCAGAAGGCACCATCTCCACTCAGGAAGGTATGAGACATTGGGGAAGGGAGAGAAACCTTGAACAGTAGGCAGAAGAGACACTGAAGCATTTCCATTCAGGAATGTTTAGAAGCAAGTTTAGCAACAGGTCTGTAGAGAGAACAAAAGATGACCTTGATAGAGATAGACAGGAAGAGAAAAGAGACTAAAGAATTTGTTTAGAATACACAGTTAACAATTGGTAGCAACTCAGAGACATTTCCCTAATTCACTGAACTATGAAGTGAAATTCAATGGTGAAAAAAGTAAGATTCTACGTTTAGGCAAGAAAAACAAAATGCACATGAACAAATATAAGTGGTACCTTGCTCAATAGTAGTAACTGTGAGAAGGATCTTGTAGTCCTAGTGGACAACCATTTAAATATGAGCCAGCAGTGTGCAGCAGCTGCCAAAAAAGCCAACACAGTTCTAAGCTGCGTAAACAGAGGGATAGAATCAAGATCATATGAAGTGTTAATACCACTTCATTATGTCTTGGTAAGGCTTCACTTGGAATACTGCATCCAGATTTGGTCACCATGATGTAAAAAAGATTTGGAGACTCTAGAAAGAGTGCAGAGAAGAGCAACAAAGATGATTAGGGGGCTGGAGTTTAAGACATATAAAGAATGGTTGCTAGAACTGGGTATGTCTAGTTTAATGAAAAGTAGGACTAGGGATGATATGACAGCCAGTGTTCCAATATTTGAGGAGCTGCCACAAAAGAGAGGGAGTCAAACTATTCTCCAAAGAACCTGAGGGTAGAACAATAAGCAATGGGTGGAAACTAATAAAGGAGAGAAGGAACTAAGGAGAAACTTCCTAACAGTGAGGACAATTAACCAGTGGAACAACTTGCCTCCACAAGCTGTGAATGCTTCAACCCCGGAAGTTTTTAAGAAGATGTTGGATAGCTATTTGTTTGTAGTCGTGTAGAGTTTCCTGCCTAAGGAGGGGGTTGGACCTCCAAGGTACCTTACAACTCTGTTATTCTATTCTATAAGAAGGTGGAGAAGTATAGGATAATTAGGTTTGCAAGATTATTGTATTAGTTTCAATCTCGATAAAAATTTTTTAGCCTATCTGTTATTATTGACCTATTCAAAAGGAGTTTTTTATTATGTTCATGTAAAATTAATATTTGAGGTCTTGCCTGTCTTCTCCCCAGATGCAGAGAAGTGCACAAGATGTCCAGAAGATCAGCATCCAAATAAAGACCAAACCAAATGCATCCCCAAGAAAGTAACCTTCTTGTCTTACAAAGAAGACTTGGGGATAATCCTGGCTTCCTTTACTCTCATCTTGTCTTTGGTCACTGTCTTCATCTTAGCAATCTTCATCAAATTCTTAGAAACTCCCATAGTCAAGGCCAATAACCGGGACCTCTCTTACATCCTCCTGGTCTCTCTTCTGTTGTCCATCTTGACTTCCCTCCTCTTCATTGGTCGTCCAAGGGCAGCCACCTGCCTTCTCAGGCAAACTTCTTTCAGCATCATCTTCTCCGTTGCCGTCTCTTCCATCTTAGCCAAAACAATCACAGTAGTGCTGGCTTTCCTGGCCACAAGACCTGGGAATGCTGTGAGGAGATGGCTGGGAAAGACTCTGGCCAACTCTATTGTCCTTAATTGCACTGGTCTCCAAGTTGTCATCTGCACCATCTGGCTGGGAGTTTCTCCCCCATTCCCTGAGTCTGACATGTATTCCCAGTCAGAAGAGATTGTCCTGAAGTGCAACGAAGGCTCTGTCACCATGTTTTATGGTGCCCTCTCGTACATGGGCTTCTTGGCTGCCATCTGTTTTACAGTGGCTTTCCTGGCCAGGAATCTGCCTGGGGCCTTCAATGAAGCCAAGTTGATCACCTTCAGCATGCTGGTCTTCTGCAGTGTTTGGGTGTCTTTTGTCCCGACCTACCTCAGTACCAAAGGGAAGTACATGGTGGCCGTGCAGGTCTTCTCCATCCTGACCTCCAGTGCTGGCCTGCTGGGCTGCATCTTCATCCCCAAATGCTACATTATTTTGATACGGCCTGACCTGAATACAAAAGAGCTGCTAACAACAAAAAGTAAAGATGATTTGAGAGCAAATGCAAAGTAATCCTAGTTGTCATAACCCTCTCAGAGAGCTGCTACATCATAGCTTGGATTCAAATTCAGGGGAACATAATGTATTTATTTGTAGACTTCCATACCTTCCACTATGGCTGAAGAGGTTGCAAATGCTGAAATATGCCTAGATCTTTAGGGAGAAAAGTATTTCCTGACTGTCCTCCAAATGTCTGATCCATAGCCTAGAAGACAACTCAGAAATGTTGAAATATTAAAATACTCTGGCAAAGTTATTTGGTTGGGAAATGCTTCTGGTTGACTGGATTTCTCAAATAATGTTTAAAAAATAGATGCTTAATATATTTATGTTTTGGGATTTTAGTTTAGTAGTTAAAGATGTGAATGTGATATTTAATGGTCCTTCTTAAGTGTGGACATTGGCATCCTGCCTTTCCCATAGAAGGAGACAGATTGGATATGCCTATTTTTGGACTTTTAAAATTTTTATTAAGTTACAAAACATTGTAAAATACAAAAGTAAATAGTAAAGCAGTTGGGCTATATTTCTAATCAATCATGTGGCTTATTCTTCTATTATACTAATCCATTACCCCAAATACTTTACCAGTGGTGAGATTCAAAACCTTTTACTACCAGTTCTCTACCAGCTTGGTGGGAGTGGCAGGGGAAGGATACTGCAAAATCTCCATTCCCACCCTACTCCTGGGTAAAGGATACTGCAAATTCCCCATTCCCTCCCCCTCTGGGACCAGCTAGAGGTGGTGTTTGCCAGTTCTCCGAACTACTCAGGATTTCTGCTACCGGTTCTTCAGAACTTGTCAAAATCTGCTGAATTTCTCCCCTGTACTTTATCCTTTCCACTTATTCCGTCTCATCAGCAATCTTTTTCTTGTATCTCCTCCTACTTCTAGATATGTGTCTCTCAGCTTACTTGTGTGTGCCCTGAGCTTGGCTGATCCTTTCCCTCCCATCCCCTGGAGTTTTGGTCATCCTCTAGTTTCAAATGCTTCCTCCCTTGTTGTTCTATAGCCCTCTGTTTTTACATTGACTGGCTACCAAACAGGGCTTCTGAGCCTGTTTTAGCCTTAATCTCCTTGAGAATCCACAGACAGGAATGGGAATATCCTGTGCACAATATAATTTACAGCAGTGGTCTCCAAACCTTTGGGCTTGGTGGACCAGCAGAAGCGGTGAGATGGAGGTGAGATGCTTTTGTGTACACACAGACAATTTCCACGGGCCGGTTTTAAATGGGCTCCAGACCAGCATTGGACCACGGGCTTATGGTTGGAGCAGTGGTGGGATTCAATTTTTTTTTACTACCAGTTCTGTGGGTGTGGCTTGGTGGGTGTGGCATGGCTTGGTGGGCACGGCAGGGGAAAGATACTGTAAAATCTCCATTCCCTCCCAATCAGCTGGGACTTGGTAAGCAGAGAATAGATGAGGGAGGGCCACTCAGAGATGGTATTTACCAGCACTCCGAACTACTCAAAATGTCCGCTACTGGTTCTAGAGAACTGGCCAGAACCTGATGAATACCACCTCTGGGTTGGAGACTCCTGGTTTACAGTACAGAGATGTTGTCCCTCATCCAATATGATGTAATTTGGGCAATAGAAAACTATTTTCAATTAAAATCAAACAAAGTGTCACAGCTCTGCATATAGTTTAATGTCAGGAAACTTCAGATTTGGGCGGGAAGGTTAAGGAAATTTATCTATTTATTTAAAACATTTATATAGCCATCCATCTTTCAGACAAATTTGGGTGACTCCCAATAACATCATTTTAAAAACTGTAAAACACACTGAATTAAAACTTTGCAACCAAAGAAAAGAAAAATCTGGTGCCAGTCCATGCAATCACATCATTGTCTAATCTCCCAGTGCCATGTGTGTAAGGCTATATGAAAGGTTCAAAGGGTGAAGGCCTGCTGAACTTCAGTGAGAAAGATATTCCATAGGTAAGTGGCTATCATAGAAAAGACACTTTCTAGATCAGGGGTGTCAAACTCAATTTCATTGAGGGCTGCATCAGGACTGTGGTTGACCTGAGGGGGCTGGCGGGTGTGGCTGAGTGGGTGGGAGTGGTCATCTGGATGGGTGTGGCCAGCTTGACACCACTCCCCAAACTGCTGGCATTTCCTCTTTCCACTGGGTAAACGGCCAAAGCCACGTTGGCCCAATGTTTCCTCTTTGCATTGGGTTGACTGGGCCCAGTGGTGGGTTTCCATTTTTTTTACTATCGGTTTGCTCGTGTGCATGTGTGTGCTCATGCATGTGTACGATGCTTCTGTGATCCACCCACCCACCCGGACTCTTCTGTGCATGCGCAGAAGCTTCTGCACATGTACAGAAGCATCTGGATGGGTGGACGGAGCCTCCCACCACCATTACTACCGGTTCGCCCGATCGGGTGACCAGGGTAATGCAATGCAGGATGGTGCCTTACATTTTCCAGAATAGCCCCTCGGGCCGGATCCAACCACATGGGCCCGTGGATATTGTGTTTGACACCCCTGCATTAGATGACCATACTGGAGAGAGGGAATCGGGAGCATACCCACCCTATCTGCCCTTGAAGAACATTGGGAAATTATAACTATTTCAGAATAGAACACAATTCTGGGTGCCATCTGTGTTGCTTGTATTACACTGCTTCTGTGTGCCAGAAATCTTTGAAGAGTAGGCTTTTCCCAAAAGGATAAGTCAGGAGCCCGGAAGATCTATGGGGTAGTGCTGTTTGTGGGAAGTCATGAGATGTAGCTTGTCTTGTTAGCATCATGGTTTGTGGTTTGGTAGTTTGATTCTCACCGGCTCAAGGTTGACTCAGCCTTCCTTCCTTCTGAGATCAGTAAAATGAGGGTGCAGATTGTTGGGGGCAATATACTGACTCTGTATACCACTTAGAAAGGGTTGTAAAACACTCATATATATAAGTCTGTCAGGGGTGTCAAATTTGTGGCCCGCGGGCCAGATGCATCATGCGCTGGCTACACCCTCTCCCATTTTAGTGAAGGGGAAAGTTGTGATACATCACATGACGATGACGTGTCATCACAGGTTTGTCATCCCTGGTCTAAGTGCTAAGTGCTACTGCTATTGCTATGAACCACCAAGAATTCTTGTATATAAGGTGGGTGGCCATATAAGTATTTTAAATAACTATATAAACAATGTAGCACAAACTTATGGATTCACATATACTGGCAATCCTTGATTTACAACCAGTCATTTAACAACTCTTCAAAGTTATGTCCGACTTTAAAAAGCTACATTACAAACTATCCTTGAACTTACGACTGCTGTTCCCTCCCCAAACCACATTATTGCATTTTGGGTGGTTGGCAACTGGCTTCCATTTATGACTAGCTGCAGTGATTTACAATTGCAACATTTTTTGCCGTTTTCTAATAGAAAATGGCAAAAAACATCCATTGGATAGACTAGATTTATCGTATTTTTTGGAATGTAAGATGCACCTTTTCCCCTCAAAAACGAGGCTGAAAATCTGGGTACATCTTATACACTGAATACACCATTTTTTGCCTCCTGAAACCTCGCCCCTTCACCAAAATGGCCATGCATAGCCTTTAGGAGGCTTTCAGAGTGCTCCTCGGGGCTGGTCAATTTCCCTCCCCAGCTCCCAGGAGCATTCTGTAAGCCTCCTAAAGGCTATGCAGCCCCTTTTTTTGACAAAAAAATGGGCCCGTTTTGGCAAAATCGGGCCATTTTTTGCTCATTCCCCCCCCCCCCGGGAGTACTCTACAAGCCTCCTAAAGGCTATTCATGCCCTTCTTAAAAAACAAAACTGGCCCATTTTTGCAAAAAACATGCCATTTTTGGGAAGTCTGAAGAGTCCAAAACCTTTTTTTTTAATTTGCCTCTTCAAAATCTTGGTGCGTCTTATACTCCGGTGCATCTTATACTCTGAAAAATACGGTATTTAATGACCATGTTGCTTTATGACTGTCACAAAACCTATTGTAAAATTGAATCTGGTCACGTGGTACCTCAACCTACAAGCACAATAACTTACAACAAAATTCTGGTTGTAAATCAAAGACTACCCATAAATAATTTATGTCAATGTACGTATAAATAAATGACTGGATAAATAGAACTTTCCAGTTTATGCTGTCACCATTCCAAGTCACATACCCATAGCAAACAAAACTCTGAGGCAGGTAGATTCCTCAAAGAATAAGTTTATTGGATATGTCATACTGGCACAGACTGGTGAAAACCGCCTCTGAACATTCCCGTGGTTTTCACCTAATTAAAAGTTTGTCACTTTCCCAAAACAACCAGTCACATGGCCTAATCAGGATACAGTCCAGTTGCTAAGTGACATCAGTCCCCTCCTTCCGAACACTTGCAGGAATGTCCTTGGTTCCCAAGAGAAAGTATTTTCTTTGACTATAATATTCCAACAAGCTCTATTCCCCTCTCCCTCTCTCGCAGCTCCAGTGTGTCAGCACTGTGTGTCACCTCAGTCAGGCCAGCTTCAGGATTGACATCCCCATCTGGCACATACTTCAGAGCAGTGTATGAATAGAAAAAAACATGAACAGCATTGTGTTTTAGGTTTATATCTCAAATCTCTAATAGCAGCAGATGATCTGAGAAGAAAAATATGAATCAAATTTCATTAATCAGCTGTCAGCCCTCAAGGCCATATTTTTCTTTGGATCTTCAGGGCTGCCACACTTAGAGAATGGGCATGCTGTGGGAACTGGGAGGGGGGTTGGATGGCAATGGGCTGAGATGTATAGCCATAATAATAACAACATTTTTGCCCTGGGAGTCAAGGACGTTCAGTCTGAAACCTAGAGAGCCGTGACTGGGAAACTGCTCCAGTTAGGACAGTGACCTGATTGGACCAGAGGTGGGTTGCTCTTGGTTCATCCCGGATTAGCCAAACTGGTAATGGCAGTGGCTGGAGGCTATGCCCACCCACCTGGATGTCGTGCACACATGACATGTGCCAGCACAAGTGAACCAGTAGCAACGGGTGTTCGGAAACTACAGTTGGCCAAGAATGCGGCCGTGCAAGCGATATCGGGTGTACCTAGATACACCCATGTTACACCTATCCTCCATGAGCTGCACTGGCTTCCCATTGGTCACCAAACGCGCTTCAAGGTGCTGGTTATTACCTTTAAAGCCCTATATGGCTTGGGACCTGGATATCTGTGGGACAGCCTCCTGCCACATACCTCCCAATGACCTATAAGATTTCACAGGCTGGGCCTCCTACGGGTGCTGTTGACCGGCCAATGCCAGCTGATGACCACTCGGGGGAGGGCTTTCTCTGTAGCTGCTCCGGCCCTGTGGAACGATCTGCCCACGGAGATCTGGACCCTTCCCACTCTCTCGGCCTTCCAAAAAGCCACTAAAACCTGGCTGTTCCGGCAGGCCTGGGGCTGTTGACCCCAAATGAGGTCCAGCCCCATCTAGAACTGATTGTATGGTGCGTTGTTTTAAAATCTATCTTTTCTTTTCCCTATATCTTAGTTTTTGATTTCATTTTTGTATTTGTAAGCCGCCCAGAGTCCTACGGGATTGTGCAGCATATAAATTTTATTAAATTCAAATTCAAATTTGAAACCCACCTCTGGATTGGACCTGTGATGGATATGTGGGTGCAGGGGAAGGAACTTTGATTTTCCTTTAGGTGTGGAAAACCTGGGAGAGTTCAGATTTGGGTTTCCCCAGATGTGCCAATATGACATCTACAATAAAATGGAACTTTGAGAAATTGCCTGCCTTGGAGTCTTACTTGGTTGGGGGTGTTACTTGGAACTCTGACATCAGCTTTTATATATCATGGAATAAATAGCTATGATAAACAATCTTGGGAAGTGAATATGCAAAACTCCTGCCCTTCACGAGTAAATTCACAATGGCAAATTAAAAATGAGTTGTTTCAACCTCTTTTCCAAAATAGGGGAAACTACTGGAGGGTCTTTTTCTCAAATAGGTCTGGGCTGAAATATTGACCTGCTCTTCATGAGGGATATTTCTAAGCAAGCTCTTTTGTTTTTCAACCTTGGTGATTTTTCCTGTTCTTTTGGTTTCAACTCCCATGGAATAGCCTGCAAAATCTGCTTTGTCTTTGCTGCCCAATTTTTTCCCCAAATGGGGTAGACCAGTGACGGCTAACCTTTTTGTTGCCGAGTGCCGAATGCAATGTGTACCCCCCCTGCGCCCCATGGCCCTGGCGCATGCATGCACCCACGTGTGCACCCCCATGCATGTGTGTGACCCCCCATGAACCTGAATCCCCAAGCATGTGCATGTGTCTCCCACATGCGCCACACACACTCGCAGCAGAGACCCAAAAACCAGCTGGCTGGCGGGAGGCGCATGTGCATGCACAGTGGGCTGAGCTGGGGTGATGGCTTGTGTGCCTGTGGAGAGGGCTCTGCATGCCACCTATGGCATGCTTGCTATAGGTTCGCCACCACGGGGGTAGACTTTGCTGAGTGTAGGAAGAGCTCTGGGTGATTCAGTCCACAAAGCTGGAATGGAAACTTTGGTATGGATTCCCTTAAGCCCCAATTGGGGGGAGGGGAGGAGCAGCAGCTAAAATGGCTTGCAGGGGTGAAACAATGATTCCTTTTAGCACTCTGTAGATCCAATCTATATCTCCACATTCACAATAATGCACATCTAGCAGAAATTAAATTGCTAAATTAACACAAATCAAGTGGTAAGCCCACTGCACTTATTTAGCCTTTGCTTTCAAGCCAACTTCAGTTCTTGCTGTTAGATGCTCTTTTGTATTCAGGTCTGGTCTTAAAACAATAATGTAGCATTTGGGAATAAAAATGCAACCCAATAAGCCCGTACTAGAGGCCAAGATGGAAAAGACCTGCACAGCCACCATGAATTTCCCCTTGGTGCTCAGGTAGGTGGGCACAAAGGATACCCAGACACTGCAGAAGACCAGCATGCTGAAGGTGATCAGCTTGGCTTCATTGAAAGCCCCAGGGAGGTTCCTGGCCAGGAAAGCCACTACAAAGCAGACAGCAGCTTGGAAGCCCATGTAGCTAAGGGCACCATAAAACATGGCGACGGAGCCTTCATTGCATTGCAGGATGATCTCTCCAGACTGTGACTGCATATCAGACTCAGGAAATGGAGGAGAGATTCCCAGCCAGAATGTGCACATGACCATTTGGATGCCAGAACAAGAAATAATAATGGAGTTGGCCAAGCTCTTCCCGAGCCACTTCCTTGCCTTGCTCCCTGGTTTTGTTGCCAAGAAGGCCAGTACCACTGTGACTGTTTTGGCCAAAACAGAAGAGACAGCAACTGAGAAGATGATGCTAAAGACGGTTTGTCGGAGGAGGCAAGTGGTAGTCCTTGGCTGACCAATAAATAAGAAGGAGGACAAGAAAGAAAATAGGAGGGAGATGAGGAGAACGAAGGAAAGGTCTTGATTGTTGGCTTTGACTAAAGGAGTTTCCAGGAACTTAATGAAGATGATTAACACAAAGGCTGTGATTAAGCAGAAGAAGAGGGCAAAGGAAGTCAGGAAGATTCCCAGATAGTCTTTGTAGGACAGGAAGGTGTGGATCTTGGGGAGACATTGAACTTGGGCCTCATCTGGATGCTGATCAGCGGGACACTTGCTGCAATAATCTGCATCTGGGGGGAAAAACAGATATAACAGGATTAATAGTTTCCTTCTGGAATGAATATTGTATTGTGCTATTTTCCATCTGTGAGTTCTGACGATTGACACCCAGACAGGCCATTTACGGAGAAATGCTCCTTTTCTGAGAAAATATGGAGTAAAAGGAAGCTTGCTTGAATTATTATAAGAAAAAGACTTTTTTAGTAGCAATGCAATGGTAGATGAAGAGAGCTCAAAATAAAAAAAAATTACCAGGAAGTTGACATAAGAGTCAGAGTTGTGCAGGGGTTAGAATGCAATACTGCAAGCTATTTCTGTTGACTGCCAGCTGCCAGCACTTTGGCAGTTCACCAGCTCAAGGTTGACTCAGCCTTCCATCCTTCTGAGGTCGGTAAAGTGAGGAATCAGATTGTTGGGGACAAGATGCTGACTCTGTAAACCACTTAGAGAGGGGTATAAAAGCACTGTGAAGCTTTACAGCTGTGAAGTGCTATTGCTATAAGAATGCAATATGGCCACAATATCTGGAAATACTTCCTTAGATCCTTTCAAACTAGTTGAAAGCACAGAGTTTTAACCCAAATAAGAGTGAGAGAGGGATGAAGTAAATAGACAGGGTGACTGCTTATGGGATGCAGGTCCACAAGCAAGGTCCTACTCTAGAGAAAGTTCATTTGTAGTACACATCTACCCTGCTCCAGTTACCATATAAGAACAGTAGGATCTCTATTATTGGCCTGGGCTCAGAAGGAGGAGCTTAAAACCTTGCACTCCCAAACTGTTGGATTTGGTTGCAAAACAAATAAAGAAACCAGATCTATGGGGCAGATGCCAGTTTAGTGTAACCACTTTGGTATAATGGTTAAGGCAGGGGTCGGCAACCCGTGGCTCTGGAGCCACATGTGGCTCTTTCATCCCTCTGCTGTGGCTCCCTGTCACCGGTCAGCTCCACAATTGATAGGGCTTTCGGTTAGGACAGGTAGAGGAAAAAGGATGCTGCACTAGGAGAAGACTCTATTGTGGGGGAACCGGACTTCCAGTCAGCTCCAGAATTGAACAGGGGGCTTCCGGTTACAACCTTTGTGGCTCTAAATGTTTAAGGTTGCCGACCCATTGGTTAAGGCATCAGGCTAGAAACTGGGAGACCATGAATTCTACTCCAACCTTAGACACAAAGCCAGCTCACTTTTTATTCTGATCATTGTAGATCATTGTAGATCCATTTCCTCTTACCACATTTTTCAATGGAACAATGGGATAGAATTCTTTAATTGTAAATCTCTTGGAGCACATGTTTCAGAAGTTAAAGACAGCAATTCTTTATTTCAGAATGCATCTTAGTGATTCCTGGCCCAGTTCACAAAGTCCAGCTTTTTCTTCAGCAGACACTTACCTTCCTGAGTCGAGATGGTCCCTTCTGCACACAAGGAACAGCCATAGCAGCAAAGCGGTTTTCCCTCCAATACCGTTTTGGCTTCTCCGGGATGACATCTTCTAGTACACCTGGAATGACGAAATGTCTAACAACAACAAAAAGGCATTACCACCACATGTGAGATGCTGACCATGAAAATGAGCTCTGGAGAAGGGAAAGATTCAATAGGTTTGCAAACCATTTTTCTTCTGGATTTTTTGTAGGATGCTTCTTGTAATCTCGATAGAAGGACACTCAACCTATTGTTAACTATCATCTTTGTATATAGAATACTTTTTATTGCTTATCTATTTGATATGTAATCTGCATTTCTTCCAGAACCTCATGATGGTGAACATAGCTTTTCCTCCCTATCTTTCCTTGCAGCAACAGTATAGCTTGCCTTCAAACGTTGTGACTGCTCCGTCACTGGAGCTTTCAAGAAGAGACTGAATAGACATTTGTCTGATATTATATAGGTCTCCTGCTTGAGAAGGCAGTTGGACTTGAAGACATCCAAAGTCCCTTCCATATATATTAGAATGATAGAATATATTCTATGTTCTAAGTTGAGTTTTAGTGAAGGGCCCAATTCATTTTCATGGCTTAGAGTGGTCTTGCACTCAAATCTCCTTAAACTCTACACTATGATATTGGAATCTGATAGAACGTGAAAACAATCTACACAATCTATGATTGTGCTGGGGATGTGGTTCTGATTTTAACACCCAATCTTATAAGCTTGAATAGTGTAGTCCACTGGTCTTCAACCTTTTCTTCACCACAGACCATCTTTAAAATAGCTTTTGGGGCCACGGAATGTGGCCATGAACCCACAAGACTTATCTCAAGGTTTAAATCATAACATCACTGGACAACTTTCCATGGCCAACTCGCCATGCGACGACTAATTGTGGGACAATTAAACAATTATATTTAATTATTTAAGATATATTTTTTTAGTTGTCCCATTCATATTTCATTCTGTCCGTCCTTTTGCATCCTTTCTTTAATTATTCTATTCCACCATTTCTTTGATAGTAGTGTAACGTTTGTCCCACCTTGAATTGTCCTATGGCGAGTTGGCCATGGCGAGTTGGCTGCACTGAATTGTTAGATCCCTGTGATGACATCATGGACTCCCAGAGATCCACAGATCTCTTATTGAGAACCACTATAGTCCAACAAGATCCCTTTGATATTTTTTTTTGCAAACATACAAAATACACAAAACAAAACTTAGACATAAACTACATTTACACAATACATTGGAACTTCATGTTCCGTCTTATAGCAGTTTCAAATCGGTACAATTCTCCTTATGTTATTTCCCTTCTAATATATTTCATTTGAGTTTCACCATTTTTAACCCTCTTATTTTTACTTCTCTATCTGATATATTAGGTGATTACCTCTAATAGGTTTAAACTCTCTTGAGTGCATATATACATGGTAATCCTCCTTAACTTCTATTTTTGGGCTTTCTTGGCTTCTTTCATTGACCCTTGTTTCTTTCTTCCATCCCTTTGATATTATCGGCCCAGTCAGATCTCTGTGATGTTTCTTTCATGAGCTTCTGTTATTGCTATAATACTGCAGGATCCAATCTGGGTCAGTCACTAGAACCAGAGGTTTTGTCTTCCAAGCTTTCAGACTTGTGCTGGAGCACATCCTCTTTAGTAGAGTGTGTGCCATTCTGTGTGTGGTATTTATAGCGTCTGCTGTAAGTGGACTTTTAGATGCTGACTGGGGTGTGTTGATGGCTGTTGAAGGCTGCCCAGCTTTTGCCTTCTAAGTATTTGATAGGCTGGTGGTAAATCCGCACTCCTGTTGACTGCTGAAGAGCCTGTTTCCCAGGCTTCAATCACTTCCCTGGTCGTTTTTCTGCCTGCTCGTCCAACAATCTTAGTAGCTGTAAAATCGAATGTGTGTCCTTGTTCATTTCAGAATGTTTAAATATAATACTCTCTAAATACTTTTTTAAAAAATTGACATGCTAGTGTTCTTGAACTTCAACGAATTAAAGAAAGGCTATTAGAATTTCACCCAAATGAGACGAACAGATTGCACCTACCTGGCTAAAATGCCTGGACCACCTATCCTGATCAAGGATAAAATCAGTCTCTGAGGAGCCCCAATGTCTGTGTATTTCTCCAAATTTGGTGGCACGGGTAGCGTGGTTCGAGAAGGTCTCCCATTTCACAATATCAAAACTGGCACTCAACTCCCCTTTGTCATCCAAATATACTCCTTCTAGAGAGGAGTTGTAGAACTGGGTGTTTCCCAGGAAAGGGTGAAGCTAAAGAGAAGAGAAACCAACCATGTTCAGAGAACACGAAACCAAGTCTAATAATTCCATTTTCCTGTAAAATCTTAGGTATAATAGAAGGTATACTCTTAGAATGTATTTTTCTAATGGTTTTTTTTTACTTTTAGTTGCTTATTTGCAACAGTTTCTTATTCATGTCTTTAATTGTGTGAGCCATTCAGAGACAGGTGTGTGAGATGGGTGTTTACGTCATTTGAATAAATACAATAAATAAAATCAGCAGCAGCAGCATCTAAGAAAAATAGGTGACAGTGGCAACTGGACTTTCTGGTTTTTCTTTGAAGACATTTCACTTCTCATCCAAGAAGCTTCTTCAGCTCTGATAGTGTAGTGGGGAGTGGAAAGATTTGTGTTCCTTGCAGAGAACTGGTCATTTGCATCCTTTTAGAGGGTCATTGAAGCACTTGGAGATTTATCTACGTCTTCAGGGTCACCTGAGGAGTGCTCCTGGTTCCTGTAGTCTGCAATTTTTTTCCTCTGGACTTTTAGCTGTACAATTTGGGATGAACACCATTTGAATAGTGTAGGAGTAGGAATGGATTTCCAGAGGAAAAACCCTCCAAGTGGTTCAATGACCCTCTAAAAGGATGCAAATGACCAGCTGGCTGCAAGGAATATAAATCCTTCCATTCCCTGCTGGCCTGTCAGAGCTGAAGAAATTTCTTGGATGAGAAGAGAAACGTCTTTAAAAGAAAAAAAAAACAAGGAAGTCAAGTTGCCTCCTGAAAAAGCACCTTTGCAACTCCCAATGGTTTAATCACAGAACTTTCCATAACCTAAACATTAGGCAGGAGAAAAATATTTCTGGAGGTGAAGGAACATGAGTAGGGTAGATTGGTCCAAGTGTTGTCTCAGGGACATGAAGACCTAGCCTAAGAGACATGAGAAACAGAACGTTCTGCAAGAAATTGCAAAATGGATTTCTTTGAAACCCCCTAAAATTATCTCACCACAACACCTCAGCGGTTCTCAACCTTGGATGGCAGCTCAAGAAAGCAGAATGACCTCTCAGGATGAAAAAAAAACCCTCTACCTGCCATGATGGAATACTATGTGATCTCAGCCCGTCTTCACCTCCAGGTCTTATCTTGTGGGTTCTCCAAGACCGGGCCCTATCGATGGCCCTTGCCACAGCCTGCACAAGACTGGAAATGCGGTAGCTGTCCATGGAAAAAATCCTCTCCACAAACTCTTCACTTGGGACCTCCAGAATCTCCTGCTTCTTGCATCTTCTCCTCCATTTGACTGACAATGGAGCCTTTGAAAGCACACATTCAAAGGCTGCCAATCCGAACTTGTTCATGGTATCAAAAAAGGTTTGAAAATTGTCATTGGTAACCCTTTTCTCCTGATGACACATGAAAGAGAAAAGGCCGTGGATTTCCTTGTTGGCAAAAATACCATAAGCGAAATTCAACGTCAGGTCCCACAAAGCTGTTGTGATCCAGATTTTCCCCACAATGGGGATCTTAAATATCGTAGTCACCATGACCTGTAAAGTTCTTATGATGCCGTAAAAGAAACGCACCTCCGCATAATAAATGAAGACAGTGACATTATTCCACATGAATAATGCTTCAAGGGGCAATAATGGGAATGCCTGGTGTCCTTGGATCTTCAACGAGAAAGCAACACAAATCTCATTCCTGGTTAAGACTGGGCTCAAAGTCCTCATGAACCTTTCTCCATTATACGTGTCTGGAGAAACAAGGCTGACCCAGTTCCACCCAAAGTGCTGGAGTAACTTGGCAATCATGTGGTACAGATGTTCTTCTTTGGGGACCATCCGATAGACAAATGGGAACTGGATTTTATCACTCAGAGCTTCAGAAGCAAAAGCGTAGCTGACCTAAGAAGGAGCAGAAAAAAAGGACTTCCTGAAGAAATGAGGATGCAGGTAAAACAAAGAGACAGGAAGGTCCAGCTTGGGGAAATTCAAATATTGGCACCTTGGGAGCCCCACAGAGAAAATCATCTCATTTTAGAGATAGGTAGAAGGAGATGCAACTGGAATGAAGGGATAGGTCAGAGGTTGGCAACCTTAAACAGTCAAAGAGCCATAAATGCCTTAACCAGAAGCTCCCCCATTCAATTCTGGAGCCAACCAGAAGTCCAGTTGCCCCACCATATAATATTCTCCTAGCACAGATCCTTTTTCCTCTACCTGTCTTAACCAAAAGCCCTATCAATTGTGGTACCAACCGGTGACAGGGAGCTGCAGCAGAGGGATGAAAGAGCCACATGCAGCTCCAGAGCTGTGGGTTGCTGACCCCTGGGGTAGGTTGTAGTTTCCAAAAGAGAGAGAGAAAGAGAAGAGGGAAAATAAGAGAAAGACTGGTTCACAAACCGGACCAAACCGAACACCCCAATTATACGGTTTAGAACTTAGTCCTTTCTTAGCACAGCCAAACTTTGGCTATGCTATAGAATTAGATAAATGGCAAAAACTTTGGGATAAAAACTACAAACAGACAATGGCTACTGTTTATAAGGAAAACCTTTACAAAATATTCTATCGGTGGCATCTGCCACTGGCAAGACTAGCAACAAATTTTAAAAATATGTTTGCCCAATGTTGGAAATGTACCCCTACACCAGCTACCTATTATCATATGTGGTGGACATGTATGAAGTCAAGAAAATGCTGGACAAAAATACATACATGGTTGGAACAGATGATTAAGCAGCATATACATTTAAAGCCAGAAACATTTCTGTTGGGTATAATACCAGAAAGCTATGATAAAGGGACTATATACTTAATGCTACGTGTATTGACAGCAGCGAGAATTGTATTTGCACAGTATTGGAAAAATGAGAGCATCCCATTAGATAAAAGCTGGAAGATATTGGATTGTGCAGAGATGGATAGACTGACATTGAAAATAGAAGATAAAGGAGATACAGAGTTCTACTCAACATGGGATAGGTTTTATCAACGGTTAGATATAAGGGGTAGAGATTAGATGAAGAAAGATTATTGTTATGTGCATGTAAAAGCTGAGCGTCTATAATATAAATATGCTAGTATAATGAACATGATTATAAATAAGCTAATCTAACTATTAATATTACTATAATTAATATGTATATTATTATACTTTATTCATTAAACATGAAACTCAGGCAACTGAACATTCAAAAAATGCATCACAAATACCATTGACTGGTACTAATGGTTGATATGGGTTGCTTCCAGCATCCTAGGTAGCAACCAAGTACCTTCTTAAAATATACAATTTATTATTATTTCTTTTATTCATTAAGCATGAAACTCAGTCAAGTGAACATTTGAAGATGTGGCCCAAATTTCATTGACTGGTGCTAATGGTTGATACAGGTTGCTGCCAGCATCCTAGGTATCAATCAGATTTGTATATTATTATTATTATGTGGTTAATCTTTGGTGAGATTCACAGCCTTTGGGACTGGTTGGTAGCCTAACAGCTCGAGTCCTAACCAAGGACCTAGGAACTGTTAAGGTAATGTCGGAGGATATAAGTTGTTCCAAGTAGGGTGGTTTTTGGTAGAGTCAGAAAGTTCAAGTCATTTTATTTATAAGTCAAGTTGTTGTTGTTGTTATTGCTGCTGCTGCTGCTACTACTACTACTACATCTGTTACTTTTTTGGTAAAATGAAATGCCTGGACAATACACTGTTTTCAAAATATTTATATATATAAATAAAAATATTATTTAAAAAAGAAGCTTAGTCATTTCTTCTTTTTCAATTGAACAAATATCCTGTAGAAAAAAGAATGGAAGTTTTGGATAGATCAGAAGATTGACTATGGAACAACATTCCAGAATGCACATGAAGATGAAAGAACTGAAGTTACAGAATGACCATGTTTTTAAAAAATGAAGAGATATGTTCAAGTTTAGGCAGGATACCCTTCCTTTGGCGATCCTTCTATTCTACATTTGAGCACTTAAGCAGGGAGCACAAGAAGACCCTTCACTGGGACAATTTGAAGAAATAAAACTCAGCGCAGGAACACACTGGACTGCTGAAAGGTCAAAAGGGTAGAATATATAGGTAGATCCCCAAGCATTCCTGTCCTTATCTGGCCCCAGCACTCTCCTTCTTTAGACAGAAGGGGAGATCAACCATCCGCATGCACCCTTGGCTTCTTGAGGCCAATCAGAGAACCCAATTCCAGACTACGCTGATTCCTACCTGTGGTATTTTGTAGATGCTGGACATGATTGAAATCTGACTGGAAGCCTCCGACTCCACTCCTTCAATCATCGCCAAGAGATTTCTTGCTTTTCCACAGCTGTAGTTGGGAACGCTGGCTTCCCCGGTTGAGAGAAGGTCTGCCATGGCATCGTAGGTCATCCCAGCCTCATAATAATTGTCATAGAAGTTGTAGCCCAGAGTGACATTGGAGAGGAGCTTGGCGTTTTGGTTGATCTCCTCGGTGGCAAAAGAGAAGGACAGGAGATACCAGAAGATAAATGGACCCACCCTAAAGTAAAACACAGGGGTTGCCTGATCATTTTCATTGCAGAACAACTTATGACAGGATCTCTTTTTAATGCACAATCCTATACACAACTGCAGTGTATTTGCATTGCAAACTACAGTGAATAATCTCAACTGTACATGCAAGAAGAGGGAGATAACACCAACACCACAAGACACCAAGACAGACCTTTCTTAGCAACACAGCACATGTGGTCTTGGGTTACTTTAGGAGCACAAGTGCTGGTTCTTTGTGGTTAAATGGAATCTTAAAACCAAAACCTCAAGAATCCCCTCAGAAGAAGCCGGGGAAAATAATCCTTGATGGACAGGGTGGTTTGGAGTGAAAAAAGAAACCACAGAGGAACATTTATGACATACCCCTCAAGACTGGTGACGGGAGGCTTATAGAAGACAGCTGGCTTGAACTTAACTGTTGTGGCAGAACTAATCCCACCGATGTTGAGATCTCCTGATTGATAGTAAGTGTAGACAGCATTGCTGTCCTTGACGAAATTAAGGAGACATTTTCTGCCACCGGTTGCACTGGACAGCAGAACCAGAAGCAACAACAGCAGAAATTTCTGGGACTTGATTATGTCCACCAGAATCCCTTTCTTCATTGCAACCCTTGATGGCATTTCAAAAAGCACAGTTTTCTCAGCAGGGCAGAATGAATCCAGCAGCAGGGAGATCAAGTAGGAGGCAATGAAGCTTTGCATGAGCAAAGCACCACCTGTTCAGAGACAGGGCTATTTAAGAACTGCTTCTCTCCTCTTGGGTGGAAGCCTCAAGCAGCAATTTCACTTTGCTTCCTGATGTTTGTCTTCTTGGATCCCGAGAGAATCAACTTCAGAAAAAATCCCTCATGCTCCAGCGGGGAGCACAATTCAATTATTTTTGATCATTGCAACAGGGAAGCTGAATGTTTCCTGTGATATCCAGATCTGTCTCTGTCTCTCTCTCTCTCTGTCTCGCTGTCTCTCTCTCTCTCTGTGTCTCCCTGTCTCTCCCCCACCTCTCTCTCGGAATGGAGGAAGATGAAAGTTCAATGAGAGGGTTCAGGGAGTTTTGGTCCAACGTACCGTATTTTTCAGACTATAAGACGCACCGGTGTATAAGACGCACAAAGATTTCAAAGAGGTAAGTAAGAAAAAAAAAGTTTTTGTCCTCCAGGCCCCCAGGAGCACTCTGCGGGCTTCAGCAGGGCTGGGGTAAGGCAAAAACACCCCTGTTTTTCACTGAAACATTTTCCCTTCCCCCAGTCTTTCTGAAACCTGCAGAGTGCTTCTGGGGGGTGGGGGAAAGCAAAAACACCCCTATTTTGGTGAAAAATGGCCCATTTTCACCCATTTTTCACAAAAATGGGATGCGGGGCGGAGCTTCGGGAGGCCAAAATAGCTGTATTCATTGTATAAGACACACCAACATTTCCACACTCTTTTGAGGGGGAGGAAGGTGCATCTTATATACCAAAAATATAGTAGTTTTAGAGACTTTCACGTAGGACTGGGCTTTCTCAAAGAAATAATAAAAAGAGATATGAAGGCTACACCTGAAGTCCCCATACAGATATAGCTAGGAGACCTTTCTACAAACAATGAATATTCTAAAAGAGAAGCCAATGTCGCAATGGTATGGACATGCAGTCTCAATGCTCTGAGACCATCACCAATACTTTTGCCGCTGGGTGGTCCAATCGGACCCAAACCGTCCCGAAGAGATGGTGAACAGGAAGACTACGTCTTGCTGATCTCAGGGACCTCGCAAAGTCCCTGATTGATCCAAGAGAAGGTTTTCAAACTGGCAACAAAAGGTAGGCTGATGAAGTTGGGACGGCTCCGGAACAGAAGGAAACGGAAAGAGAAAGTGTTATATACTTGCTACAGTTATAATGGTTTCCACCAAGGTCCTCTGTTCCGGCGGGAATAGAGCTTTAATCTCATTGGTCAAAGTGTCTGACAGCTCCCTATAAAAGGGCTGCTGTCAGACTCAACCTTTGCTGGATTGTTCTCACTTGTTGTATTTAATAAAGAGCTGTTGTTACCATTAGCCTGTGTGTGCCTTTCCATTACCCGATCTAACATTTTCCTTCCTTCCTTCCTTCCTTCCTTCCTTCCCTTCTTTTTCCTTCCCTCTTCATTCTTTCTTCTTCCTTCCCCTCTTTATTTTTTTTCCTTGTTCTCTTCCCATTTCCCATCTTCCCTTCTTTTTTGACCCTTTCGACACCCCTGATATACAACAATCCAGCCAAAGTTCACTTCTTTATTTGCTCACACCTAATAGACAGAATGAGAGGGACACAGTGGCTCAATGGCTAAGACACTGAGCTTGTCAATCAAAAAGGCCAGTAGTTTGGCAGTTTGAATCCCTAGTGTCATGTAATGGAGTGAGCTTCCATTAATTGTACCAACTTCTGCCAACCTAGCAGTTTGAAAGCATGTAAAAATGCAAGTAGAAAAATAGGGAGCACCTTTGGTGGGAAGGTAACAGTGTTCCGTGCACCTTTGGCATTTAGTCATGCTGGCCACATGACCATGGAGACATCTTCAGACATTGCTTCCTCTTTGGCTTTGAAACAGAGATGAGCACCACCCCCTAGAGTTGGGAACGACTAGCACATATATGTGAGGGGAACCTTTACCTTTACCTTTAATGGACAGAATCTTGCCAGATTAAACTCACATTAGTCTCACCCTGTCAGCTTCTGCTTTGCTGTTGCTTCAGCTGCCATGAAACGGGGAGGGAGGGCATGGTATTTGGGTGGGGTTACTCGATGTGCTGGAGGAATGTTCTGGAGTTCTCTGGATGGTCAGACTACGCATGCGTGGGTGTTTCCCGCCTGGACTAACGGCACCGACATTCCATCTTCGTGATGCCTTTTGAAGTTATCTCACACCTGACACTTGAAGGACTTATGATTGGACTAAGCCTATGATGCCAGGGGGTGTGGAATGGGCTATTCTATATATCAACTGCTTTCGCGCCTAATTAATCAGACTTCGCTATGCAACCGCTCTTTAACCATTTTTAATTAGTAAAAGTACATTTGATTTTCCACGTATGGAGTCTCATGGTCTTTCTTTCCTAATTATTAAATGGAGAGGTGCTGACACACCCTCATAAATATACCCTGAGAGCTTCTATGGAGTGGCTATCTTAACTCAGTTCCTCTGTCTCCTTTTCAGCTCTGGCCTGTGCTGCCTCTTGTTTCACCTCCTCCTTAGAATGTGCTCCTTCCTTTCTGGGAAACTGCTACTTCATTGTGGTAGATTGGGTAGAAACTAGGAGTGAAATTCAGCAAGTTCTGGAGAACCAGTACCGGAAATTTTGAGTCGTTTGGACTTTGGAGAACTGGCAAATACCACCTCTGGCTGTCCCAGAGTGGGGTGGGAATGGAGATTTTGCAATATCCTTCCCCTGCCATGCCCACCAAGCCAGCCCACAGAACTGGTAGTAAAAAAAAATTGAATTTCATCACTGGTAGAAACATTGTGTGATTGACACAAAAATCGCTCGGCTATCTCCAGGATCAAATGAGAACTCAAACCTGGATCTCTGAGTACTACATCACTACATTCGGACACATCCTTGTAAGAGAAAGCTATAAAAAGATTTTATCAGGAAAAGAAAGAGTAAGCAGAAAACATACTATTTAGGCAAAATATCCAGGAGAATCAAGCATGTTAGAGGAAAACACACAGAGAAAATGAATTCCAAACAATGGATGGCAAGTCCCACTAATTCTGCCCAGTATGAACTATGTGGTGGCTGACCATAACTGCAGGAGGAAAACTAAGGTGGAGATAGTCTGACTTAGGTAGAGGCAGTTGGCTGTTTGTGATGTCACAAGGGAAAGAGCAGCTGATTGGCTGTGAAAACAGGCAAGGCCAAGGGGAGGTAAGTGAAGGGTACTAGTGGCCTCAAAGAAGAACTTCTGGGAGATGTCCATGGACTTCTTCAAAAGAAGGAACAAAAGGGGTTCCCAAAATCAAGGAAGAATCCACCATCTCATCACCTCACAACTTCATTCCTGCTCATGGATGGATGAATACATAATAGATGATAGGTAGGTAGGTAGGTGGGTGGGTGGGTGGGTGGGTGGATGGATAGAGAGAGAGAGAGAGAGAGAGAGAGAGAGAGAGAGAGAGATAGAGAGAGAGAGAGAGAGAGAGAGAGAGAGAGATAGATAGATAGATAGATGATACTTTAATTTTATTTATATCTTTATTTTGTCACTCATGTACAAGGTAACAGGAATAAGAATAAACATGAATAAGAACACAGGAAATGGGTACAAATAAATGGGGACAGTAGGACAGGGATGTTAGGCATGCTGGTGCACTTATGCATGCCCCTACTGACCTCTTAGGAATGGGGTGAGGTCAGCAGTAGACAGTTTAAGGTTAACATTATGGGGGTTTGAGGATGTAACAGAGTCAGGGATTGCATTTCAGATAGATGATAGATGAGAGAGAGAGAGAGACAGACAGACATATATGATAGATAGATAGATAGATAGATAGATAGATAGATAGATAGATAGATAGATAGATAGATAGATAGATAGATAGATAGATAGATAGATAGATCCCTTTCCTCCCCAACCCCTCTTTTCCTGCCCTCTTGGATTTGCCGATCATTCTGTGGGTTCGAAATTATAGTCCTCCCGCCAGCCCCGCGATCATTGCTGAGGCAACACTTCGGGTTCCCTATCGACGACGGCGCCCCGCCCGCGTCGAAGGGGAAGCGGAAGTACCTTCCTACCAGAGTTTGCACGGCCTTCTGTCTGCTCGCGCTGGGATTGCGGGGAGAAGGTGGGCGCAGCGGCGGGAGGGTCTCGACGCCCCCCCCCCCCCGTGCAAAAGGATGACGGTCCCATTCCTTAGCCCAATTTTGCAAGGCTCTCCGGAGGCAAGGGAGCATGGGCAGCCCATTAGCTCTGCCTCCCACAAGCTCGGTGCAAGAGAGCGGCGACCGCGGGGGAGTGGGGGGTCCTGGGGGATGGACTGCAACCCCATCATCCCCATCATCCACTGTGCGGATGGGGGAAGCGGAGGAGCGAAGGAAGGAAGAGGAGAGAAAAGCCGCCCAGATGCAACCTGCAATTCGGGGGACAGAACCCTCCCTGCAAAACAGCATCCAAAGGCTGAGCAGCCCGGGGCGTGTGCAGAGTGCCTTGTCCTTCTCTCAGAAGCCGAGCGCCTCTAAACCCCCTTAAACAAGGATCTCTTGCTTGGACTTGGGGATTCCTTTGGGCTGTGCAGGGCTTTGAGCCCCTCCAGGGTTAAAGAAGGGGGGCAGAGGTGATTCTACCACCTATGCTCTAATCCAACTGCAGCGCTACTGGCCTTGTTAGACCCCAGACCCCCAGCTAGAGAGTCAGTCAGTCAGTCAGTCAGTCTGTCTGTCTGTCTGTCTGTCTGTCTATCTATCTATCTATCTATCTATCTATCTATCTATCTATCTATCTATCTATCTATCTATCTATCATTTATATCTATCACCCATAACTATCTATCATCTATCTATCTCTTCTCTCCTTTACAGGTGAAGCCATGGCTTTGGGGTCACAATCTGCATTGTCATTTTTGTGGGCTGCACCGCCAAAGGTAGGTTACGGGGCAGGAAGAAAAAGAAGATTTAAGTACAGGTAGTCCTTGACATGACCATAATTGAGCCCCAAATTTCTGTTTCAAAGTGAGACATGGGTTAAGTGAATTTTGGCCCATTTTATGACCTTTCTTGCCTCAGTTGTTAAGGGAATAACAATGTTGGAAGGGACCTTGGAGGTCTTCTACTCCAATCTTAGATTCCTCAAGCAGGTGTTGTGGCCTGCCAGCAGAGCTGGCAGCAGATTCGAACAATGAGGAGGTTGGGGAGGAACATGGGCCAGTCTTGAAGTCTGGGGAAGGCTCTGATGAGGGCTCTGTATCGGAGGCAGAGAGGGGGCCAGAGGCGTATGCCAGTTATCAGCTGCCTTCAGAATCAGAAATTAGTGAGGCAGATGAACAGCTGGAGCCTGTTCCCAGTGTGAACATGTGCAGAGTTGCCAGAAGAAGGGAACAGCTAAAGAAGAGGGGTCGACTTGAGAGTAAGATCATAGGTGGATGATGAATGGCTCCTCCCAGAGGAAATAAAAGAGGAGCAAAAGGGGAGTGGAGTTTGCAGGAGACAATTAGTTTGCTTAATTGGCTCGTGACTGTCCAAGACTCCTTGCCAAGTTTTGCAGATATCAGCTCTCCAAGCCAGATAAGGTCTGTGACTGTAAATCCTCCCTTGAAAAACTTTGCTGGATGTGAATGGGCAGAATTCACAGGAAATTAATCAAAGGGGGGTTTTTTTGGTCGGGACAAGGAGTTTGCTTCATGCTCTTGGGAAGCCTAGGTCAGAACAGCAGGAATCCCTATCATTTTAGAGAAGTTGTTGTCCAATCTTTTCTTGAAAACCTCCAGTGATAGAGCAACTCACAACTTCTGGAAACAAGTCATTCCACAGGCTAATTGTTCTCACTGTTAGGAACTCTCTTTGAGGTGGGCCTGAGAAAGAGAATCAGGCCCAAAGTCTCTCTGGACCTTTTCCGGCTGGTGATGGATGGGAACTGGTGTCCCTGGTCTTAATCCTCCAGCATGACCAGTGGTGGGATTCAGCCAGTTCGCACGTATTCGGGAGAGCCGATTGTTAACTTTCTAAGCAGTTTGGAGAATTGGTTGTTGGAAGAAATCTCATTTTGTTTATCCCTACTTTACAGGATTAATCCTGTAGGGAAGGCAGGAAGGAAACATTCTGGTTTTGTTTGTAGCCTTATCTTTATTGCCCTGCTTACAGAAACTGTCTCTCTGGTTAACCCTTATTACATTGTAACAGTTAAGACGTTTGCCTTGCCCACATGGTCACATGACCACCAAGCCACGCCTACCCAGTTGGTCATTAGAGCAGAGAACCGGTTGTTACATTATTTGAATCCCAAAGCTAAGCATGATGCTTACTTCCGGCTTCTTGTTTTTGTTTCAGCAGCTTACCGAAGTTCTTCTGGAGAAGGTGCCGTGTGTTCCACCTGAACTTCCTTCCAGATTGTGACTTGGGTTTTCTTTTTCAGGCTGTTGTATTCTTCAAAGAGTTGGTGGTGTATTTCTCAGAGGAGGAATGGGCTCTGCTGGATCGGGGCCAAAGGACCTTGTACAGGGAAGTCATGCTGGAGACATACAGGATCGTGGCCTCGCTCAGTGAGTCTCCTTTAATCTGGTCTCGATTCCTGTGTCTTTTCTTTGCCCAGGTAGTCCTCGATTTACGTCCACAATCGAACCCGACATTTCTCTTGTGACCTTTGTGAAATACATTTTGCCCGCATTTTACGACCTCTCTTGTCGAAGTTGTTAAGGGAACCACTGGAGTTGATAAGTTAGTAACCTGGCTGTTAAGTGAACCTGGCTTCCCTATTGATTTTGCTGGTGGGAAGATCACCAGAGGGGATCACATAACCTTGGGACACAGCAATGGTCATAAGTGTGGAGAGTTGCCAAGCGTCTGGATTTTGATCACATGATTGTGGAGAGGCTGCAAAGGTCATAACTGTGAAAAACGACCCTAAGTCACATTTTTCAGGGCCGTTGTAACCTTGGATGGTCACTAAGCGAACTGTTGTAAGTTGAGGACTACCTGTATTGCCTTGGTGGACTCAAGGGAGGCATTTTGAAAAGTGTTAAATCTTTCCAGGATGTCTTTCCAACCTTCAGCTGGCACTTTTCAGGGGGGGGGGGGGGCTCGCGCTGTCTGCGATTGTCATGGAGCCCAAGCCCAAGGGCGGCTACATGCTGAGCAGCCTCGTTGAGGTGGTGGAGAGGATCCTCGGCTTCCTGCCCACCAAGGCCCTCTTGCGGGCGACCTGGTGAGCAGCCAGAGGGCAGCAAGGGAGCGCCCGGGATGCCCAAGGACCCCGAGGAGCCACAAGAGAGGAGCCGCCCCTTGAATTGGGGGAGAAGCAGGGGGTCGTAGCCAAGGAGGGATGGGGGCAGTAGAGGGGGGTGCTGGTGGCGATGGCAGCGGAGGCAGGCAGAAGTCCGAAGGGAGCAGCTGACACCCCTGGGGGGGGAGGGGGCTTCAGGAGGAGGGTGGCCTCAGGTCAAGGACTGTAATTCCCCCCCCCCATAATGTGATTGGGTTTCCTGCCTAGGCAGGGGGTTGGACTAGAAGACCTCCAAGGTCCCTTCCAACTCTGCTATTGTATTGTATTTGTGTGGAGATACCTCCTTTTTGGTGTTTTGACCTCTTGGAGATGAAGGACCCCATGGAAGGAGGTTGATCTGAAGCATTGCCACCATTTCAGGTCCTCCTTTCGCTGAACCCGTCTTTAATAAGGACAAGGTGGGAGATGTTTCTTCTGCCACCTTCTGCTAGGTCCTTTGAGACAATCTGGCACAGAGAAAACATGGGGGAAACTGATGGTGATATCTACTTATAACCAGTTATGGCTGGTTCGGAGCACCTCCAAATCCCACCCCTGACTGGCCCCGCCTACCCCGCCCCTCCCATCCTGCCCCTCCCCTCCCAGGAGTCTCCACACGGCTCGTTTTGGATGCAAGGTAAGTGCAGGGCCTGCATGGAGTCTCGGGGCGGGGGGAAAACGGGCCTCCCGGAAGGCTGGAAATGGGCCCGTTACTGGCCTCTGGAGAGTCTCCAGAGCCCGGGGAGGCAGTTTTTACCTTCCCAGAGGCTTGAGGAAAGCCTCCAGAGCCTGGGGAAGGTGAAAACGGCCCCCCGCCATGGTGCAGGAGGCCGACTAGACCATGCCCACCATGGCCACATACCCCAGCAACTGGGCAGAGAATCCATTGCTGAAATTTTTGAAGCCGGCCCCTGGGCTGACCCCCTATTCTTTGGGGCAGGCCCTTAGATATTGGAATACTGTTACCATATCACCCCTACTCGCAATCCCCTGACAATTTACAAGAATGACTGATTGTGTACATTTGTTCCACTTTTCCATTTCATTTGTCATCTAGTCTTTTCTCTGTGTTTCTGTCCAAGCAGGTTCAGTGTTGGAAGATTCCCCTGCTCAGGAGCTGGGGTGTATCTCCTCCAGAATGGCCAAAGATGAAGAGCAGGAAGAGATCGCTGGTGATCTCAAGGGATCAGGGGGACAGGAAGGGCAAAAAGCAGAGACTAGGAGGAATCTGCCTGCCTTCCGGCCACAGGACCCTTGTCAAAACTTAATCCAGAAACAGGAAGAAAAGGACAAAAATCCTTCAGATAGCAGGGCATTAATCTCCAAATTCAAACTTGAATTGAACCAGAGAATTTATACAGGGGAGAAACTCTATCAACGTTCAGGATGGACAAAGAGCTCAAACTTGCTTTCGCATCAAAAAATCCATCCCAGTGAGAAATCAGATCATTGCTCGGCGCCCAGAAAGAACTTTCTTCAGATGGGTGATCTTTTGCCGTATCAAAGAATTTGCGGAGAAGAGGAATTATTTAAATGCTCAGAGTGCGGAAGGCAATTCAATCAGAGCCTCTCTCTAGCCCGACACCAGCGATTACACACGGAAGAAAGACCCTACCGATGCTTGGAGTGTGGAAAGTGTTTTGGTAGGAACACTTCCCTTATTTCACATGGGAGAATCCACACTGGGGAAAAACGATACAAATGCCTGGAGTGCGGCAAGAGCTTTAGCCACACCGCGCTCCTAAGTCGGCATAAAAAAAGTCACTCGGGAGAGAAGCCATACCTCTGCTTGGAATGTCCCAAGGCATTCACCACGAATGTCGGTCTGGTTTCTCACAAGAGAATTCACACGGGGGAAAAACCGTACATGTGTCTTGAGTGTGGAAAGTGGTTTCGGCAGGGAACACACCTTACGACCCACCGGAGGACCCACACTGGGGAGAAGCCATACAAATGCTTTGAGTGTGGAAGGAGCTTCAGTCAGAGTTCGCACCTCACTTTGCACCAACGCACTCACACGGGAGAGAAACCGTACCAGTGCTCTGTGTGCGAGAAGACGTTCAGCAGCAGAACTTACCTGAATTGCCATGAAAGGACCCACACGGGAGAGAAACCCTACAAATGCCTGGACTGCGGAAAGAGCTTCAGTCAGAGCACCAGCCTCAGCATCCATAAAAAGATTCACCGAGGGGTGAAACCGTACGCGTGTTTTGTGTGCCGAAAGAGCTATTCATGTAAGAAAAACCTCACTTATCATGAGAGAATCCACACAGAGAGAAAAACCCTCTCAGTCCTTGGAGCGCAAAAGAGCCTTTGAAGAAATGCAGTTTTTGAATCCCATCGGTGTAAAACGATTCAGATGTTACAAACTCCGAAAGAGTTCAGAAACTGCAATGAAAATGAGATGGAACATCTGGGGAGCGGGTCAAAAAAATAATGATGGGGATTGCAGACCCATGTTTAAAGCCCTGTCACTTGGCCTGTGCATCGCATGTGCCCTATAACACAATAACAGAACTAGAAGGGAGCTTAGAGATCTTCTAGTCCAAACCCCTGCTCAAGCAGGGGACCATATACCATTTCGGACAAATGATTGTCCAATCTCTTCTTAAAAACCTCCAATACCAATAACTTCTGGAGGCAAGCCATTCAACTTATTAATTGTTCCATCAGGAAATTTCTGCTTAGTTCTAGGTTGCTTCTTTCCTTGATGAGTTTCCATCGATTGCTCCTTGTTCTGCCTTCAGGTGATTTGGAAAATAGGTTGACCCCCTCTTCTTTGTGGCAGCCCCTCAAATATTTGAACAGTGTTATACTGTCAGCCCTAGACCTTCTTTTCACTAGACTAATCCCCATACCTGCAACTGTCTTCAGTTCCCTAATCATCTTGGTTGCCCTCCTCTGCACTCTATGATAGGCACAGCTGCCATCTTGGTTTTTTTAACCCCTCTGCAATTCTAAAATTCACCTTTTAGCGATCCAAGACTGTTCCACTGATAGCTGTACGAACCATTGCAATAATTCAGATATTAATAACTGAATAAAGCAAATAATATTAGAGTTCCCAAGTGTGTGGAGAGTTTCTGTTGGAAGAATAAACTTAACAAAATAACTCATGTGCCTAATGAATAGGGGGGAAGGATGCTTACATTGTGATGCAGACTTTACAGTCTTTAACAAATACAAGAAGTGTAGAAACAGTACATGATGGACATAAAGCATGTGTGAGAATAAATGAAGTGTTTCAACACTAAACAGGAAGTGAGAAACGGAAGTGAAGTTTTCTATTCAAGACATTTATGAATAAAGCATGTTTGGAATCAATATTGATCCCTCCCTTTGTTTCATTAGCAGCCCAGAGTAGTTAGTTAAGATGGGTGGCAGATAAAAGGATGGAGATGATAGGTGAGATAGATAGTAGGTGATATTGATAGATGATAGATTGATGGATGGATGGATAGGCGAGAGAAAGATACGTAGTTTTTACAACTGGTCCCTTAATGAGGGAAGTTACAACAGGACACACACACCTCCAAAGCTAATTACTGTATTTTTCGGTTCACTTACGGCTGTTCCATGTGCAGGTTTGGTGTGTGCATGCACAGTGTGATTAAAAATTGCTCTACACATGTGCAGAAGTAAAAAAACAAGATGGTAGTGCCTACAGCACCGCCGGGAGAACCGGTTCAGGGGCATGGCAGGCCTGGGTCACTGCTGGTTCCAGCAACTGAGGCCGCCAAACTACTACATATTCAGCTAAACCGGTCCGGACCAGTAGGAACCTACCACTGCAATAGATGCAGTTACCCCATGGCAATGATTGGGAGATGTGCATCTTATCAATTTCTGGTTTGTTTAGTGGTGGGTTTCAAAAAAATTTAGAACCTCTTCTGTAGGTGTGGCCTGCTTTGTGGGAGTGGCTTGTTGGCCATGTGACCGGGTGGGAATGGCTTGCTGGCCATATGACTGAGTGGGAGTGGCTTGGCAGTCATGTGACTGGGTGGGTGTGGACAACTTGTAAAATGTGGTGAAACTCACTTAACGTTCTTAGCAACCAAAATGTTGGCTCAGAAACTCTGGCATTTGAAGCACGCAAGTCTTAAAGCTGTCAAGTTACAAGATCCTTGCACCCCTAACCTTTTAGGGGGAAAAAACCCAGGGGTGTTCAAACTTGACAGCTTTAAGAGTTGCGGACTTCAACTCCCAGAATAACCCCTCTAAACGGCATTGTAGAACCTCTATAGAAGAGGTTAGAACTGGCAAGAACCCACTCCTGGGTTTGTTGTTTTTATTTATTAATTTGTGGTTTTGAATCTTACTATATAAGCGGCATGCACGGTGATGAAATGAACAATGTATTTTATACCATCATTAAGCCATATATATATTTTTTTAAATCCTCATTTGTTTTATTTTTTAAAACTGGGGAACAATCCCCACTCCCAGTCTGCTATACAAGTGGCATCCGTTAGGCGGCTCCCCCAGGGAAACCCAAAGTCCTGGCAACCTTCCTGGCGTCAGAGGAAAAACTGAGCAGGCGCCGGAGAACTTCTGCCAGCTGTTGGTATCTCAGCGCGGAATATCATGGGCGCTCCTCTGTCGGAAGTGAGAGTCGCCGCCGGCGTCGCGCTGCTCTAGCACCCCAGAGCATCTCTCTCGTTTTAACCCTCCAACTGCAATCCCCAGTGCTAAAGGGGATGGTTCCAGCTTTGGCACGTGAGTGCGTTGTGTTGACTTGCGGGCGGAAGTGTGTGGGCTCCTGGGGGAAAAAGTGAAAGTTACTTTTTGTGTGCATGGGAACTGGGGAGGAATCCCATCCTCCTGAGCAGGGCTTGCTCCTCCACCAGCTGCCAGCCTGCCTCCCGCAACCTTTGCTGCAGCCCTTCTCAAGTCTGCATATGCAGCTGCAAGAGGAACAGCGTCTCTTACGGGCGAAAAGAAACAGATCGGACCCTTAAGGGTTAATGCTAGGCAGGTAGGGAGCGTGGTCTGGGAGGACACTTTCCCTTCTATTTCTTGGAGAGATCTAAGCAGAGGTGCAGAAGTCCATCGAGAAAGGTAGGAAGGGTGGGAGTCCCTGGGGAAGAAGGGGGATCTTAGAGATTGCAAGCAGATCCCATCTCCATTTTGGAGAATGGAGCTGGAAACGCCTTGCATTCATTCATTTGAAGGGGAATAGTATATACCAGAATATAATATACTGGAATAAGTAGAAACTTGTTAGTTTTAGTAGAAACTTTTTGTTTCCTGTAAAGCATATATTATGCCTTCCTGTATGTATCTAGCATTATGCTTTTGTATCTGTAACGTGTATATACCTGCTGTAAATACCTTTTACTAATTTCCTGTAACGCTGTTATTTTTTTTATTTTTTTGTTTTAAATAAACAAAAACACAAAAAAAATCATCTTCCATTACATCCTGTCGAAAGCGTGTCGATTGGTTACAAACAGTTTTCGTGCGTTTTTATCATAATTATTACATATATTTCCTTCCCACTGAATAGTACATTTTACATCAAAAATCTTCATGTATTTTACTATCAATATACTGCCATTCTCATTTAACTGAAATTATTTAAACGTGCTTTTATCTGATATCATTTGCATTCAAAAACACAACCACCCACTGGCATTCATTGACAATCTCAACAAATCTTCTGTAGCATTACATCTTATCACATATTCTAAAAGAAAAAACCAATTAATAAAATATCTAAGCATTTCCCCCCCCCTTTTTCCCCTCCAATTCACCATTTAAAGCTTTTATACAATTGCTTTTACCAATGCCAACACATATAAATATCATTAAACATTATCCGTTAACATTTCTTTGGTTATTATTGTAACTAATTAAGAATTATTTATTATGTATATCACATCTTTTCTCTTCCGACCCAAAAGAAAAAAAACTTGCATTTTTATGCATAGTCTAAACAAGAATTTGTTAATAAGTTTTATAAGTTTTTTCCCCCAGGTCCCAATTTGCAATTTATATCCAAATGGCTTTTACTAGTCATAATCATTATAGTAGTAGTAGTAGTAGTAGTAGTAGTAGTAGTAGTAGTAGTAACAACTAAGGATTATTTACTGTTTACATCACCTCTCCTCTTGTTAGACCCAAGAAAAATTTACTTCTTTATAACAAAATCTCAACAAAAATTTATTGATAACATTCATAAAGTTTTTTCCCTCCAGGTCCCAATTTGCTATTTATATCCAAGTTGTTTTAACTGATTAGAGTTATTATTTCATAATGTCATAATGTATTACATTTTAACAAATAAACATTTAAAAACAATCTAAGAAATGTCTATAAAGTATTAAGGTTACTATCTATTAATCACCACAAATCAATTAATTTTTTTATCATCAACGTTCATTATCAACCTGAATCTTTCCAGTAAAAAAAGAATCTTGTCTCTTTTACCAGTTGTTGTGTCAATCTTTTTACTACTTCCTTTATAAAGTTTTTATAAACTTCTCTCAGCACTTTTTTGCTTGAAAGATCTCTCAAAAAACCTCATTGCCCTTGAACTGGTATTAAAATTAGCATGTCTTTGATTAAACATATTTCTGAAGCAGTTTCTCTTCTTAGTTCTATCATCATCACTTTTCCCCCCCTCTGTTTCTTGAAAAAAGGGATAGAACTCCTGCATATCAAGTTCACTTTTCCATATTCTTCCATTTCTATCCAAGTTTGCTCCATCATTAAATTCATCTGTTATCTTATCCTTGTCTTCTTCATCTTCCTTCATTGCTTTATTTTTGGGGACTCCAACTCCATCATCCTTTATTGTAGGAGATAGCAGTCTATCCAATTTCTTATCAAATTTCTCAGATCTTTCCGATAACTTTTGAATTTCAATCAACAAATCTTGAAGACTCAGTGTTCCCTCATCTAAAGGTTGATGCATTTTTCCAAATGAAAAAGAAGCAAGGAGAAAAAAAATCTTTCCCTTGCCAAGAGTGTTTTTAAAAAGGCAGCTGTAAAAACAACTCTATCCTTGGTTCCTTATCAAATTGCACAAGATAAGCTGCAAAACTCCAAAGCTGCAAGACTGCAAAGCTCTTCATTATGTCAGTGGGATCATCAACAGAGAGAACAAAGGATACTTTGTTTCAAAGAGGGGGGAAAAAACCAACTTCTAACTTCCGAATGGCAGATTCAATTCTTCTCCTATTTATCTCAAGCTTATGAAGAACAATAATCTTTAAAAGTCTTTAATGAAGGTTAATGAGAAGTAGTAAGAAAAATTATTAAAATAAAATAGGTTTTAGTTCCACCCAACAAATGAGGCAGCAGAAAATAGGAGGGGAAAAAAACAGTTCATTCACTTGCGAGGAGAAACAAAAAAACGTTACAGTCACTTCAATCCACAAAACATCATTAACAGGAAGAAAGGGAAATAAAAACTTTCCAAGACAGTCCAATAAAGATAAATTCCGCCGCTGTATTCTTTGCTTAAAGGACAAATTTATTTATTTTTTTAAAAAAAATCCTTTGGGCAATCATTTAAAAAAAAAAAGCCTCACCAGATGGACTCACTTTCACTGCCGTCTCCGACTTTGTCAGCACAAGGCTGTCTGTTTTATCGCCAGCTTGGAGCACTTCCCTTGGGTCAATCAGGGACTTTGCAATGTCCCTGAGACCAGCAAGGTTTTGTCTCCCTGTCACCGTCTCTACGGGATGGCTTAGGTCCGTTGGGACCATGTAGCAATAAAAGAATCAGCGGCGGAGCATCAAGACTGCACGTCTGTATCGTTGCGACGTTGGCTCTTCTCTCTCCTGTAACGCTGTTATTAAAAGTCTGTAAAAATATATAGGCAAATGTCAAAACGTGTGATCCTTGCCATTTGAACTCTTCTCAATCTACAATCTTATGGGCATAGAACTTTACCCAGAATGGAGCTGTAAAGAGCTGTAAAACTGACATTTTTCATGTCCCGTGAGAAGCTAAGTAGTCAATCATGAGAACAAAGGAAGAAGATAGCGCTAATGAAGAAGTATTCTATCCTTTTGCAGGAATAGGATTGGGGGATTTTACTGACATTTATAACATTTCTAACAGTATAAAAAGAATGCATTCCTTCTCTTGGGTGTAATTCCTTCATGCATATCCTTGGGTATGTTTGGAACAACTGACCATCATGCTTTTAACCTTTGATCAAAGATTAAACGCTGATTGTTATTCAAGCCTCTGTCTAAGTCTCATTTTTGACTCGTTGTGACTTGGATGTATTCTCAAACTTCTATGAATGTAAACGTATTCTCAAACCTTACACATTCAATGAATCAATCAGAATTGACCTGGAAGGCACCTTGGAGATCTTCTAGTCCAACTCCCTGTGAGGCCTGCAGCCATCTTTTCTTTAGAATCTTTGGCCTGCCACACTTTCTATTATTCTGCTATGCATTTTCTATTGTGGGAAAATGGGAGGGGGAATTGTAGGAGTCAGATGCGATGTAGCCATAACAAAAAAAAATTTCTAGAAAGCCAAGGTCATCCTGTGTCTTTGCACCTCTACACCTGACCGGAACAGGATGGGTGAAACTGCCAGCATGGCAGTGGGAGATTGGACCATGTGATGGACTTGTGGCTGTGGGGACAAGATTTTGAACTTTCAAGTAGGTGGGGAAAACCTGGAAGCTTTCAGATTCGGGTTTTCCCAGATGTTGGCACATGGCTCTCTTAATAAATTGAAACTTTGAGCAATACTTTGCCTTGGACTCTGATTTACTTTTGGATGCTATTTGGAACCCTGACACTCACGACTCAAGCAGGAGACCCTATCCCATTTCAGACCAGTAACTGTCCAGTGTCTTGTTAAAAATCTCCAGTAATGGAGCACCCATAACTTCTGGAAGCGAGCTGTTCCACTGGTTAATTGTTACATCAGGAAATTTCTCTTAGTTCTAGGTTGCTTCTCTCCTTGATGAGTTTCCATCCATTGCTTCTTGTCTTGTCTTTAGGTCCTTTGGAGGATAGTTTGACTCCCTCTTCTTTGTGGCAGCCCCTGAGATATTGGAAGACTGCTATCATGTCTCCCCTACTCCTTCTTTTCATTAAACTAGACATACCCAATTCCAGCAACTGTTCTTTATATGTTTTAGCCTCCAACCCCCTAATCATCTTCATTGCTCTTCTCTGTGCCCTTTCCAGAGTCTTGTGGAGGTGCTTTTGGGATTTCCTTGGGAAGAAAAACCCTTGTTCCCAAAGATGGCTCAGAAAATCCCTATGAGCCAGGCTGATCCTATGAGTGGAAAGTCTTCTGCCGGTCCAAGAGGTCCTTTGGTGCTGTGGAATCATCTAGAGAACAAGGGGCCACGAGACACAGCAGGGGAAGCAGAAAGAAAAGGGTCCTACGCTGGCAAGCCTGGGGCTCCTGGAGAAGTCTGGGAACAGGCCACGCAGAACATTCTGGAAGAAGAAGCCAATTGGGTTGCACAACATCACCATATCCGTCAGTTCTGCTACCAAGAAGCTGAAGGGCCCCGAGACATTTGCAGCCGTCTCTACTATCTCTACCATCAGTGGCTCAAGCCAGAAATACACACAAAAGCACAGATGCTGGACTTGGTGATCCTGGAGCAGTTCCTGACCATCCTTCCTCCGGAAGTGGAAAACTGGGTCCGGGAGTGTGGAGCGGAGACCAGTTCCCAGGCGGTGGCCCTTGCAGAAGGCTTTCTCCTCAACCAGGCCGAACAGAAGAGGCTGGAAGAGCTGCAGGTGGGAAATTTCTTGCTGGTTCAAACACAGGGATGTTAAAATGTGCAATGTTCTTGTTACTAAGTGACTCCTTTTAGAGGTTACAAAAGGAAGAGAAATTAGATAACATAATCACTGCCAGGACTAGCACTGATGATGTTCCCTTGTTGGGTAATGAAATGTCTGCAAGAAGACAACCAAGCTCAGAGAGCACCAAGGACCCCATAATCCTCCTCCTCCAGTATGCAATCCCTCCTAGCACTGATGATGTTCCCTAGTTGGGTTATGAAACGTCTGCAAGAAGTCTCTTCTGGCCTGGCTTCCAAACATGACAAACCCTCTGTAGTTAACCAAATGTTCCCTTTATTAGAAGCACCAGCACCCCTGGCAAAGTCTCCTCCTCACACACACACCCAGAAGGCTAACAAGTCTTTCAGTGGCCTTGGAAAGCGGAGCTCGTTCCCTTTCCCCCTGAAATGGCCCCACACACCAGGACTCTCTCCACACTCAAACAAGAAATCCTGGAAGCTGTGCTTCCTTTTTTTCCAGCAGCAGAGACACCCACACCCCCACATGCTCAGAGGACACGCTTGACTCTCAGCACTGAAGATTCAAAGAAAGGATTCTGCTAAGTCCCAGACAGGATTCAGAAGTCAATGGAGATGAATAGTTGTCTGTCACACCTATTCATCTCTGCTCCCTGCCTTGTATCCCCAGAGCTAGGGTGGGGCTTAGCTAGCAGAGGTCGCTCTTCCATCCCAATGACCAGCCTATAGATTCCCACTGCTTTCTTCTGCTTTCTGCACATCTGTACATTAGGCACTGGACCCAGCTGTTCCTCCTCTTCCTCATCATCCAGACCTGGGGACTGTTGACTCTCCATCTGAGGGATGATGGACGTCTCTCTCTCTCTCCCCCTCTGTCTCTCTCTGTCTCTGTCTCTGTCTCTCTCTCTCTCCCTCCCTTCCTCCCTCCCCCCCTCTCTCTCTCGTCAATCAGAAAGGTCGTCAGTTCGGCGGTTCAAAGCCCTAGCACCGCATAACAGAGTGGGCTCCCATTACTTGTCCTAGCTTCTGCCAACCTAGCAGTCCAAAAGCGGGTAAAAATGCAAGTAGAAAAATAGGAACCACCTCTGGTGCGAAGGTAACAGCCCTGTGTGCATCTTCAGCATTTAGTCATGCCGGCCACATGACCACAGAGACGTCTTCAGGCAGCACTGGCTCTTCGGCTTTGAAACGGAGATGAGCATCAGCTCCTAGAGTCAGGAACAACTAGCACATATGTGCGAGGGGAATCTTTACCTTTAAGAAGCTCAGGCCTTCTTCCCAGAGTGTATTATAAAGTTTAAGACAGAGGTCAGTTACCAATTTTGCATTTTTCTCTGTTGCTGTTGCTACTTACTAGTAATTTCCAAGGATGTGAGAAGCTCAGGCCTTCTTTCCAGGATGTGTTGTAAATATTAAGGTTAAACTTTTTTCATTTCTCATTGTTGCTGTTGCTACCTCCTAGCTATTTCCATGGATATAAGAAGTTTCTATTGTAAAGTTTAAGGCAGAGGTCAAGTACCAATTTTGCCTTTTTCTCTTGGTTGTTGCTTCACATTCAGGAACCCTTCATGGAGAAGTTTACTGGACCCTCTAAAACACGGGGAGATACGTCATTTCAGTCTCAAGATCTGGTCTTCCGAGGCGTATCCCAGGAGGATACAGAGTTAGGTGAGGAAGTTGTCTGCTGAGGTCCTTAAGAGTTTGCACTGTCTGAGCTACTTTCATTTGCAATTGTTTCGTGAAAAAAAATAATTCTGAATGCAGTGAAGAGTTCTTAAGGGTTCTCTGCTGCTAAACGTGTTTGTTTCTTCCAGAATGCCGTAGGCATTTTAAGGGTGTTTTCTCCATTTTTTTTGTCTTACTCACAGGGAATGGAATGAGGCCGATGGTCCCTGTGCAAACACCTCTTCTTTCTCGGGGTGCAGAAACCACGATTGTACTTCCAGCTCAGGTATGAGGACAACGCTCCATAGCACAAATGTGAGCTTTGCATTCCGTCAAAAGTTAATTGTATTTCCAATCAAGGAGAATATTTATATGTCTCTGGAGATTCTCAGTCATCCAAGTTGTGGCTGTTCCAAAGATGCTTTTTCAAGAGGCAACAGGACTTTCTGGTTTTTCTTTGACGACGTTTCGTTTCTCATCCAAGAAGCTTCTTCAGCTCAAAACGTCATCAAAGAAAAAATCAGAAAGTCCAGTTGCCTCTTGAAAAAGCCCCTTTGGGAGAATATTTCTAGCTCAGGATGGAAATGAGGAGTCCTTGCTGCTCTCCAACACAATTGTTTTCTTGTGGACGTTTTATTATCCAAACTAGGTAACATGATCAATGCTAGCAGTGTTGATCTTATGTAGTTTGAGTAATGAAACATCTGCAAAAAGACAAGCAAGCTCAGAGAGCGCCAAGAACCCCTCAAATTGTATTTTTCTTCTAGAACTCCCTTGGAGCACACTTACCATGCTATGTTATGCTACTTCCTGATGGGACACTCACAAGAACTTCACGTAGGGATTCTTCTAGAACAGGGATGTCAAACTCGATTTCATTAAGGGCTGCCTCAGAGTTGTATTTGAGTTGGGGGGGGAGTGGTTGTGGGGACATGGCCAGTTTGACGTCACTGTGTTGGGGTCACCTGTGGTGGCCAAATGCTAAGGCAGGACTTCCGTCAGACCCTACCTCCCTCTCATTATAATCTCCCCTTCCCTTCCCTTCCTTCCTTCCTTCCTTCCTTCCTTCCTTCCTTCCTTCCTTCCTTCCTTCCTTCTCCCTCTCTCCCTTTTCTTCTTTTCCCTTCCCTCTTCATTCTCCTTTCTTCTACCTTCCCCTCTTTCCTTGTTTTTCCTTGCTTGCTCTCTTTCCATCTTTCCTTCTTTTTCTTTTTTCTTCTTTTTTCCCTTTCTCCTTTCCTGCCCCTTCTTGGATGTTCAAATGCAAAAGGGGAAATATTTCTCCTTTTGTTTTGCTTTGCTGTTAGTTTGTTTTGCTAGCCCTCTGCCAGCGAAAGCGTGCAGCATCCTTGGGCCCAGTTTTTGCTGGCAGAGGCACTGTGTGCCGGTCCTTTGCTGTTTCCAGGGCAGCTCTGCGGGCCAGATCTAAGCACCCCATGGGGCAAATCCGACCTGCAGGCCTTGACTTTGACACCCATGTTCTAGAAAGATTGAAATCACAGACAGATGTTGCTTGCTGGATCAGACAAGCAATCCAGAGAGATCATGTCACTGTTGGCATTCTTTTTTTGCAGAATCAATAAATGTGATGGGACATTCCTCAACAACTTCTCAGTCAGGGGTCTGGAGCTCTTCCTGTTTTCATACACAATTCCTCAGAAAGCAGGCGTTTGATCCATTAGGCATCTCTGCTTGGGAGAGTTTTGAGGGGAGAGAAGTTGAGAACCAGACTGTATGTTAATAAGAAACTGTTCCTTTCTCCTTCAGGAAGAAGTGGGGATCCATTTCACGAAGGAGGAATGGGCCCTTCTGGATTCCAGCCAAAGAGCTCTGCATGGAGAGGTCATGATGGAGACATCAAGGATCTGGGCCTGTCTTAGTAAGAGGCTCTCTGCGTTTTTGTTCCAGATTGAAGAACATTCAATCTATAGCTAGAAACAATCAGTCTGTTAGTTCTTTCCAAGAAATTCCTAAACCATTCTTCTGACTGGAAGAAACAAAAGAAGAAGACTCTTTAACATGATGGCACCCCTGGCACTGACCCACATCAACTTCCAGAAATTCCAGGGAAGAATGTGTGGCTTTCCCCAAATTATACTGTGTCAGAGTTTTTTGTTTGCAGCAGCACATCCAACAAGCACACAAGTAAATGAACTTCAGCAGGATTCAATTATATATAAGAAACTTCTTTATATACAATACCAAACAGCAGAATTTGGCATACAATATCAGGAACACAGAAGCAATATTCATAGACGCAAGTCATTACAGGGTAGAGAGATAGAGGCCTACATTGTACTGAGGAGAGTTACTGAAGCCAAACCAACTTTTACATACAGTTCAGCAAGTCTAAACTTCAAACTGTCTCTTATGGTCTCTTATAGCAACCAAATTCTATGTTTCCAACAGTCCCCATTGGCTGACCTGTTGCCATGGCTATCCAAATAGTCCCTATTGGCTGACCTACTGCCATGTCTATTGCAACAGTCCCCATTGGCTGGCCATGTTCCCATGTCTATTCCAGTCTATGAACATACTCTAACATTCTGGGAGGATGGACAGTTCTCTGGTCACCATTTCCTTAAATAATTTTGCTGATCACTCATATTTTGATATCACCTTCTTCTCAGCAAAATGATACTGATAGAATCCAGAAAATTTTACCGAGTAGTTTTCACTCAGACTTCCAGGAATAAGATTCATATGTTTCTGTGTGATGGTTTCCAACATAATTTAATCTACTTCTTTATTTTATCATTCGTTTATTGTTTCATCCCTTAATCTAATCTTAACTTTACTATTCATTTATTCTTTCATCCATTAATCTAACCTTAACTTTATCATTCATTTATTCTTTCATCCCTTAATCAAACCTTTAGCATTCATTTTTTCATTTCAGAATTGAGTAGTAAGTAAGGTTTCCCTTTTTTTGTTTATTTGTTAATTTTTGTGTTTAGAAAATAGTTGCTAAAAAGCCACCCCAGCTTCTACATGAAAAAATAATCTTAGTTTCATCCAGGTATACAGAGATGAAAGGAAACTATAGAAATGGTGGAATTCAAAGTTGGTTCCTTAATCACAATAGTCTAATTTTTTTTCTTCATTTTTTCTCTCATGCAGGAGCTGAACGAGGGATAAAGAGCTATAAGGGGCCACATCTGGCAGAGCCAACCAGAAAAAATGAAATAGCTGAAGAGGCATTTTGCAGTCCATCAAAACCAACAAGAGATGACGGGAACCATCTAAAATACAGAGAAGAGAAAGCTGCTGCTTCTCCTCACGCTGAAATCCACAACGTCCAAATCCAATCAGATTCAAAAGGAGAAAGAACAGAAAAGTGTCAGTTTTGTGGTGAAAGAATAATTGATAAAACAGATTCGTGTAAATGTTGTGGCACCCAGAATAAAAAGGAACAATATGGAGGCGCAGGATCCAGAAAAGATGACAATTGCCCCAATCCCCTGACTGTCACTTACTACATAGGAGAGAAATCATATCACTGCACGGAGTGCGGAAGGAGCTTCCGACAGAACTATCATCTCAGTTACCACAAACAAACCCACACAGGGGAGAAACCCTATAAATGCAGCGAATGTGGGAAAGGATTCACCCTCAGCAGTGGCCTGACTTCCCATAAAAGGATCCACACAGGAGAGAAATCTTTTAAATGCTTGGAGTGTGGAAAGAGCTTCTGCAGGAACAGTTCCCTGATTTCCCATAAAAAGATCCACATACAGGAGAAACCATGTTAATGTAAGGAACATGAAAAGAGCTTCATCGTTCTACTGGACTTATTTCCTGGGAAAGGATCCATGTGATGACCGGGGGCATGGCACAGAGGCAACATGGGCAACTGACAGTTCAAACCTCCCCTTTATTGCTCCAACTTTCCCCCAAACGTTCTCACGTTTCTGGCAAGCCCCAGAGCAAAGTGATAACACCCACACATAAACACACCTCCAGCAGCCACTGGCAGCAAATAGTACAACACTGGGAGCACAACAGCTGTAAAGTGAGAACTCCAACAGGGCAAAGGAGTAAGTCAAGGCGTCCAGGGAGCAAATAAAGCAATTAATCTCAGAAACGTCCAACTTCGGCAACAGCACACACCACTCAATGAATTCAGTGTTTGTTCCCGACAAATGTCCCTCCCCATAGCGTCTCCTTAAGGCTCAGTCCCCAGGTGTGCCTTGTGAAGAGGGACAGAGTGCTCTCCCCCCTGAGTCATCGGGGCAGCCTGTGCTGTTCCCGCCTTCTCTCCTCTCTCCATGCTTGAGGATCAGGAGTGGGTTATCGCCTGAGCTCTGTCTCTCATGTTCACTGCTTAGCCTCTCTTGTTCATCCTGCCCCCATTCTGCCCTGCCTGCAAGCCGTCCCAATCCTAAAAAGTCCTGGCCTGACTGGGCCTGCTCCTCCCCACCTCCTTCCAAAGCCAACCTTGATCTCTATTGGCTCCAGTTCCAGCTCATCTTCCTCCTCCGTTTTAGGCTCCGATGGGTGGCATGACAATCCATTCAAGCAAACGTACATCAGTCAAAAGTGCATCATTTTCTCCCAGCTGGTTTTTAACCTCTATCATGGCCATGCTCCAAAATGTGGGAAGACCATGACAAAAGTCTAAAGTTGATGAAATACAATTACTTATAGACTTACAGACTTTCATACCGCTTCACAGTGCTTTACAGCAGGGGTCCCCAGCCCCCAGTTCATGGACTGGCACTGGTCTGAGCATGCCAGAAACCTGGCCACGCAAACAAGCAAAGCCCCATCCACAGGATGCAGGCAGGACATGAAACCACACACCCTCCACTCCATGGAAAAACCTCTCTCCATGGAACCGGTCCATGGTGGTTGGAGGCCACTGCTTTACAGCCCTCTCTAGGATCCTCAATTGAGGACCGCAATTGAGCCAATTGTTAAACAGGTCACCGCATAGCTGCACCTGATTTAACAAACATTTTTTTTTTTGCAGTGATTTAATTTACAAGCCCATTAGTCCCATTTTTTTTGTTGGCGTAAACTTTGGTTTCTGACAAGTATCATAAATCACAGTCACAGTCAGGTAACATGGTACTGGATACAACCTTAATTACCTCCAGAAATTAGACTAGCCACCCTTCCCACTCTGATACTCTTTCGTAAGGCTCTGAAGATGTGGTTGCCCAACCAACCTCTTCTTTTTCTTCAGCCTCACCCTAGTTTAAATCCTATAATCCTGGTACTCCATGTATCTGATGAAATGAGCTGCAGCTTTTTAATATGCTGCCAGATATCTCCTCCTCCCTCTTCTTCTCCCTCTCCCTCCTCCACCCTCCTTCTTTCTTTGTTTGCTATTCTGGAGTAGTACAACTCCAGGATAGCAAGAAGGTATACAGGTTTTTCTTCATTAATTTTTTAAAGGGCTGACAACTGCTCTGGACAAATTTGACAGAAGGCACTTGGAGCAGCCACAAGATTTATTTGAAGGAAAAGAAAGGTCTTCAGTTGATAATAACATCTCCATAATACGCTACAAACAAGTAGGACTACTTGAGAGCAGTGCTTAATTACTAACAGCCTGCTTAGAAACACAGCCTGAAGGAACTGACATTTCCAGCTATCTACTTTTTCTTTCTCTCGATCCTTATGATCAGGTGTAAATTTTACCTTTTGGTGTATAAAAAACTAGGCTTTTATTTAGATCTATTTATGCATACTATTAATGGGACGTGGTGGCTCAGTGGCTAAGACGCTAAGCTTGTCGATCAGAAAGGTCGGCAATTCAGCAGTTCTGTGGCGCTGTGTAACCGAGTGAGCTCCTGTTACTTGTTCCAACTTCTGCCAACCTAGCAGTTCGAAAGCATGTAAAAATGCAAGTAGAAAAATAGAAACATTTGGTGGGAAGGTAACAGCGTTCCATGTGCCTTTGGCGTTGAGTCATGCCGGTCACATGACCACGGAGACGTCTTCGGACAGCACTGGCTCTTCGGCTTTGAAACGGAGATGAGCACCGCCCCTTAGAACCACTAGCACATATGTGTGAGGGGAACCTTTACTTTTACCTTTATACATACTATGATATCTTGTGTCTTCTCAGCACCTCCCAGCTGTGGTCTAAAGGCCTCTGCTTTTTTAACTTCTCTACTGTTCAATTTCTAATTGTGTTTTAAGGCTGTTTTTAAAAACTATGCCTTTTTATATGATTGTATAGCTTTATTTGTAAAACGCCCAGAGTCACACAATGGGACGTATTAAAAGTTGATAAATATATTTTTTTTAAAAAACACACTAATCTAAACTGGCTATCTTGTTCTTGTTATTTTGGCAAAATGAGGATTGGATAATTCCAGAAAACACTATACAGGAAGTCCTCAGCTAACGACCACAATTGAGCCAAAAATTGTGTTGCTATGTGAGATATTTGTTAAGTGAGTTTTTCCCCATTCTTGCCACTGTTGTTAAGGAATCACTGCAGTTGTTAAGTTAGTAATACGATTGTTAAGAGAATCTGGCTTCCCAATTGACTTTGCTAGTCAGAAGTTTGCAAAAAGGAATCAGGTGATCCCGGAACTGTGCAACTGTCATGAGTCAGTTGCCAAACATCTGAATTTTGATCATGGGGCCATGGGGATGCTGCAATAGTTGCTAAGTGTGAAAAATGGTCAGACCTCACTTTTTTCAGTACCGTTGTAACTTTGAATGGTTACTAAATGAATTGTTGTAAATCGAGGACTACCTGTACATCACTGGGATGAAAATGCCTATAAAATTTCAGCCATCATGCTGATCATTCTGTGGGTCCGATTGCAAGCCAGGAGAAAGACGCAGGAGCCAATGAATTTGGAGGCCAGCTGCAGGAAAGGAGGTTCTCCGTTTATTTAGGAATCATAGCATGGGGAGTAGAGTGATTTTTATATCTGTTGGCAGTGGTGAAATTCAGCCGGTTCTATCCGGTTTGGGCCAACCAATAGTGCTGGAAGCATGAAGCTCCGCCCACCCGCCCAGATGTCACCACATTCCATTTTTAATGCTCTGCGCATGCACTCACACCTTTGCGAACCAGTAGCAAAGGTAAGTTGATTTCTCCCCTGCCTGTTGGAAGAAAAATGCAGACTGGTTCCAAGCCAAGAGAAAAAAACGCTGGAAATAAAATGGAGGCTGTCCACAAGGAAAGATCTCTGTTTATTTGTTTTTCAGAAACTTCAGTGACAGCAGCATCTTTCTGGGGTGGCTGACAAAATGAGTGAGTGAGTGGATGGATCTTTATAGGGTTTTGGGGTTTGGTGATTGAGATGCTCCAGGGGGTTGTGCAATGTAGTGAACCTTGTTTTTTACTATTTCAATGGTGGTAGGTTAACCCTAGTATGTCCTAAAGGACATGTCCTGTCCTTAGCATTTGGGGTGGTGGTGGTGGTGTAAATTCTTAATCCCATTAGATCCAGCCTTCTGTGAGAGTTTGTGGCTGAAGGCATTTTATTTATGAATAGATTGGCCCAGTCTTTCTGAATGGATGCCAAATCTCCATTCCAAAAGACCAGTTCCTTCTGCTTGAAGCTGTTTTCGTATGGCAGGAAGACTGAGGCTGTTTTCTGGACATATGTCTTACTTAGGATACAACTCCTGGCTGAGTTGGAAAACATTGATAAGACAGATTACATCAATACAACTGCAATTTGTTCTTCAAACTAACTTTGTTGTTAGTTGTCCGACTGCTTTGGTGACTCCATCCAGCCACCTCATTCTCTGCTGTCCCTTTTTCTTTTGCCCTCAGTCTTTCCCAGCATTAGGCTCTTCTCCAGTGAGTCATTCCTTCTCATTAGGTGACCAAAGTATTTGAGTTTCATCTTCAGGATCTGGCCTTCTAAAGAGCAGTCAGGGTTGATCTCTAGGACTGACCACTTTGATCGCCTTGCAGCTAAAAGAATCAAAGGAATCTTCTCCAGCACCACAGTTCAAAGGCCTCCATTATTTGGCGCTCAGCCTTTCTTATGGTCCATCTTTCACAGCCATACATTGCAACTGGGAAAACCATAGCCTTGACTATAGGCACTTTTGTTGGCAAGGTGATGTCTCTGCTTTTTAGTATGCTGTCTAGGTTTGGACAGTACCAAAGACAAACTAACTTAAACCAGCTTAATAAAACATATGAATGAAAAACTGGGTTTCTTGGCTATAGTACAATAATATCTGCGAAGGCCTCCTCCATTACCTACTCTGATAGCTTTAACACACCGTTGTCACTCTCCCATAATTTTTCTACCCATTCATTCTTTGCCAGGTCTCCAGGCAACACGTGCAGGATCTATCGGGGCAGCGTGGGAAGCATAGCATTGCAGTACTGGCACTTCTTGAGCTTCAGAATGGAACTGAGCATGTCCAAAACGCCCTTGCCAGGGCTTGCTGCGTTCAGATAAAATAAATTCCTCGGAAGGGGGCCGGAAGTGGAGTCTCCACTTGCGGGTCTGGACCTTTCTAGCATGTGAGGACCTCCCTAAAGGATCACAGGATGTTTTGGGAGATTGAATGGGAAGAATACAGTAGCTCCTGCATGGTTGCAAGGAAATAACAGTCTCAATGCTCTCCAAAATACTTTGGGAAGCTGCTATTGTTTAGCAGGGAAAAAACACAATATCTATTTTGTAGCATAGATCAGCATTGCTCAAATTTGGCAATTTTTAAGAGGTGCGGACTTCAACTCCCAGCATCCCTCAACTATCGAGTTTGCTAAGGGATGCTGGGAGTTGAAGTCCACCCATCTTAAAGCTGCCAAGTTCTAAAAAAAAACCCGACTTAGATAGATCTAAAGACGAGTTTTTCTTCTCTTAGGAGGGTATCCCCCCCCCCTTCCTCCCATCATCTTTGCATCATCAACCCCGGGCAAAAGAGCACTCCTCCATTCTTCCTTTCTCCTTGCAGGGAGCGCTCTCTGTAAACTTCCAAAACACCTAGGAAACCGCGCATGCGCCTGATAGCTTGGCTGACAATACTATCTGCAGAAAGCAGGGTGTTTTTTTTAATTTGGGGAGGTGGGGAGAGACAGACAGGAAATTATAGCGAGTGCATCAGCTGGAATCTTCCTCCTGGGCGTCATTCATTGTCCTCCCTTTCTTCTTACCCTCAACTTTCCCAAAGGCAAAGGGGGCTGCAGGAGGATCTTGCAGGAACGGAGGGACACCGAGTGGTGCCCCTTTCCTCTGCGAAGAGAAGTGGGAGCCGCGGAGGGGAAAAAAGGCAAGATATTTTCTCTAGATTGCAAAGCTGTCTGGCGAAAGGAGGGAGGATCGGTGGGTGGAGGGAGAGAGGATCGGGATTGATCTATCTATCTATCTATCTATCTATCATCTACCTACCTACCTATCATCTATCTATCTATCTATTAATCGATCGATCGATCTATCTACCTACTTACCTATCATATCTATCTATCATCTACCTACCTACCTACCTACCTATCATCTATCTATCTATTAATCTATCGATCTATCTATCTACCTACTTACCTATCTATCTATCTATCTATCTATCTATCTATCTATCTATCTATCTATCTATCTATCTATCTATCTATCTATCTATCATCTACCTACCTACCCATCATCTATCATCTATCTATCTACCTACCTATCATCTATCTATCTATCTATCTATCTATCTATCTATCTATCTATCTACCTACCTACCTACCTACCTACCTACCTACCTACCTACCTACCTACCTATCATCTATCTATCTATCTATCTATCTATCTATCTATCTATCTATCTCTCTATCTCTATCTAATGAGGTAAAATACAATACAATACAATAGCAGAGTTGGAAGGGACGTTGGAGGTCTTCTAGTCCAACCCCCTGCCTAGGCAGGAAATCCTATACCGTTTCAGACAAATGACTATCCAACATCTTGTTAAAGACTTCCAGTGTTGGGACATTGGAAATCTATCTATCACCTCTCTCTCTCTCTCTCTCTCTCTCTCCCTCTCCCTCTCTAACACACACACACACACACACACACACACCCCACCTTGGGATTCTCTTTCTGTCATTTCTGGGTCCAGGACCACCCCCTTGTGAAACGGATTGAGTCCAGAGAAAGGCAAAGGGAAATAAAGCAAAGAGAGGGGGGACCAGATCAGATGGCGGGGAAGGAGCGGGAGGAGGAAGTCAGAAAGCAAACTATGACAGTCTCGATTGTGAGGCTGAATGGTCACTTGGTGCGCTTTGCAAGCAGCCCCAAACTTGACTCTTAGCAAAAAGCAAAAAACCCCAAGCTTTGCAATAGTGACAAATATATGTAAATAAAACCAAGTGGAGTTGAGATCCAGATGTGAAAATGCAAGGTAGGACAGCTGCCCAGAACAGGGAAGAGAGGCAGAGGGGATGTTTGGACAACTGCTGGCCCTGGGCTTAGCTTAAAGAGGTCAGACATTTGACAGGTCGGCTTCTTGTCAGAAAGATATGGCAATCTTATCTTTCTGGGGAAAAAATTAAATTTCACCATAGATAGACAGATTTAACCATAGTTTCCATGAGAAAAATATGACCATCCTAGACCAGGCCAAATCCAAAAATGCCAGGGAATTTTTAGAAGCCTGGCACTTTGACAAATCAGCCATCAATAGATACATAAAAATTAACAACGTTTACAGACTATGCAAAAGAGACAATTAAGCAGCCCAAAAAAGAACAAAAAGACTCCAGCATGTCCCCACCAGTAATCTTCTTGGTAAGCTAAAAGAAATGTGGGATAGATAACATCTCCATCAGATGGATTCATACCTGGCTGAAAGAAACTAGAATTAGAAGAGAAGAGAGAATAGAATAGAATAGAATAGAATAGAATTCTTTATTGGTCAAGTGTGATTGGACACACAAGGAATTTGTCTTTGGTGTATATGCTCTCAGTGTACATAACGAAAATAAAATAGAATACATTCATCAAGAATCATACGATACAACACTTAGTGATAGTCATAGATTACTAATCATACTAGGAAACAAATACAACAATATAAATTGTAAAGATACAAGCAACATGGTTATAGTCATAAGTGGGAAGAGATAGGTACTAGGAAGGAGGAGAAGAATAGTAATACAGTCTTAGTAGGTAATTTGACAGTGTTGTGGGAATTAGTTGTTTAGCACAGTGATGGCATTCGGGGAAAAACTGTCCTTATGTGTAGTTGTTGTGATGTGCAATACCCTATAGTGTCGTTTTGAGGGTAGAAGTTGAAACAATTTATGTCCAGCATATGAGGGGTCTGTAGATATTTTCACAGCCCTCTTTTTGACTTGTACAATGTACAGGTCCTCAATGGAAGGCAGGTTAGTAGCAATTGTTTTTTCTGCAGTTCTAATTACCCTCTGAAGTCTGTCTTGTTGGGTTGCAGAGCCAAACCAGACAGTTATGGAGGTGCAGATGACAGACTCAATGATTCCTCTGTAGAACAGAATCAGCAGCTCCTTGGGCGGTTTGAGCTTTCTCAGTTGGCGCAGTAAGAACATTCTTTGTTGTACTTTTTTGATGATGTTTTTGATGTTAGGTGTCCATTTTAAGAGATGTTGAGATATGATAGAACCTAAACTACTTAGATGAGGGAATAGAAGAGGAACTTACCAAATTTGTGGATATACTAAGATGGCAGGAATAGCCAACACCTGGGATGATAGATGGATCTTGAAAGACTTGAACACTGAGTCTAACAAAATGAAATTTAATGTAAAGAAAAGTAAAATCTTAATCAAGAAAAACCCAAAGTACACATATAGTCTGTGTGGAAACAAGCTTAATAGCAGTGACTGTGAGAGGGATTTTGGAGTCTTCGTGGACAACCTGTTAAATATCAGCCAGCAGTGTGTGGCGGCAGCCAAAAAAGCCAATGCAATCCTAAATTGCATTAACAGAGGGATACAATCAAGATCAAGGGAGTTACTAATGCCACTCTATAAAGCCTTAGTAAGACCACACCTAGAATACTGCATTTATGTTCCATTTCTGAGGTGATTATGACATGGTTGGGAATCCATCCAAGCGTTTGCTGCTTAGAGATGGTGTGACCAGTCCCAGGATGAAAAAAAGATGGCTGGATTAAATCCAGGGCCTTCTCCTCTCATTGAAGTCCTCTTCCAGCAGAGAAATAAGAGATGCTTCAAGTTTGGGTGGGATCATGCCCGCAAACTCTCATCTTACACGGATTCTTCCCAAAGAATCAAAAGGTGGGAGAAGTTCTTAACAAGGTTTGGGTTTTCAGGTTTCTTCAATTTCAACAGTTTATTATCTAATAACAGAGAATATTTGTAGTTCAGGGTTGACATGAGGGGTCCTTGGTGCTTTCTGATCTTGCTTGTTTTCTTGCAGATGTTTCATTACCCAAACTAGGTAACATCATCAGTGCTACCAGTACCGGTGATGATATTACCTAGTTTGGATAATGAAACTTTTTCAAGGAAACAAGCAAACTCAGAGAACCCCAAGGACCCCTACCCCTACAGAATACAGAATAACAGAGTTGGAAGGCCGTGACCCGTCAAAACCGCGGTCCACTAAAGCGCGCCCAATTAAAGCGCGTACCTGACGTCATCAGCAGCGCGACAAATACGACCGCGGAGAAAAAAGGGCGCTTTAAAAAGCGCTTTTAAAGCAAGCCGATTCACATAAAGGTAAGGGTTAGGGTTAGGGTTAGGGTTAGGTTAAGGGTTAGGGTTAGGTTTAGGGTTACGTTAAGCGTTAGGTTTAGGGTTAGGTTAAGGGTTAGCATTAGGTTTAGCGTTAGGTTAAGGGTTAGGCTTAGGGTTAGGTTTAGGGTTAGGTTTGGGGGGGTTAGGTTTAGATTTACGCGTTAATTTTAAGTTTACCGCTCACAGCGTGCTGTTTTCGTCGCGCTGTGATGACGTCATGTACGTGCTTTCGTCGAGCGCGCTTTACTCTACCGCGGTTTTGTGGTGGAACCTGGAAGGCACCTTGGAGCTCTTCTAGTTCAACCCCCTCCTCAAGTAGGAGGCCCTATACCAGCAACTGTCATCCTTTGTCCCGCAGCGGCTCCTCCTCTGACCCGCTGTTGACTCACCAACAGTCCCAATATTGCAGCATATACAGCCTCATGCTACATAACTAAGCTCCATTTCATGCTGAATAAACTAAATTATTAATGTATCTTAAATAGAACACTATCTTTAAATAGATTTCTACTCCAAAAGCATTTGATTAAAATAAATTAATAAAATAAATTTCATTTAAAAAATCCATTTTTAAAATAAATAAATAAATAATCATCAATTTTTATCCACCCTGCAAAAGTATCATATGTAAGGAGGGGTGAGATTTTTCCAGAATCTCTTCATGCAGTTGATATCCTACCAAGGAAGATAACTTTGGAGATCAGGAAAAAGCTAATCCCATTTGTTTTTTGTTAGAAAATGCAAAGAAAAATGCATGAAGAATACCCAGCAGAGGAAGGACATCGACAAGTTCCTCGCCCTGAGACCACTGGAGAAAAAATCGGACCAAAGAACCTAGAGGAAGAAGCGGTCGATTTGCACGCTCAGTGCCAATGTTTCAGAGCCTTCCGATATGAGGAGGCCAAGGGACCCCGAGAGCTTTGCAGCCAGCTCCACCTGCTTTGCGCTCGGTGGCTGAAACCAGAAAGGATCACCAAAGCAGAGATGCTGGACCTGGTGATCCTGGAGCAGTTCCTGGCCATCCTGCCCCTGGAAATGAAGAGCTGGGTCCAGGAGTGTGACCCAGAGACCAGTTCCCAGGCGGTGGCCTTGGCAGAGGGCTTCCTCCTGAACCACGGAGAGGAACCAAAGCAGGAGAAATTGCAGGTGAGAAGTTTTCTATCCTGTTAGTTCCAGATGGATAGTAACACCTCAAGACTCGACTACTGCAATGCACTCTACATGGAGCTGCCCCTGAAAAGTGTTCAGAGACTACAGTTGGTCCAGAATGCAGCCACGTGAGCGATACTGGGTGTACCGAGGTACACCCATGTGTCACCTATCCTCCACGAGCTGCACTGGCTCCCTATTGGTTTCCGAACACGTTTCAAGGTGCTGGTTATTACCTTTAAAGCCCTACATGGCTTAGGACCTGGATATCTCCGTGACCGCCTCCTGCCACATACCTCCCAGCGTCCGATAAGATCTCACAGGGTGGGCCTTCTCCGGGTGCCGTCGACTACACAATGTCAACTGGCCCCTCGGGAGAGAGCCTTCTCTGTAGCTGCCCCGGCCCTATGGAACGATCTACCCCCTGAGATCGGGACCCTCCCCACTCTCTCGGTCTTCCGAAAGTCTACTAAGACCTGGCTGTTCCGGCAGGCCTGGGGCTGTTGATCCTCGATTGAGTTCCAGCCCCACTAAGAACTGAATATATGTTGTGTTCTTTTAACCTCTTTGTTTGTATTTTAAATTTTCTAGTATTTTTAACTGTTTTTATGTGAGCCGCCCGGAGTCCTTCAGGATTGGGCGGCATACAAATCCATTCAAATTCAAATTCAATTCAATTCAAGACAATTCTTCAATATTTAGATGTTTTGCTGCTGGAGCTTTCTGGAATTATAAACATGATGGCAACATCTGCAGGCAAGTTAATCCATTGTCACTTTCAGAGGCCATATTTGAAGCGAACCTTTGCGGTATCACGTTTTTATGGACCCACTGATGGAAATTTGGGGCTGTGAAGTTGGAAGCAAAGGATAAGAATCCGCTAATATGAGTATCCTTAACTCCTCTTCTTGTATGGTATGTCTTGCCCAGGGAACCTTTGTGAGAGTGACCTCTGAAAGCCTCAAGGCAAGAGAACATCCATCTCAGGAGCTAATCTTCAACAAAATTTCCTCAGAATATCCAAGTCAGAATTTCTTAACAGGTATGATAAGATTCTGTCCAAGAACTGTAAATTCCTTTGAGAGATTTCAGTAATAATCTTCCTCCTCTCCTCCTCCTCCCCCCCTCCTCCTCCTCCTATTTCTTTTCCCCTTCCTCCTTGTTTCTCCTTCTGCTGCTTCTCTTCCTCCTTTCTTCTTCTGCTGCTGCTTTTCACCTCCTTCCCTCCTCCTTCTCCTCCCTGTCCTTCTCTTCTCCTCCTCCTTCTCCTTCTTTCTTCTTCTGCTTCTTCTGCTTCTGCTTCTTTTCTCCTCCCCCCTTCCTTCCTTTCCTCCTTCTCCTCCTCCTCCTTCCTCCTCCTCTTCCTCCTTCTCCCCCTTTCTGGATGTCATTAAGGAAGCAGGCCTTTCAAAAAGCCTGCTTCCCCTAATTTTGCCTTTCTCACAGGGAGAAAAACAACATCCCCCGTGTTTGCAGAATCAGATCCTTTTGATAAAGCAAAACCAGCATCTATTCCTGTAGCTCTGGTAAGTGGAGAACCTAGAAAAGATGCAGAAAAAAAACCTTTGTAGATCTTTTGTTTTGTGACTGTATGCACATCATGCTCCCCGATTTTTTTTCAATGTTTTAGGGTTTGCTATTTTTTCCTTCTCTGATCTTGACTATCCTCTGCTTTCCCTGTCCTTGGATCAGTGAAGGAGGCAGCTGTTCCTCATCATAGGGGGATCAGCTGCTTATGGGCACCACTGCCTGTCAGAAGCTGATTCTCCCCTGAGTCTGTGAAGGCAGGCAGTTCTGTGTCTGGACAACCACCTCCCTCAATGCCTGACGGGGCTGGGGCAGCACTGTCCTCAGCTCCTGGCCTCTCCAAACATGCCAAAGGTGCGATCTTTGTCGGACGGTCCCAGTTCTTCCTCCTCCTCTTCCAAACAGGGCTCTGATGGGACCGTAACCATAACCAGGAGTCTTTCTTTGCTATCTAACTTAACTGAAATGGATGACAGATACTCTCATTGAATCATTCACATTATAAACCTTTGGCCCACAATGTATGGTCGGTCTGAAATCTGTCCATTTTCTTTCACATTGTTTGAATCTTCAAGTAAAACACCCGTTCTTTTTAAGATACTTAAGATAGATAGACTTAAGATAGACAACTTGCAATAACATCCTGGGAACATTCTCTTTCTTTCAGGGTAGCGTGTCCTTCCAAGACATAGCTGTCCTTTTTACCGAAGAAGAGTGGGCTTTATTGGACCCCCATCAAAAAGCCTTGCATAGTGAGGTCATGCAGGAGAATTCAAGAAATGTGGTTTCTCTAGGTAAGGGCCTTGATTTATTCTGATTTGTACATATGTTTCTCTCTCTCTCTCTCTCTCTCTCTCTCTCTCTCTCTCTCTCTCTCTCTCTCTCTCTCTCTCTCTCTCTCTCTCCCTCCCTCCCTCCCTCCCTCCCTCTCTCTCTCTCTCTCTCTCTCGATATAGGTAGTCAGTTCTCAACTTACAACAGTTCATTTACTGACCAGTCATAGTTACAACTGCATTGAAAAAAGTGACCGATGACAATTTTTCACCATTACAATGGTTGCAGCATCCCCATGGTCACATGATCAAAATTTGAATGCTTCATAATTGGTTTGTACCAATTGGTGGGTTGCAGGCGGTATGCCCTGGTATGGGTGTACCGGAGCCTGCCTGGAGCACCGGGTTCCAGTACGGTGCTCCAGAGAACGCACCTGCCTGAGCTCCTTACCTGTCCTTTGAGCCTTTGGCGCTTCAGCGCATGCGCATGGCACATACAGCGCCTGCGCAACACTCCACCGAGCAGCTGGCGCGTCGCAGAAGCTTGCGGAGAGGTTGAAGGCAGATCCGGAACCCACCACTGGTTTGTACTTATGATGGTGGCGCAGTGGTTAGAGTGCAGTACTGCAGCCACTTCAGCTGACTGTTAGCTGTAGTTCAGCGGTTCAAATCTCATCGGCTCAAGGTTGACTCAGCCTTCCATCCTTCCGAGGTGGGTAAAATGAAGACCCAGACTGTGGGGGCAATATGCTAACTCTGTAAACTTCTTAGAGAGGGCTGAAAGTCCTACTAAGCAGTATATAAGTCTAACTGCTATTGCTATTGCTATTGTCCTGGGATCAGATGATCAGGTTTTGCGACCTTCTGACAAGCAAAGTCAATGGAGGAGCCAGATTCACTTAACAACCAGCTTACAGGTTTAGTGACCATTCAAAGTTACAACGGCCCTGAAAAACGTGACCTATGACTGTTTCTAAACGTTATGACTTTTGCAGCATCCACATGACCATGGGATCAAAATTCAGATGATTGGCAATTGGTTCATATTTATGATGGTTGCAGTATTCCAGGATCACATGACCATGGGGATGCTGCAAAGGTCATAACTGTGAAAGATGGTCATAAATCACATTTTTCATGCGGTTGTAACTTTAAACGCTCACTAATCAAACGGTTGTAAGTCAAGGACTACCTGTAGATTGTTTGGATGGCTGTTTTTTGCTCTGTACAGGCAGTCCTCGATTTACAATCATTCATTTAGTGACCGTTCAAAGTTACAAGAGCACTAAAAAAAGTGAGTTTTTCACACTTATGCCCATTGCTTTCCCCATGATCATGTGATCAAAATTCAGATGCTTGGCAATTGGTTCATATTTATGACTCTTGCAGTGTCCTGGGACATGTGATCTCCTTTTGCGACCTTCTAGCAAGCAAAGTCAATGGGGAAGCCAGATTCACTTAACAACCGTGTTACTGACTTAGCAACTACAGTGATTCACTTAACGATGGTGTCAAGAAAGGTTGTAAAATGGGGCAAAAGTCATTTAACAAGTGTATCACTTAGCAACAGAAATGTTGGGCTCACTTGTGGTCATTAGTTGATAACTACCTGTACTTTTATTTTTTACCCAATGCAGGTGATGGGCAAGAGAATAAGAATAATGAGAAGGCAAGGATGTTTCCATTGCAAACAGTTAAGAATGAAGGACAAGAAGAGATGTTTCAAAATATGTGGAGACCAGAACAAGATGACGACAACCAGCCAAGCAATCAGGGTGAGACATTCTCAAGTACTTTAAATATGGAAATACAGGACTTCCAGATTCCAAAAAATCAGAAGGAAAAGAAAAAGGGAGAGAATTCAGGGTATGGAGAACAATTCAAAGATAAACCTGATAGAAACAAAGATTGCCGGATCCACCCAAAAGCAAAAGGTTGTGAACGTAGAGACCGTGTAAAGAATTACTACGAGAACTCCCCTCTGATGTTATATCAGAGCATCTCCACCGAAAACAAACCATATCAATGCACGGAGTGTGGAAAAACTTTTAGCCATTCCAGTTCCCTCACTTCCCATAAAAGGATCCACACGGGGGAAAAGCCGTACCAATGTACTGAGTGCGGAAAAAGCTTTCGACGCAATACCGACCTTACCTCTCACAAAAGGGTCCACACGGGTGAGAAACCCTTCAAATGTACAGAGTGCGGAAAGAGTTTTACAATGAGCAGCAACCTGAACCTGCATAAAAGGATCCACACAGGCGAGAAACCCTTCAAATGCATGGAGTGTGGAAAGAGCTTCATTCAAAGGGGCCACCTCACTTGCCACATGAGAATCCACACCGGGGAGAAGCCATACATGTGCGTGGAGTGTGGAAAAACTTTCAGGTGGAGCAGTCACCTGCCTAACCACATGAGGATCCACACAGGGGAGAAACCATACAGTTGCACGGACTGTGGAAGGTGCTTCAGAGAACGCAGTGCCTTTCAGGCCCATCGAAGGATCCACACGGGGGAGAAGTCTTTAAAGTGCACAGAATGCGGGAAGACTTTCAGGGGCAGCACAGATCTCACGATCCACAAAAGGATCCACACGGGGGAGAAACCCTACAAATGCTTGGAGTGCGGGAAGAGTTTCATTAGAAGCAGTCACCTGTCTTCCCATAAAAACATCCACCCAGGAGAGAAGCCGTTTAAATGTCTTGAGTGCGGAAAGAGCTTTACTCAAAGCTGTTACCTCACCTACCATAAAAGGATCCACACGGGGGAAAAACCTTACAAATGTCTGGAGTGTGGAAAGAGCTTCAGCAGGAGCAGTCACCTTTCTTACCATAGAAATATCCAGCACGGGGGGAAACCTCATAAATGTATGGAATGTGGGAAAAACTTTACTCAGAGCTGTTACCTTCTGTCCCATAAAAGTATCAAGGAAAACCCATAAAAGTATTAGCAGTGTTCTGCATCATCTTGTCTTTATGTTTTTTGTAAGCTGTCTTGAGTGGTTATAGAAATAGAAAGGCATGGTATAAATGTAATCATCAATAAAAATAATTACTGCCTGAAGTGAGTCAATCATTATTTCTTCGGTGATCTATTTGGGAGTCTTATAGGGTAGTATATACTATTATACTACTATGATCTATTGGACCACTTCCAAATTCGTAATCTTATCCTATTGGTGTTTTATGATTTATAAAATGTTCTTTGTTATGATCTATGACTTATTAGTTACTGTTTATATGTACACTGAGAGCTTCTACACTGGACGCAAATTCCTTGTGTGTCCAATCACACTTAGCCAAAAAAGAATCCTATTCTATTCCTATTTCTATTCCTATTCTTATTTGTTCTGTTCTGATTTGTTCTGTTCTGTTCTTTCCTATTCCCATTCCCTGCTCTCCTCTCCTCTCCCCTCCCCTCCCAGAAGTTTGACCGTATTGCTCAATGGAGGCTAAGCTGACTGAGAGCATCTTGATGCTTTTATTTCCCATACCATGTTGCTCAGTAATATGAAAATACCTGAGTCAAAACAAGAAAGAATTATAGAATGATAGAGTATTAGAGATGGAAGGGACCTTGGAGGTCCTCTCAAGGTTCTCTCCTTGATTAGTTTCCATCTATTGTTTCTTGCCTTCTGGTGCTTTGGAAAATAAGTTGATCCCCTCTTCTTTGTGGCAGCCCCTCAAATACTGGAAAATTGCTATCATGTTACCCCTAGTCTTTCTTTTCTCCAGACTGACCATACCCAATTCCTGCAACCGTTCTTCATATGTTTTACTCTCCAAACCTTTCATCATCTTAGTTGCTCTTCTCTGCTTTTTTTCCAAAATCTCAACATCTTTTTTGTGGTGACCAAAACTGGATACTATATTCCAGGTGCAGTCTAAGTGGTACTAATATTTCACATGATTTTGATTCTCTGCCTCACTTGCTACAACCAAGGAATTTATTAGCTGTTTTGGCTGCTGTCACACACTGCAGGCTCATATTTAAGTGATCATCCACTAGGACTCCAAGATCCTCTCACAGTTACGGGTTTTCAAGCTACTTGAACGTCTATGGAGATTCTCAGTCATCCGGGTCATGATTATCCCAAAGGTGCTTTTTTCCCAAGACATTTCTTCAAAGACATTTTGCTTATCATCCAAGAAGCTTCTTCAGCTCTGATGATGTGGAATGGAAGGATTTATACTCCTTGCAGACAGATGGTCATTTGCATTCTTTTAGTGGGTCGTTAAAGTCACCTGGAGGTTTATCTTCTTTCGAGCCAGGTTTCTCCTAATCTGTACTTGTAGCTTTGATTTTTTTTCTGCCTAAGTATTTCTTTAGAACTGTGCACTGGCTTGCTAACCCTTTGAGCAGCGCAGAAGCTAAAGAGGCTGCAACAAAGTCTTACAATGACCGAGATTCAGATGTGACGCTGGTCAGTGAGTGGAGTGCCCTTCTCGTGGGAAGGGAAGCAAAAAATTGCATCCTGGGGATGGTAAAGCCACATGCAAAGTCTTATGAGGGGAAAAGGGGAGAGAGAGTGATTCAGACCCCATGTTCCCCTGCTGCCCCTTTTCATGCACAGTCCAGGCAGGGGACTGTGAAGAGAAGCATCAAAGTTCAGGATTCCCAGAAAGGAGGAAGGGATATTTGGGAGACTCCCCTCTTCTGCTCAAAATGTATCACTGGATTAAGCCTCCCTTTCAGAAGGAAAATGAGAATGTTAAGATATTTAATTTAATAGCTGGAAGAATAAAGTGGATAATAGGCCAGAATGCACTGTGGTAGTTGGTTGGAGAGTTCAGGCTCCTACATTATAATTGGTTGTTGGGTGTCAAGGGGGAGTTTCCCTTTTTTCCGCCTTTTTCTTCTGCATGCTCCATATGCCTCTTCTGTGATTTACCTCACGATTTACTTCATGATGTAGTGATATGTCTAACTATCTTAGTTACTGTAAATATAGAGGTTGAATATATGCATTTATATCAAACTACAAGTTCGTGTCAGTGACTCTGACTTCATTTGGGACAATTTCCTGACAGAAAACATTTATTAATTTTAAAATCCGTTTTAGGAAAGAAAGAAAAAAAAAACCACTGTTTTAGTGGCTTCCTTAAAGATATAAACACCAAGTGAGAAATGAATATTTCCTTATGATAATCTTACACAGTAAAAAAAAGTTTCGCTATCTCATTTTGAGTGGCATTGACCTACAGGTTAAAAAACAATAACTGCAAACAATAGCAATAGCAGTAGACTTATATACCGCTTCATAGGCCTTTCAGGCCTCTCTAAGCGGTTTACAGAGAGTCAGCATATTGCCCCCAACAATCTGGGTCCTCATTTTACCCACCTCGGAAGGATGGAAGGCTGAGTCAACCCTGAGCCGGTGAGATTTGAACCGCTGACCTGCTGATCTAGCAGTAACAAGCAGAAATAAATCATTATGACATCAGGGAAATGTAGTTTTGGAACAGGATTAGGAGATCTAAGTTGCTACAAATCTGGACAACTACTAAAAATTTAAATCATTCAGAAAGATGTTGAGTCAAGCAGAACAAAGTCTCGGGAACAGAAGATACCGAAAATTGCTTTTATTCATTGCCCTCTTGCATGCAATTCTATGTGACTTATGTTATACAGGTAGTCCTCGATGTACGACCACAATTGAGCCCAAAATTTCTGTTGCTAAATGAAATGGTTACAGTATTGAGCTTTGCCCCATTTTACAACCTTTCTTGCCACAGTTTTTAAGTCAGTAACACGGTTGTTAAGTGAATCTGGCTCCCCCATTCACTTTGTTTGCTGGAAGGTCACAAAAGGGGATCACATGATCCTGGGATACTGCAACCGTCATAAATATGAACCAATTGCCAAGCGCCTGAATTTTGGTCACATGACCACGCGAATAGCAATGGGCATAAGTGTGAAAAACAAGTCATTTTTTTAGGCCATCATAACTTTGAACGGGCACTAAATGAATGGTTGTAAATTGAGAACAGAGCAAAAAACAGCCATTCAAACAATCTACAGGAAGTCCTTGACTTACAACCATTTGATTACTGACCATTCAAAGTTAGAATGGCACTGAAAAATGTGACTTAGGACCATCTTTCACAGTTATGACCTTTGCAGCATGACCCATAGTCATGTGATCAAAATTCAGCTGCTTGGCAACTGGTTCACACTTATGACCGTTGCTGTATCCCAAGGAAATATGATCCCCTTTTGCGACCTTCTGACTAAAAAGTCAATGGGGAACACAGATTCACGTAACAACTGGGTTACTAACTTATCAAATGCAATGATTCATTTCACAGCGGTAACAAGAAAGGAGGTAAAACAGAGCGAAACTCACTTAACAAATATCTCACTTAACAACCAAAATCTTTGGCTCGAATGTGGTCATAAGTTGAGGAATACCTGTAGTATTAATATAACTTCTGGGGCTCTCTTTATTACATTTCCTACAGAACAAAAGGACCGAGGCTTATTTGACTTGGGAGGGGGACAAGTTTGTTTGCTCAGTTTTGGGGGAGTTAGGGAGGGGGAGTCTGCAGGAGAGACCAATCTTGGAATATCTGCAAAGGGATAAGGAACCCTTGAGGAACTGGGAAGGACTCTGACTGTCCTCTTTGGGGATAAAGATCCTGACCCAAGTGGGGGACTCCCCTTTGGCCAAGTTGCAACAGAGTGCAGCAGAAGGAGGAGTAACAGACCAACTTTGAGGTTTTCCTTGTAGGAGACAGCAAAGGGAAAGTTCCCTCCTCTCCAAAAAGAACCATGATGCAGACTCACCAGCTACTTCACAGAGAAAAGAGCACTGGAGATCCACAATGTTCCTTCAAAGTCTTGGGATCTCCGGGGCAGCCCCGAGAGAAGTGGGAAGCAAAGGACGCTGCTGGGAAAGGAGTTGAGAGCCAGGAGGAGTTCACCCAGAAGATCCTGGAAGAAGGAACCCTCCCTTGGAAGATCCAGCACCAGAAGTTCAGGGGGTTCTTCTACCAGGAGATCCAAGGACCCCGAGAACTTTGCGGCTGTCTCCACCACCTTTGCCTTGAGTGGCTGCAACTGGAAAGAAACACAAAGACTCAGATGCTGGATTTGGTGGTCCTCGAGCATTTCCTGGCTGTCCTTCCCCTGGAGATGGCAAATTGGGTGAGAGAATGTGGAGTAGAGACCAGTTCCCATGCTGTGGCCTTGGCAGAAGGCTTCCTCCTGAGCTAGGCAGAGGACCAAATGCATCAGGTGAGAAAAACATTATTACCTCCCTAACCAGTTTTGCTCAATATCCTGTAGGAACTTAGCACCCACCCCTCTCCTAGAAGAATAAAATATCCTGGAAAGTATTAAAAAGGCAGAATATTATATTTCCCTGGATGAGAAATAGAGAAACATGTTTTTAGGCAGGAAACAGACTCACTCTTAATAGCCCCCCTCCACCTTTGTCAATGGGCCATTAAGGCCTGAGCCAGTCTATTCTACATAACGAAGATCTTCCCCCTTTAGGCAGAGCCATTTCATTGCACCACCCAGCAGGTTTCAATCAAACTTAGCACATAGACAACCTATCAAGCTAGCTATGACCTCTGACAGCAACCAATCAGGATACTCTTCCAGTGCCCCAGGAAGTTCGAAGCTCAGAGAGGGCATAAAACCCAGGGGATTTCAGCATCTCTGCCCTTTTTTCTTCAAGAAATTTCTTGAAATTTCTTCTTTTCCTGGTGAAAAAGAAACAGCAATTCTGCTTGCAGTTCAGGTAGGAGAAGGCTTAGCAAATAATACATGCCGTCAACCTTTGGGGACCTCTAGCTCAGTGAAGAACGCAAGAAATAATCCCATTGAAGCAACTGAAATAGGAAGCAGTGGTGGGATTCAGCTGGTTTGCACCAGTTTGGGCAAACCAGTTGTTAAATTACCGTATTTTTCAGAATAGAAGATGCACCAAGGTTTTGAAGAGGCAAATTAAAAAAAAAAGGTTTTTGCACTCTGCAAACCTCCTAAAAATAACCTGTTTTTCGCGAAAAAGGCCCCATTTTTTTTTTCAAAAAAAAGGGTATGAATAGTCCTTAGGAGGCTTGTAGGGTGTTCCTGAGACGGGGGAAATGAGCAAAAAACCGGCCTGTTTTTTTGCAAAAACAGGCCCGTTGTTTGTCAAAAAAAAAAGACATTAGGAAGCTTATAGAGTGCTCCTTGAGGCGGGGGGGTGGGGCAAAATTGAACAAAAAACAGCCTGTTTTTTGCTCATTTCCGCTCTCCCCAGCCCCCAGCAGCTCTCTGAAAGCTTCCTACAAGCTATGCATGGCCATTTTGGTGAAGGTGGCTGGGTTTCAGGAGACAAAAAATGCTGTATTCAGTGTATAAGACATACCCACATTTTCAGCCTCTTTTTTTGAGGGGAAAAGGTGCACTTTATACTCTGAAAAATACGGTACCACCAGCAGCAGCAGCTATCAAAGTGGATTCTGGGCGCTGGACTGCAATGGAGAAATGGGCAATGGAGCAGCCAGCGCAAGGGAAAGGGAAAGAGAAAGGCTCAAGAGAAAGAGAAGGCCGCTTTCTCTTTTTCTTCTTCCTGCTTCTCCTCCTGCCCTTGTGCTGATCGCTCCATTGCCCATTTCTCCATTGCAGCACAGCGCTCAGGATCCACTTTGATAGTGGGGGTGGGGGGAGAATTTAACAACTGATTTGCTCAAGGTCGGGTTGGCTGTTGCGGGAGGCTCGTCCCGCATGTGCGGCAGAGCTGGAGGACAGGGATGGGCAATGCCTCTCACGCCAGCCAACCTGACCCTGGGTGAATCAGTTGTTAAATTATTTGAATCCCACCACTGGACACATGTTCTTCTAGGTGTGGCCTGCTTTCCGGGTCCACTGGTGGAACCTCTTCTAACCAGTTCGGTAGATTTGACGAACCAGTTCTACCGAATAGCTGTGAACTGATAGGAACCCACCTCTGGTGTGATTGCATTTGGAGCTATTACCAGTTAAGGGGCAGGAGGATTATGAGTATAAATGAAGCAAAGATAACTGTGATTTAGGTTGCTGGGCATCCTAAAAAACCAACTGAATCCATAATGCTACAAAAGTAGCAGAGGTGGATTGCAAATCCCGGGGCTACCGGTTTGCTTGTGCTAACAGGCATGCAAGCATGCACAATGCTTCTGTGTTTGTGCAGAAGTGTCTGGGTGGGTGGGCAGAGCCTCCCATCACCACCACTACTGGTTCGCCCGTTCTGGGCCGAACTGAGGGCAATCCACCTCTGAAAGGTAGATTTTAAACAGGCCCATGGTTAGAATGCAGCACTGCAGATTAATTCTGCCAACTGCCAACAATTTAATTCTCACAGCTCAAGGTTGACTCAGTTTTCCATTCTTCCTTGGTTGGTAAAATAAGGACCAAGATTGTTGGGGGCAATATGCTGACTCTAAACCTCTTAGAGAGGCCTGTAAAGCAATATATAAGTCTAAGCACTCTTGCTATTGCTATTAACAGAAGAACAAAACTGGATGGGACCTTGGAGGTCTTCTAGTCCAACCCCTGCTCAAGCAGGAAACCCTATACCATTTCAGACAAGTGGTTGTCCAAGCTCCAGTCTTTTAAGAAAAGCCTCCCATGTGGAGCACCACAACTTCAGGAAGCAAGCCATTCCGCTGATTAATTGTTCTAACTGTCAGGAAATTTTGACCATGGGAATGCTGCAATGGTAAGTGTGAAAAACGGTTCTAAGTCCCTTTTTTTCACTGTGGTCATAACTTCAAAGAATTACTGAATGAATGGTTGTGAGTTGAGGACTACTTGTGTAAGTCAAGGAAAAGATCCTTCAAAACTTTCTAGAGTTTCCCAGTTAATCAACAATGTTGTCCGTCTTTCAGATGCCGGTGTCCTTCAAGGAGGTGGCCGTGTATTTTTCTGAGGAGGAATGGGCTCTGCTGGATTCCAAGCAAAAAAACCTTCATGGAGAAGTCATGCTGGAGAATCCTAAGAACATGGCTTCTCTCAGTAAGAGTTTGTCTTCACTTCTGAATTCTGTCAAAGGCCTTTTGTACTGTGAAGTAATCAACCTATTTCTTTCTTCCAAGAATTAGCCAAAGCATAGCCTGACTCCTGGTGGGAATAAGGTGGAGATCTGCCCTTCTGCAGATCCAGGAAAGGTGAGAGAACACTTACGGTAATTCCCTATTGAGATCTAAGGTGAGATCATTCCTTGAGAGTCTCCTTGATCAATTTTTCAGGCTGTGCTACTTTAAAAGATAAGTTTTAATAGATTAACAGAGTTGGAAGGGACCTTGTAGGTTAGGGGTGTCAAACTCAAGGCCTGTGGGCCGCATCCGCTTACATCTGGCCCATGGGGCCACACTGGAAACAGCAAAGGATGGGCCCGCAGTGCCTTGGCCCAGCCCACGCTGATTGAGCACTGATCTACAACCTAGTGGCATGCTGTAGGAGGCCATGGCAGCCAAGAACAGAGCTCAGAAGGGGCACATGGACACCTCCTAAGCTCCCATTTTCGCCGGCAGAGTACTGGAGGAGGCGGTGGCAGCCGAAAATGGATCCCTTCAGAACAGACCACCACAGGCACCCCCAACAGGAGTGACATCAAGCTGTCCATGACCACCCTGGCCACACCTACCCTAAAAGAGAATAACAGAGTTGGAAGGGACCTTGGAGGTCTTCTAGTCCAACCCCCTGCTTAGGCAGGAAACGCTACACTACTTCAGACAAATGGTTATCCAATCTCTTCTTAAAAACTTCCAGTGTTGGAGCATTCTCAACTTCTGGAGGCAAGCTGTTCCACTGATTAATTGTTCTAACTGTCAGGAAATTTCTCCTTAATTCTGGGTTGCTTCTCTCCTTGATTAGTTTCCACCTTGCTTCCTCTCCTGCCCTCAGGTGCTTTGGAGAATAGCTTGACTCCCTCTTCTTTGTGGCAGATCCTCAAATATTGGAACACCGTCTATCATGTCATCCCTTCTTTTCATCAGACTAGACATACTCAGTTCCTGCAACCGTTCATATGTTTTAGCCCCCAGTCCCTTAATCATCTTTGTTGCTCTTCTCTGCATTCTTTCTAGAGTCTCCACATCTTTTTTACATTGTGGCAACCAAAACTAGATGCAGTATTCCAAGTGTGGCCTTACCAAAGCATTATAAAGTGGTATCAACACTTCACGTGATCTTGATTCTATCCCTCTGTTTATGCAGCCTAGAACTGTGTTGGCTTTTTTGGCAGCTGTTGCATAGTGTCATGCTGGCTCATATTTAAATGGCTGTCCACTAGGACTCCAAGATCCCTTTCACAGTTACTACTGTTGAGCAAGGTACCACCTATTGTGTACCTGTGCATTTCGTTTTTCTTGCCTAAATGTAGAACCTTACTTTTTTCACCATTGAATTTCATTTTGTTAGATAGTGTCCAATGTTCAAGTCTGTCAAGATCCTTCTGTATCTTAAGCCTATCTTCTGGAGTGTTGGCTATATAATTAAAAAAGGAAAAGATTCCCTCCCCCCAAGTGTCTCAGATCACTTTGCCCAACTGGATAAATGGCAGGTTCCTCAGGCACTCCCCTCCTTTCTTGCTCAGCACTTGCTGAGATGACCTTGGCTCTCCCAGCCTCTGCCTGTGTTATGTCTAGCATCTGGTAGAATAGCATTCCTCTATCCTCCCCCTGTCTGTGGGGCAACTCAGAAACCAAAACAAAAATTCCTCAGCTAGAGTCGTTTTGAAAGTTGACATTTATCTCTGACTTTTGTTAGAATTGTTTTCTTGTTCTTCTCAGTTCATTATTTTGCCTTTGCCTTCGTAAGGGGAAAAAAAACCCGTGAATCTCTGCTTCATAAAATCAGCATGAAAGGACCAAGCAAAGAAATCACTTGTGAGATTTAACCCTTAACTCCAGATGTACTATTTCGGCTATGCTATTACAGACCTGAGGTCATAATGACCTCAGTGGCAAAAAAGACATTCAGTGTTTTCATGGTTGGATGTAAACATTGCCGTATAGAGCAGTAAACTAAAAAATATCAAATCCACATCGTGCAGGTCACTTTTTGTTTCTTCATCCTTGAACTTCAATCTTTCTTCTCTAATTTTTACATTGGTCCACTGAATGATGGCACTAATAATTTCTTTAGAAAATAATAATTTCCAAATTTCTAGGGGAGTAGGTGAATTACTAAGATTTTTAGCTGCTGGCCATAGTCCAGGTAATTGCACAACAATATTGTGACCAGCGGTTCTGGATCTATTGTTTCCAAAAGGTGCAGAAGACCATTTGAATTTGTTCTTGCCGTATAAATTATTGCACAACGTAGGTTGTACCTGGACATCAATTTCATTGGGAGCTTCACCATTGCTGATGTAAGAAAGGGGGGGGGGGGTCCTCACTGTCCATTACAAAATTTTCATCACAATCTGATTCCACTTCACTCAGATCACTCTCTGCTTCTCCATACTATTTTAGAACAGTTTATTCGAAGTTTGGATCACCAAATCGCACGCTTTTTGATGGAAAACCTGGCCCCGACATTATAAAAAGAAATATGTTAGCAAATATCTGCGGTCAAAATGCCCGAAACTCAAATTCAAATACTGCTACAGATAACACCAAATAACTGACGCAATAACATACACTCTTACCGGTGGAAAGAGAAATGGACCATTTAGAAATGGTCCATTTCTAAAAGTAGGGGTGTTCCGAACAGTTTGGAAAACATTTTGCAGTTAGTATGACCACAGGTCTGTGGTTATGGGTTAAGCATAACCAATGTAATGTTGTTATGTATGACAAAGCGTGTAGAGAAAAAGCAGAACAGAATTGACAATCAATTGATAGGAATTGATCCTTGTTGCTTTCCTCGGGTTCTAAATTAAAAAAAGTTTTCTACTTTCTTTTCTTTTTTTTTCTGTAGAGGCATTTAAGCAGGAAAATGAGAATGACCAGGAACCTGGAATCATCTCAGACAATCCAACATGAAGTGGAAAAAGAGACAAGCGAAAATCAGAAATCAAACAGCAAATCAGAAGCATTGGAAGAAAACCACTCTGCAGATCTGGAGAAGAAATTGTCCACTTCTTGGTGTGCTGAAATCCACGAGTTCCTCACCCGAGAGGATCACTTGGAAAAGAAAATAGGAAATTGCCTTCCAGAGGTGACAACACTGACAGATAAGCCAGAATTGTGTAAACAGTATGGACCTGATGCAGGAAACGATCAGCACAGATGGAGAAAGCATGAAATGGCAAACTTTTTCTCTTCCTTTACACCAGCAAATCCACACAGTGGAAAAACCTTACAAGTGCATGCAGTGTGGGTATTTCAGCAATCATAGTAACCAAAGATCCCATAAAAAGATTCATTCAGGGGAAAAGCCCTATAAATGTGGAAAGAGTTTTAATCGGAGCAGTAACTTGACTTCTGTGGCAAGAGCTTCAGTGACAGCAGTTCCCTGATTTCCCACAAAAGGCTGCACATGGGGGAGAAACCTTATAAATGCCTGGAGTGTAGAAAGAGCTTCAGGTTGAGCAGCCAACTTACTTCACATAAAAGGAGCCACACTGGGGAGAAACCGTATAAATGTATGGACTGTGGAAAGACCTTAAGGTGGAGCAGTAAACTTACTTTGCATAAAAGGATCCATGTGGGGTGGGGAATCGTATACATGTATGGAGTGTGGAAAGACCTTCAGCCAGAATTGTCACCTTACTTCCCACAAAAGGCTCCACAAGGGAGAGAAACCATATGCTTATATGGACTGGGGAAAGAGCTTCAGCAAGAGCAGTTCTCTTACTTTACATAAAAGGGTCCACACAGGGGCGAAACCATATTCTTGTGTGGAGTGCGGAAAGAGCTTCAAACAAAGCAGCAAACTTTCATCTCATAAGAGGATCCACACCAGGGAGAAACCATACAAATGTGCAGAGTGCGGAAAGACCTTCAGATTGGGCAGCCAGCTGACATCTCATAAAAGGATCCACACAGGAGAGAATCCGTACTCATGCGCAGAGTGTGGGAAGAGCTTTAGTCGGAGTAGTAACCTGACTTCTCATAAAAGACTTCACATGGGCGAGAAACCCTGTATCTGTCTGATGTTTGGGAAGAGTTTCAGGTTGAGGAGTTTCCTGGCTTCCCACAAAAAGATCCATCTGGGGGAGAAAGCTTACAAATACACAGAGTGTGGAAAGGGCTTTGGTCAGAGTTTTGACTTGGCTTCTCATAAAAGACTCTCCAAGAGTGCAAATCTTATTCTACCCGAAGAATTTGTGTAAAAAATTAACAACTCAACCCAAAAAACAGACAACAGAAAAAGAAATCATGCCAACGCAGAGAATGTTGGAAGAGCTTCAGTCAGAAAATGTCCTTTATTCTTCATAAAAGAAGGGACGATGTGGAGAAAAATAAATGCATGTAGTAAGGAATGAACTTTGGTGTTTGCAGTTCCTTGACTTTCCATAAAAGGATCCACGGACTGAGAATGCATATAAATTTATGGTGTGTGGAAGGAGTTTCAAATGTAGCAGTCAGCTTCTCATAAAATGAGCATCAGCAATGCTTATAATCCCCCCTAACTGGTTTACCACTGGTTTGCTGAGAGGGTGTTTTGCGCACCTGAGCATTGCTGCACATGCGCAGTTGACTGAAAACTTCTGTGCATGCACAGAAACATGCCAGCAACGGCAGAAGAGACCGGGGAATGGGTTCAGGGGTGTGGCAGGCCTGGGTTGCTGCCGGTTTCAGCGACCCAGGCAGCCATACCACTACCGGTTCGATAAAACCGGTCCAAATCGGTAGGAACCTCCCACTGTCCCCCACCCTCAATAAAAACAAAAAACCATATGAGAGACTCTATACCAATGCATGGAATTTGGGAAGACGTTCACTGAAAAACATCATTTGTTTACATTAATGAACAAATATCTTAGATATATGTTCATTAATGTGAACAAATGACTGTTTTCAGTAAAAGTCTTTACTTAACCACTTTTGAAACAGAATTTGACCTATATCATGGCTCTGTGTTTCTTTTTAACAGTTTAACCAGGTGAGAATTGCCTTATCCTTCCTGACCTCCAAGCTAAAGAGGCTGGCAAGAGAGACAGCAAAGAGAAATTATCCCTGCAAAGACATGATCATGGTTATGCAATCACATGACTTGTTGCTTTCCAAAAATAAAATGCAGGGAACATGTCAGCAAGCTGGTTTGAGAGATAAAAAGGGCTGTAGTTTGAGGAAAAGGAACCAGAATAAGAGTTGGAAGGGACCTTGGAGGTCCTCTAATCCAACCCCCTGCTCAAGCGGGAAATTTTATACCATTTCAGACGAATGTTTGTCCACTCTCTTCTTAAAAACCTCGAGTGATGGAGTACCCATAACTTCTGGAGGTAGGTCGTTCCACTGCTTAATTATTCTGTTAGGAAATTTCTCCTTAGTTTTAAGTTGTTTTTTTCATTGATTAGTTTCCACCCATTGCTTCTTGTTCTACCTTCAGGTACTTTAGAGAATAGTTAGATTCCCTCTTCTTTGTGGCAGCCCCTCAAATATCGGAACACTGTTATCATGTCTCCCTTAGTCCTTTTTTCATTAAACTAGACATATCCAATTCCTGCAACCAGTAGGATTCCAAAGCATAATTTACTGAAAGCACAGGTGCAAGTTGTTAGGAATTGTGCAGCAGGTGTCCAAATAAAGTCAGAGACACTGACACAAACTTGTAGTTTTATATAAATAAATATATTTAACATTTATATTTACAGCAGACAAGATAGTCGGGAATGCAGTAACATCATGAGGTGAATCTAAATAGCATACAGAGCACCTTGAAGAAAAAAGCAGGAAAGAAGGGAAACTTCTCTCTTTACATCCACAGCAACCAATCATAATATAGATTGCCTCACTGTGGAGTCCAACCAATCAATTACACTGTGTGTTCTGGCCCATTGTACATTTTACTGTTCCAGCTACTAAGTTAAATATCCTAACATAAGCACTTGAAGTAGGAAAAGGAAAGAAAGCAGCAGCAGAAAGCAATGTGCGCATACAAAGAACTTTGATGATAATCTGAAAACAAAGGAAAGTTCCTCTTTGAAGAATACACACAACAGTGGAAAAAGTGTCAAGAAATCTAGAATGAACTTGGTTATAGAATGCTAAGTGATCAATAAACAACTACATAGCTCTTATTTTGGCTCAGTCCTTGAAGAAAAGGTTCCCTTGAGCAACTGTGAAAGTTGAAGACGCAATATTGTATGCAGCTTTCCTCTAAAACTGAATCAAGGACAGTTTAACTGTGCCTTAAACCTCAAATCTCAGTCTGTTGGATCCTATTATCCAGGTTGCTTTGAGGTGGTTGTTGGGAGCAAAAAGGTGGAAGTAAACATTGCCTTAAGCTTCTGATAGAAAAGGAAAAAATAAATTAATATTTTTAAAAACATTTTTGCTGTCTTGGAGGCCCAAATGTTTGTTCCTGTCTTAAGTATCTAACCAAACGAACCCCTGCTTAATTATGATAGTACTGTTACAAGGAATTGTCCATCACTTTTGGTTTATTACCCAAATGTCATTAATTCTGTGTGACAGCTTGCTTTCTGAGGTCAAATGTAATAATGTTCACAAAGCAGTGAATTTACAAAGCATTGAGCCCAGCCTAGCCAGAGACATGTTAATACTAGTTGGTGAGTAAAACTGGTATACCTATGATATTTAGATCAGAAATAGTCAGTTATCTCTCTCCCCAACACACTTTTTCTGTTCCAAAAAAATGCACTGTGAAGATGCTGAAAGGAGAAAGGACTATGCAAATTCTGACATGCCTCTCTCCCTGCCCTGAAAACAGAGGTCTTAAGCCAGTGGTCCATTAAACTACACTTAGGAAGTGGAATTGAAGGGTCCCATGGGATGGTTTTGAAGGAATTATGCAGCAGCTGTTACATAAACATTAGCTTAGCCCATGAAGATGATGGGGTGAGGAAGAAACTCAAGATTGGCTTGCCTTTACTACTTTTTGTGTAAGAGGCAGGGAAAGAGAAATTTAGGCTTTGAAGATTTCATACCCTCTAGTAATAGAGATGAGTCCTAACAGTTTTTATATCAATTTTCTGAAACAAGAATTCAAATAATCAGAGTCATTCATGCCACAGTCATCTTCCAATTGGACTACTGTAATGCACCTACATGGGGCTATCCTTGAGAAGTGTTCACCTGGTGCAGAGTGTGACCGTATGAGCCATATTTGGTGCTCAGAAAGGGACATATATAACATCCTTGTTCTGCAAACTGCAGTGGTTTGCTGGTTTGCTACCAGGTCCAATTCAAGATGTTGGTTATTATCTATAAAGCCCTATATAGCACAAAGCCGTAATGATGAACCTATGGCATGCGTGTAAGTGGTGGTATGCAGAACCCTCTCTGTGGGCTCATGCACCATCACCAGCTGGTCTTCGTGAGCACCAGAAAACAGCCTGAAAAATGCCCGAAAAATGCCCTGATACCAGTGTTCCAGTATTTGAGGAGCTGCGGGGTGTGTGTGTGGGTGTCAAATTACCGTATTTTCACGACTATAAGCCGCACTGAAAATCCTAAAATTTGATCCAAAACCGGCAGTGCGGCTTATAACCCGGTGCGCTTTATATGTGGAAAAAGATCTCCCAGCTGCTTTCGCGGCTTCCTGGAGCGCCAAGAACCTTCGCGCTCTTCTCTGCTCCTCGCGAGTGCAATAGATGTCCAGAAGCGGCTTTTGGGGCTAATGGGGATTGGATTTCCAGCTCGATAGCCCCTGCCGCTTCTGGACGTCTATTGCAGTTGTGAGGAGCCGAGGAGAGTGCGGAGAACAGCGCGAAGGTTCTTGGCGCTCCAGGAAGCCACGAAAGCAGCTGGGGGAGGCGCACGGCTTGGTTTCTCCTCCCTGGACGTCGCAGCAGCAGCCCCAAGCGCACCGAACTCTGTGTTTTTCGCATCGGGGCATGCTCTTGCAGCACACCCCGATGCGAAAAACACTGAGATCGGTGAGTTTGGGGCTGCTGCTGCGACGTCCAGGGAGGAGAAACCAAGCCGTGCGCCTCTCCCAACTGCTTTCGCGGCTTCCTGGAGCGCCAAGAACCTTCACGCTCTTCTCCGCTCCTCCTCGCGACTGCAACAGATGTCCAGAAGCGTCGGGAAACGTGCGGCTTATAACCCGGTGCGCTTTATATGTGGAAAAAGTTTGAAAAATTAACGTTAATTGATACTGCGGCTTATAATCTGGTGCGGCTTTTGGTCGTGAAAATACGGTATTTGCCAAAGCACCATAAGGCAAGATAAGAAACAATGGATGGAAGCTAATCAAAGAGAGAAGCAACCTGGAATCAAGGAGAAACTTCCCAACAGTGAGGACAATTAACCAGTGGAACAGGTTGCCTTCAGAAGTTGTGGGTGCTTCATCACTGGGGTTTTTAAAGAAAAATCTGGACAGCTACTTGTCTGAAGTTGCATAGGGTCTACTGCTTGAGCTAGCAATAGCAATAGCAGTTAGACATATACCACTTCATAGGGCTTTCAGCCCTCTCTAAGCGGTTTACAGTCAGCATATTGCCCCCAACAACAATCCGGCTCCTCATTTTACCCACCTCGGAAGGATGGAAGGCTGAGTCAACCCTGAGCCGGTGAGATTTGAACAGCCGAACTGCAGTCAGCTGAAGTAGCCTGCAGTGCTGCATTTAACCACTGCGCCACCTTCTGGACTAGAAGACCTCTAAGAACCCTTCTGGCATTATATTCCTATTCCTATTCTGTTTTATTCTTCCTTCTCTCCTCTCCTCTCGCCTCCCCTTCATTCTATTCTATTCAACTCTACTCTATTATTTCATTATTCCCTCCCCTCTTTTCTCCCCTTCATTCTATTATTCTATTCTATTCTAGTATTATTTCTACTCCGCTCTATCTCGATCTCGATTCTATTCATTTTATTTTCTAGTCTGATCTAAGTCTAGTCTTATTTCTACTCCGTTCCGCTGTATTTATTTCTATCTCTATTCTATTCTGCTCTGCTTTGCTCTGCTGTGCTCTCCTCTCTGCTCTTCTGTTCCTTAGCCAGGCGGCGTCCCCGGGCTTCGGGTTGAAAGGCCTACAGAGGAGATTTCCCAGCACTACCAGGAGGGGCAAGGCCCACGTAGAGCTCCGCCTTTCCGGGGAGGAGGGTCCGTCGGGAGAGGGCGGGGGTGAGGGTGGGCGCCTGCGTGCCCCTGAGCGGCTGGGAAGTGGCTTGCGGCGCGAAGCAATGGCGGCTCAGGGCTTCTCCCCGGAGCGGCTGGAGCGCAAGTTGGCCAAAGCCGAGGCGCTACTGGTGGCGCATGTGTCCCCGCAGGTCCGGGCCCGTTGGCGCTGGGCGGTGCAGCTGGACGGGCCGCCCGACCTGGAGCGCTTCTCCACGCAGCTCCGGGAGGCCCGGCGGGGCCGGGAGGCTCTGCTAGACCGGGACGGCGCGCTGACGGAGCCCGAGCAGGAGCGGCTGCAGGGCTTGCTGCGGCTAGAGATGGCTCTCTTGCGCGGCATCCAAGCGCTGGTCGAGCGGTCGGGCCCGGCTAGGGCGACGGCTACAGCTACGCCTGCGGTTACCGCTACGGCTACATCGAGAGGGAGGCGCGGGAAGAAGCCCAACGTATCTGCGCTAAGGGCGGCTCTGCTGGGACTGGTGGCGGAGCTGGATGTAGCCAGGAGACAAAGCCTTTCCTGGGACGCCGCGCTCGGTCTGCAGCTGGCTTTGGAGGCGCTGTCGGAGAAGCGGCCGGCGGAGGCGATCCGGGCACTGGAGCCGCTGCCGCGGGAGGAAGGGACCGCTGGGCCGAGAGGGCTGCTGGCTCTGATCCAGGTCCTGCGGGAGGAAGGCTGGGCCGAGCGAGGGGCCGAGCTGCCCATGGGGCACCTGCGCCCACTGCTGGAGAAGGGGCTGCGCTTGGTGCGCAAAGAGCTGCTGAGCTGGCGGGCGGCCGATCTGGAGGGCGCCGAGTGGGCAGGATCTCCCGAGATGGTGGTGGTGAAAGAGGAGGAGGAGGAGGAAGAAGTGACTCTGCGTGGGACCCTGCCCAAAGTCCCTGGATCCCTGGAGATGGTGGTGGTGAAGGAGGAAGAGGAGGAAGAAAAAGTGACTCCGGATGGGACCATCCTCAAAGTCCCAGGATGGCAGGAGATGGTGGTGGTGAAGGAGGAAGAGGAGGAAGAAGAAGTGACTCCGGATGGGACTGTCCTCAAAGTCCAAGGACTAAGACACAGGTCCCCCCAAAAGGCGAGTTTCCCCAAAGACCCCTCCCAGCAGCATTTGATGCCAAGAAAGATGCCACCCGCTGACTTCAGGTCTTCCTTTGCAAAGGAGATAGGTGGGTGGCAGGCGGAGATGGACGTTTCCAGTTTGAAGGACATCCCACAGAGAAGGAAGGACGTCGCGAGAGGCCCCGACCAGGCGCTTCTTGAATCGGGAAAGATGGTCGCCCCCGACTTGTGGCCTCCCCGTCCAAAGGAGGCGGCATTTGGACAGTGGGCAGAGACTGATGTCCACTTGAAGAAGGATGCCACTGACTTCAGGTCTCCCTTTCCAAAGGAGACAGATGGGCAGCAGGCAGAGATGAACGCCCCCGGTTTGAAGAACGTTCCACGGACGAGGAAGGACATTGTAAGAGGCCCCGTCCAGATGCTTCTTGAATCAGGAAAGACTGTCTCCCCCGACTTCTGGCCTCCCCATCCAAAGGAGACAGCATCGCAACAGCAGGCAGAGACAGCTGTCCGCTTTAAGAAGGGTGCCCCGTGGAAGAAAATGGAGGACCTTCAGGATGTCCTGCGAGTCATTACCAGGAGGAAGATGAGGACTCTGTCCTGCTCCTTGTGGTGGCAAGGGCCTCGGAAGATGTGCAGCCGTCTCCACCAGCTTTGCCGCCAGTGGTTAAAGCCGGAAATGAACACCAAGGTTCGGATGCAGGACTTGGTGATCCTGGACCAGTTCCTGTCCTTCTTGCCCCCAGAGATGGCGAGATGGATCCGGGAGTGTGGAGCAGAGACCAGCTGCCAGGCGGTGGCCCTGGCCGAAGGCTTCCTGCTGAGCCAAGCAGAAGAGCAGAGGGAGCAGAGAGAGATGCAGGTGAGAGATCTTCCCTTGGCAAGCTCAAAATAGGACGTCAAATAATAACTTATGTGTTTGGGATTCTGACAGGCTTTCTTTATGCAGGTAGTCCTTGACTTATGACCACAATTGAGCCTGACACTTCTGTTAAATGAGATGTTTATTAAGTGAGATTCCACCATTTCTTGCCACAGTTGTTAAGTGAATTGCTGCAGTTGTTAAGCTAGTTGCATGGTTGTTAAGTGAACCTGGATTCCCCATTGATTTTGTCAAAAGAGGGAAAATCACATGACCATGGGACATTGCAACCGTCATAACTAAGAATCAGTTGCCAAGTGTCTGAATTTTGATTGCCTGACCGTGGGGAATGCTGCAATGGTCGTAAATGTGAAAAACGGCCCTGTCACTTTGTTCAGGGCCATTATAACTTCGAACGGTCACTAAATGAACTGTTGTAGAGGTGGAGGTTGTGAGTTTGATCCTAGGTAGAGGCAGATGTAGGGTCTCCTGCTTGAGCAGGGGGTTGGACTAGATGACGTGCAAGGTGCCTTCCAACTCTGTTAATCTGTTAAATCTCTTAAAATTTCCTCCTTGGAGGATGTATTTCAAGGAAGGCCGGATGCTCATCCTTCTTTCCCCTCTAGGACTTAACACTCTCTGTCTTTAACCCTTACATGGCATCTTGATTTTGGAGACATAGCTGACATGAACTATAACGGTGTTGGTTGGCCCTTTCTCATGAGCGTAAAGCAGTATTGGGTGCTATCTAAAGGGTGTCAAGGAGCCTGAAATGGGTCTTTTTTGCTCCCTTGTCCCAAAGGGTTTTTTTTTCAAATGGCAACTGAGACTTTATGCTTGAAGAGGTTTTGCTTGTAATCCAAGAAGCTTCTTCCATTCTTCTTTTCCTGAAGAATTGAAGAAGCTTCCTGGATGAGAAACAAAAGGTTTTTAAGCAAAAACCAAGAAAAATTCAGTTGCCTTTTTTTGGGTGCGGGGAAGCATCATGGCCCGGGGGACCGACCTGAGACACTCCCTTTGTCTTCCATCTTCCACTCCTCCCGACCCTCAGATTTTACTCTGCTTGAATTGTTATGAAATGCCACACCTGGCATTTTTTCCCTCCCACTGAAAAATACTTTACAGTAGTGGCCAAAATTATGGAAACCTTTTGGGAAAAGTACAGTTTTTTTGAGGTTGGATGGCTAATAATACCACTTTTTGGGGGGGAGTAGTACCATAAAATTATATATCAATGGAAAGATAATTTAATCAAGAATGTAATGCAATAACTTTTATGAAGGATTTGCTATTAGAATAGCAGTTATAAAGAAGAAAAGTGAAACACGTAGAAAAAACGAGATATACTGAAATTATCACCATGCCGGTTAATCCTTAGTTGGGTAACCCTTAGCATGAATTACAATATCTTCGCATGGAGTGAACCAAGTCTTTTAGTTCTACAGCTGTTATAATGTGAAACCAAGATTGAATGATTGCTTCTATTAACTGGGTTTTATTGTTGGCTATATTTGGCTATAACTTTTCATAGAATACAGATAATTAAACAAACTTCGTTGCATTACATTATCTTTCCATTGGTATATAATTTATGCTGCTACTCCAAACAAACATAGTGTTATTAGCCATCAAACCTCAAAAATAGACTTTTCCCAAAAGGTTTCCACAATGTTGGCCACAGCTCTATACTCTGGCTTTCAAAATGGGCATCCATGGAAGGCAGAGGCCACTAGGGGGCTCCTTCAACCTGCAGAATATCAGAAGTGAACTGGGCATGCGCCACTTGCCTTTTGCCAGGCTCTGCTTCTCGCTTTCCAAACCCGAGGAAAAGGCATAGAAGAAGAAGGAAGAGCATCCAGCAAAGGCTTTCCCTGACTTCAAACCCCTCCCCACCTTGGGCCCTGAAGCCCCCCCCCCCAACTCCCCAGCAAAGAGGGTGCAGGAAGTCCTTGCAGGACCCAGCAGCAGAAGCTGTGAGCCTCCCCTCTTCTCAGGAACTGTAAAATCTTTAGAAGAAATGTGAGAAAGCCATACTTTCAAGATGGTAGCTCCCGTTTTGGGGGAGCAATGCTTGGGGTTCCCATCCTGGTATTTTTGCATGCATCTTCAAGGTGGGGAAAGCAGGGTAGATACAAATAGATGATTTTTTAAAAATAAAATAAAATAATCAGATTTTTTAAAATTTAAATTGGATTTTTTAAAATTTAAATCAGACTTTTTAAAATCAAATTTATTTTAATAAAATGCTTTTGGAGTAAAACTATCAAAATTGTTTTCTATTTAAAATACATTAATAATTTAGCTTATTCCGCATGAAATGGAGCTTAGTTATGCAGCATGAGGCTGTATATGCTGCAATATTGGGACTGTCAGTGAGTCAACAGCGGGTCAGAGGAGGAGTCTCTGCGGGACAGAGATGGTAGTTGCTCTTTAAATCAAATCCACCCTGACTGCAGACTACTTCTGCTGACCGCTGGCTGCCTGCAATTTGGCTGTTCAAATCTCACCAAGCTCAAGGTTGACTCAGCCTTCCATCTTTCTGAGGTGGGTAAAATGAGGACCCAAATTGTTGGGGACAATAGGCTGACTCTGTAAACCACTTAGAGAGGGCTATAATAGCACTGTGAAGCAGTATATATGTCTTAAGTGCTATTGCTATTTACTTGCCATGTTTGTTAAGTGAATCAACACAGTGATTTAATTAGCTACTCAGTTGTTAAGTGAATCCAGCTTCCTCATTGACTTTGCTTGTTGGAAGGTTTCAAAAGGGGATCACATAATCTGGAACGCTGCAACTGCCATAAATATGAGTCAGTTCTCAAGCATCCGAATGTAAATCATGTGACTATGAGGATGCTGCAACTGTCATAAGTGTGAAAAATGGTCAAAAGTCACTTTTACTAACTTAGGTCAGTAACTTTTTTGTTAAATGCGGATCTCACCATTAACTGCCTGTCAGAAGATTGCGAACGGTGATCACATGACACACACACACCCCAAGACACAGCAACAGTCATAAATATGAGCCAGTTGTCAAGCATCTAAATTTTGATCATGTGACGATGGGATACTGCAAAGGTTGTAACTATGAAAAATGGTCATGAGTTACTTTGATTCAGTGTTGTTGTAACTTTGAACGGTGGCTAAATGGATTGTTGTAAGTCGAGGACTACCTGTAGCATTAGGAAAATATTAAAGAAAGGAGATGTTTAATGCCCATTGTTCCAGTAAGCATCTGCTTCCTTTTTGTACGTTCCATTATTTGTACTTCTTTGTTTCTTCAGGGACTTCCATTCCCGAGGACTGACTTGAAGTCCGTCAATGAAAATCTGGAGGAAAGGAGGGATCCACCAGAGCCTTCCTGGGATCTGCTCTTCAGGGAGATCTTCCATGAAGATCAAAGTAGGTCACCTCCACCAGTAAGAAAAGTTTCCTCAGAAAGGGACACTTTCCCCCCCATTCTCTGGGCCCTCTTTTGCATAATACTTACAAATAAAGTAATTACTATGTTTCTGAAAATTTTATCTCACTTTTATCTCGCAGGAGAGTTGGCATTCCTAGATTCTTCTCTTTTTTCTGCTGGTGTTGAAAAAGCAGTTGAACATCCGTCTCAGGTAGGAGCCGAAATGTCACGGATAGATCAGTTGGAGATAGCAATAGCAATAGCAGTAGACTTATATACCGCTTCATAGGGCTTTCAGCCCTCTCTAAGCGGTTTACAGAGAGTCAGCATATTGCCCCCAACAATCCGGGTCCTCATTTTACCCACCTCGGAAGGATGGAAGGCTGAGTCAACCCTGAGCCGGTGAGATTTGAACCGCTGAACTGCTGATCTAGCAGTAGCCTGCAGTGTTGCATTTAACCACTGCGCCACCTCGGCTCTTCGATATTTTCATATACTTGACGTATGGTACTGAATCTATCATTCTACATTTGGAAGAAAATCTACGAAACTTTGGATCTAGAATCTATTAATCTACATATGGTAAAGAATCCATGAAGATTCTCAGTTATCCAAGTCACAGTTGTATCAAAAGTGGTTTTTGAGGTGGCACAGTGGTTAAATGCAGCACTGCAAACTACTTCAGCTGACTGCAGTTCAGCAGTTCGGCTGTTCAAATCTCACCAGCTCAGCGTTGACTCAGCCTTCCATCCTTCTGAGGTGGGTAAAATGAGGACCCGGATTGTTGGGGGCAATATGCTGACTCTGTAAACCGCTTAGAGAGGGTTGAAAGCCCTATGAAGTGGTATATAAGTCTAACTGCTATTGCTATTGCTATTTATTTTGAAAAGGCAACTGGACTGATATTTTTTGTGGAAAAACAAGATGTTTTGCTTCTTATCCCAGAAGCTTCATCAGTTGAATTAGTAAACACAATGGCTGTCAGAGAGCATTAAGATCAGTTGACACACACAATCTTTCCATTCTTCCCCCCCCCCCCCCAAATCCCTTCCCATCAACTGATCTCAACTGTCAGTAACTGTCCTTCCATCTCTCACAACATCCAATACAACAGATGAAGCTGCCAGGATAGGAAGCGAAACATCTTGGTTTTCCTCAAAAAACCCCAATCTTTTTGTCTTTTAAAAAAAAATAAAAATCTACTTTTGATATCTCTACATATGATAGATATTGTTCGTTCTGAGCAATGTGAAATAGGGGGTTCAGATTGCCGATCAGTCATGTTTAATGTAAGTCCCCTCTCAAAACTGTTGTTGGTCCTACAAGGAGCTGAAATCCATCTGTCATCCAAATGTTGATAGCACTTCACAAATTAAACAAATTAGACTTGAACATTGGACACTAACAAAATGAAATTCAATGGTGAAAAAAGTAAGGTTCTACATTTAGGCAAGAAAAACGAAATGCACAGGTACAGTATAGGTGATACCTTGCTCAATAGTAGTAACTGTGAGAGGGATCTTGGAATTCTAGTGGACAACCATTTAAATATGAGCCAGCGGTGTGCAGCAGCTGCCAAAAAAGCCAACACAGTTCTAGGCTGTGTAAACAGAGGGATAGAATCAAGATTATGTGAAGTGTTAGTATCACTTTATAATGCCCTGGTAAGGCCACATTTGGAATACTGCATTCAGTTCTGGTCGCCATAATGTAAAAAAGATGTTGAGATAACTAGAAAGAGTGCACAGAAGAGCAACAAAGATGATTAGGGGTCTGGAGGCTGAAACATATGAAGAACGGTTGCAGGAACTGGGTATGTCTATTTTAAGAGAAAGAAGGACTAGGGGAGACATGATAGCAGTGTTCCAATATCTCAGGGGCAAGGGAGTCAAGCTATTCTCCAAAGTACCTGAGTGTAGAACAAGAAGCAATGGATAGAAACTAATCAAGGAGAGAAGTAACTCCAAGGATAAATTTCCTGACAGAACAGTTAATCAGTGGAACAACTTCAGAAGTTGTGAATGCTTCAACACTGGAAGTTTTTAAGAAGATATTGGATAACCATTTGTCTGAAGTGGTGTAGGGTTTCCTGCCTAAGCAGGGGGTTGGACCTCCAAGGGTCCCTTCTAACTCTGTTATTCTATTCTGTTCTATTCTATTCTACTCTATTCTAAATCGTTTTCATGGGCTCGCTCTGCTTCTGTAAAGTTCTTAAGAGGGAGTGGACAGGCTCAACCCCCCCAGGAGCTTTGCGGTGTATCAGCTAAAATGTTAAAGAAGATCATACCAGCACTTTATCCTGCAAATTATCATGTAGAATGAAAACCAGTGATGGGCCTATTTGTGATTTTTTTGTGAAAATCAAAGGTATAAAGTACAAATGAGGCAAAGCCTGGTTTAAAAACAGTAACTGCTAGAGAGACCTTGATATCCTAGTGGACAATCACTTAAATATGAACCAGAAGTATGCAGGAGCAGCCAAAAAAGCTAATACAATCCTTGGTTGTATAAACAAAAGCATAGAATCAAAATCATGTGAAGTATTGGTACCCCTTTATAAAGCTTTAGTAAGGTCACACCTGGAATACTGCATCCAGTTTGGTCATCACATTACAAAAATGATGTTGAGAATTTGGAAGAGCAAAGAAGAGCAACTAAGAGGATTAAAGTCCTGGAAACTAAAACACATGAAGAACGGTTGCAGGATTTGGGTTTGGCTAGTCTAGAGAACAGAAGGACTAGATCAGACAAAATAGCAATAGTCCAGTATTTGAGAGGCTGCCACAATTTATTTTCCAAAGCACCAGAAAGTAAGACAAGAAACAATGGAGGGAAACTAATCAAGGAGAGAAGCAACCTGGAATTGAGGAGGAACGTCCTGACAGTGAGGACAATTAACCAGTGGAACAGCTTGCCTTCAGAGGTTGTGGGAGCTTCATCTCTGGAGGTTTTTAAGAAGAGACTGAACAGTCACTTGTCTGAAATGGTGTAGAATCTCCTCTTGGGCAGGGGGTTGAACTAGAAGACCTCCAAAGTCCCTTCCAGTTCTATTCTGATTTGATCCAGAAAGATAACTGCACACTCACAGATAAATCCTAAAAATTCTGTATACAGGTAGCCCTCAATTTAACAACAGTTCGTTTAGTCACCATTCAGAATTACGACCACACTGAAAAAGGTGACTTAAGACTGTTTTTCACGGTTACGACCATTGCAGCATCCTCGTGGTCAGGTGATCAGCATTCGGACACTTGGCACCTGACTCGTATTCAGGATGTTTGCAATGTTCTTGGATCATGTGATTCCCTTTTGCGAACTTCTGGCCAGCAAAGTCAGATTCACTTAACAACCATGTCGCTAACTTAACAGCTGCAGCGATTCACTTAACCATTGTGGCAAGAAAGGTCGCAAAATGGGGCAAAATTGACTTGGCAGATTTCCCACTTAGCAACATAAAAATTAGCCTCAACTGTGGTTGTACGTTGAGGGCTCCCTTTAGATGTCTAGCACCGTGATGGTGAACGAATGGCACACGGAGCCATTTCTGAGGGCACGCAAGGCGTTGCCCTGTTAGCTCCATGCGCGCCAACAGGCCAACGTGCCAACCAGAAGTTGGATCACTACTTGCAAATGCTGGGTCAGAACAGCTCCATCCACAGGATACAGGCAGCACACAAAACCACGTTCCCTCCCGTCTGCGGAAAACCCTATCTCCACGGAACTGGTTCCTGGTGTTCAAACATGTTTTGGCTCCCCAGGCATCTAGAAAGCCTCTGGAGCCTGAGGAAGGCGAAAAACAGACCTACCAGGCCCACTGGATGTTGGAAAATAGACAATTTCCGGCCTCCGGAAGGCCTCCCGGGAGCGGGGGAGGCCATTTTCACCCTCCCCAGGCTCCCAAGAAAGCCATACACACATTCGCGGGGCAGTGGGTGGGGGTGTCATGCGCACATGCACAGAGGGAACAGCGTGCGTGTAGGGGGATTAAACTAAACGATTGTGTCTGTGGTTTTGGCACCCGAGGCAAAAAAGGTTCACCATCACTGGCTTTAGCAAAGGGAGCCTTGAGCCCATTTGCACCTTACAAAAGAGAGGCCTAGGGAATGACTATTCTCTTCAGCTAATAGAGACTCAAACTGTCTCCAGAGAAAGATGATCCCCTTTTCAACCTCTCCGGCCAGTCCAGAAGGATAGCCCAATTGATGGTATGGACAGCTGCTGAGGGATTTTAGGATGCAAGAACAGGGGTACCTCCTCCATCCCAGTTCCACTACGAGTCATTTAGGAGAATCAATGTGGTTGTCCCCATGATAAATCGTGGCATGAAATGGGTGTAATTCAATCAATCAGAATAGCCCTGGAAGGGACATTGGAGGTCTTCCTAGTCCAGCGGTTCCCAACCTCTGGTCTGGACCGGCAGCGGTCCATGGTATGACAGAAACCAGGCCATGCATACAAGCGAAGTCCCTGTTGTGGCCTGTCGGCTGCTAGCAGAGCTACCTGCAGAGTCAGACAAGGAGGTGGACTGTGAAATGTGACTGCTCCAACACTGGACGTTTTTAAGAAGATGCTGGATAACCACTAGTCTAAAGTGGTGTAGGATTTCCTGCCTTGGCAGGGGGTTGGACTAGAAGACCTCCAAGGTCCCTTCCAACTCTGTTATTCTATTAATGGGAAAAACTTCACTGATCTACCAGCTTGGAGAAATGTGCACCAAATCAGGCATACACTGATTAATTTCATTCATTCATTCATTCGTTCGTTCGTTCATACCTTTTCATTTTGGCCTATAATTCCTACAAAAGAGGTTTAAGTTACAGAAATAGGCATTGTCAGCTGCCAGCTTGAGGAGGAGGTGAAGGAAGAGCCTAGGCCAGCTTTGGAACCTTTGGCTCTGATAAGGAAACAGCATCAGAGAGACAGGGAGAGCCCAGATGGAGAAGCAGCTGCCTTCAGGGCTTGAGCTGAGTGAGGGGGAGGAACAGATGGTGCCTATACCAGATGCGCTGAGAGGAAAAGAGAGGCGAGCAAAGGAAAACAGGCGGCTCTTGGAGGCGGGGGGGGGGGGGGAGGCAGAAGCAGATGACCCTGGCTGGGAAATAAATAGGAGGAGTTTAGGAATGGCCAACCGATTGTTTCTAGTATACAGCAAGCAATTCGGTTTTCTTGGCCTAAACCCAGGTTTGTTGGTACTAATTATGTTTGATTTTTTTTGTTTGCCCATGTGAATAAAAGACTGTTACTGCCTTCTTATAAAAAGGGGCTGTTTTACTTGTGAGTAAACATCTTATCACTACTTGCAAATGCTGGGTCAGAACAGCCCCATCCACAGGATACAGGCAGCACACAAAACCACCTTCCCTCCCGTGCGTGGAAAACCCTATCTCCATGGAACTGGTCCTTGGTGTTCAAACATTTTGGAGCTGCTGTTCTAGTCAAACCCGCTGCTCAAGTAGGAGACCCTATACCATTTCCGACAAGGGGCTATCCAGTCTCTTCTTAAAAACCTCCAGTGTTGGAGCATCTACAACTTCTGGTGGCAAGTCATTCCACTGATTAATTGTTCTCACTATCAGAAAATTTCTCCTTAATTCAAGGTTGGATCTCTCTTTGATTACTTTCTTGTCTTGCTTTGCCTTCTGGTGCTTTGGAAAATAAGTTGACCTCCTCTTCTTTGTGACACCCTTCAGATATTGGAATACTGCTATCATGTCCCCCCTAGTTCTTCTTTTCTCTAGAATAGGGGCGTCAAACCCGATTTCATTGAGGGCCACATAAGGGTTGTGTTTGACCTCGGGGTACCAGGGGACATAGCTGTGGTGAGCGTAGCCAGTTTGACATCACTCAAGGCTCCATTTTCGGCCGCAACGGCCTTCTTCAGCCCTCTGCCAGCTAAAATGGAGCTCGGGGAGTCCACACTCCATTTTCGCTGGCAGAGAGCTGAAGACCATTGTGGCTGAAAACGAAGCCCAGGCAGGTCACACGTAGCCTTCCCGAGCTTCATTTTTGCTGGCAGAGGCATCATGGGCTGATCCGTTGCTGTTTCTAGGGCAACCCTGCTGGCCAGATCTAAACATCCTGCAGGTTGGATCTGGCCCATAGGCCTTGAGTGTGACGCCCTTGCTATAGAATAAACCCAATTCCTGCAACCATTCTTTATATGCTTTTATTTCCATGCCTTTAATCATCTTAGTTGCTCGTCTTTGCAATTTTTTTATCACACTTTTTATCCACTTTCTCATGTAACGGGCTTTATGCACAAATGTTGACATTAATCGAGATATGTGAACTGGCAGTTTTCCTTGCATCCGGTTTTTAATCCTACAGACAAGGCCCGTTTGACCCCTTGCAAATCTCTGTTTTACGTATTGTTGATTCGAAAGGAGAGAACTTGCAAATAAAACCGAGTCTTCTCTTTTATGCAGGTTCTCGTTTTTTTTAAAGAGGTGGCCGTGCATTTTTCCGAGGAGGAGTGGTCTCGGCTAGATCCTGATCAAAAATCTCTGTACCGAGAAATCATGCTGGAGAACGCCAGAAATTTAGCCTTTCTAAGTAAGGATCTCCGCTCTTTGTTCTGATGGTTAGAAGAAATGATTGGGAAAATGCAACACTGTTTTTCATCTCCTTGGTGAGAGATTGATTCAATGGCACCAGATATCAATGTTATTATGTTGACTGCTAAAATCCCTCCCTGTTTCCACATTCAGCTATTATTTTTCTCCAGATAATGGCAGGTATTTCAAGACAAGCAGCAAAATTACAGGAAGTCCTCGATGTACGTCAGTTCATTTGGTGACCATTCAGTGTTACAACGGGACTGAACAAAATGGAATTATGACCATTAGTTACATTTACTAACGTTGCACCATCTCATGGTGGTCACGCGATTTACGTTCTGATGCTTGACAACTGGTTCCTCTTTAGGACGGTTGCTGGGTTACTTTTTGCGACTTTCTGGCAAACAAAGCCAACGGGGGGGAGCCAGATTCACTTGACAACCATGCTACTAATTTCACAAGTGTAAGGATTCGCTTAGCCACTGCGGCAAGAAAAGTAATAAAGCAGGGCAAAGCTCACCGCATTTCTCACTTAGCAACACGAATTTGGGGCTCAATTGTGGTCGTAAGTCGAGGACTACCTGTGGAGCTAGTTAGCATTGCTCCTTGTTGCTGTTGTCCCCCTTGTCCACCTCTAAAATAAATATTACAAACTTGTTTTCCCTGATCCCTCACTTCCTTAAACTGAATTCCAGTTCTGACATAATGGGAATCCATAAGTGGAATTATGGAACATCATCCCTCCCCAGAGATTAGAATGGCCCCCACTAATACTCTTCTAAAAGGCGCTGAAGACCTATTTCTGCCTGCGGGCCTGGGGAACCCAGAGCGGGATGGAGACCATTAAAAAGCTCATGTGAGGGGCTGTCGCCAGGGCAGGGGGTGATTTCATTATATTAATTTATGATAAGACTCTTTTATTAGTTTATTGTTTTTATATGAAGTTTTATATTCTGTAAGCCGCCTTGAGTGTCCCTGTGCAAATAGGCGGCAATATAAATTGCCTAAATAAATAAATATAAATTCAATAAATTAAAAAAAATCATTTATTGAACAAAATGGTGTAACAGTGCAAGTGACCTTGGGCCAGTCACACCCTCTTCGCCCAACTCACCTCACAGGGTTGTTGTGGGGGAAAAAAGGAGGAGGAGGAGGAGAAGGTTCTGTTGGATATGTTCGCCGCTTTTAGTTATTTGCAAAAATGAGAGGGGGACATATAAATAAATACATTGCTCCTTTATTGAAGCAAATGGATTTTTTTTTATTGTTTAGGGAACTCATAAAATAGAAGTAACCCACTTCTATCCTGCGCGGTTTTTTTCATATGAACCAGAGGTGGTATTCAGCAGGTTCTGACCAGTTCTGGAGAACTGGTAGCGGAAATTTTGAGTAGTTCAGAGAACCAGTAAATACCACCTCTGGCTGGCCCCGTCCCGATCTATTCTCTGCCTCCTGAGTACCAACTGATTGGGAGGAAATGGGGATTTTGCAGTAGCCTTCCCCTGCCATGCCCACCAAGCCACGCATACCAAGCCACGCCCACAGAACTGGTAGTAAAAAACATTTGAATCCCTCCACTGATATGAACGTTACAATAACCTGTCCCTCAAAGTCCAAATTTTGTAAGGCTTAGATCAGGGGTTCCAAATCCTCGAGTTGCGGCCCACTACCGGGCCATGGCCCGTTTGGAGCTGGGCTGAGCAAGTGGCAGGTGACCCTGCATGCGCACACAGCTCCACTTATGTGACGGGTGGGCAATTGCCCTAGCAGCTCCTCATGAGAAGCATTTGCGTGTGCGAGGTCACACACATGTACCTGCCATTCTCACTGAACCATCCGCACCAGGCCGCCAAGTCTGAAAGGCAAAACACTTTCCAAATATTGCAGAACCCTTGACAGAATTACACTAGGACATATTATTTCCTGTGCTGTGAATTCTTATTTTGCTTCCCCTACCTTGCCTCAATTTTCATTCGTTCGTTTTCTCTGAAGGAAATCACATTCAAGAAAACAAGGAAGCCGTCCAAACATTCGCAGATGAAGAGAGGAGAGCAGAGTTGGCAAATCCAACGGATACAAAAGAGCACGAAAGAAATCTGTCGGGAAACGACAGCAAGAGCAGTTCAAATTCTCCCTCTCCTGAAATTCAAGACTCTCTTCCCAAAGGAGATCCGAAAGACAAAATAAAAGTAGAAAGCGTAGAAAGCGTAGAAACCTCTGAAGAAGGCTTAGATTTATATGAAGCAAACACAGTTCGCTCGAAAGAAGAGACTCTGGGCCAAGAGGATGAAGAAAATTACAGCAATAGGACTACGATCCTTTCTGAACGAGGGAAAACCGATGTGAGAAATAAATTATATAAACAGAACGGAAAACCCTTCAATGAGAGAGGTTCCCTTGCTCCTAGGGAACGGATCAATTCAGGGGAAAAGCCATATAAATGCATGGAATGTGGAAAGAGTTTCAGCCAGCGCAGATATCTTACTTCCCATAAAATAATCCACACGGGGCAGAAACCATTTAAGTGCCCAGATTGCGGGAAGAGCTTTAACCACAAGGCTAACCTTAATTCCCATAGAATGAATCACACAGGAGAGAAACCATACAAATGTAACGAGTGTGGAAAGAATTTCACCCACAACTTTCAACTTACCTCCCATAAGAGGATACACACCGGGGAGAAACCGTACAAATGCATGGTGTGCGGAAAGCGTTTCAATCAACGCAGTAACCTTAATTCTCATAAAAAAATTCACACAGAAGAAAAACCACACAAGTGCACGGAGTGTGGAAAGGGATTTACTCAGAAGGGTAACCTTAAATCCCATAAAAGGATCCACGTTGGGGAGAAACCTCATAAATGCAAGAAGTGTGGAAAGGCATTCCATTAAAAATGGGTCCCTTAACTCAGCAGTCCCCAATTATTTACAGTTTTATGGCCCAGCCGGGGTAAGTGTATGTGAGGGGAACCGGCTTGCACTATCTTGTGCAAGTTGAGCTGCATGTGCGCGCTGGCTCACCACTCATACAAGTTGAGCTATGTATGCACATATGCCGGCCCACCCCTCACACCACCCAGTTCTGAACGGGCCAGAACCTGGTAGTGTGCTGCGGCCCAGGGATGGGACCCCTGCCTTCACTCTCCCCAAAATGATCCATATTGGGGAGAAGCTGTGTAAATTCTTGGAATATGGGAAGAAAATCCACAAAACTCATCAGTTCAGAGGTCCAGTGCTGGAGCTTTCGAAGTATCCACTTCCAGGACAATAAAGGGCCCAAAGAGATTTCCACCTGCCTACACCACCTTAGCCATTGGTGACTGAATCCAGAGACAACCACATTTACTGATGCTGAATCTGTTGCACCTGGAAAAGTTCTCAGGTCCTGGTCCTGGCCTTGGCTGAAGCCTTCCTCCTGAGCCAGATGGTGGACAGGACAGGTGGCAAGTGGGAGACCCCTCCTGGCAAACTCTAAATGGGATATTAAATAATAAAGAACCATTTGAATTCTTAAAGGGCTTCCTATCTTGGGGTTGTTGGATTTAATAAACAAATGTTTCAAGGCAAATTGTTCCAGTTTTAGTTCCATCCCAGGCAACATTTGGAGAAATTCTTCCGCTGTCGCTTTCCATTCTTGTCTGCTGCAATAAATGATTAGGCAGCTCCCCATTGGACACTGGGTCAGGGTTGCCTCTGTCCGAATCCTAGGAAAGACAGATCCTTGGCTCCATAGATTTAGACAAAAGTACTTTTTACTAGGAATGAACAGGAAAGCAAGAAATTGCAGGCAAGCTCTGAGGCAAAGTGGGCGAAAACAGAAACTTGAAACAAACTGTACAGCCCAACCCCCTTGTAGCTAGGCAACTAGAGGCTACTGCATATCAGAGCTAACAGAAATGGCCTTGGAGAGATAAGTGAAATCCAGGCCCTAGTTGCAAAGCTGCAGTGAAAAATTCTCCACTGATCCCTCCCTCCTTTTCTATGACAGTAAGCAGCAGACTAGCTGACGCAACCCCAAGGCCACAACCCACACTACCAGATCAGATATCCCAAACATAACAAAATAACAGAGTTAGAAGGCTTCTTGGAGATCTTCTAGTCCAACCCCCTGCTCAAGCAGGAGACCCTACACCCATGATGGTGAACCTATGGCATGCAGAGCCCTCTCTGTGGGCAGAGGTGGTATGCAGAGCCCTCTCTGTGGGCACACCAGCCATTGCCTCAGCCCAGCTCTACCGCACATGCATATGTGCCTCCCGCTGGCCAGCTGGTCTTCAGGTCTCTGCCCCACATGTTTGTGGGCCAGAGCAGGTTGCGTGCAGAGGATGTGCACATGCATGCATGGGGAACAGGGTGCATGTGTGGGGGGCACTTGCATTGCATTTTGGGGCCTCGTGACACCCCTGCGTCCCATTTTGGGCCTGGAAAGCCGCCCGCACCAACCTGGAAGCCACAAATGGGTGAGAGGGACGGGGTGCATGCAAGGGGGAGTCACACAGGCACGAGTGGGGATACTTTCGGTACTCGGTGTCTAAAAGGTTCCCCACCACTGATATAGGGCAGTGGTGGCTAACCTTTTTGTCATCACATGCCGAAACTGCGTGTACGTGCATGCCCAAACTGAAAGGTGCATACATAGCAGAGACCCAAAGTGGTAAGAACTTTTTTTACATGAGCTGTTTTGTCATTTGCAGGGAAACGGAAGCTCACGAAAGAAACATCACAGAGATCTCACCTGGGGCAAAGACGTGTGCCAACAGACAGGGCTCTGCGTGCTACCTCAGGCAGGTGTGCCATAGGTTCGCCATCACGGCCCTATACCATTTTAGACAAATGATTGTCCAATCTTCTTAAAAACCTCCATCTCTTGACTGAGCCACTGCTGGAAAGATTCACCTAAGATTTAAAGGGAACTTGCTCTATTTGAACAATCCCATTATGTTATATTCTTAACTTACCCTAAAGTTCCTATATGATGGATGGTTCTCTTTGTGTTCAAAATATTAAGCTTATCAAAGCTGTTATCTCTCCTGATTTTTCTCCTTTTCAAATTATTCCCCCGTTTAAACTCCCTAAAATTAGGCCCTTGCTGCTGAAGAAAGTTAGCACCCACCCCGCTTAGAAGAATGAAATATTTAGGAAATATTTAAAAGGCAGAATATTATATTTTCCCTAAAGGAGAAACATGTTTCTAAAGACAGAAATTCATAGATCTCTGCCCTCAGGTACAAACTAAGAGGCCAACTTTTACAAATGCAGATTTCATCATCCATTCAAGACTCAGCTCTCTGCTCCAAGTAGGAACTAAGGGGCCAACTTTTAGAAATGCAGATTTGGTCATCCATTCAAGACAGGATGAAACCCCAAGGAAGTCAGCACCTAGGTTTAATTACATTTGTTAAACAAGATTTAAAATCCCCAACTCATTGCCTGCCTTCCTCAGACAAACTACTTAAAATCAAATAACAAAACACACAAAACAAGCCTCTAAATTACCAAATGCTGCAGAATAAACTATTAAAAATCCATGTGCTCATTGAATCACAGGTGCTTGGTGGTTCTGCTTCACCATTAAACCATCCTTCCCATCAGCCTCCATGTTGCCAGTGTTTTTCTCCCCACTTGCAACTGAACTCAGATGAGCCCAGATTTCTTCCAACACAGCCCTTAAATTTCCCTACATTTGTATAATTCCTGAGCTAATTTTTTTGAAAAAGGGTGCTTCTTTAAATATGTATTTTCTCTCCTTGAGATCTGCTTAAGGTACAGAAGGATCTTGACAGCATTGAACATTGGGCGCTATCTAACAACATGAAATTCAATGGTGAAAAAAGTAAGGTTCTTCATTTAGGCAAGAAAAACCAAACGCACAGGTACAGTATATTTGGTACCTTGCTCAATTATAGTAACTGTGAGAGGGATCTTGGAGTCCTAGTAGACAACCATTTAAATAGGAGCCAGCCATGTGCTGCAGCTGCCAAATAAACCTACACAGCTCTAGGCCGCATAAACAGGAATAGAATCAAGATCACGTGAAGGGTTAATACCACTTTATAATGCCTTGGTAAGGCCACACTTGAAATACTGGGCTCAGTTTTGGTTGTCACAATATGAGAAAGATGTGGAGACTCTAGAAAGAGTGCAGAGAAGAAGAACAAAGATGATTAGGGAACTGGAGGCTAAAACATGAAGAACAGTTGCAGGAACTGAGTATGTCTAGAAGGACTAGGGGAGACGTGATAGCAGTGTTCCAATATCTCAGGGTCTGCCACAAAGAAGAGGGAGTGAAACTATTCTCCAAAGCACCTGAAGGCAGGACAAGAAGCAATGGGTGGAACTTAGAACTAAGGAGAAATTTCCTGACAATTAGAACAATGAATCAGTGGAACAACTTGCCTCCAGAAGTTGTGAATCCCCCAACACTGGATGTTTTAAAGAAAATGTTGGATAACCATTTGTCTTAAGTGGTGTAGGGTTTCCTGCCTAAGCAGGGGATTGGACTAGATGATCTTTAAGGTCCCTTCCAACTCTGCTATTCTATTCTGTTATTCAACTTTAAATATTTATCATTTTCTTCCAGGTTTTCACCCATTATCCACCTTTGGCTCTCCCTAACCTGGATGTGTGGTAGAGAAATATCTTTATGCTGTGTTTTTTAAACCTTTATATTTATTATATTGTTGTAGCGAGAATTTTCCCTTCAGACACTTTAGAAAGATGGTACTTTTCTGATGTTTCATGTCCAGTTGAATCTCAGTTTGTTTATTATTTATTACACTTATTAGTTTCCCATTTTACTGCAGGTTAACGGGTGACTTACAATTGTCAAAATTCTCTTTTTTACTCTCTCGCTTTCTAGATAGTCCTCAATTTACAACAGTGGGATGTGGCATCTGAAGGAAAGCAGATCATGAGAGTATATGGGGGTAGGGATTTTGCCTATACATTAATGAACAGTAGTCCTCAACTTACAACAGTTCATTTAGTGATGGTTCAAAAGTTACAATAGCACTGAGAAAAAGGACTTACGGCTGTTTTTCACACTTATCACCATTGCAGCATCCCCATGGTCACATGATCAAAATTCAAACTCTTGAAACTGTCTCATATTTATGACGGTTCCAACATCCCGGGGTCAAGTGATTCCCTTTTTGCGACCTTCTGACAGGCAAAGTCAATGGGGAAGCCAGATTCACTTAACAACTGTGTTGCTAACTTCACAACGGCAATGATTTGTTTAACAACTGTGGCAAGAAAGATCATAAAATGAGACACAACTTGTTTAACAAATGTTTAATTTAGCGACAAATTTTCAGGTTATAAATTTTAATCATGTGACCGTAGGAATGCTGCAAAGGTCATTAAGCGTGTAAAACCATCCTAAGTCTCATTTTTCAGTGCCATTGTAGCTTTGAATGGTCACTGAGTGAACTGTTGTAAGTCGAGGACTACCTGTATTCAGAGAGGAAGGCGTCAAGCTGTTTTCCAAGGCACCCGAAAGCCAGACAAGGAATAATGAACGGAAACTGATCAAGGAGAGATTCCAACTGGAAATAAGGAGAACTTTTCTGACAGTGAGAACAATCAACCAATGGAACAGAAGTTGCCTTCGGAACTTGTGGGAGCTTCATCACTGGAAGTTTTCAAGAAGAGACTGGACTGCCATCTGTCAGAATGGTGTAGGGCCTCCTGCTTGGGCAGGGTTGGGGGGGTTGGACTAGATGGCCTACAAGGTCCCTTCCAATGCCTGGAATGCACTACCTGACTCTGTTGTTACATCCTTCAAACCCCCATAACTTTAACCTTACACCGTCTACTATTGACCTCACCCCATTCCTTAGAGATCAGTAGGGGCGTGCATGTGCACCAGTGTGCCTAACATCCCTGTCCTACTGTCCCCATTTATTTGTAACCATTTCCTGTGTTCTTATTCATGTTTATTCTTATTTCTGTTATCTTGTATCTATGTACCTTAACCCACCCACCCCTCTCTGTCTCTGTCTCTATCTCTATATATCTATCTATTTCATCAAGCGGCACTCATGGGCCTCGGTTGAAGGGGCGGAGCAGGGGATCCCGGCTCACAGAAAGGCGGAAAGAGGCGGGGTTCACGAAACTCCGCCTTTGGGGAGGCGGGGCGGGGTTCCCGCCTGCTGCTACCACTGAACTGCTGGCAGTAAGAAGCAGGAGCGAGGGTCGCGATGGCGCCGCCGGGCTTCTCCCGGGAGCAGGTGGCGCGCGGTCTAGCCGAAGCGGAAGCGCTGCTGGCGGCGCACGTGTCGGAGCCGATCCGGTCCGGCCGGTGCTGGGCGGTGAACTTGGGCGAGCCGCCGGATCTGGAGCGCTTCTGCGCGGAGCTCAGCCAAGCCCGGCGAGGCAGGGCGGCTCTGCTAGCCGGGAACGCGCCTCTCTCCAGGGACGAGCAGGAGCGGCTGCAGGGGTTCCTGCAGCTGGAGATGGCTCTCCTACGCGCCATCCAAGCGTTGGGTCCGGCAGCAGCGCTGCGGGCGGCGCTACTGAAGGTGGCGGCGGGGCCGCTGGAGGGATCCAAGGGGTCACGTTTGCCCGGGGACGCCGCGGTCGTCTTGCAGCTTGCCCTGGAGGCACTGCTGGAGAAGCGGCCGCGGGAAGCGCTCTGGGCGCTGGAGTGGATGCTGCGGGAGGAAGGGCGAGCCCGGCCGTGGCGGCGGGTGCAAAACCTGATCCAAGCCTTGAAGGAGGAACGCTGGGCCGAGCGAGGGGACGAGCTGCCTTTGCAGGAGCTGCGCCCGCTGCTGGAGAAGGCGCTGCGCCTGGCGCGCAAGGAGCGGGGCCGGCCTGCTGTGGATCTGGAGGAAAATCTCTTCCTAAATATCTCCCTGGAGGAGGCAGAGCGTCATCAGGAGCCGCTTGAGTCAGGAAAGAAAGTGCAGGTAGCTCTCGACTTAGGATCACCATGGAGGCCAAGGTTTCTTGTCGCTAAGCCAGACGTTTGTTGAGTGAGTTTTGGTTAAGCAAGACATTTGTTGAAAGTGAGTGAGTGGTCCCGTTTTACGACCTTTCTTGCCGCAGTTGGGAAGCAAATCACTGTAAAGGTAACCCTCAACTTACAACCACCATGGAGGCTAAGGTTTCCATCGTTAAGTGAGACGTTTGTTGAGTGAGTTTTGGTTATACAAGATGTTTGTTGAGTGAGTTTTATCCCATTTTATGACCTTTGGGAAGTGAATCACTGTGCAGTTAGTCCTCAACTTATGACCACAATTGAGCCCAATATTTCTGTTGTTAAGTGAGTCATTCCTGAAGGGGGGGGTTGCTCCATGTTACGATATTGCTTGCCACAGTGGTTAAGTGAATCAACTGCAAGTTGACAAGTTGGTAATATGCTTGTTAAATGAAATGCATGAGCCAGGGATGCTGCAATGGTCATAAATATGAACCAGTTGCCAAGCATCTGAATTGTGATCACATTATTGAGGGGATGCTGCAAAGTGCCATCGTAATTCACTAAATGAAAGGACTACCTGTATCCACCGACTAATGCTTTTCCTTCAGCCAAAGGAACTGCATGGGCTGCCGGCAGAGACGGACCTCCCCTTTATGAATGATGCCCCATGGAGGAATGTGAAGGATCTTCAGGATGCCCTGCGGGAAACGACCAGGAGGAAGATGGGTGTTCAATCATCCAGCTGGTGGGACCAGGGACCCCGGAAGATGTGCAGCCATCTCCACCAACTTTGCCGCCAGTGGTTGCAGCCGGAAAAACACACAAAGGGACAGATGTTGGACCTGGTGATCCTGGAGCAGTTCCTGGCTCTTCTGCCCCCAGAGATGGAGAGCTGGGTGCGGGAATGTGGAGCAGAGACCAGCTCCCAGGCAGTGGCCTTGGCTGAAGGATTTCTCCTGAGCCAGGCAGAAGAGCAGAAGAAGCAGGGGGAGATGCAGGTGAGAAATCATCACCTGGCAAGTCAGAAATGGAAGTGGAATTTTTACAGGCTCCTTAACAGGTTTGTGAAAATACTTAGGAGATGTTGAACTCTGAGTCAATCAGAATAGAGCTGGAAGGAACCTTGGAGACCTTCTAGTCTAGCTCTCTGCCCAATCAGGAGACCCCATCCCATTTCAGACCAGTAACTGTCCAGTCTCTTCTTAAAAGCCTCCAGTGATGAAGCACCTAGAACTTCTCGGTTCTACCACAAAACCGTAGACGACAAAATCGCGGTCGACGAAAGCGCGTATGTGACGTCATCACAGCGCGACGAAAAAGATCGAAAAATGTAAAAATAAAGCTAAAACCTTCCCCTAAGCCCCCCCAAACCTAACCCTAAACCTAACCCTTAACCTAACTCTAAACCTAACCCTTAACGTAACAAAAAACCTAACGTTAACCCTTAACCTAACGCTAAACGTAACGCTAACGCTCTAACCCTAACCCTTAACCTAACCCTAACCCTTAACCTAACCCTTACCTTTATGTGAATCGGCTTGCTGTAATTTAATTTTTATTTCAATTTTTAGATCTTTTTCGTCGCGTTGTGATGACGTCACATACGCGATTTCGTCGACCGCGCTTTTGTGGAACGTGCTTTTGACGGGTCACGGAACTTCTCATGGCCAGCTGTCCCACTGGTTAATTGTCCTTGCTGTTAGGAAGTTTCTCCTTAATTACAGGTTGTTTCTCTCCTTGATTAGTTTCCATCCTTGTTTCTTGTCCTGCCTTCAGTTGACTCCCTCCTCGTTGTGGCAACCTCTCAAATACTGCTATCATGTTCACCCTTTTGTCCTTTTGTCTCTAGACTAGCCAAACCCAAATCCTGCAGCTTTCATGCCTTTAATCATTTTATTTGCCCTTTGCATTTTTTCCAAAATCTCAACATTTTTTTTTGTAATGTGACCAAAACTGTCTGAAGTCATCTCCGTGGTAATGTGGCCAGAGTGATTAAACACTGAAGGTGTACGGAACACTGTTACCTGCCCACCAAAGGTGGCTTCAGTTTGTCTACTTCCATTTTTACATGCTTTCAAACTGCTAGGTTGGCAGAAGCTGGGACAAGTAACAGGAGCTCACTCCGTTACACGGCACTAAGGATTCGAACCACCAAACTGCCAACTTTTCTGATCGACAAACTCAGCCACTGAGCCACCGTATATAAAGCCACTTTATAAAGTGGCACTAATACTTCACGTGATTTTGATTCTATGCCTCTGTTTATACAACCAAGGATTGTATTAGGTTGTTTTGGCTGCTGCCACACACTGCTGGCTCATATTTTTGAGCTGGCAGTAAGAATATGCTCCTTGTTCATAAATTCTCTTACTTGTATTTTTTTTCCTGGTCTATCAGTTGCAAAGACTCAACTTGAAGTCTGAGAATCCAGAGGAAAGAAGGGATTGGCCCGATCATTCCGGGGACCCGCTCTTCAGTGGGATCTTCCATGAAGATCCAAGTCAGAGCACCTTATCAGGTAAGAAGGTTCGTTGGAAAGAAGGGATTTTTTCCCTGATTCTCTGGGCCCTGTTTTGTATAATACTCGCCAAAATTTATTAACTATGTTTCCAAAAATTCTGCTTATGTCATTTTTTCCTCACAGGGCATGGAAAATCTGCATTCATTGGTTCTTCTGTTTCTAGTGCAGTTGAAGAGCCACTTGAACACCGAACTCAGGTAGGAGAGGAAACGTCAGTTAAGATATAAGCTTCAGTTGGAGGTCTCGTTCAATTGACTACATATGATATTGGCTCAGTGTCATCTAAATATTGGTGGCATCCAAAAAAAATTTAAGAGCTGTCCTTGCACTCTTCTGAAGGGCAAAATTGATCCATTAGGACCCCTAGTCCATTGGCTAAAATGTTATGGAAGGGCCCATCAGTGCATTCTGCTGCAAATGTCCAGATTAGAAGCTGTGATTATGTTAGTTAGTGTCTGACCCATTGCAACCCCATGGACAATGTTCCTTCAGGCCTTCCTGTCCTCTACCGTCCCCCAGAGTTCATTTAAGCTCACGCTGACTGCTTCAGTGACTCCATCCAGCCACCTCATTCTCCGTCGTCCCCTACTTCTTTTGTCCTCAATTTTTCCCAACATTAGGCTCTTCTCTAGTGAGTCCTTCCTTCTCATTTGGTGGCCAAAGTATTTTGAGTTTCATCTGGCCTTCTAAAGAACAGTCAGGTTTGATCTCCTCTAGGACTCACCGGTTTGATTGCCTTGGAGACCAAGGGACTCACAGGAGTCTTCTCCGGCTCTGTTTTTTAGTATGCTCTCTAGATTTGCCATAGCTTTCCTCCTCAGGAGCAAGCATCTTTTAATTTCTTGACAAGCTCTGATAGTCCTAGCTGATTTGTTGAGGAAAGATGTCTATGGAGATTCTCATCCAAAAGAATGGTTGTCCCAAAGAGTCATGGTTGTCCCAAAGATACTTTTTCAAGAGGCAACTGGACTTTCTGTTGCAATAAATCAATGGCCTTTTCCTTGAAACCGTTGGTGGGGTCTTTTTCCAGAATCTCATATGTAGCCGTGTCCTTCAGAAGATTGTTCAGCTAGGTCCTAGGCCTTGTAGCCATCTATGTTCAGGATAACTGTGCATCTTCCTTTATCAGCATGGCAGGAGGGTGATGTTTGGGTCTCTTCCTTGAGATGTCACTACTCTCCTTTCTTGAATGGTGAGATTGGAAGCCGGTGTTTTGACCCTGGTGAGGGCTGCATCTACCTTCCTCCTTAATTATTCTGATTCTGGTTCTGCTAGTTTATTGCTCCTGATGGCTGACTTTGTGGCTGTGAGGAGCTGTACAATTGGTACCTGTTCTGGTGTTACTAAAAAATTTGGTCCTTTCACCAAAACATTATTTTCTGTTTGGGTAAGCTGTCTGTCAGACAGTTGTAGAATAGCATAGCATAGAATTCTTTATTGGCCAAGTGTGATTGGACACACAAGGAATTTGTCTTTGGTGCATATGCTCTCAGTGTACATAAGGAGAATGAAATACATTCTCCATACACAACACTTAGTGATAGTCAAGGTTACTAATAAGTTATCAAATCATATTAGTAAACAAATAAAACAATATACATTGAAAGATACAAGCACTATGGATATAGTCATAAGTGTGAAGATATAGATACTAGGAAGAGAAGAATAATAGTAATACATTCTTAGTAAATTATTGACAGAGTTGTGGGAATTAGTTGTTAAGCAGAGTGATGGCATTTGGGGAAAAACTGTTCTTGTGTCTACTTGTTCTGGTGTGCAGTGCCCTATAGCATCATTTTGAGGGCAGAAGTTGAAACAATTTATGTCCAGGATGAGAGAGGTCTGCGTATATTTTCACAGCCCTCTTTTTGACTCGTGCAGTATACAGGTCCTCAATGGAAAGCAGATTGGTAACAATTGTTTTTTCTGCAAGTCTAATTATCTCACCCATCTGTCAGCTTTCTGAGACATGTCCCTGACCATCTGGGTTGGTTTTTCTGTTTTGTGTGCTTTTTCCCTGTCTAAGCTGTAGGGTAGAAAAAATGCCTTTTTGTCGTTCTTTGTTCTTATTGTGTTGTGTTAGTTGTGCCTTCTTTATAAATTCTGTGACTAGAAAGTCCAGGTTGCCTCTTGAAAAAGTACATTTGGGACGTTAAGGAAAGATATTTCATTTGCCTTCAACATCTTCATCATCAAATTCTCTCCACATTAACATTTCCTCTTTTTTTATATCTCCTCCATTTAACTTCTGTTTCAATTAATCATTGATAAAATACATCCCACATCAGAAAATATTCTGTTTCTTCTTTATCCTTAATAATGAGTGTTAATGTGTCAATTTCTGCACATTCTAATATTTTCTTAATTATACTCTCATCTGACAATATCTCATCATTTTTCCATTATTGCACAAATACAATTCTAGCTGCAGTTAATACATGTAAAAATAGATATATAGCCTTTTTATCATATTTTTCTGGTAGATAACCAACAAAAACATCCCTTTTAAGTCAAGGCCTACCCGTAAACATCTCCAGATGTGGATGATTGCGAACTGAAGCCTAATTGAAACAGATCTAAAGAATCCACTTCCTCAGATAATTTGCTTCTTCTACCAATGTTACATCAGTCAAATGCTCTGAGCTCCAACAAGTTTTTTTTACATCAGATTTTTAACCCTGCAGAAGATTCCTGTTTAACCCACTACAAATCTTTGTTTTGAGATTCTTGAACCAAAAGGAGAGAATTTGCAAATGCAACTGGTTTGCTCATAGGAGTATGATTTTTTCCCCCAGGTTCTTGTCTCTTTAGAGGAGGTGGCTGTGTGTTTCTCTGAGGAGGAATGGTCTCGGTTAGATCCTGCTCAGAAAGCCCTGTACAGAGACGTCATGTTGGAAAACTCCAGAAATGTGGCCTTTTTGGGTAAGGCCCCCTTGCCCTGTCTTTTGATGCTTAGAAGAAATATTTTACTGATAGAGCCAGTCATTTTTCTTCTTTCAGTTAACAAACAACCTCACCTGTCTAGGTAAAGGAAGGAATCAGTCAATTTATGGGTAACACGTTGATTTAATGGCACTCCCTGTTTTGACTTTAAACTCCAGATAGACTTTGATGACAACTGAGCCTAAAACTTCCATTCCTAAGCAAGACAATTAATTTTGCCTCATTTTACGACCTTTCTAGCCACTGTTACTGTGAATCATTGCAGTTTTTAAGTTAGTAACATGGTTGTTAAGTGAATCCGGCTTCCCCATTGACTTTTCTTGTCAGAAGGTCACAAAAAGGGATCTGTGATCCCCAGACACTGCAACCATCATAAATACATGCTAGTTGCCAAGCGTCTGAATTATGATCATGTGATCACAGGGATGCCGTAATAGTTGTGTGAAAAACAGTAATAAGCCAGCATCGAGGATGCAGCTGTAGAGGTGGTTGACAGTATTAAATATCTGGGTGGGGAGACAAATAACTAACAATCTGAGTTGGTCTCTCCAGACCAAATTAGTGAAGCATGCAAACCAGCATTTGCATTTCCTGTGTCAGATAAGGAGAGTGCATCTTTCTCCTTCTGTCCTGGCCACTTTTTACAGAGGCATGTTTGAGAGCATTTTAGTACACTGCATCACTATTTGGTTTCGTTGCAGCAGTACCTCAGATAGAAAGTCCATACAGAGAATGGTGAGGACAGTCGAGAAGATTATAGGAAGCTTGCTTCCCATTACTCAGGATACTGCTTATAAGCGCTTTGTGCTTAGAGCTCATAGCATCGTTAGAGACCTCACACATTCACTTTATGGTCTGTTTCTGTTGCTCCTCTCTGGGAGGAGGGTTCAAAGTATTTTTAGCAGGAATACCACATTCTATAACAGCTTTGTTCCCTTTGCCATCCCGCCTGGTAAACTCACATTCATTTTTCTTGCCATAAATATGTACCGTATTTTTCGCACTATAAGATGCATCGGGCCTTAAGACGCACCTAGGTTTAGAGGAGGAAAACAAGACAATTTTTTTTCTCTCTGCACATTCCATTTTCGGCCTCCCTTGCCCCCAGAAGCACTGCAGGCCAAATGCGGGCCTGATTTTGGCCTCCCAAACCTTCCGTGTGTCCCGTTTTCAGCCTCCCTGGTCCCCAGAAGCACTCTGCAGGCCACAACTGGGCCTGTCTTTGGCCTCCAGAGGCTTCTTCAGATCCTGTTTTTGTCCTCCCTGGCATCCAGAAGCACTCTGCAGGCCAAAAACAGGATCTGTGGAGGCCAAAAACAGGCCCACATTCACTCTATAAGATGCACAGACATTTCCACCCACATTTATTTGGGGGGGGGGGGGTGCATCTTATAGTGTGAAAAATATGGTATACATCCGAACTAGACTCTGCTGTTTCTCTGTGTAATATTACATATGTGGGTATATACATAATTTTGAATTTATTTATTTGTTTATTTGTTTATTTTGTCATGTTTATGTAGCATAATATTGAAGGCGGTGACTCTTTAAGAGCTGTATGCAATGAAATTTCATTTTTAATGTATGCCAGTTAGTGTACATTCAAAGTGACTATAAAGTTATTCTATTCTGTCCTGTCCTGTCCTATCCTATCCTACTCTACTCGTCATTTTTTAGTGCTGTGGTAACTTCAAATGGTCACTAAACAAATGGTTGTAAGTTGAGGACTGCCTATATATTCCTTTTTCCTGGTTAATAGGCGTTTCAAGTTACGCAAACAAATTAGACCATTTAGCACATCTCCTTGCTTTCATTCTCCCCCTTTTTCACCTCTACTATAACTACTACAAGCTTCTTTCCCAATTCCTTATTTCCTTAAATGGAAGTCCCTCTTCCATTTAAGTAATAAATAAATTCAGCACATTTATTGAGACCAACAGAGCAGATGTGGCCCTTTACTTAAAAAAATAGATTTTGTGAGTTTAAGAAGCTCATAAAATAGAAGTGGTCCATTTCATACTGTGCAGTTTTACAGGTAATCCTCGACTTACAACAGTTCATTTAGTGACCGGTGGAAGTTACAGTGGCACTGAAAAATGTGATTTATGACCATTTTTCATACTTATGACTGTCCTAGCTTCCTCATGGTCCCGTGATTGACAACTCACATTTTTTTTACATATGTTTTTTTTTCTTTTTAACTGTAAGTAGCTACATTTTCAATATCCATATTGACAGTGTGTTGTCTGATTACAATTACTTTCAGCAAATCTTCATCCTGTTTGTAATAATATTCTTCAGTAATAGTCCTGTAATAACAATGCTTTCTTGTCATAAAATTAATACATATTCATTATTAATACTAATCAAAGTTAATAACAATGTAATCAGCCCTCATAATAAAACTAATCCTTCTCTTGTGGTTTTAAAGGTTCTAACAAGTTTCTATTGTTTAACCATAGATAAAACGAATCCCATATTTCAAAATATTCAGTGTCTTCCTTCTCCTTAATTTCAAGTGTTAACAGTTAATCTGTTCATTTCTGCTCATTCTAATATCTTTTTTATTATCTTCTCTTCTGTAGGGATCTCCTCACCCTTTCAATATTGTGCAAATACAATTCTGGCTGCTGTTAACACATGTAATATTAAATACATATTCCCTTTACCATATTTTTCTAGTATGATACTCAACAAGAATATTTCTGGTTTTAGATCTATATGTTCCTTTATCATTTTTTTCTATCTGTATGTATTTTTGTCCAATACATTTTTGACTTTGGGCACATCCACCACATATGGTAGTATGACCCTGTAATCTGGTTACACTTCCAACATTTAACGGACATATATTTGAATATCTTGGCTAATCTAGCCAGTGGAAAATGCCATCTATAAAACATTTTATATATGTTTTGCTTATATTTTGTAGACATTATTAATTTATAGTTTCTATCCCACAATTTTTGCCATTTATCTAATTCTATAGAGCAGTGGCGGCGAACCTATGGCATGCGTGCCAGAGGTGGTACACAGAGCCCTCTCTGCGGGCACGCATCGCCGCGCCAAGTTGCTTTCTGGCCAAAAGCAGACTTCCCACTTACAAAATGGGAGGGAAAAAATGGACTACTTGACTGCCGTCACCGATCTCCCGGACCACGTGGCCCAGGCCCAGCTGCTCCCGGACTTCACCCGCTTTGCCGTTGCCGATCTCCTGGACCACATGGCCCAGGCCCAGCTGCTCCCGGACTATGGCCACTGCTCCTGGACCATGGCTACTGCTCCTGGGCCTCGCCCCCTTGCCTGCCATCGCTGATTGGGCCCAGCTGCTCCTGCTGTCGCCGATTGGGCCCAGCTGTTCCTGCTGTCACTGATCGAGCTCAGCTGCTCCCAGACCTCACCCACTTTGCTGTCGCCAATGTCCCGAACAATGTGGCCCAGGCCCAGTTGCTCCTGGATCTCGCCTGCTGCTCCCAGACCTCACCCACTACTCCCAGACCTCGTCCACTGTTCCCAGACCTCGCCCGCTGCTCCCAGATCTCATCTACTGCTCCCAGACCTCACCCGCTTCCCTTCCATCACCCAGCTGCTCCTGCTTTCACTGATCGGGCCCAGCTGTTCCCGGACCTTGCCCGCTTCCCTGCCATCGCTGAAATTGCTTACAGGGTAAGTACAGGGACTGTGTGACTGTGGCTAGTCAGTGGAACATTGCCCCCTTGGGCTGGTGGTCAGCAAATTCAAATGGAACCCTAGCTGAGAATCATTGCCATAGATTGTTGATTCAGGGAATATCAATTTTGTTAGTGTTAACTAATAGTGTTAGCTATTTTTAGTATGGGGGAGATTTGTCCTGGATGCTTCATTTTTTTTAAAATTTTGTGTTTTTGTAGACTCCAAGTCTTGAATACCCAGAAATGAGCGCAGCAAAAAAAGCAAAAACAGGTAGTGGAAGATCATTCCGAGGGGCCTGGACAGAGTCATTTGGAATGATTGAACACAATGGGAAAGCGTTATGTACTTTGTGCAAAGAAAGTGTTGTGTGTCGTACATCAAGTGTCAAGCGGCACTTTAACACCAACCACAAAAGTGTTGCCGAACTTGGTGCAACTGAAAGAAAAGAGTTTCTTGAAGGGAAATTGAGGAACTATCATTCGCAGTCTCCTAGTTTTTCTGACTTTCTTTCTAAAAAAAATCATCTGACAGCTGCCAGTTTTCAAATTTCACTGTGCATAGCAAAACATGGTAAGACCCTCTCTGATGGAGATATTATCAAGACGGCCATGTTGTCTAAGTGTAATTCCCTTTTTCATGATTTCCCAAACAGGGATAAAATTGTTAAACGCATCTCTGAGGTGCCACTTAGCAGGAATACTGTTAAAGATCGAGTCCAGCGCATGGCAAGTGATGTTAGTCAGCAGCTCACCACTGACTTACAAAAGGCAGCCTGTTACTCCATGTGCTTGGATGAAAGTACAGATGTAAATAATCATGCAAGGCTAGTAATAATTTTGCGTTATGCTGTTGGTGACATCATGAGAGAAGAGCTGGTGAAACTGGTGTCTTTGCCTGAAAGAACACAAGGGATAGATATCTACAAAGCTGTGATGGAGGCTTTTCTGTCACAAGGCATAAGACCAGAAAAAGTGGTTTCAATTACTAGTGATGGGGCCCCTTCTATGGTGGGGGCAACATCTGGTTTCATACAGTTGTTTGTTAAAGAAATGAAGCATAAAGTCATTCAGTTCCATTGTATTATACATCAGGAAGCTCTTTGCGACAGGGAAAGCAGCAAAAGAATTGACGATGTCCTCAAAGATGTCACAAAAATGGTGAATTATATCATGTCTCATGGTCTGAATTTTCCACAGTTTCAAGTACTTCTTGAGGAGGTTCAGGCACAATATAATGGTTTGTTTATGCACAACAATATCCGGTGGCTGAGCAGAGGACGAGTCCTGGAGAGATTTGTAGCCTGCTTGGATGGAATTAGGCTGTTTATGAATGAAAAAGGGCGGGAATGTCCACAGCTCATTGATATGGCCTGGCTTACCAACCTCATGTTTTTTACAGATTTTACAGTACACTTCCATGTACTGAATGAGCAACTACAAGGTGTAGGGAAAACAGCAGAAAGGATGTTTTGTGATATCAAAACATTTGAAAGAAAACTGCAGGTTTTTGAAAGAGACCTTGAAAGTGGGCAGCTGAAATATTTTCCAAATCTAAAAATATATTTAGAAAATTCTACAACATTTGCAGACAATCCTACAAGCCATCAGGAAATCTACAAGGAATTTTCTAGCATTGTAGCAGCTGCAAAGGTGGGTTTTACTAACAGGTTTTTAGAGTTCCGTAAAATGGAGACAACCCTGTGTTTTCTTACTTCTCCAGATAAAGCCAAATTTGAAGAACTTGATCTTTCCTGCTTACACTGGTTAGATTTAGAAAATCTGGAAATGGAGCTATTGGAATTTCAAGAGAGCTCTATGTGGAAAAATAAATTCTGTGACCTGCGTGAAACACTTGAGAAGATGGAAAGGATGACACAGGACAGCATAGTTACTTCTGACACAGTCAGTTCTGAAAATGAAATTCTTAAAGTGTGGAATTCTCTGCCAAATAATTTTAACTCAATGAAAACACTTGGGATTGCTTTCCTTACCTTGTTTGGGTCATCTTATGCTTGTGAGCAGCTGTTTTCAGCTTTGAATTATATCAAACCTGACGCCAGAAACAAACTAACAGATGACCTGGCTGCTGCATGTATGGCTCTCAAACTTACAAAGTATGAGCCAAGGTTAGAAAAATTATCAGCATGCATACAACAGCAAAAGTCACATTAATCAAAAGCATGACAAATGCAAACTTTTACCTTTTGATAAAAAGTTGTTTGTATCATTGAAAGCTGTTATTGTGGGTTTTTTAAAATAAATAAAATAAGTGGGGTTTGAGTTGCAGTTTGGGCACTCGGTCTCTAAAAGATTTGCCATCACTGGACTAGTGTCTAAACTTATAGATGTTGGGCTTCCTTATTCAATCTGCCTGTCAGATTAGGTAATCATATCTCTTCAATTCTTATTCTTAACACTGGTACACCACAGGGTTGCGTGTTGTGTCCCTTATTCTATACCAGTAATGGCTAACCTTTTTGTTGTCGTGTGCCAAAAGCACATGTACACACCCATAATGCAATGCATGCACAACCCCCTGTGTGCCCTGCCCCCCTGTGCATGCATGCAAAAGCCCCCAAGCCCTACGCACATGAATCCCCCGCACATGCGTGTGTCTCGAGCTTGCAGAGAGGGCTCTGCATGCCACCTGTGGCACGCCATAGGTTCACCATCACGGCACTAGTCTATGTGATAGAATTGTGTTAAATGCAGAGTTAAAATCTACAAAAAGCATCCTCACATACCCCACCCCTCTTGTCCAAATGAGTCATAGCAATGTGAAGTGTAGTGGCTATGGCATCCTCTGTAGATCTATTTGTTCTTTATGCAAACTGATGTTTATCAAATGTATGTGGAAGACCAGAAATGTGCCAGCAGACCAATTTCTCAAAGCACTCCAGGATGATAGGAGTGGGTGCCGCTGGTCTGTAGTTGTTGAGGTTATTGATAGGGAACTTCTTTGGCAGCGGAACAATGATGGAAGCCTTCAAACACAATGGACTAGTGAACTGAGGTAAAGACTGATTGAAGATCCTAGTAAAGACTCCAGCCAACTGATCAGCACAGTCTTTAAGCATTTGGCCAGAGATACCATCAGGACCAGTAGCCTTTCTAGAGTCCACAGCTCTCAAAATGCTCCTCACCTCCTGTTCCTCCACCATGAGGTGGGGGTTACAATGGGCTGGTGGCTGTATTTTAGCTGTGTTTGATGTCTCCACTTCAAAGTGAGCAAAGAAATAATTCAGCTCCTCTGCTAATGAAGCGTCCCCCTCAGCAGGGATGACATTGGTCAGTTGGTGGTGGGTAATTTGTTGAATCCCTTGCCACACCTGCCTCATGTTATTACTATCAGATTGATATATCGCTGTATTCCACCCCCTCAAGGTACCCTTTTTAACCAGTAGATCTCTTCTCCCACTTTCCCCCACCCCTTTAAGTTATCAATCAAGTTCACTGTTCTTTAACTTTAACTTTAGTTTTGAATTAAACACAGTCTGTCTAAATTATCCAATCCATTTCTTCAGTGTTCTTTTTAATTCCGTTATTTTTCTTGTAGCGAATAGTATTTCCACAAGGCCCACAAAATTCTCAATAAATATAAGTCACCTGTCTAGCAGATCTAAGAACCATCCACTTAGCTTCAAGATAAATCCAAGTTTCACACTGCTTAGCATATTTATAATTCAGAAAGTCTCAGTCACAGATTTCTATAGTTTTCTGAGTCCAACCAATTGAGCTTATCAGTTTAGTTTTAAGCAAACCCAAATAATTTGCTTTTCACAAAACAAATCCAAGGTCTTTGCCCAGATTCCACCAGTAGATGGCGTCCTTACTTTATTTCTCCACTATCATCCAAGGTTCACTTCAAAAACTTCCATGTACCCAATGTTAATTTTTTCAAAATTTCAGTACTCAGGAAAGTATCTTAAATATATTTCTAAAAATCCACAGCCAGCCAAAGTTCCAACCATTTAAAGCTCTATTTCTTAAAAACGTTTACTTGTTTAATGGGGTCTGTCAGCAACTCCTGAGTTCAGCTGCTGCTGTTTCTTGAGGAGTGAGTGAAAAACCACCACCTCTCTTTTAGAGTCTCATTTCAAAATAAAAGATTGATTCTGGGGCAAATTCCTCAACAGAAGTTGGAAAATTGAAAGTGTCTCACCCAGATCCAAGCACACTGTTATTCCTTTGTCTCTTTTATTGCTCTTTCATTGGAGCTGTCACAGACTTGGTCCAGCCAGTTTAATAGCCACCTTCCACCTCCCCACCCAAGGTGGCTTAGATCCAGTTACGTCCAATATGATCCCCCTGGCAGGCAGCTTAGCACGGAGCCCTGTGAAAGTGTGCCGTTTTCATCACACCATCAGCTCTGCCACCAACTGACTCACATGATGATTGCAGTGTCCCAGAGTCATGTGATCCCCTTTTGCAAGCAAAGTTAATGGGGAAACTGGATTCACTTAACTATGTTTACTAATTTAAGAACTGTAATGATTTCACTTAACAAATGTGAAAAAAGTCGTAAAAAGGGGGAAAAGTCGCTTAACAAATTTGTCACTTAACAACATAAATTTTGGGCTCAATTGTGTATAAATTGAGAACTACCTGTATTCATATGACCATTATAATGACCTGTCACAAACTTGAAATTTTATAAGGCTTAGGCCAAGGTATTTAATAGGGCTTATCAAAACACCTTTCAAAATAATGGAGAAAACTTGGCAGAATTTCACTAGGAAATTTACACTCATTACCTATACTATTTTGCCTCCCCTACCTCTCCTTAATTTTTATTCATTCTTTTTATTTTTAAGAAAATAAGATGCAGGAGAACAAGGAAGGGTTCAGGGATAAAGAGAGAAGACAGGAGTTTGCACAACCAATTGAAACAAAAGAGCACAAAAGAAATCTGTCAAAAAAAGAGGAGCTTGACTTTCCCATCCACTGAAATTCAAGAGTTTCTTCTCAGAAAAGATCAAAACGAAAAAATAAATGTGGAAAGTGTGGAAATGTTTGGAGAGGACTCAGTTTCATATGAACATTATACAGTTCACACTAACAAAGAGGATCTATGCCAAAAGGATGAAAAATACTGCAATTGGACTTCTAACCTTTCCTTACGTGGTAAAGTCAACCTTGGAAATAAAGTATATAAAAATACAGAAATACATGGAAAATGTTTCAGTGAGAGCAGTTCCTCTGCTCCCAGTGAAGGAATCGACTTAGGGGATCAACCGTATAAATAACTCTTTCAGGCAGCTTGATAATTTTAATTCCCATTAAAAAAAAACCACATGAAGGAAAACTTTATAAACCTTATAAACGTGAAGAGTGTGGAAAGAGGTTTTCCTGAAACATTCAACTGGCTTCGCATCAGAGAATCCATACACGGGAGAAGTCATATGCATGCATGCATAGAGTATGGAAAACCTTCAGATTAGTCACCACCAAAAGAGCCACACAGGAATGAAACCATATAAGTGTATAGAATATAGAAACAGCTTTCCTCAAAATATTCAACTCATTTCTCAGATAAGACCCTACAAAGTGGTGAAACCATATAAATGTCAAGTGCACAGGAAGAGCTTTGCCTGTAACTTTCAACTGAATTCCCATCAAATGATCCATACAGGGGAGAATGGAAAGATATTTAAATTGATCCATGAGTTTTATTCCCATCAAAAGAGCCACATCAGTATGTACAAATGTATGAAAAGTGAGTATTTCCCTTGCCTTGCATAAAAGGATCCACCCAGGAAAAACCATGTAAGTGCCTGGAGTGTGAAAGAGCTTCAGTATGAACAGTACCTTTCAATACCGTAAAAGAATCCACACAGGAGAGAAACCATATACTGTAAATGAACTGAATGTGAAAAGAAATTGATTAGAATCGGCACCCTTACTTGCCATAAAATAATCCACATGGTGGAAACCATATGAATGTAAAGGGTGTGTGAAGATTTCAGTACTATTCCAGGAAATATATTTGGAGAAATTCTTTCAATGTTGCCCTTCATTCCTGTCCCTGGTGTGGTTAATGAGCAGGCAAATCTCCACCATACACTCCCTTGTCATCTGCTTAGCCTACAGATCCCATTCCAGACTACCAGTTTAAACATATCGAATATATATCTTCTGATTTAGCCAATATTAGAAACATGAATCTAGGATAATAACCCAGAATTCTCCATAGAAGGAATGACCTCTTAATTTCTTTTCCAGATTTATCGTTTCTCCCTCTCTCTCCAGCCATCTCAGAATTAGGCTCTGGATGATGGGACAAACCTTGTAGAAGGTGGCCAAGAAAATGTCACTAAGATGATACATATGTGCAAAGGTAAATTTGAGGGGGAATTTCCCCTTGCTTTTGAAAGAGTAAAGACCAAATGTGGATTAGCTGAGGTAATTACACCATTTGCATTACCTTGTCTGAAACCGACCATCGTGGCTGCCATCTTGACATTTTAACAACTTGTATGCATTCTGGTAAACAATGAGTTTTCCCCCAATTATCCTCATTATTCAATTTTTCAAAGAATTATTTTTACACTGCCTGAAATTAGACAATTATTCCACCCTGGTTGCATTTCTGAGGTAATATTCTCCTTGAGCAATAAAAAAAAATACGTTTTCTTTAAGTATTTATAATTTTCTTCAGGGCTTCAATTTTTTACAGCTAACCCTTTCACCTCCTCCAGGCCACTCTCTCCTCCCATCCTGGATTTGGGGTAGCTTCTGAATAAAATGGGTTCTTATTCTTCAAAATAATTGCTGAGGGAAACCTTTTTGTGAAAAGTCATGAGGGCAAAAATCATTCAGGTGTGCTTTTATTTTACCAGAAGGAAGACCAACTTTATGCTGCACTTCTGAAACCCGCTTCACAATATTATCATGTTCCTCATATGTGGATTTTTTTTTCTTCAGGATCCTTTGGAGAGAGGGTCTCTTTTCCAAGGCTTCATGTCCAGTCAAGGCTCAGTTTTGAATTAGTTCTTGACAGGGTCACCTATCGGAGACTCCATTTTCTCTATAGTCACTGAATCCAAGTTGAGGGTCTTGCTCTGCCTAAAATGTCCTACTTTCCAGTTTCTGTTCAGAGTGACTTTATTGAAAAGAGAAGCGCTGAGATGCCCGAGTGTCACCTCTTTCCTCCAGGGTATCTGGAGCTTTCAGGAGGGATGTGTGTGTTGTGCATGTATGTATGCTGGGGTTACGAACATAGCATTATGGGTGTGGCATACCTCTGCATGGCCCCCCTGCGCTCCCTCTGCTTTTGGCACTCGAGCCAAAAAAGGTTAGCCGTCACTGACCTAGATGGTTTGGGGTAATATGCTGAAAACTGCTTAGGTCTATAAGACACTGTGAAGTAGTATACAGGTAATCCTCAACTTACAACAGTTCATTTAGTGATAGTTCGAAATTACAACATTGCTGATAAAAGTGACTTATGACCATGTTTCACACTTACAACATTGCAGTAGCCACATGATCACATGACCAAAATCTGGATTCTTGGCAACTGACTCATATTTATGACAGTTGCAGTGTCCTGGCATGATAAGATCCCCTTTTGTGACCTGAGAAGTAAAGTCAATGGGGAAGCCAGATTTACTTACCCACCGGGTTACTAACATAACTGCTGCAGTGATTCATTAAAAAATTGTGGAAAGGTCGTAAAATGGGGCAAAATTGATTTAACAACACTCTTGCTTAGCAATATTAATTGCAGGCTCAATTGTGCTCCTAAGGCGAGGACTAGATGTATAACTGTGACTTAAGTGCTATTCGTTGACCATGTTCAGCAGGAGGCGCCCAGGGGGGCTCGGTTGATGAGCCGTATAAAAGTGAATCCCCCTTCCCCAGTCAGGGAAAAGGCGCGGGCGTCGAAGCCCCGCCTCTGGGGAGGAGAGTCCTGTAAGGAAGGGCGGGGGCCAGCAGTTGCCATCAAGCTGTGGACATCCCATCCACTACGATTTGGGAAGGGGGCTCCGGGCGGACCATATGAGAAGGTGCCACCCAGAGGGAGCGCAGGGTCGAGGTTAGGCAGGCGATGGCGGCGCCGGGCATCTCCCCGGAGCAGCTGGCCAGCAGGCTGGCCGAAGCGGAGGAGCTCCTGGCGGCGCGCGTCTCCGAGCCGGTCCAGGCCCGCTGGCGCTGGGCGGTGAAGCTGGATGAGCCGCCGGACCTGGAGCGCTTCTGCGGGCAGCTGAGCCAAGCCCGGCGCGGCCGGGAGACTCTTCTTGCCCGGAACGCGGCGTTGTCGGAGGCTGAGCAAGAGCGGCTGCAGGGGCTGCTGCGGCTGGAGATGGCTCTCTTGCGCGGCATCCAAGCAATGGCCGAGGCCGCGGATCCGGCCCCTGCTACCACTGGACGGAGGCGCGGGAGGAAGCCCGGCGTGGTGGCGCTGCGGGCGGCTCTGCTGGGACTGGCGGCGGAGCTGGAGGCAAAGGAGGGACCGGGTCTGTCCGGGAACGCCGCGCTCGCTATGCAGCTTGCCCTGGAGGCGCTGCTGGAAAAGCGGCCGGGAGAGGCTGTCCGAGCGCTACTGCGGGAAGATGGGCGCGCCCGGCCGAAGCGGCTGCTGGCTCTCATCCAAGCCCTGCAGGAGGAAGGCTGGGCCGAGCGAGGGGCCGAGCTGCCCCTGCAGGAGCTGCGCCCGCTGCTGGAGAAGACGCTGCGCCTAGTGCGCAGGGAGAGGAGTTGCCAGGACGCTGATCTGGAGAGAGCTGTTTGGGCAGGCCCGCTGGAGGAGAAGGCTCCAAATGGAACCTTGCCAGAAGTCTCCTTAGAGGGGTCAGGACTGGGGCACAGGTCCTCCCAAGAGTTCCCTGCAGAGAGCTCCCCAAAAGATCCCCAACAGGGTCATCTTGCACCAGGAAAGATTATGCTTGCTGACTTCAAGTCTCACCACCATGGACTGCAGGTGGAGATGGGTGCACCCTCTTTGAAGGATGCTCCAGGGAGGAAAGCGGAAGACCTTCAGACTGCTCTCTGGGAAACGACCAGCAGGAAGATGGGTGTGCTGCCATCCGGCTTGTGGGACCAGGGCCCCCGGGAGATGTGCAGCCATCTCCACCAGCTTTGCCGACAGTGGCTTCAACCCGAAAAGAACACAAAGGGACAGATGCTGGACCTGGTGATCCTGGAGCAATTCCTGGCTATCCTGCCTTCAGAGATGGAGAGCTGGGTGCGCGAGTGTGAAGCAGAGACCAGTTCCCAGGCGGTGGCCTTGGCTGAAGCTTTCCTCCTAAGCCAGATGGAGGAAAAGAAGGAAAAGGCAGAAGGTCAGGTGAGAAATCTTCAGTGGGACGTGAAAAAATAACCATATGTTGGGATTCTTATGTTTTTCCATAATAATGTTTTGAAGATGCTAAGGAAAGATATATAAGGCAAATGGTTCCATTGAGGAGACACTGACAATCTGCTTTTATATTTTTCCTGTAAATTCTCCTACTTGCATTTCTTTGCTTCTCCAGGCCCTTCATTTCCTGAGGCCTGACTTGAAGTCCATCTCTGTGAACCCCGAGGGAAAGAGGGATATTCCAGATCTTTCCCAGGAGCTGGTCTTCAGTGCAATCTTCCATGAAGATCAAAGTCAAGACACCTCCTGTGGTAAGAGAAGGTTCCTTAGGGAGAAAGCTGTTGTGTCTCATTATTTTTGGATATCCTTTGCATCCCTATGTTAGTAATGATGTTTCTTAAAATTCTGCTTGTGTCACTTCTACTCACAGAGAATGGAAAGTCCGCATTCATAGGTTCTTCTCCTTTTTCTGATGGAGTTGAAAAAACAGTTGAAGCTCCAACTCAGGTATTATTTATTTTATTTTTATTTACTGGATTTGTGTGCTGTCCATTTCATCTAGAAGTAGGAGGGAAAATGTCAGGGAAGATAGATTACAGGTGGTCCTCAACTTATGGCCACAATTGAGTCCAAAATTTATGTTGCTAAGTAAAATATTTGTTAAGTAAGTTGGCACCATTTTATGACTTTTTTGCCACAGTTGTTAAGTGAATTGTTAGATTTGTTAAGTTAGTAACATGGTTGTTAAATGAACCTGCGTTCCCCATTGAGTTTGTTTGTCGGAAAGTCGCAAAAACTGATGAATGATCACATGACCCTGGGAAACTGCAATCGTCAAAAATCTGAATCCATTGCCAAACATCTGAATTTTGATCATGTGACTACGGGAGTTCTGCAGCAATCATAAGTGTAATAGAGGGTCATAAATCAGGTTTTTTCAGTGTCATTGTAACTTTGACCAGTCATTAATGAACTGTTGTAAGTGAAGGACTATCTGTATATACAGTCTCTTCTGATGGGCTCAATATATATTACTGTACATTGTTTGTAGCAATATAAAATGAGGGTTCAGCTTCAGTAATGCTTAGCTCAACTCTCCTCTCAAAACAATTTTGGATCTGACAAGCCAAAATTGGATTGAGTGTCATCCAAATACTGAATGGCCTTCATAAATCTTATCTTTTAATGAGGTCTCTGCACACTCTTGGGAAACTGTATTTGCATGTGTATTCTCTAACATATTAGAGAAGATCCCAGCTATGCATGCTTCTGCAACTGGCAGGCAAGACGCGAATTAGTGATAAGCCTATCTGTGAATTAATCTAGAAAGATACTTTGATTAATTCACAGAAGGGCCATAAAAGTTATTCAAGCATGGTTTATTTGATTCAGTGGTCATTTTCAACCAATGTTTCTGAGAGACCAATAAATGATACTATTTATCTATAGCTTGCAACCTTTTGTTACATTGAACCACTTGGGCTGATACAAAAGGGAATAGGTGTTCCTTTAAATATCTGGGACCTTTGCTATATAGTGCTTTATAGGTCACAATAATTCTTCAATTTATTACCCCCCCCCCTAAAATCAGATAAAGCAGTACCAGAATCCAGTTCTGCATTTTAAACCAGTTAAAACTTCAAAATGGTTTTAAAGAGCAGCCCTAAGTTCACAAATGACTGAAGGGCTTCCCAATCTAGGAAAGGATACAAATGGCACATGAGTTGAAGTTTCTACAAAGTCATTTCTGGTCATTGAGAAGTCACTCAGGTTGTACCCAACCTTGAAAGGAGATGTGCCACCCTATCCAAGATCAGAGGTGACATATCTCCAGATCTGAGTGGCTGCGGATCTAAACAGATTTAGACATTGTTTCCTGAGACAATATGCTTCGTCCACAAATGTTACCACATTGGTCAAATGCTGCCAACTCTGGAATTTTTTTACATCAGGTTTTTAATCCTGCAGCGCATGTCCCAATGATGGTTTTTCAAAAGGCGACTGGATTTTTTCCCCCCTTGAAGACATTTTGCTTCTCAGCCAAGAAGCTTCTTCAGCTCAATTCTTCACCCAACTTCTTGGATGAAAGCGAAACATTTTCCGGGGGGGAGGGGGGGGAGAGTCCAGCTGCCTTTTGAAAAAAGCACCTTTGGGACAACCATGACCTGAATGACTGAGAATCTCCATAGACATCCTGCAGAGTATGCCTTTTTAATTCATTGTAAATCTTTGGGGATTCTAGAAACTGAAAAGAGAATTTATGACACTTTGGGGAGACGGTAAGCTAATAACTGCATCTATGAGAACTGATGCCTGGTTTTTAAGTGAATTGCAATGGTCATAAGTGTGAACCCATTGTTTGTTATGGGAATGGTTTTGTCGAAAACTGAAATAAGTGCTGGTTTTTGGTAAAACTATCATAAGCCATGGTTATATGACTGCTGGATGCTACAAATGGCAATAAATGCAGTCATGTTGCTGTGGGCCCGAAATATGGTTATGTGACCATGTGGTGGGAGGGGCATATCGGAACATTAATTGTGCGTCCCCTTTTTCAGGTAGATTGTAACTTAGGTTGTAAGTCAAGGCCTATCTGTAAATATCTCCAGATCTGGATGATTACAAACTGAAGCTTGACTGAAACAGATCTAAATACTCCTCAGATAATCTACTTCATCCACCAATCTTACTTCAGTCAAACGCAGTGAACTCTTGACAGCTTTTTCACATCAAATTTTTACCCCTGCCGAAAGTGTCTATTTAACCCACTCTAAATCTTTTTTGCTTTGGGATTCTCAAATCAAATGGAGTGAATTTGCAAATAAAATTTGGTTGCTCATAGGGATATGCCTGTTTGCAGATTCTTGTCTCTTTAGAGGAGGTGGCTGTGTGTTTCTCTGAGGAGGAATGGTCTCGGCTAGATCCTGTTCAGAAAGACCTGCACAGAGAAGTCATGCTGGAGAACTCCAGAAATGTGGCCTTTTTGGGTAAGGCCCCCTGCCCTGCCTCCCAGATGCTTAGAAGAAATACTTTATGAATAATTAGAGCCAGGTTTTTTTTTCTTTTAAAAGTTCATAAAGTGATCTCACCTGGCTAGGAAAAGGAGGGGTACTGTCATCTTACCATTAAAAATTTCATTTAATGGCACTAGATGTAAATGTTATTATGTTGACTTTCTGTATCCCAAATTCTTCCCTCTTTTCACTATATACATGTTCTTTCCCCAGTTAATAGCAAGTATTTCAAGATAAGCAAAAAAATTAGATGTAGTTAGCACAACTCCTTGCTCCCATTCTCCACTTCTGCAATAAATATTACAAGCTTCTTGTCCCTGATTCCTCACTTTCTTAAACTGAATTCTAGCTGTGAGTAGAATTCCATAAGTGAAATTAATTAAAGTGCTCCTTTATTTAAATAAGTGGATTTTGTGACAGTTTAAGAAACTCATAAAATAGAACTGTTGTATTATTAGGTTCCACCACAAAACCACGGTAGACTAAAGTGCGTGTGACTAAAGCGCGGTGACAAAACCGCACCATCAAAACCGCGCGACAACAGCGCGCAGACAACAGCGCGCTGACAGAAGCGCGCTGTAACATAACTCTAAAAATAACCCTAAACCTAACCCTAAACCTAACGCTAAACCTACCCTAAACCTACCCTAAACCTAACCCTAAACCTAACCCTAAACCTTACCTTAAGTGAAATCGCGCTTCTGTGGGCGCGCTGTTGTCGGCGCGCTGTTGTGGGCGCACTTTTGACATCGCGCTTTTGACATCGCGGTGTTGTCGGCGCGCTTTAGTCTACCGAGGTTATGTCGTGCCACGGTATTATTATATTGTGCAGTTTTCTTCATATTAGTGTTATAATAACCTGTCACTCAAAATCCAACTTTTTTAAGGCTTTGATCAGAGTATTTAATGTTGGTCAGCAGAACACCTTATAAAACAGCAGAGAATCCTTGGCAGATTTTCACTAGGAAATTTATACTTGCCTCCTATGCTATGAATTATTAGTTTGCTTCCTCTACCTTACCTCAATTGTAGTTCATTCTTTTTCTCTTAAGGAAATAATCTTCAAGAGAACAAGGAAGCTGTCCAAATGTTCAGAGATGAAGAGAGAAGAAAGACGTTTTCATACCCAATGAAAACAACAGAAAATGAAAGAAATCTGTCAAACAATGGGAGTAAAAGGAGCCCAACCATTGAAATTCAAGACTTTCTTCTCAAAGGAGATCAGAAAGAAAATCTAAAAGTGGAGAATGTGGAGCCATTTGAAAACTTAGATCTATATGAACATTACACAATTCACATTAAAGATCTAGGCCAAGAGGTTGAAAAAAGCTACAATTGGACTTCTAACATTTCTTTATGTGGAGAAGCCAAAATGAGAAATAAAGGATATAAAAGTACAGAGAATGGAAAGCATTTAAGTGGGAGCAGTTCTCTTGTTCCCAGTGAAAGGACTGACTCGGGGGGAAAACCATATAAATGCATGGAATGTGGAAAGAGTTTCAGCCAGCGTGGTAATCTCAATTCCCATAAAAAAATCCACACAGAGGAGAAACCTTATAAATGTGACGAGTGTGGAAAGAGCTTTACTCAGAAGGTTAATCTTAATTCCCATAAAATGATTCACACAGGGGAGAAACCATATAAGTGTGAAGAGTGTGGAAAGAGCTTTACCCAAAATATTCAATTGACTTCACATCAGAGAATCCATACAGGGGAAAAGCCATATACATGCATGGAGTGTGGGAAAACCTTCAGGTGGAGCACTCAACTTACTTCCCATCAAAGGATCCACACAGGAGAAAGACCATATAAATGTATGGAGTGTGGGAAGACCTTCAGTGAGAGCAGTTCCCTTACTTTCCATAAGAGGATCCACACAGGGGAGAAACCATATAACTGCATGGAATGTGGAAAGAGCTTCAGCATGAGCAGTTCACTTACCTACCATAAAAGGATCCACACAGGGGAAAAGCCATATAAGTGCTTGGAGTGTGGAAAAAGCTTTACACAGAACATTCAACTTACTTCACATAAAATGATCCATACAGGGGAGAAGCCATACAAATGCACAGAGTGTGGCAAAAGCTTCAATACAACCAGCAACCTTGCTTGTCACAAAAGAATCCACACTGGGGAGAAACCATACAAATGTATACAGTGTGGAAAGAGTTTTACTCAAAATATTCAACTGACTTCTCATGTAAGGATTCACACAGGGGAAAAACCATATGAATGTAAAGAGTGTGGAAAGAGCTTTACTCAAAAGATTCAGCTTACCTCTCATAAAAGGATCCACACAGGAGAGAAACCATATAAGTGCAGGAGATGTGGAAAGAGTTTCCGTAATAATGGGTCCCTTACTCTTCATGAAAGGATCCACACTGGAGAGAAACCATATACATGCATAGTATGTGGAAAGAGCTTCAGCCGGGGCAGTCATTTTGCTTCCCATAAAACAATCCACACAGGAGAAAAGCCACATAAATGCCTTGAGTGTGGAAAAAGTTTCCGTGAAAACACTTCTCTTACTATTCATAAAAGAATCCACACTGGGGAGAAGCCGTATAAATGCTTGGAATGTGGAAAGAGGTTCCGTGAAAATGGTTCATTTACCTCTCATAAAAGAATCCACACAGGGGAGAGGCCATATAAATGCATGGAGTGTGGAAAGAGCTTCACAACGAGCAGTAATCTTACATCCCATATGAGGATCCATTTAGGTATGAATGTGTATTTTTAGATAAGAATGTATGTATGTATGTATGTATGTATGTATGTGTGTGTGTGTGTGTGTGTGTGTGTGTGTGTATGTATATTTATTTGGCTCCTGAGTATATAATGTATATTCCTGAAAAGGTACTTTTCTCACTGTGAAATCCTGATTGAAAATTCTGTGGGTGTCCAAAAAGTATGGTCAAAAAACTGCTTGGTTTTTTTTTTGTAAGTTGCACATGCAATGCACATAAAAAAGGCAGAGCTTGTGTCACACAGTTATGGGTGCCCTGTCTTTAAAAGTTTTGTCATTTTACAGTTCCAGCTATGTGGCACATCAATAAGAGAAAATCCTTTTTTTCAGAAATATGGAATTGAAAATGCTTGGAAAGTCCAGCTTTGCTCCAAAAACCAGTATAACCAGCATCTTATTCATCTTTGGATAAATTTGACATTGTGTGCTATTTCAATTTATTGAAATGGGGTGATCATACAATTAATCTCATATATTGTATCTGTCTTACACTTCTAATGAGTTTTTTTTCTTTTTGTTCCAAGTAAAAGACATGCAGGAGAATGAAAACAAAAGGAAGTCAAGCATGTTGACATCACGAATAATGAAACATGAAATGAGAGAAGAGAGATTTGGAAATCATGGGGAATCAAAATAAAGAAAATGCAAATAAGGGATACCTTTCAAAGAACATTGGCAGAAGTTCTTCATGTCTGAAGATATGGCCCAGATGTGGCTACTGATCTGATACAATCACAGAAGAACAAGAAGAGAACTGCCTTTTGTAGTTATTTTTGTGTGGAACAAAAATCAAAGAGAAATTAGAATCAGAGAGTGGAACTGAGGCAACTACAATGAACAGATAGTAGGGAACAATTTTAGTCAACAATTCCTTTTTTATTTTTTGTCCCAAGAATCCATCTGGAGAGAAACCAAATATATGTTTGGAGTGTGGAAATTTGCTTCAGGAAGAATTTATAGAATTCCGATGTCTTATATGCATGTGCAAAATACCTTTTTTTTTTGAGCAGCCAGCAGGGCCATTTCTGCCTTTCTGTACTATGATCAGAGCCAGAACAAAATCTACATTTTAAAATAACATTAAAATAGTTACAGAAACTTGTTGGGATTAATTTTTGATCAGGGCTTAATTATTATCTCTCATTTTAGCCACATTGGAAACCGAGATGTGACAAATACTGTAAATAAATAAAATAAATATTTTTTGGAAAGCCATTGAAGCCAGTCCTGAAGGTTTCAGAGTTGACATTGGCTTGAAAGTGTTTTCTCAAACAGTGCTCAGCCACGTTGCTGCTCAAATTGAATAAAAGTCACTGGTTTGTTCAGTATCATCAGCATTTTTATCACACCATATTTCACTGAATGTCTTACCTTTCTAGGGCTCTGTGCTCACTTGTGATAATCCTTTGAGCATTGCTGAAGGCAGTGAGATTGCAGGGAACGTCTTGCCAGGATGGAGGTTCTGACATGACTGTCTAGTCATGAGAAGGAAGATATGGGCTTGTGTTGAGGAAGAAAAATGGGAACGCAAAGCTTTCCATTCAGGTTCTTTGAATCCTGAAAGTGGAAAAAAACAGATCAGTTGTTCCTTGCTGCCTAGTTCCCTGAATGCACAGCTCAGGCAAAGTGAAAGCAGAGCTCTAGACCTCCAGCACTGCCTCCAGGAAAATGTCCAGAATCCCCAGGAAGCAGGACATGGGGGAGCCCTTCATTCCCATTATATGATTCAGCTGTGCTTGTGTCGGGTGGGGAGTGCGGTTGAAAGGAAAGTCCAATGCTATAAAGAACAATATTGCCTAAGAACCTAGAATGTAAAATCTATGAATCAAGTTAAGCTGGACGAACATTAATTATCTTGGGAATCAGTAAACTAAAGTGGATGGGAATGAGAAAATTTAATTCAGATGACCATTATATTGATTACTATGTAAAAAAAGTACATCTTAAACTTAGTAATAGAGGGGACAAGGATAAAACAGTATCAGAATATGTAGGAATGATATTGGCTGAAGATGGAAAAATGAATAAAGAAATTAGCATTCAAAGAAGCATCTCATACCAAGCATATTCATGCCCACTTTATGTTACCAATGCCAAACATGGACACTTGAAATAGAACATCAGTGAAAGTTAGTTATCATGGAAATAAGATGTCTGAGGAAAGCTGCCAGAGTGACCAGAAGGGATAAAATAAAAAATGAGATTATAAGAGAGAGAATTGGAATAGAACTAATCAAACTATATATAAGAAAAGCAAGTTAAGTGGTTTGTTCACTTGGAGAGAAAGTCTTGGGATTCTATACCATACAAGGTATATAAAAAAAGAGAAGGCCAAAGAACACGAGGTGGACGCAAAAGAAGATGGAGAGAGAATATCAAAGACATGCTAAAACAGCATCAGATAACAATGGTTGAGGCCACCAGAAGTGCAAGAGACAGAACTTTCTGTATCTCAGTAGATTTGAGAGGAGTTTTTCATTTGCTTAGAAGTGTATAAGTAACCAAATGCAGATCTGCAATACCATGTCTAAAACTGACCAGGTAAGTTTACCACATACTAAAAATAGGTGGTTTCCGTCACATGATCATGGCCACCATCTTGACTTTGCAGGTACCTGAGTAATGCTGACTCTCCCCCTCCCCCATCTTTATATTTATTTTACCTCAGGTCCTTTTGTTCCTTTGAGATTTTTTGAATATTTAGGCTGTTTCAAATACTCAGTTCTTAGGCCTCTGAGGCGATGCATCTCTCTTTAGGAGCATTTCAGTTCTTTCTTTTCCAAAAAATATGATGAATGCATCTCCTTGATGTATTAGATCAATGGTTCTCAACCTGTGGATCACGACCCCTTTGGGGGTCGAATGACCCTTTCACAGGGGTCGCCTAAGACCATCGGAAAACACATATTTTCAAAAAAATACAAAAAGCTTAAAATAATTGTATGGCTGGGGGTCACCACAACATGAGGAACTGTATTAAAGGGTCGCAGCATTAGGAAGGTTGAGACCCACTATATTAGATCAAAATGTTAAGTTCATGTAAGCTGCCATCTTTCTTCTGATTTTCTCCTTTTCAAAGAATTCCTCTTTTACACTCAGTGAACATGGGCCTTTCCAAGTTTAATTTGGTGCAATTTCTGAGGTAAAATTTTGAGATGGGTGTTTCTTCTAGAGCGTGTGTGTGTGTGTGTTTGTTTACATATGTACACATACATAATATATAAACACCCATCTCAAAATTTTTATATATCTATATGCAAACACATATGTATATGTATGGTATGGTATGGTATGGTATGGTATGGTATGGTATGGTATGGTATGGTATGGTATGTATGTATGTATGTATGTATGTATGTATGTATGTATATTCTCTTCTTTAGGTCTCTTCTTGAAATATTTTTCTTCAGGGTTTTAATCCCGTTGAGCTTGAGCCCATTCCTTCACCCTCAAACTCAAGGCCACCATCACTCCGCAGCACAAATGTGGTGCCTTTTGAATAAAACGGCTTCTTCTTCTTCAAAATAATCGCTGAGAGAAATTTCCAGCAGTCAGGCGTGGGAGGTTCATGAAGAAGCGCTATTTTACAAAAGGAAAAGCATCTTTTTAAGTCGCACTTCTGAAAACCTGCCTCACGTTTGTTCCCTTCCGCTTAAGTCTAGAGAACTCTCCCTTCAGTTTAAATAGCTGGTCCCTTCGGGGCCCTTTTAACGGTCCGGTCCTTTCTAACGGTCTCTTCACAAGGGGCCGGGCTTCCCGGGGAGGAGCGTCCAGCAGGGGCGTGGCCATTAGCTTCTACCAGGCGCGGTGGTGTCATTGGCCGAGCAGGAGCGGCTGCGGGGGTTGTTACGACTGGAGATGGCGCTCTTGCGCGGCATCCAAGCGCTGGCCGAAGACCCGGGCCCGGCTACGAGGCGAGGGAGGAAGCCCGGCGTGGCAGCGCTGCGGGCGGCGCTGCTAGGACTGACGGCGAAGCTGGAGAAAGCTGGAGAGAGCGGCCTGCCCGGGGATGCCGCGGTCGCTCTGCAGCTCGCCCTACAGGCGCTGCTCGAGAAGCGGCCGCGGGATGCTGTCCAAGCGCTGCTTCGGGAGGAAGGGCGCGCCCAGCCGAAGAGACTGCTAGCTTTGACCAAGGCCCTGCAAGAGGAAGGCTGGGACGACCGAGGGGACGAGCTGCGCCCGTTGCTGGAGAAGGCGCTGCACCTGGTGCGCAAGGAGAGGAGCTGGTCGGCTGCTGATCAGGAGAGAGCTGTTTGGGCAGGTCCGCTGGAGGAGGAGGAGGCTCCAAATGGGACCTTGCCAGAAGTCCCTTTGGAGGGGTCAGGACTGGGGCACAGGTGGCCCCAAGAAGTCCACTCAGAGAACTGCGCAAAAGACCCTCATCAGGATCATCTTGTGCCAGGAAAGATTGTGCCCGCTGATTTAAAGTCTCACCTGCCAAAGAGGGCCTATGGGTTGCAGGTAAAGCTTCATGCCCCCTCTTTGAAAGGGACCCAATGGAGGACGACAGAGGACCTTCAGGATGTCTTGCAGGAAGCCACTGGAAGAAAGATGGGTGCTCTGGCCTCCTTGTGGAACCAGGACCCCCGGAAGATTTGTAGCCGTCTCTACCAACTTTGTCGCCAGTGGCTTCAGCCCGAAAGGAAGACAAAGGGGCAGATGCTGGACCTCTTGATCCTGGACGACTTGGTGGCTCTTCTGCCCCCCGAGATGGAGAGCTGGGTCCGGGAACGTGGAGCAGAGACCAGCGCCCAGGCGGTGTCCCTGGCTGAAGGTTTTCTCCTGAGCCAGGTAGAGGAGCAGAAGAAGAAGTGGGAGATGCAGGTGAGAAACCTTCACTTGGCAAAATCAAGGTGGAAACTTAAAGAATGATGGGATGTTGAGATACTTACATGTTGTAAATATACAAGTAGATGTTTATTTTATTTTATTTCTTAAGAAAATTTATATGGACACCCCACTCCCTCAGTGACTCTGGGCAGCCCACAGAAATAAAACCGTAAATATGAAAACCAGTAAACTCCCATATACCCCTGGCAACAACTATCATACTAACCATTCTGTGTCATTCTTGAGTCCTTAGGCCCTACTGACTTTCTTAAGAGATGTGACCCATAACATATCCGTTTTTTCGACTCTGATGGGTTGAGTAGATGTAATTAGTAAAAGAGAGTCCTTCAAATAATCTGGCACCAGCCCATGAAGGGCTTTAAAGATGACAACCAGCATCTTGAATTGGGCTTGGAACCTTATTGGCAACCAATACAACTCCTTCCTTCAAGAGAGATGACACGTGTGCAAAATCTAAACTTGCAGAAAACCATGCGGGCTGCTGCATTTTGAACCAAATTGAAGCTACTAGAGAAAGTACTTTTCAAGGTCAGCCCACGTAGAATGAATTGCAGTAGTCAAGAGGTCACTAGAAAACAGGTGACTTTGAGCAGGGCTTGTTGGTGCAGGAAAGGGTATCACTGACAAATAGCATGAGCCACAGTGGTGGAGTGGTTAGAATGCAGTACTGCAGGCTACTTCTGGTGACTGCTGGCTGCCGACAATTTGGCATTTCGACTCTCACCAGGCTCAAGGTTGACTCAGTCTTCCATCCTTCCAAAGTGGGTAAAATGAGGACCCAGATTGTGGGGGCAAGAGGCTGACTCTATAAACCGCTTAAAGAAGGCTGTAAATCACTGTAAAGCGGTATATAAGTCTAACTGCTATTCCTATTGCTATTCACAAAGGCTCTCCAAGTCATGACTTCCATCTGCTCTTGGATCTGCCAGATCCTTTCCAGGAGCTGCTCTGTAGGGGGATCTTCCATGAAGATCAAAGGCAGAACACCTCTGGTAAGAGAAGTTTCCTAGGAAAGAAAATGCTTCTTTCTCATTCTTAGGGCTCTCTTTTGCATGATTCTTATTCATATCTTAGTAGTTATGTTTCTAAACATTGCACTTCTGTTACTTTTATCTTACAGGGAAGGAAAAGTTGCCATTCATAAATTGTTCTCCTTTTTCTGGTGGAGTTGAAAGGTCAGCTGAACTTCTGACTCAGGTAGGAGTGAATTGTCGGGAAGGATAGAGAGATTGAGTGGAGATCTCTTGTTATGGGCTCTACATGTGATGCTGGTGGTTCTGAGCGACATGAAATTAGCATTCATCTTGTTGGTCAGCAATACTTACCCTGACCAGCAAGATGAATCCTAATTTCATGTTGCTCAGAGTCAACAACATCACATGTAGAACCCATAACAAAAGATCTCCACCTTGCTGGTCAGTAATGCTTACCTGATGTGGTGGCTCAGTAGCTGAGCTTGTCGATCAGAAAGGTCGGCAGTTCAGCGGTTCAAATCCCTAGAGTCGGGAACGACTAGCACATATATGTGAGGGAAACCTTTAACGTTTTAATGCTTACCCTAGCTCCCCTCCCAACACTGTTGTGGGTCTGACAAGAAGCTAAAATTGGCCTGAATGTTGGTAGCACCTCACAAATCATATCCTTTTGATGGCTCTTTCCATACTTTTGTAACATTGTTTGGGGGGTGGGGCACAGGATTGATCTCTAAAGAGATCTTGCAATATATCAGCTAAAATGTTAGAAAAGATCCCATCAGGATGTTCTCTTACAACAGGTAGGATGAGAACTAGCGATAGGCTTCTCTGTGAATTGATACAGAAAGATCTTAATTTACATTCAGAAAAGTGCCTGACATTCAGTATAGTTCAGTGATGGCAAACCTTTTTTCCCTCAGGTGGCAAAAACATGCACATAAGCATGCGCTATTGCACGCATGTGCCCACACCCATAATTTAATGACCCCCATGCTGTCACCTCTGTGCATGCGTGTGTGACCCCCCCCTGCTGCCACGTGCATTTCTGCATGGCTTTTGGGGGGCCTGTGGAGGGTGAAAACAGCTCCCCCCCCCGGAGGCTGGAAACAGCCAATTTCCCTACTTCCAGTGGGCCCATTTTTTGCCCTCCCCTGGCTCCAGAAACTTTCTTGGAGAGTGAGGAGGGTGGAAATGGCCTCCCCACCCCCCTGGAAGCCCTCCGTAGGCTGAAAATGCCCTCCCAGAACCTCCATGTGAGCCCTATGTGGAGACTCCTGGGAAGGGAAGGGCAGTGTGGGCGGGCCAGCCGAAAATCAGCTAGCCAGCACATGCATGAGCGGTGGAGCCCAGCTAAGGCAGTGGCTCCTGTGCCTGCTGATTTGGCTCTGTGTGCCACCTGTGGCACGTGTGCCATAGGTTCGCCATCATGGGTATAGTTGATACATTAGCCATTTCCAACCAACTAAAAATGAAATTGAATTAAAATGGAATCAGATAAAGAATAACCACAATGAATGATATATTCATGTACGGTAACTCTAATCTGACAGGGCCTCTGATTGTCCTAATTGGAGACTTGGAAAAACAGGCTTTCAGATTCAGCCTTGCACATGCTGTACACCAGGAGTGTCAAACTCGATTTCACTGAGGGCTGCACCAGGGTTGTGTTTGACTTTAGGGGGACAGGGTGGGTTTGGCAAGGGTGGGCATGGCCAGTTCGATGTCACTTGTGTTGGGGGTGCCTGTGGTGGCAAAACAGGCTTTCTGGAATGCCAACACGGTGGGAGAAATTAACCCTGAATAAGATACCCCTGTAGCCCACTGCAAATCTCTGCTTTGGGGGTCCTTGAAAGAAAATGAAAGAATTTCTAAATAAAACTTCTCTGCTTCTTTTTGTAGGTTCTTGTGTTGTTTGAGGAGGTGGCTGTGCATTTTTCCAAGGAGGAATGGTCTTGGTTAAATCCTGATCAAAAAGCTCTACATAGAGAGGTTATGCTGGAAAACACCAGAAATGTGGCCTTTTTGGGTAAGACCCCCTGCGTTGTCATTAGATGCCTAGAAGAAATACTTTATGGTCAGATAGATCCAACTTCGTCTGGCTAGGAAAAGGAGGGGATCTGATTATCTTATTGGTGAGAGATTAGATTAAATGGCATTATAGGTAGTCCTCAACCTATGACCACTGGCTTAATATCTTTTTGAATTAACAACAATGTCCCATAAATAGACCTATGACCGTGCCCTGAAATTATCAGCCCCGCAGACCTTCATCATTGCATCACTAAGATTCAGCCACTTTGGAAGGAGTGACTATTTGGGGCCCTCCCAAGGGGCCTGGGGTCATGTGATTGCCCTTTGGTACCCCAGAAGTCACACATGCTTATGATTTTCTATTTTGAGGCTCAGCTGATTGCACAACAATCAGGGACTGAACAGCAAGTCTTTTGGTTTTTTTCCCATTGACATGAGGACTTTGCAGCCGGCATGCCTTTGCTTACCAAGGTCATATGAGGGATCAATATCCAAGACAGGTGCACTCCCTCCCCCTCCATTGCTGTTGTGTGCAGCACCAGCGGAGCGAAGCGTTACAAGAAAGGTAAGTACTTTTTCCGCATTGACTTATGCTTGGCTTTAATTTACCACCACCCTCAAGTTTTTGTAGAATTTTGTACATGCATGTCGCATCCTCTTCCTGTCTAATTTTCAATTATATTTAATAACACTGTATGCTAGCTTATTCTTTTTAATTTTTTAAAATTCCAATATTTTCCTTCCTTTAGGAGCAGAAAGCAGCCAGGTTAGCTATATACATCTGTTTCATTTATCGTCAAAGCTGGCACCAGCCAGAAAATAGAAAAACGCAACTGGTTGGAAGATTGGAAGATGTGGAGAGACCTGACCCACAGAATTGCCAATAGTCAGACTGTTTATATCATCATCATCATCATCATCATCATCATCATCATCATCATCATCATCATCACTGTATTACTGGTGTATGGTAAGCATTTTTATCTACTATAGTGTGTTAGTCTCCGTTGTTGATGTAGGGCAGAGTTCCCCAACCTTTCTGGATTGGTGGCCTGGGAGGGAGAGGAAGAGGAAATGATTTTGTGGAAGGGGCAAGTGCATGTGCACACATGTTCGCGAGATTTGTGGCAACATTCGTGAGTGGGGCTGCGAGCATCTGTGACAACATGAGCATGAGTGGGGCTGTGGGCGCCTACAGAGGTGCATACACTGACTGGCCACTCATGCGGCCCAGTGGCAATTAGCCCATGGTCTAGTAGTGGCCTATGCCCCACAGGTTGGTGAGCCCTGATCTAGGATGTTTCTTTTATTTTTATTTTTACTGCACTGCATTTGTTTTATGGTATTTTTAAATTTTCTTTTCCAATAGTTTGGAAATATTTGAAAAAAAATAATGTTCAAAGTTTTCAATACTTTCCATTTGCTTTCTCTGGATTTTCTAACAACAATAGAGAACCAAATTTTCTCCCCAAAATACAGTAGCCCTGCATTAAATCCTCTGCTGCTGTTGGAAAACATAGAAAAAACAGGTGAGAATGTGTTGAAGACTCTCATCACTTTTCCTCTTTTACAGTATTTTATTTTCTTTATATTTTAGAGAGAGGTCAAAGTATTGGGAAACAAAATAAATTATGTTTATTTAATGCACAATATATATTAGTGTACACACATTGCAAATGTGGCAATGTCTATAGAGATTCTCAGTGATCCAGGTCATGGTTGTCCCAAAGGTGCTTTTTCAGGAGGCAAGTGGACTTTCTTGGGGTTTTTTTGAAGACATTTTTTCCTGAGGAAATCCATTCCTACTCCCACTTCATTCAAAGGTTGTTCACCCCAAATTGTATAGCTAAATGTCTGTAGAGATTCTCAGTCATCCATGTCAATTTCCAGAGGAAAAATTGCAGACTATAGGAACCGGGAGCACTACTCATGTGACCCTGAGGACACAGATAAACCTGCTTCAATGACCCTCTAAAAGAAAGCAAATGACCAGCTATCTGCAAGGAATATGAATCCTTCCATACCTCACTATGATCCTGTCGGAGCTGAAGAAGCTTCTTGAATGAGAAGCAAAACGTCTTCAAAAGAAAAAAAAAACCAAGAAAGTCCAGTTGCCTCCTGAAAAAGCACCCTTGGGACAAATGTGTCAATGGTTTCCGTGAGAGAGTCCTACAGATGGCAGGGACCCAACCATAGAATAAAACATTAGTGAAACAATACCATATGTATTGTCTATGTTGTTTCTAAACTCCTGATTTTCAACTTTGTAAATTATTTTTACGAGGTTCTTATCCCTTCCTATAAACCAGTGGTAGTCAACCTGGTCCCTACCACCCACTAGTGGGTGTTCCAGCTTTCATGGTGGGCGGTAGGGGTTTGCTGTAACTCTGCTTTATAAATTTTATAAAGTAAAGTTACTTCCCTACTTTGTAAATCACCATTACTGTGGAACCGGTGGGCGGTTAGAAAATTTTACTACTAACAGAGATACAAAAGTGGGCAGTATAAAAAGGTTGACTACCCCTGCTATAAACCCTGGATTTTCCTCACTGTATGTAGAGCAGGGGTCCCCAACCGCCAATCCGTGGACTAGGACTGGTTCACGACATGCCAGAAAATGGGCTGCGCAAACAAGCAAAGCTCCATCCATGGGATACAGGAAGCACGGATAAACCTCTCTCCCCGGAATTGGTCACTGGTGCCCCAAAGGTTGGGGGCCCACTGATGTAGAGTCTGGCCTTCACAGATGACTCCCTTCAATTGTCAAAAATCAGATTCACCTTGCACGTGCTGTATACCAGGGGTGTCAAACTCGATTTCACTGAGGGCTGCACCAGGGTTGTGTTTGACTTTAGGGGGACAGGGTGGGTTTGGCAAGGGTGGGCATGGCCAGCTCGATGTCACTTGTGTTGGGGGTGCCTGTGGTGGCCCGAGCGCTCTGCCAGAGAAAACAGGTTCCTGGGCTCTGTTTTCTGCTGCGACGGCCTCCTGCAACCCTCTGCCAGCAGAAATGGAGCTCGGGAGGGCTGCATGCAGCCGTCCCAAGCTCTGTTTTTGCCGGCAGAAGCACTGCGGGTCAATCCTTCACTGCTTCTAGGGTGCTCTCATGGGCCAGAGCTAAGCATCTCGTGGGTCGGATGCGGCCCCCAGGCCTTGAGTTTGACATCCCTGCTGTACACTATAAGGAAAAAAATGATAAAGAAGATCAGGATGGGGAACAAGAAAAAAAGATGGAATGTGTAAGCACATAGTTTATGCAATGAATAAATGAATTTAAAATATATTGTTGCTCATGTCCTGTTGTCCAGGAAAAGAAATTTTTGCCAAATAAGAAAAACACATTCTTGTACTACAGTTCGCCTTCCCCCACCCTAACACTGAAAATAAATTATTCTGAACCAATCTCTCTGTCTCTCCCCCTCTCTTTCTTTCACTTCACAGGATAATACTTTCCAATTATCTCTTGGTTTGGCTGACAGTGTCACATCAAAAGAAACTGGGTTCCTTTTCAGCCAAGCAAGTAGACAAGAAGCAAAGGAAAAGCATCAACCTGGATTTGAAGAGGAAGATCATCAAAGCACTTGACGAGGGATAGAAAGTGAACATCATAGTGCAAGAAGAAGAGCTAGCCCATTTCACCATCTCTGCTACCATCTCCCCTATTCTGAAGGATAAAGAAAGGATCAGAGAGGTGTTTAAAGGAGCACCAGAATGGATGCCATTATCGCAAGAAACCAAAACTGTTTTTGTTTTGGATGGAGGATCAAATCTAAAAGAGGATTCTGTTTAGACTTCTTCTCATTCAGGCTAAGGCGCACAGCAGTTTCATAGTGCTGAAGGAAAGACTGGAGAGTGGTACTTCATGATATTCACTGCCAGCAGTAGATGATTTATGTGGTTTCAGTGAAGATTCAATTATCACAATGTACATGTAACAAGTGAAGCCACAAGCACCAACGAAGAAGCTGCCCAGATGAACTTGATGACATCATAGCAAAAGGCAACTCTTTGCCTGAACAGAAATTCAACATGGACGAAACAGGTGTTTCGGAAGAAAATGCCGGAGTGGATCTATATACAGAAAGGAGGGAGGCCAAAGCGACACCTGAATATAAAGTGTTCAGTGACAGAATAGCACTTCGCATTAGCACTTAGACTTATATAGCACTGTAGCAATAGCACTTATATTTATGTTGCATTTATATTATACTGACAAAGAAATAAAGGGAGACTAGTATGTCTAGTTTAATGAAAAGAGGGACTAGGGGTGACAGTATAGCAGTGGTCCGATATCTAAGGGGCAGCTACAAAGAGGAGGGAGTCAAACTATTCTCCAAAGCACCATAGGGCAGGACAAGAAGAAATGGGTGGAAACGAATCAAGGAGAGAAGCAACTTAGAACTGAGGAGAAATTTCCTGACAGTTAGAACAATTAATCAGTGCTTCAACTTGCCTCCAGAAGTTGTGAATGCTCCAACACTGGAAGTCTTTAAGAAGATGTTGGATAGCCATTGGTCTGAAGTGGTGTAGGGTTTCCTGCCTAAGCAGGGGGTTGGACTTCAGGGTCCCGTCCAACTGTGATCCTATTTCTATTCTATTCTATATCTATTTCAAGGTATTTAGCTCTCATCAGCTAACCATAAATAGCTTGAAATAGATCTATACTAGTCTCCCTTTATTTTTTTGTCGGTAAAATATTAATTCAGCACAAAAAATAGTTGGTCATGAAAGCGACTGCCTGCGAAGCTCCTGGATTGGGGATTCTGGATTCTTTAGTAAAGTCACTCCTTTCTCAACTGTACCACCTTCCCCATGTACAGGAACAGAAGACACTGGATTGTCAGCTGTCAATCAGCTATGCCAACCTATCTAATGACACCAGTACTCAAGACACAGAAAAAGATTAACTTTTCTGTACATTTATATAGTAGGCAGTTGTAAAATCTGGTTTTGCCCTTTATTTTTGCACAGTAATGCTGTCAGGGATAATGAAACCAGCCAAACACAGAAACGGTTTGAAATGCAGTTTGTATTCTTCCTTCAGCACGAACTGACCAACAAAGCACTAAGGCAATGAATAGTCAGAGCTGCCACCCTGTGCTTCCCACCACCTTTTATAGCTACATTGGTAATTGATAAGCTGCACCCCGCGCGTTTGCACACTCATCACCTTGTGACCCAGAGAGAAACCACCCGGCAATTAATCATGGATTGTTAGCATGAATTTCTTCAGTTTGCGTAGGTGGGACGGTGAGTCTTGGCAGCTTCAGGTCTCGGAGCTGACAAATGCAATATGTCTATAATTATAATACTTGTATTTTTTGTTAGTTATAAGTTGTTATTAAAATGTTTATTACTGTAAAATTAAAAATGTTCAGTTCTTTGAAAGATAATGGAAATTGATTACTGAATTAAAGATGGTTGAAGGGAGGGAAAATGTTATGAACTGCTCTGTTCTGAAACTTGTTAGGGCCAATTCTTGAGTTTGGGAGATCTAAATACAATGCCGCGTGATAGCCTACTCCAGTGATGGCTAACCTTTTCTGGACCAAGTGTCCAAAGTGTGTGTGAATGGGTGTGTGCCCAAACCGCCCCAAATGCAATACCCGTGTGGCCCCCGCACATATGCCCTGCCTATTGTGCTCTATTGCCTCCCAGGCAGGGAGTTAACCATTTGAGCTACAGAGAACGACTCCTTATCAGCCAGCCAGGGTGGTTTGGTTTTATGGTTTTATTAGCATTTGTAGGCCGCCCTTTTCCCTGAGGGGACTCAGGGCGGCTCACAGAAAACCAGGGAGAGGGGAATACAACATTAAGACAACAACATATAATAAAATAGTAAGCAACATCCATTCATCATTCGGGCGGGGTAGCGATTCTTATCCCCAGGCCTGACGGGCGAGCCAGTTCTTCAAGGCAGTGCGGAAGGCCTGGACGGTGGAGAGGGTACGAATCTCCACGGGGAGCTCGTTCCAAAGGGTCGGGGCTACTGCTGAGAAGGCCCTCCTCCTTGTGGTTGCCAGCCGACACTGGCTGGCCGATGGAATGCGGAGGAGGCCTAATCTATGGGATCTTATAGGTCGTAGGGAGGTAATTGGCAGAAGGCGGTCTCTCAAGTATCCAGATCCACTGCCATGTAGGGCTTTATGGGTGATTAATAGCACCTTGAAGCGCATCCGGAGATCGACAGGTAGCCAGCGCAGCTCGCGGAGGATAGGTGTTATGCGGGTGAATCGGGGTGCACCCGCTATCACTCGCGCGGCTGCGTTCTGCACTAGCTGAAGTCGCCGGATGCTCCTCAAGGGCAGCCCCATGTAGAGCACATTGCAGTATTCCAGCCTAGAGATCACAAGGGCCCGAGTGACTGTTGTGAGGGCCTCCCGGTTCAGGTAGGGTCGCAACTGGCGCACCAGGCGTACCTGGGCGAATGCCCCCCTGGTCACAGCCGTTAAATGGTGGTCGAATGACAGCTGTGGATCCAGGAGGACTCCCAAGTTGCGGACCCTCTCTGAGGGGTGTAGAATTTGACCCCCCAGCCTGAGTGTTGGAATATTGGCCAAATCTTTGGGAGGGAAACACAACAGCCACTCGGTCTTTTCTGGGTTGAGCACAAGCTTGTTAGCCCTCATCCAGTCCATAACGGCTTCAAGACCCCGGCCCATCACGTCAACCGCTTCATTGATTTGGCACGGGGCGGACAGATACAGTTGAGTATCGTCCGCATATTGATGGTATCTGATCCCGTGCCTGCGGATGATCTCTCCCAGCGGTTTCATGTAGATGTTAAATAGTAGGGGGGATAGGACCGAGCCCTGCGGCACCCCATAATTTAGGGGCCTTGGGGACGATCTCTCCCCACCCACTAACACCGACTGCGACCTGTCCGAGAGGTAGGAGGAGAACCACCGTAGCACGGTGCCTCCCACTCCCACCTCCCGCAGTCGTCGCAGAAGGATACCATGGTCGATGGTATCGAAAGCCGCTGAGAGGTCAAGGAGGACCAGGATGGAGGGATGTCCTTCATCTCTGGCTCTCCAAAGATCATCCATCAATGCGACCAAAGCGGTTTCTGTGCTGTAACCGGGTCTGAAGCCTGACTGGAAGGGGTCTAGATAGTTTGCTTCCTCCAAGGACCGTTGGAGCTGGAAGGCCACCACCTTCTCAACAACCTTCCCCAGGAAGGGAAGGTTGGAGACCGGACGATAACTGTTGAGGACAGCTGGATCCAAGGATGGTTTCTTCAGGAGGGGTCTCACCACCGCCGCTTTCAGTGCGGCGGGGAAGTTCCCCTCCCGAAGGGAGGCGGTTACAACCGCCTGGATCCAGCCTCGTGTCACCTCACTGCAGTTAACAACCAGCCATGAGGGACACGGATCCAGAACACAGGTGGAGGAACTTACAGCTCTCATGGCCTTGTCCACATCCCTGGGGGTAACGTCCTGAAACTCAACCCAGAGCTGTTCTCCTTGATCCCCCTGTGCCTCGGCTGGAACTGCAGGTGTGGAGTCCAAGTCCGACCGAAACCGAGCAATTTTGTCCGCTAAGAATTGGGCATATTCTTCAGCTCTGCCCTGCAGGGGTTCCCCCGTCTCCCTTTTGTTCAGTAGGGAGCGGGTTATCCTGAACAGGGCGGCTGGGCGGGACTCAGCGGATGCGACCAGGGTGGCTATGTGCGATCTTTTTGCCGCCCTAAGTGCCCTAGTATATTCCCTGGTGCAGGTGGTTACCATTGCTCGGTTCGATTCGGACTTATCGGACCTCCAACGGTGCTCTAGGCATCTCCTCCGGCGCTTCATCTCCCGGAGCTCCTCGGTAAACCAAGGGGGTCTCCGGGATCCGCCGCCTCGGAGGAGCCGCAGTGGCGCAATCCGGTCGAGGGCCTCTGACGCTGCCAAGTGCCACGCAGCAGCCAGAGTCTCCACCGGACTGTGGGCGAAAGTGTCAGGAATAACCCCAAGCTCTGTCTGGAACCTTGATGGTTCCATAAGACGCCTGGGGCGGAACCACCTGGTCGGTTCCTCCTCCCTACAGTGGGGGTTTGGCCTCCGGAAGTCGAGCCTCAGTAGGCAATGGTCTGACCACGACAGGGGTATGATGTCGCTCCCCCTCAGACCAAGATCGTAAATCCACTGCTCCGAGAGAAATACAAGGTCAAGCATGTGTCCCGCTGAGTGGGTTGGGCCTCGAATTACTTGGGTCAAGCCCATGGCTGTCATGGAAGCCATGAACTCCTGCGCCCCATCAGAGTTTTCACCGAGCGATGGCAAGTTAAAGTCCCCTAGGACCATCAACCTAGGGAACTCAACTGCCAGCTCGGCTACCGACTCGAGGAGCGAGGGGAGGGCTGCTGCAACGCTGTTGGGAGGCAGGTACGTTAGCAGCAACCCCACTTGACCCTTGAGGTCCAACTTTAACAGCAAAGACTCACACCCGACAATCTCCGGAGCAGGGACCCTACGAGGAACTAACGACTCCCGGATAACGGCGGCCACACCTCCACCCCTTCCCTGGGCTCTCGGCTGATGCAGCACCTGAAATCCTTCTGGGCACAGCTCTACAAGGGGGACTCCTCCCTCTGGGCCCAGCCAGGTTTCAGTAATACATGCCAGGTCTGCCCTCTCGTCTAAAATTAAGTCCCGGACGAGAGGAGCTTTATGGACAACAGACCTGGCATTTAGCGACAACAGCCTGAGACCAGGGTCCTGACTACTTACGCCATCTGGTCTCGGAGTGGGACTCCCAGGGCCGGAAGGAGGGATCTCTGTAATGTAGCGAACCCTCCTTCCCCGGTAATGGCCTGCCCTGAAGTCCCCGCCGTATCTGCCCCTCCCTGTTACGACCGCAATACCCCGACCCTCTCCCGTGTCTCTGGTCCCCTCAACCACCCCCATAGCCCCCGCAACTCCCGGCAGGTCCTCCGAATCACACATACTCATACACTCCCCCAAACAATCCCCACGTAATGGTTAAAAACACAAAATTTACAACAATATAATCATAAAAGTGGGACATTCATTCATCTCATACGTACCTCATGCATAGCCCATACAAAGAAAGAAGAAAAAGATGAAAGCAAAGAAAGAGTGAGAGTTAAAATAGTTGCGCAATTGATTAAAAAGTTTTTAAGTGCGAGTTCAGTTTGTTGCCATCAACTATCCATCCACAGCCCAGACCAAAGTTTCCTTCTGGGGATAGGCACCAGTAGTAATGATGGTAATAGTCAGGGCTAAGACAGACAGGCACATAGGGCCTAGGTCTATAGGTGAGGAAAATCTGGTAAGCAGAGTCCGAGGCGGCAGGGAACCAATGTTGGTAAAAAGGCAGCGTTGATGGGAAGAGCAGCGTCGAAAAAATAAGGCAGCGTTGGTAAAGGAAACAATGCTGGAACAAGGGGTTATGTTGCTGGAAAGAGTAGTAACAGTACCAGTAGCAGCATTGGTAGAAGGGACAGTATTGGTAAGGGGAGCAATGTTGTTGAAAGCAATGGTGTCGCTGTAAAGCTGAGTTCAGTATGGGGGAGGGGGGGAGGCATCCGGAAAAGGCTCCAGCTGCGGCACACCCAATCAGCCGCCCGCTTCGCCAAGGCCGGACCAGGCCTCCGTTTGAATTCCCCAACTCTAAACAACGATGATAAATAATCAGCCCAGTCAGAATCACCATAAATTCCCCAAACTCTCCGAGCTGTCCGCCAAGCTGTTCGTCAGGCTTCAGAGCTTGTAAAAAAGGGGCCGAAAAGCCCCACCGTTGCTGAAGCCGCCGCGAAACACCCTCAATTGTCTCCGCTCCCTGTGCCACCGTGAGACCGCTATACTCGCCGCCAAGGGTGCCCAGCCGCTGCCGAGGCCGCCGAAGCCGCCGCGGAACGCCCTCCGTCGCCTCCGCTTCCACCATGTCCATGTGGCCGCTGCCGCTGCGGCCGCTGCGCTCACCGGCAAGGTCTAAAGGATGGGGGGGGGAGGAGGAGTGTTCAGGCCTCTTTTCTCTTCAGATCAAACGTAGAATAATAATAGAGCTACTCAAGGCTCCGTTTTCCATCCTCCATTCAATCCCCAGCCGAACAGATAGCGTCCCAGAGGATCGCAGGACCACAGGATAAGCAGGCAGCTGGCAATAGAACAACAGCGTAGGACGGACAGAGTAGGACGGGGGGGGGGGAGTCCGGAGGGGGGGGCTACAGCGGTGGCAAATACAGCCAGCCGCCCAACCCACAGCTCCCAAATAATTTCCGGCAGTTCTAATAACCCCCGCTGTTCAGATGACAAAGAACTGAGCCCCCCGAGCTCACCACACCACTCCGAGTCCGTCAAAGCCGGCAGAGAGAAAGAGGGAGCGGCGAGAAGGTGGGAGGTATATACTTAGAGTCACAATAGGGAGGCAATAGAGCACAGGTTCGATTCCCAAAAACTTGGGTATGGCTAGCTGATGAGAGCTAAATAGCTTGAAATAGATCTATACTAGTCTCCCTTTATTTATTTATCAGCATAAATATAACAAATGTAACAAAAAAGGCAACAGTAAAAAACATTGGGTTTCTGTCTGGATGGACTCTTGTGACGAGCCTAATGACAGAGAGTGGAAGTGTGACCTTCCTCCCATACTTGGGCATACCAGGGGTTGTGACTCTAAGTATATACCTCCCACCCTGGCTGGCTGATAAGGAGTCGTTCTCTGTAGCTCAAATGGTTAACTCCCTGCCTGGGAGGCAATAGAGCACAGGTTCGATTCCCAAAAACTTGGGTATGGCTAGCTGATGAGAGCTAAATACCTTGAAATAGATCTATACTAGTCTCCCTTTATTTATTTATCAGCATAAATATAACAAATGTAACAAAAAAGGCAACAGTAAAAAACATTGGGTTTCTGTCTGGATGGACTCTTGTGACGAGCCTAATGACAGAGAGTGGAAGTGTGACCTTCCTCCCATACTTGGGCATACCAGGGGTTGTGACTCTAAGTATATACCTCCCACCCTGGCTGGCTGATAAGGAGTTGTTCTCTGTAGCTCAAATGGTTAACTCCCTGCCTGGGAGGCAATAGAGCACAGGTTCGATTCCCAAAAACTTGGGTATGGCTAGCTGATGAGAGCTAAATACCTTGAAATAGATCTATACTAGTCTCCCTTTATTTATTTATCAGCATAAATATAACAAATGTAACAAAAAAGGCAACAGTAAAAAACATTGGGTTTCTGTCTGGATGGACTCTTGTGACGAGCCTAATGACAGAGAGTGGAAGTGTGACCTTCCTCCCATACTTGGGCATACCAGGGGTTGTGACTCTAAGTATATACCTCCCACCCTGGCTGGCTGATAAGGAGTCGTTCTCTGTAGCTCAAATGGTTAACTCCCTGCCTGGGAGGCAATAGAGCACAGGTTCGATTCCCAAAAACTTGGGTATGGCTAGCTGATGAGAGCTAAATAGCTTGAAATAGATCTATACTAGTCTCCCTTTATTTATTTATCAGCATAAATATAACATTATATATATATATATATATATATATATATATATATATATATATATATATATATATATATATATATATATATATATATATGTCTTCATAGCTCTACCTGTGGCTATTTGCAGTACTTTATAGAGGATTATTTTTTTGGGTGGCTTCAGATAATAAAGTGATTTAACGCAAGCTTTTCTTTCTAAATTAACTCCAAGTCAATCTTTAGTCCTAGTGACTACAGCTCCCTGGACAAGTTCATTTCATTAGTTTGGTGATACTTTTGGGAAGTGGTTTGCCAGTTCCCAGTGGTGGGTTTCTGCTGGTTCGCACCAGATCGGGAGAACCGGATGGTGAAATTTACCACTCCGGTGAGAGGAGGTTTGACCGGTGGATCCGGAAGTAACTTCCGGAACGCCTGCCCCAGCCCTGTCATTCCTCGCTCACCCCCGCCCGTCTTTAAGCCGCTCCATCTCTCACTACCCCCCATCCGTCTGCACTATCCTAGCCCAATTCAGTGTCAAGTCCCATACCTGGGAGTGGAGGTGGTGAACGGAGAAGCATGGAGAGGTCCAGTGGCCCAATCCACCAGACAGCAGCAGCAAGCTCAGGAGTTTTCTCCTGGATTCCTCTGTATCTTGCATCCTCCGTTCTCCCAAAGTTCTTTCCCCAACATGTGATAGCTTTATCCTGGATTCACCTCTGATCTCCCAAAGTTCTTTCTCCAGCGTGTGGTAGCTTTCTACTGGATTCCCCTCTGTCGTCGCTCCTCCATTCTCCCAAAGCTCTTTCCCCAGCATGTGATAGCTTTCTACTGGATTCCCCTCTGCCGTGCCTCCTCTGTACTCCCAAAATTCTTTCCCCAGCGTGTGATAGCTTTCTACTGGATTCCCCTCTGTCTTGCCTCCTCCGATCTCCCAAAGTTCTTGCCCCAACGTGTGATAGCTTTCTACTGGATTCCCCTCTGTCGTGCCTCCTCTGTTCTCCCTAATTTCAGCCCTTAATCCTCTAGTTGTCTATTTTTGGGAGTTTTCCCCCTCTCTTCCCCCCCCTTCATAGGAGTCCCAAATTTTTTTGCTACAAGGCTTGGGGGTGGTGGTCAAGTGACTGAGTGTGCATGAGTGATGTCAAGTTGGCCATGACTGCCAAACCACGCCCACAAAATAGGCCACACCCACAGAATAGGTTCTAAAAAAAATTGAAACCCACCACTGCCAGTTCCTTTTTCCTCAAGCCAATTGAAATCACCTACGTAGCTACTGTATATGTCTAAGGCAGGACTTAAACTCATGGTCCCGTTCCCAAATGTGTTTTTTCAAGATGCAACAACCTTCTGTTTTTTCTTTGAAGACGTTACACTTTCTTCAGCTCTGATTGGATGGTGGGGAATTGAAGAGCACCTTCCATTCTTGCGTGGATTCTAGAATCACAAGAGGCTGGTGTGAGCATATCCTGTTCTTGTATAATTTTTAGAGGCTCTAGAAGACACACGAGAGCATATCCTATCATCCATCTGCAAAGGCTCTGGCAATTGTGTGAGAGCACGCCTTGTTCTCTTGTACTTTCTGGAAGTTCCAGAGACCATGCAACACATAGCCTGTTCTTACATGACTTCCAGAGGCTATATGAGAACATGCTCTACAGCTGTTTTTAGGAAAGAAGGCCTTTGGCAACTTGGAGCTGCCTCAGGTACATTGTGGGGGCCTCTTAATAGAAGGAGAAAATCACCTGAAGGTAAGTGGCGTGCAGCCCTTTGCTATGGGGGCATTGATCCCATTTCCTAAGGCTCACATTACTTGGAAATTGGCATGAGGCCAATTTCTGAGTGGCTAGGGCTGAAGTTGAGACCAGAATGGTAGCAGGTAGCTAAGACTTCTTCAGGCCCCTGGCTTCTAGTTCAAGTTGAAGTTTGGTGCAACTTGGCGGCCTAGTGCTATTAGTGAGGGCAGCCCAGACAGAGTTAGACAGGTGGCTGGGAGCAAGTTGCAGCACCCCTATGGTAATAGGAATAGGTATGCTGCAAAGCACCCACATTTTAGTTATGTGACCATGGGGGCACTGCAATAGTTATAACTTGGACAATGGTTGTAATTCTGTTCAGCATCATTGTAATTTCAAACGGTTGTTGAACAGATGGTCGTAAGTTGAAGAATACTTGTACCATAGTAACTTTAAACATTGACAACAATTCATCTCCCCCCCCCCCCCGATATAGAAAACTACAGCTTTTGTTACTGTCCATAAATCTGATTTTTATTCAGGTACAGATTTAATTTAAACTGTTGGGAGGGGGAACATTATCACCTTCCCCAGCAGTACTGCACAATATGTATTGTTTCATTTAACAACCTTAAATGACTGAAGGAAAACTGCAAGTGCTAATTGTGATTCACTTAACAACTACTGTAAAGATGGTTGTAAAAACAGATTTGGTCACATGATTGGATTTATGACCATAATTTAATGTGGAAATTCTGGACATAATTGTGGTTGTATGTTGAAGATTACTAGTAAATGAAATTAACTGTATAGACTGCTGTTGTGTTCCCTGAATCCCCCGTTTCTCTATTAACTATTGTTTTTACCACAGTTACTGATAATAGCAGGTATTTCAAGACAGACAAGAAATTAGATCTGGTAATTATAAATCCTTGCTCCCATGGTTCCACTTGTTCACTTCTGGAATATATATTATTAGCCATTTCCCCCTGATTTCTCGCTTCCTTAACTGAACTCTGATTGATAGCAATCCATAAGCAGAATTTATTCAGTGAAATGGTGTAAGTGCAAATTTTGATGGTTTGAAAAGCTCATAAAAGGGAAGCGATCCACTTCTATACTATGTAGTGTTATACATATGGACATTATAACAACTTGTCACTCAAACACCAAATTTGTAAGGCTTAGATCAGAGTATTTAATGTTGGTCAGCAGAACAAACTCCTTTCAAAATAGTGGAGAATATATGGCAGAATTTCACTAGGTCACGGGTGTCAAACTTGCTGCATCACATTGCCACCACATGACGTTTTGCAATGTTTTCCCCATTCACGGAGCTGGGATGGGTATGGCCTGCGCATGACACATCCGGCCTGCAGGCTGCCAGTTTAACACCCCTGCACTAGGAAATTTATACTAACTTCCTGTGCTATGATTTCTTATTTTGCTTCCTCTATCTTGCCTCAATTATTCATTCATTCTTTTTCTCTTAAGGAAATTGCATTCAAGAGAACAAGGAAGTCTTCCAAATGTTCAGGCACAAAGATAGAAGAGAAGGATTTGCAAATTCAATGGAACCAAACGAACACAAAAGAAATCTGTCAACAAATGAGAGTAACAGTAGCTCAACTTTCCCATCCACTGAAATCCAGGACTTTCTTCCCAGAAAAGATCAAAATGAAAAAATAAATGTGGAAAGCATGGAAACATTTGAAGAAGGCTCAGATTTATACAAACACCACACAATTAGCACTAAAAAAGAGGATGCATACCAAAAGGATGAGAAAAGCTACAAATGGACTTCCAATCTTCCTTTATGTAGTGAAATGAATATGGGAAATGAACCATATCAATGTGCAGAGAATGGAAAGCATTTAAGTGAGAGCAATTCCTTTGTTTCCAGTGAAATAATACATTCAGGAGACAAACCATATAAATGCATGGAATGTGAAAAGAGTTTCAGCAAGCCCAGATATCTTGCTTCCCATAAAAAAATTCACACAGGAGAGAAACCATACAAGTGCGTGGAGTGTGGAAAGAGCTTTACTCAGAAGGCTACTCTTCATTCCCATCAGATGATCCACACAGGAGAGAAACCATATAAATGTATGGAATGTGGTAAGAGCTTCAGGAAGGCTGCCCAGCTTACTTCCCATCAAAAGATCCACAGAGGTGAAAAACCATATAAGTGCACCGAGTGCGGAAAGAGCTTTACCCAAAAGGTTACTCTGAATTTCCATAAAATGATTCATACCGGAGAGAAACCATATACGTGTATGGAGTGTGGAAAGAGCTTCCGGAAGAGCGCTCGGCTTATTTCTCATCAAAGAATCCACACAGGGGAAAAACCTTATAAGTGCACAGACTGTGGAAAGGGCTTCAGCTTGAGCAGTTCCTGTACGTATCATAAAAGGATCCATGCAGCTAATGAAATGTATGAATGCATGGAATGTGGGAAGAGTTTCAGCCAGTGCAGCTATCTTAATACCCATAAAAAAATTCACACAGGGGAGAAACCATATAAGTGCACAGATTGTGGAAAAAGCTTTAGTCAGAAGTGTAATCTTAATTACCATAAAATGATTCATACAGGGGAAAAACCATATAAATGCAAAGAGTGTGGAAAGGGCTTTATCCAGAACTTTCAACTTACCTATCATAAGCGGATCCACACAGGGGAGAAGCCATATTCATGTTTGGCGTGTGGAAAGAACTTCAGGTGGAGCATTCAGCTGACTTCCCATCAAAAGACGCACACCAAGGAGAGACCACATAAATGCACATTATGTGGGAAGTGTTTCAGCCAGCGTGGGAATCTTAATTCCCATAAAAAAATCCATATGCAGGAGAAACCATATAAATGCATGGAATGTGGGAAGAGCTTTACTCAGAAGGCAACTCTGAATTCCCACAAAATGATTCACACAGGGGACAGGCCATATCCATGTACGGACTGTGGAAAAAGCTTCCGGAAAAGCAGTCAGCTTACATCCCATCAAAGGATCCACACGGGGAAAAAATCATATAAGTGCACGGAGTGCGGAAAGAGCTTCAGCATGAGCGGTTTCTTTGGAAACCATAAAAGGATCCATGCAGGAGAAGGACCATTTCAATGCGGAAAGAGTTTTACCCAGTGCAGCTATCTTAGTTCCCATAAAAAAAATCCACACGGGGGAGAAACCATATAAATGCACGGATTGTGAAAAGAGCTTTATCCAGAAGTGTAATCTTAATTCCCATAGAATAATTCACACAGGGGAGAAACTGCACAAATGTGATGTGTGTGGAAAGAGCTTTATACAAAACTTTCGACTTACATACCATAAAAGGATCCACATGGGGGAGAAACCGTATAAATGCATAGAGGCCTCACTTACGAGCTCAAAATGAGATTAAAAATAATAAAGAAGAGTCTAAATTGCTGGGGTTAACAATAATAAGTGTTTTAGGACAAATTGTTCCAGTGCAATTCCAGAGAATATATTTGGAGAAATTCTTCCACTGTTACCCTCTGTTCTTATCTTTTTGGACACTTGAGACAGCAGAGGGCCAGAGCTAGATTTCTCCTCTCTTAACCTTAAGCCTGGTGAGATTCGATCTGCCAAATTGCAGGCAGCTGGTAGTCAGCAGAAATAGCCTGCAGTACTGCACTCTTACCACTATGCCACTCTTCAAGGTAGTTTTTGTCACCTTTACAGCCCTACATAGATAGGATGGGCCACCTTATGTGCAGGATTGCCTATTCCTGATATTTTCTCCCTATCCTACACCATCTGGCAGGATGGGCATGCTCCGGGTCCCCCAGGGTAAAACAATGTTCCTAATGGATGCCTTAAAAGTCTTTATTTATTTATAAAATTTATTAGCCGCCCATCTTACTATAAGGTAACTCTAGGCAGCTTTTAGTGATAAAAATATGTCTATTATCAGTGGTTCCCAACCTTTTTTTGGCCATGCCCTTCCTAAGCATCTCTAAAATCCTGATGCCCCCCCCCTGTGACATATAATTCTTAGTTTACTCAAAAAGTTAACTCTACTAATGCAGAAGAAGCCTAAAAGGCCATTAACTTGGTTTAAATAAGGTTCAAATTGCCCCCATTAAAAATCAAATTGCCCCACTTTGGAGTGCGGGCCCCACGTTGGGAACCACTGGTCTGTATGTATACAATGAAAACAAAAATAATTACAATCAAACATTAAAACTTAAGGACACTTGGGGAGAGTGTGGGCGGACTTGGGGAGGTGAGATCTGTTACTAGAGCAACTACCTCCCGTGCTGTTCCTCCACTGGGGCCCCAAGCTAACTAGTAGAGCCACGTCTTTAGGCCCTTATGAAAGGATTGGAGGGTTGAGGCCAACCTCATCTGCTGGAATAGGTGGGACAGGCCAATCCTGGTGGGATGAGCTGGTTCCTTCAAGTAACCTGCATCCATGCCATAAAGAGATTTAAAGGTGATCACCCACACCTTGAATTGCCTCATTTTCAGCAAGATATTATTTACAACCACGTGGTTTGCTTCATGACTATGTTGGCTCACCTTAGGCTATCGTAAAACGTCTCATAAAATAAAGTCCTGTAAATCAATGGTGCCTTGATTTATGACAGCAATGACTTACAACTGAGATTACAAGTGCCATTATGGTTGTAAGTTGAGGTCTTTCTGTAGTGGTTAAAAACCCAGGCTAAAAACTTGAAGACTGTGAGTTATCATTCCACCATAGGCATGAAAATCACTCTCTGAGCCCACACCACCAGGTTGGTCAATTTTCTGTCACAATCAATGGATAGACGTTCAGTTGATCCAACCCCCCCCCCCAAAAAAAAACAAAAAAAAACAAAAAAAACAGACATCATTTGACTTACAGGAAAAAGGCTAAGAAGAATAAAAATAAATTTCTCCTGAAGTGTAAGTGCATTAGGTTACATGTGATCTTCCTCCACGGAGCATGAAAGCTCTGGTTGCAACAAATTCCTGCCTGCTTAAATAGCACTTAGACTTCTATACCAATTCACAGTGCATTGCAGCCCTCTCTAAGCGGTTTACAGAGTCAGCATATTGCCCCCAACGATCTGGGTCCTCATTTTACCGACCTTGGAAGGCTGAGTCAACCTTGAGCCTGGTGAGATTTGAACTGCCAAATTGCAGGCAGCCAGCAGAAGTAGCCTGCAGTACTGATTTTAACCACTGCACCACCATGGCTCAATTCCAATTCTGCACCATGCCACTACTGGAAAATTATACAGTTTGATTTTGGTTTTCTGTCCACTCTCAGTTTTAAATAGGAACATTTATTTTCTTAACATTCAATAAGAAGCATGGTGGTGCAGTGGTTAGAATATAGTATTGCAGGCTAATTCAGCTCACTATCAGGAGTTTGATCCCCACCGTCTCAAGGTTGACTCAGTCTTCCATTTTTCTGAGATCAGTAAAATGAGGATCCAGATTGTAGGGGTCAATATGCTGACACTGTAACCATTTAGGGCTGTAAAGCACTATGATACGCCTTGTTTTCCCGAAAATAAGCCCTCCCTGGATAATAAGCCCAATCGGCCTTTTGAGCACACTAAAATAAAGCCCTCCCCTGAAAATACCCCCCCCCCAATATTGCGACACAGCAGCAGCCATGAGGTGACCACGCTTACCGCCTCCTGCACCTCAAAAATAATAAGACCTCTCTGAAAATAAGGCCAAGTGCTTATTTCGGGGTGTGTGTGTGTTATCAAAAGAAAATAAGAGCCTTTTTTTCAGAGAAATGCGGTATAAGTGTAAGTGCTATTGCCTCTGCTATTCTTTCCCTTCAAATATTGCTAAGCCAACACTGCAATCTTCAACTCGTTATATTTTCATAGAGGAAAGTTTAAAAAAGAAAACTTTTCTCTATTTTAAACTTAAACCCAGGGGGCTTCCTAGACATGATTTTGCACTCTAGGTTCTAAATGGCCATTTCCAACACTGCTTCTGAATGTATCCGAGTCTAAGCCCCCATCAAACTGTAAGCAGGAAAGAGGTATTTACATTTATGGCCTTCAGGTTCAATGCAGGACATTAGCCTAACATTACCCCTGCTATTTGGCAAAAGGGCTACCTCAAGAGAGTTTTGGAGCAGAGTATGACTGAAAGCTTTTTTTTCTAAGTCTCTGTACCTGGGGACACCTCTTGCTAATTTGGTTTGTTATTGGCTTCAAAAGATGATCATCTCTCCAGAGAGAGAGCAGCGAGAAAAGAAATCCCTACAGTTTTCATAATTATAGGGGAGAAAAGCGAAGCCTGTCACAACTCCTCTGCAGAGGCAGAGCTGAAGCTGAGCCTGTAAACAAAACCTGGTTACATGATTTGAAAGTCCTCTGAAGTTTCTCAGCGAGAGGCAAATGTAGTGACTTTCCAAGATGTGATGATGAAAGAAGCTTGCAACAATGGCTAATTAATGACCAAGTACTTGACAAACCTAAAATGACTCCCTTATGAGTTACAGCCATTTAATGCCTCCATTAAGTCTTATGATTAAATTAATTTGAAATCAAAACAAGGTTAACTTCCCACACAAACTCTGAAAGCCCTAATGTAAGTATTTTCCCATTTGGGGTGGGGAAATTAGTATTACTAGATAATTTCAGACTCCGGACTTCTGGTTCCTATGCCCCTCCCCGTATAGAGCAAAACAAGTCATGTTCCTTCACTTCAAAATGTGCTATGCTAGGGAGAATAAAGGGTTGAGTGCAGAGGGACCAGTGTTTTTGCCTATAAGGGTCACCCCCAGAATAACAGAATTGGAATGGACCTTGGAGGTCTTTTAGTCCAATGGTCACCAACTGGTGGGCCACAAAAAATTATTTGCACTTTTAATATTTCACTAAATCAAAGGGTCCTCAAACTATGACCCCTGGGCTGGATACGTGCAATGAACATTTGTGTTGCTCTAGAGAGTCTCGCCCTATGGGGTCTTTTTGTGTGAGTTGGAGGCAGGGAGAAACTCTGACTTGGGGCCTGTTTCAGCCTCCTGTGCGGGGCTTTGGGCGAAGCTAGAGGGAAGTGCTGCTGGTGGCGGAGAACCAGAGGGCCTTGTTCTAGTGGGAGTGGGACTGCATCATGTCCTGGAACTGGCTGACCATCTCAGCCCACTGAGCCTCCAGGTGCTAGTACCTGGCCTTGCACTCCCACAGGTCTCCCCTCTGCTTGGAAAGCCTATACTCGTAGTCCTCAGTGAGGCGCTTCTGCTGAGCCTCCTTCTCAGTCAGATCCAATTTGAACTGAGCCAGCTGCTTTGCCAAGTCTTTCTCATGGTGGCTCCTTAGCTCCAACAACTGCTTCTGGTTGGGGCCCTAAGGACCCCGGGCAGGAAGGTGAGGAGTGGCTGGGAGGAGAAGAGCGAGTAGAAGTTGGCGAGGTGCCCTTGATGTGAGTGACAGAGTTGGCCACGCCCACCCATTCACATGACCATCCAGCCACGCCCACCCACCCAGTCATTAAAAAGATAAAGGTAAAGGTTCCCCTCACACATAGTGTCTGTGCTGGTCATTCCCAACTCTATAGGCGGTGCTCATCACCATTTCAAAGCTGAAGAGCCAGCGCTGTCCCAAGATGTCTCCGTAGTCATGTGGCTAGCATGATTAAATGCCAAAGGTGCACAGAATGCTGTTACCTTCCCACCAGAGGTGGTCCCTATTTTTCTACTTGCATTTTTACATGCTTTCGAACTGCTAGGTTGGCAGAAAGTGGGACAAGAAAAGGGAGCTCACTCTGTTACGTGGCACTAGGTATTCGAACTGCCAAACTGCCAATCTTTCTGATTGACAAGCTCAGCATCTTAGCCACTGAGCCACCATGTCCCACACAGCCAGTCATTAGGCAGATCATATTAGTGGTCTGCGGGATTTAAAATTATGAATTTAGTGGTCCCTGAGGTCCAAAAGGTTGGGGACCCTTGTTCTAGTCCAACCCTGACTGAGGTAGGAAACCCAATACCATTTCAGACAAATGGTTGTCCAACCTCTTCTTAAAAACCTCCAGTATTAGAGCACCAAGAGCCCAAAAGCACCCCAAAAGAGTCCCTTTTCCCAAATATGAGCTCTGTTTTGGGGGTAGTGCATTGTGTGCTGAAAGCCTCTCTTGATTTCCTTGTTCCCATCCTGCCAAGTTCCCTCTTTGTTTTATGGAAAGGTTGGGGGGGGTGTCCCAGAGCTTTCCAGATGTGTTGGGTAACAACTTTCACCCTCTTATCATTTAGGGGTACTGGTTGGGAATAGAGCCATTGAAGCCCTTGCAGAGCTCATAGGGGGCCCATGAAGGGGATTTTTTTTTCAAAACCAAATTTTTTAAAAGAAAAACAGTATTGGAGATATACTTCAAACCCTATACTTTGTGTGTATAGCAAAACCACCTTGCAACCTTGTTTGACATAACCTTTATTAATCTGAAACTCAGTGAACAGTTAGGTAACTTATTGAATTTTAATTTCATTACTTATTTAAGTTTGCAAGTTTAGTTTCATTTCGTTTATGAATATATTTTATATTTCATTTCAGTTTATGGATGGTTATGAAATGTCATCTCAAATATCTGGAGCTCCAAAGTGCTGCACATTGTAAATGTACAGTTATGACATTATTGATTTGTGTGTTCATGTATGTGAGAAGGCCTATATTAGTCTTGTTCCAGCACTTAACAATCCTCTTGGCGGCCCTGGCTAGAATGGTTACTAATTATAATTCTACCGTACAATTTGTAGTAGTCAGGTGTGCGCCTGCTACGCGTGGGAAAATCCACCGCTCCTTTCCCACGGGGAGGGGTACCTTTTGCACTTTTCGCAACATCTTCGGGACTTGCGCGCCAAAAGAGGCACTCTCCCCCACTCCACTCTGCCAGGACGGGAGACTAAGAAAAGGCCATTATCACACTGCCTCCCCCACCTCCTTCCCGCAGCCTCTAGGATCGCCTGAAATCCACCGGGGATGCAAAGTCCTGACTGCGTTCAAGCGCTCAATACCGTAGAAAGGGGCGGGGCCGAGCCCTTCTGGCGCTGCCTCCCTAGAGAAGCGTACAGTGCGTTCTACGTCGCGCGGAACCGCCTCCGAGCATTCGTGCGCAGAAGCATAACTGCTGCAGCAGTGAACAAACGGAGCATGCGCGAGAAAACGTTGCCGCTGGGAGTTCCCAGGCGGTTGGTATTTTTTATTTATTTAAAAGAATGCCAGGGAGGCGCGCGGGCAACCGTTGCTTGTGACGTCACCCGGCAGAACGGCGCCTGCGCGCAGTAACGGCGCCAAAGGATGCTTCCGAACTGAGAGAAATTGTACTTTTGTTTCAGCGGGTCCGCAGTTGCTGCTAAGGCGGCAGCGCTAGGAGTAGCTTTCTCTGACAGATAGCAATACCATGTAGTTTTATATACCGCGTCACAGCGCTTTACAGCCCTGTCTAAGCGGTTTTCAAAATCAGCATATTGCCCTCAACACTCTGGGCCCTCATCAAGATGTCCCTCAGATGAGTCCAGCAATTTCGCCTCAGCCGCGAAGAGAGAGGAGATGTTGCAAATTGCTGTTGAGACAGCTCCAATTTAAGGTTTTGAGAACGACTAGATCCCACCTTCCTTATGCTGTTAGAAGTTAAAAGGCATTGACGTGCAGGCAAACCTCAGAATAAGCAGGCAAAGAAACCCTTCATTTGATGCCTGGCCTAAACTTAAGAATACTTCACAGGCTCTGTTAAAGAAAAAGAATCTCCTCAAGGAAAAATTGGGACGAGAAGTTCAATCCTTATGTGTATGTAGTGGTCTTCTACAGCTAGTTCTCCAGATATAAAATGTTTTCTTTGGTGAATTTATTAAAAATAACCTGACTCTTTTTCAGATTTATTTTTTTAGTCAAACGGGTCTTAATAATTTAATTAAAAACAAAAACAAAAAAAACCCTCAACAGGCAGACTCGATGGACCATTAGGACTTTTTCTGCCATCAGTTTTCTATGTCTCTATGCTTATGGTTGCTAAGTTCCTGAATTGTGTTCATGACTACGACCAGAACTTTTGAGGACCAGTCATAAGAATCGTGGGATCTGTCAGTGAATGAACTGTTGGTAAGTGAGGACTAAGTAACTGAGTGAGTGAGTACTGAATAAGAGGCTGAATGACTCACTTTCATCTCAAACCACCCCACAGGGTTGTGGTTGTGGGGAAAATAGGAATATGTTGGATATGTTTGCCGTCTTGGGTTATTTGTAAAAATAATAAAGGTGGGATATTTAAGCAAATATCAAAAATAAAGTTGGGATATTTAAATTAAAAAATATCAATTTGACCTCATAATAAATCCACAATTAGGAAGGAATCTGCATATCTGAGGGCGATATTCCTTCCCGGGCTTAAACATCCTTAGGACAATATTTAAATTTACATATCCAATATGCACCTTGTAATCAAAGCCCAGGGCAGTAGCATCTCAGACTGCACATCTGAAGATCAAAACCTGCTTGTCATTATATAAACTTCTACTGGCAGACCCTCTAATAATGTAGGCTATCTTTAACCACTGTATGTGGTTGAATGAGTAAGCTACTGTACTTCCAGCAGCTGCCATTTCTGTTTATTCGTGACCCAGCTCAGGAAAAATAAAAAAAAAATTCTATTTAATTCAAGCCTGTGAACACGCACAAGAATCCCTCCTATTTTCCCCACAACAACCCTGTGAGATGGTTTGAGATGAGAGAGTTATTCAGCTTCAGTAGGGTTTTTTTTCTTCTTAATTAATTAATTAAATTATTAACCATTTGGCTTAAACCTGAACAAGAGCAAGGTTATGTTTAACAAATTCACCAAAGAAATTATTTTTAAAATATCTGGAGCAGAACTAAACAGACCACTACATATGCCTTGGCCAATGGATCTTAATGCAAGGTTATACAATAAAGGAAATTGAATGGTGGGTTAATTGTAGTTGGCAGGGATTTAGCAAGTTAAGCATAATTTTCAAGAACAGCCTCCCCCCATGCCTGAAGAGAAAAGTTTTAAATCAGTGTGTGCTACCTGCTCTAACGTACGCCGGTGAAACATGGACACTAACCTCACAATCAATACAAAAACTGGGTGGTGCAGAGAGCCATGGAAAGATATACTCTTGGAATTATAAAATAGGATAGAAAGACCATATGAATTAGACAACAAATGAAACTATGCAACGTCATCAAGAGAGGAAAAGAATTGGACTGGTCCCATAACAAGAAGAACTGATGGCAGGTGAGCCAAGTCAGTCAGAATGTATCCCACTTGTTAAAAAGCGTTCAATGAAAGACCTAAAACAAGATGGATTGACAACATCAGCAAGTATGGCAGGCCCAATTGGCAAATAAAGCTCAGGATTGTATTGGTTGGAATTGGAAATGTGGAAGAGGCCTTCATCCTGCAGTGGATGGAAAATGACTAAAATGATGATTTAATTATTTTAAATTAGCTTTTAATTTTAGAGATGGATGGTGGACATGCATTTATCCCAAACATATTTAAACTGTTACTGATGTTTGAGTCACTACCCCCTATGGAAGATGGTTCCAAACTTCCACCACTCTTCATTATGTGAAATAATATTTTCTAACATTACTTTTGTCCCCCCTATCATTTTGAGACTACCCACCCTGTTCTTGATTTTTGCATAACATTCTAAGTACAGCTTTCTAGAATCTTATTCACAATCTTAATATATCTTGAGGTTTCAATAATGTTCCCACTTTCCTGTTTGTCCTTCAGGGTACACATATCTAGTTTTCCAATCTCTCCTGATACGATTTGTCCCTCAGACCTTTCATCATTTTTGTTGCCCATCTCTGGACTAGATCAATCTTATATCTTTTCTTTTTAAAAAGGTCTCCAGAACTGGAAACAGTACTCCAAATGGGATCTGACTGATACCCTATATAGTGGGATCTTTTGTATTGATTTATGTTCTTAAATGTTTTTAATAGTTGTAAGCTACCCAGAGTTGCTGAGACTCGGCATACAAATGAATTATTCTTATTATTGGTTGGTCACACCATCAGTGAGATTTGTGTATTATGACCTCATATATTATTTGGCTTCTTTCTTACCCTCATTAATCAACAGATTGAACAGCCCATATTTATATTATTTAATTTTGATTCTAGCAAAGGGCCTCAATCTACCCCCCTTCAAATTCATGATCCCTGGAGTCGAGTCTATAGATCGCATGACTTTTCCTATATTTAAACAGTGCTCTTCTTTTCAATTGTCCATGTTCTCCTTTCCCTGTTCAGAAATCAGGTAGCTCTAGCCACAAGTCAGATAAGAAGCGCAATACTACCCTCTAGTGGTCTACATTTTTGAATATGTGTGATCTGGTGCATGCCAGCAGCACTCCAGTCCCTCAGATCAGCTGGGAAGAAATTCGAGAAAGGCTTTCTCCCAGCCCAGAAGGAGAATTAGCCAATCCTCAAATGCCTGGGTGTCACCCCCCCCCCCATCCCATTGCAAGTTGCACAGGCATTGTCTGCAAAATTGTATAGAGATGCTTCCACCATTCTGGCTGCATCGGACTTCAAAGTGGGAGTGGGCATGTGTGAAATCCCCTTTTGCCAGGCCACCCCTCTGAAAGGGCTGCAGATCACAAACTGTCCCCAGTTCGTATTCAAATGTAAGATCCAAGGAATAAAGGATTATTTAGATTTTTTAGAATATAGAATATAAACTGAGCACAAACCCCACTCCTTACTAGCCCTGATGATGTTACCTAGTTTGGGTAATGAAATGTCTGCAAGAAAACAAGCAAGCTCAGAGAGCACCAAGAACTCCTCCAAATAAAGGATTCTCCAGGAGGCTGTTGGATTACTCTCTGCGGGACTTCTGAACTTTTTACCTTCTCTCTATTTGAGAGTGGAAAGCGTCATCTTAGACAGTTGAACTCTCATTGGAGTAACAAGGAAAAGAACCCATCCTGAAGATTGCCTCATGGAAGCAACTTGCTTTCAAAGCTAGGAGATGCTTTGCAGCTGTCCCTTGGAACCCAAAAGAGAGATGGTTTCACAAGAACTCCTGGCAGGAGAAGGAGTGTCACCCTGTGTCATCCTAGCTGGTACTTCAGAGTACAGAGACTATATCTCAGGCAGCGTCTCTGGCAGAAGGTTTCCTATTGAGCTAGGCAGAGGAGCAGAAGGAGGCAGAACTGCAGGTAAGAGGATTTTCCAGAGATGATAATGAGATGATGAATATTTTTGGAATCTTAAATCACACACGTGCATGTGCATGGACACACAAACACACACTCACAAACACACCTTTCCATGGGGATAAAAATATGAGAAGTATTTATCATCCCTCTGGAATTTGTTCTAAGGCTTTGTTCACATAATTGACTAGGAGTCTGAGAAGCACCAACTTCAAGCAGAACAGAGCTGGATGGGGCAGCACATGATTAAATAAGCCATTTGATGGACTCCATCACACTTTGGGTTCCCCAGGCCTGCTGGTAAAAACACATCTTCAGGGCAGGGATGTGTTCCGGCTTCTATTACTGCCGGTTTGCTCAGGGATGCGCTTAGGGTGCATGTGTGCTTGATTCGCGCTATGCACACATGAACAGTAGAAAAAATGCTTCTGCATTTTTGAAGCAAAAAAGATGGTGGTGCCTATGGTGCCACTGATAGAACCAATTCAGGGGCATGGCAGGCTCAATTATTATCTACTTGGCAAAACCAGTCTGAACCAGTAGGAACCCACCTCTGCTTCATGGCCTTCGGAAAGAATGTCAGAGTGGGGACCAGTTTAATTTCTGCAAGGATGATGTTCCAAAGGGAGGGAGCCACCATGGAGAAGGCCCTTCTGGGTCCCTCCAGATCAGAGGGGGGTTGCTGCCGATTCGGCCCGGTTTGGCCGAACAGCTAGTGGTGGCGGTCGGAGGCTCCACCCACTTCCCTTGAGAGACTGCCTCCTGCCGATTACCTCCCAAAGACCCATTAGATCCCACAGATTAGGCCTCCGAATTCCATCTGCCGGCCAATGCCCGCTGTCAACCACCCAGAGGAGGGCCTTCTCTGTGGCTGCTCCGGCCCTCTGGAATGATCTCCCCGTGGAGATTCGGACCCTTACCACCCTTCAGGCTTTCCGTAAAGCCGTTAAGACCTGGCTGTTCCAGCAGGCCTGGGGCTGTTGAGTTCCATCCCCACTCAAATTGGTGTGCTTGTTGAGACCTTTTAAACTGGCTTTGTATTGTTGTTTGTTTCTGTTGCCTTCCCTTTTGTATTGTCCCCCGCCTTCCCTTGGTTTTGTTAGCCACCCTGAGTCCCTCGGGAATAGGGCAGCCTACAAGTTGAATAAAACCTAAACCTAAACCTTGTGTGTAAGCGAGTGCCGGTGCACGAGTGAACCGGTAGCAAATGTGTTAGCAACCCACCACTGCTCCAGATGTACCTCCTGGTAAATTCTGGTGAACTGACAGACTCATGAATGAAGGAAAATATATGTGCCCCTGGATAATGTTGCAGGATACAATCTGGGTTGGTCACCAGGACCAGAGGTGTAGTCTTCTGAGATTTTGGAGTTGTGCTGGAGCCTATCTTCATGAAACTTCTCTGGTGAGAGAAGTTTGAGAAAATTCTGGTGAGAGAGAAATTCCCTGAGGATGGACTCCATCCTCCCTGAGGATGGACTTCAGGACAAGTCTGAAAATTCAGAAGACTAAATCTCTGGTTCCAATGACTGACCCAAATTGGATCCTGACACAGACTCACCCGTATCCATGATCTGGTATAGTGTGGACAATCAGAAAATGAAAATGATATCTGCCAATATTTTAAAATGTGTTGATGTAACCTGTAATTCTTGAAGTAAAACTGGAAAAGGTTTAAAGAAGAGTGGGTCTTCCTCAGCATTGTAAACTTGGTGACATATTTATAACAATGGTAATATTTAAGCATTATTATATAGGTAGTCCTTGACTTAAGACCACAATTGAGTCCAGAATTTGTTGTTAAGTGAGACAGTTATTAAATAAACTCTGCCCCATTTTGCAATCTTTCTTGCCACAATTATTAAAGTGAATGTTGCAGTTCTTAAATGAGTAAAATGGTTGTTAAGTGAATCTGGCTTCCTCCATGGATTTTACTTGTCAGAAGGTTACAAAAGGTCAGAAGGTTACAAAAGGTGATCACATGATCCTGGGACGCCTACAGCTCCTACAAGCCATCTCACCCAAGCAGAAAAACAGGAGGCCAACAGGAGAATAAATACAAAGTGAGCAAAGAAAAGGGTTCAGAGGTGAGAGAAATAATCTGGACTATCCTTCTTTATGTCAAGAAAGCCAGGCTTGTTATTTCCAATCTTCACCTTACCTTCCAGGGGACCCAGATCTTTTTAGTCTTACTTGCTGCTATTTTTTTTTCCAATCCAAAGCTAGAGAGGACAAGATCTCCTGAACCATGGGCAACCAAATTGTGCCAGGGTTAAACCCACAGAACCAATACAGTTACTAAATGTCCTATTACATCAAATGTTCATTTTGGTTGTCCATTCAGCAGCCACCATTTTAAAATTAAATATTTTCTGGCTTTTGTTGTCTCTTTTTTAAAAATTTGGATTGTTTTCACAACGCTAGTCATTCAAATTATAGTGTAGGATCTCTTGTTGAGCAGGAGGTTGGACTAGAAGACCTCTGAGATCTGAATTTTGTATTGTGGCCTAGTACAATGTTGGCTTCTTTCCCTTGTCGATCAATTGATTGGACAGCCTAGATTTATGTTATTTAGGTTATTTCTTGATTGCTACAGTGAGCTTCAATCCAGCCCCTTCAGTTCACTTTAGATCATTAGAATCTGTAGACCACACAACTTGCCATGTATTTCTGTGGTGAAATTTTCCAAGTGCATTATTACTGATGCTATATTATTAACATAATAGCCAGTATATAGTTTTTTTAATAACTTTATTGATTTTCAAAAAACCCCAAATTAAAAAGGTAAACAGCAAACTATATAAGAAAGAGAAAAAACCAAGATAGAAGATAGAAATGCAAAAAGAAAAAATAAGAATAGCACAAAAAGAATGACTTCTGACTTTCTTTGGTACAAATCCGAATTACCTAGCATATGTTCTGGAACATAAAAGATTTGTTGGAAAAAATATCCTAATTGGAAAAGCAGTCTTTTTGATGTTGAAAAGCTATTCAGAATAGAGCTGGAAGGGACCTTGGAGGTCTTCTAGTCCAGTCCCCTGCTCAACCAGGAGATCCTATACCACTCCAGACAAGTGACTGTCCAATATCTTAAAAAACTCCAGTGATGAAACCCACACAACCTCTGGAGACAAGTAGTTCCACTGGTTAATTGTCCTTCCTGTTAGGAAGTTTTTTCTTAATTCCAGATTGCTTCTCACCTTGATTAGTTTCCATCCATTGTTTCTTGTCCTGCCTTCTGGTGCTTTGACAAGAAACAATGGATGGAAACTAATCAAGTTATTTCATATATGTGTGTGCTTAAGTACACTTTTTTTGCAATTTTTAATTAACATTTGTTGCTGATCTTGGCATCTGCTAATGTTAAACAGTGTATGCTTCTTTCCTCTCTATTTCCCCTTCTTTCCAATTGTCCATGTCCTCCTTTCCCTGTTCAGAGATTTGGAAGTTCCAGTAGTACTCAAAAAGAAGTTCAATGCTGCCCTCTAGTGCTCAATGTATTTTTGAATATATATGATCTGGAGTACACCAGGAGCATTCACTCCTGTGTTTCCTCCAATCAGCTGGAAAGGAGCTCCAGAAAGGCTTTCTTCCACCCCACATGGAAGGTTTGCCAATTTCCAAATGCCTGGCCATTATTTTGACACCCCCAAATCCAAATGCGGCTTGTATAAGCATTGCCTGCAGAATTATATAGAGGGTGTTTTAATCTTCCTGGCCTCATCTATCTTTAAAGTGAAAATGAGCATACTGAACCATTGAGAACTATACAATTGGTCGGCCAGTTAAGAATCCATCTGGTGGTGATGACCGCTGTCTAGCCCACATTTTCTATCTTGCCAAGAAGTAGACTCTGGTCTACTTTGTCAAATGACTTACCAAGGCATCTAAGTATACATGTCCACCGCATCTTGCAGGTCTACTAAAGGACCTTGATTTCCCTCTTTATCCCTGAAAGAATTCCTGGCTTTTTGCCTCTAAGAACATGTTTCTCCATTTCTCTTTTGGGGAAATATAATATTCTGCCTTTTTTAATATCCCCCAAAATATTTCATGCTTGGTGGGCTGTGGGGCTTCCCACAATTCCAAACTGGGGTGGGGTGGGGAGGGGAATAGCCAATGTTCCAGAAGATAGATTCAAGTTCCAAAAGGATGTCAATAGGCTTGAATAATGGGCCCTATCCAACAAAATGTAATTCAGTGGTGGCACCTAGGAACAACCCCCCCCCCCCCAATACACAGCTATAGTATAGGTTAGCAAGTGCGAACCTTTTTTGGCTTGTGTGCCATAAACGGGGGGAGCGCAAGGGGGTCGTGTGCGGGCGTGCCGCACCCATAATGCAATGTGCGAACCCCCCCCCCAGCACGCATGCAGGCATGACTCCCCATTTTTTGCATGCTTTTTTCGCCCTCCCCAGGCTTCAGAGGCTTTATATAAGCCTGGGGAGGGCGAAAATAGCCTCCCCCGCCCCCCTGGAGGCCCTCCAGAGGCTTCCGGAGCTTCTCTATTCCTAACATGTTGCTGAGGTCTGCAAGTTGTCTAATTCTTGTTACCTTTTATCAGCTTTCTAGCTAGCCATAATTGCTACAAGCTTTACACATGCATATTTCCTGTTGATAAGCATTTTTTGTTCTTGGCAGACAGACCCCCCCCCCATTACAGTCTTCCTGATTTACTTTCAAGTGTGTGCCATGACCTTGCTTTATTTTAGCAGCCAGCCCATCATAGTGATTTGTCCTTTATTATAAAGGACAGCCCTTTAATTCAGAAAGTGGTCCTTTAGACTTAATTATCTTGCTTTTGCTCTTGAATTTAAGTTTTGCAAAGCAAAGTTACAAATATTTTTTCTGTAGCTTAATGAACATCTTCCTGATTTGCCCCTTTTTTATGTATGCCCAAGAAAACAATACCTTATGCAGAAGAGAAGTACTGAATTTTTTGAAAATAATAACTTTTTAAACATTTATTAGGGTTTTTAAATTCTGCTTTAATTCTGCTTTTAAAATAAATACAGGTAATCCTCGACTTACAACCACAATTGAGGCCAAAATTTCTGTTGCTAAGAGAGACAGCCGTGAATTTCCCCCCTTTTTATGACCTTTCATGCCAGTTATTAAGTCACTGTAGTAGTTAAGTTAGTAGCAAGTTGTTTAGTGAATCTGGCTTCCCCATTGAATTTGCTTGTCAGAAGGTTACGGAAGGGGATCAAATAATCCCTGAACATTGCAACCATCACAAATATGAGTCAGTTGCCAAGCGCCTGGATTTTTTGATCATGTGACCATGGGGATGCTGCAACGTGGCAAATGTGTGAAAAATGGTCTTAAATCATTTTTTTCAGGGCCATTGTAAGTTTGGTCACTAAATGAACTGTTGTAATTGAGGACTACATGTAGGGCAGAGAATATACCTAAGACTTCCGGCTCCTATTTTCTCTCCAGCAACAACCCTGCGAGGTGGGTTGAGCCAAGAAAGAAATGTGGGTGTTAGAAAGATTTTTATTTTATTTCATTTTATGTCCATAATATTCAAATTTCATTTTTTTCCCTTCCAGATTTGCATATCCTCTGCACACTGGCAAATCTTTTCTAGAGATGCTGCAAAGTGACTCCTGCAGCATTTTTAGGAAACAGATACAGAATAACAAGAGTTTGAAGGGTCTTTAGAGGTCTTCTATCTAGTCCAACACCACCCTGCTCAAGCAGTAAACCCTCCTTTCCTGCCAGTACTTCCTGAGTCTCTTGTCCCCGGATAATGGTGGTGGTGGTGGGGTGGGTCCACAGTGCAAAAGGCGGAGGAGGAGGGAAGCCTTTGTCGGATGCACAACCTCTCTGCACCTTTTCATTAGGCTCAGGGAAAGAGGGCAAGAGATAGCGCATGCTCAGTAACCCTTCTGACGCTCTCGGGCTGCCAGTGCTGCGCTGCCTGTGGAGGGAACCTCCTAGTGGTGGCTGACTACCTCACCTTTCAAGCCAGCGGATAAAGGGACCCCTCCATTTCAACCCTGTGCGCCAGATATTAATTGACAAAAGAGACGCGTTTGCCTCCTTTGCGTAACAATCTAAGGGGAATAAAAATCGGAGGGGCGGGGGAGCGGGTGATGGGACACAAAGGGAATGTCTCAGCTCGGCGGAGGGCTTCCTTCCTCGCTTTTCACCCAATCCTTTTTGCCCGTGAAACGCCAATTAACTATCATGTGTCGTTCCCGCTGTACAGTTCATGACATCTATGCCTGCAAGAGCAAGGCTCAATGGAAGGGTTAAAGACAGAGAGTTAACTCCTAGAGCGGAAAGGAGAGAAGCGGCTTCCTTGGAAAACATCCGTTCATGTGGACGCTTCCCCCCCCGCCCTTAGGAGGTACTACGGGCAACATTGTCTCGCGCATGCTCCGTTTGAGCTCTGAAGCTGCCGAGATGGCTTCTCCTGGGGAAATTCTAGCCAGTTTCGGGGGGGAGGCCGTGCGATGCAAAACGGACTGGCAATTCATCTCTGCAGGGGAGGCGGGGCCGAGGACTCAGCTCCTCCTCTTTCCCCCGCACCGAACTCATCGATCGGGGACCCATGGAGCACCGCCTGTGGCTTTCTAGAGGCTGCATGCCGAGGGCGGGGGGGGATCCTAGAGGTTGCATTGCGGGGGGGGGGGGGGTTGGAAGGGGATAAAAAGGCCCTTCGTGGTTTCTCCCTTTGGCAGAGGGGAGGACGGGCGGGGGAGGGAGGGAGAGAGGCAGAGACTTCGGAAGTTGGTGTAATGGGTACCCCTCCCCGTGGGAAAAGAGCGGTGGATTTTCTCACGCCTGGCACAGCCCACTACACCAGGTGGGAGAGGCGAGGACCCTGGCCGTTAACAAGAAATTCTGGGTGTTGTCATCCAGCATATTTGTTGGCCTGGGTTTACTCCACAATGTTACAATTGTATAGTTGCTAGGCACCAACAACCAGATGAACACTGAAGAGTTCAATTAGTTGTTTAATTGCTGCTGTCTTTTACCCAGACATCGCCCCAGATTGGTGGTTTGCACCTGGACCAGACTAGATAAGGTTCAACAGCAATTGAGAGGGGTCCGACTTTGCCATCTTGCACCCATTTGTAAGGACCTAAGGATCCAGACTAATTCTCCACTTGACTCCTCCCCCTGGCTCTGCCAGTCTCTCTCTTTGACAGTTGTAGAATTATAATTACCCCCACTCCCCATTGACATGCCTAGTGATCTTTCCTCCACATCTGTAGGAGCCCCAATATTCTACTTGCAGCCAGTGCCCCTAGTGGCAAGGGAGTAAAAGTTGTTACCCAACCATTCTGGAAAAACCCCAGCCCTTCTTTTCAACAAAGGGTGGGGGAGTGTTGATGAGAGGGATAAAGAATTAAATGAGCCTTGCACCAGATGAAACACGAGCCCAGAAAGCTGAGTTTATATTGGGAAAAAAGATGGAAAAGGAAACTCTCTGGGGGAAATGTCTCTGGCAGGCAGAAACAAGAGTCTCTTTGCACTCAACTCTTATTTTTCCCAGGGTAGCACATTTTGATGTGAAGGAATCTAGACAGCTCTGATCTTTCTGTCCAAAGACTGAAATTATCCACTGAAACTTTTTGCCCTAAAGCCAAGTTCTCAGCCAGGAAATAATTACACTTCAGGCCTCCAGGGTCAGTGTAGGAAGTGAACTGCACCTGACTCCCTGTGTCTGTCAAAAGTCTCCCCTGGAGGATTCTGCCAAAGAGCAGAGCTGAAACTTTTATGGTAATTTGCCTTGTCTGGGGACATCCCTGACTAATTCAATTAGTTATTGGACTCAAAGATTGTTGGGCGTTTCTCTGGAAATAAATCAAAGGGTAATTAATCCCTGTACGGTTAAGGTAGAGCTAGAATTAAATCAGCTGTCAAGAATTCAGAGAGATGGGAACTCAGTCCTTGAAATTGGCCGAGGAGGGAATACACCACACCTGTGGTTGTGGAAAAAAACAAATCTGACATTTGTTGGCATGGTAGTTGAAGAGAAAACTCCAGGGGTTTTGTTAATGCCCAAGCATGTCACAGAACTGAAGTAACTTCTTGCTAAGTTAGAGTCAACATTTATTTTGAAAGTTAATGCTCAAGGGCATTGCCACATAACAGCTGCTGCAATAGTATGGCACAGTCCTGAAGAATAAAATCAACTTTTGTCAAAAACTGGTCATCAGGCCTGTGCATAGTAAAAACTTCACACACAAACATACAGACAACTTAAAGAAAACCAAGTGAAAACACTGAAATGATGCATTTCACCCCATGGAAGGAAGAAAGGATATAGTTTTATAGGAGGCCAGAAGCAGAATGTAGTCTCTGAAGAAAATCTTAATTTAAGGCCTTTGGACAAGATTTTCTATGAATAATTTTAGGAATTAAGGAAACCTGAAGATCTTTTTCTGTGGCGGAATTGCAATACTTATCTTGCTGTAACAGAACAGAATAACAGTTGGAAGGGATCTTGGAGGTCTTTTAGTCCAACCCCTTGCTCAAACAGGAAACCCTATACTGTAATAGACAGATGATTGTCAAAGTTCTTCTTGAAAACTTCCAGTGATGGAACACCCACAACTTCTGGAGAGAAGTCGTTCCACTGATTAATTGTTCTGTCAAGAATGCTATTCCCCATACCTTTAAAAAAAAGTTAATTATGTGACTATTTGGGTGTAAAAATCTGGATAGTCACAAATCTAGGGATTTGCATGGATGGATTAGTTAGTAACTTTTCTTTCATTTCCAGACCTACCAATTTGGAAACTAAAAAATATTAGCCAATTGGGGGATCCATTCACTTGTTTCAAAGGGTAACATCCAAGGTTTGCCCTCACTGGTTCTTTGAAACAAGCTATGATTGCTCACACCAGATAAGGCGATTACTATGTCTCAGAAAATTGGCATGATTCTTGAAGTGACCAATAGGTGGGGGTCTCTAGGATGATTTATTCTTCACTTCATCTTTTAGGTTTCCTAGCAGTGGCTTTATTACATGTATTTCTCTCTCTACATGTAGAATTTACAACAGTTCATTTAGTGACCGTTCAAAGTTACAACATCACTGAAAAAAATGACTTCTGATCATTTTTCACACTTATTTCCATCGTGAGCATTTCCATGGTCACATGATCAAAATTCAGATGCTTGGCAACTGATTCATATCGATGACCATTGCAGTGTCCAGGGGTCATGTGATCACTTTTTGCGACCTCCTGACAAGCAAATTCAATGGAGAGACCAGTTTTATTTAACAAACGTGTTATCAACTGCAGTGATTCACTTAACAATTGTGGCAAGAAAAGTTGTAAAATGAGGCAAAACTCACTTATCAAATGTTTCACTTAACAATGGAAATTTTGGGCCAATTGTGGTCGTAACTTGAGGACTACCTGTACTGCTGTAATGATCTTGTTTACATTAGATGCAAAGTTTCAGGTGACACAGTAGACGTAGCTCAGAGTCCTCGATTTACATTCTTGGGCGAGTTGTCTGATTTTACAGGACTTTCAGTGCCGTTTTATAAGAATAACTACAATTTCCTCCTGATCATTGCCAGATCATCCACCGGACAGTGCCCTCAGTAAGTATGGAAGGAGCAGCAGGTTTTAAGTTTCAGAAGGGAACAGTGCAAGTGCATAAATAATTTATGGAGCAGAATGTGGTACTGTATATGGCAGTGATGGCTAACCTTTTCCGGTCCGAGTGCCCAAAGCGCATGAGCGTCCAACCCCCCAAAAATGCAATGTGCGCACCCCTGTGCATACGCCCTGTGCCCCCCACATGTGCATGTCACCCCCACGGACGCGCCCCATCCCCATTCATGTGTGTGTGTGACACCCTGCACACCTTCTGCACGTGACCCTCCTGCCTGCCCCCCTGTCCCTGCGCATGTGCGGCAGAGACCTGAAGACTAGTTGGCCGACGGGAGGCATGTGCGCATGTGTGGCAGAGCTGAACTGGGGTGACGGCTGGACATCCAGATGTAACTCTCTTCTATGAATTTGGAGAATTTCTTGTGGGAAATGAAGGAAAGCAGACATGCAAAGTTTTCATTCCTTTGGAATCCTGGGAAGATCTATGCCAAGGCCAAATCACTGTGGCCAACCCATGGGACAAGAATTACAGTAATATTGAAAAAATGGTGGAATAGAATAATTACTGAAAGATGCAAAAGAACGAACAAAATGAAATGTGAATGCCAATTAAAATAATTTTGTAATTATTTTAAATAATTAAATTGAATTTTTGAAATTGTTCCATGGCAAGTTGTCCTGTGGCGAGATGGCTGTGGCAAGTTGGCTGCAACAAGTTGTCCAGCTCCATCCTGGAAAGGGGGAGAACTGTGTCCCATATTCCCCTGTCAACCACTTCCATGAAAAGAGCACTTGGTAAGCAAAGTCCAGACTGCCATGTTGCTCCCAGAAAAAGCCCTGGATAGCCAGGAAGGAGGAAGGGATCTGGGAGAACTTGTTTTCTTTTCTGGGAAGACATTAATCTGGTTTATTGGTTCTGGGATTGCATTTTAGCCTGTGGTGGGATTCAACCAGTGTAACAACTAATTTGCTGAGCGTGCTATTTATGTATATCTTTTCATGTGACAACATTGAAGAAATGGCACTTGCCTACAATGTAAAGTAGTGAGTATACAGCTTGTATAACAGTGTAAATGTGCTGTCCCCTCAAAATAACTCAACACACAGCCATTAATGTCTAAACCATTGACAACAAAAGTGAGTACACCCCTAAGTGATAATGTCCAAATGGGGCCCAAAGTGTCAATATTTTGTGTGGCCGCCATTATTTTCCAGCACTGCCTTAACTCTCTTGGGCATAGAGTTCAGAGCTTCACAGGTTGCCACTAGAGTCCTCTTCTACTCCTCTATAATGACATCACGGAGCTGGTGGATGTCAGAGACCTTGCACACCTCCATCTTCCATTTCAGGATGCCCCACTGATGCTCAATAAGGTTTAGATCTGGAGACATATCTGACTAGTCTATCACCTTTACCCTCTGCTTCTTTAGCAAGACAGTGGTCATTTTGGAGGTGTGTTTGGGGACATTATCATGTTGGAATACTGCCCTGAGGCCCAGTCTCCGAACGGAGAGAATCATGCTCCGCTTCAGTATATCACAGTACATGTTGGCATTCATGGGTCTCTCAATGTACTGTAGCTCCCCAGTGCCAGCAGCACTCATGCAGTCCCAGACCATGACATTCCCACCATCACGCTTGACTGTAGGCAAGACACACTTGTCTTTATACTCCTCACCTGGTTGCCACCACACAAGCTTGACACCATCTAAATCAAATAAGTTTATCTTTGTCCCAGCAGATCACAGGACATGGTTCCAGAAATCCATGCCCTTAGTCTGCTTGTCTACAGCAAACTTTTGCAGGCTTTCTTGTGCATCATCTTTAGAAAAGGCTTCCTTCTGGGATGACAGCCTTGCAAACCAATTTGATGCAGCGTACAACGTATAGTCTGAGCACTGACAGGATGATCCATCACCCCTTCAACCTCTGCAGTGCTGGCAGCACTCATACGTTTATTTCCCAAAGCCAATTTTTGGATAGGACGCTGAGCACGGACACTCAACTTCTTTGGTCAACCATGGCGAGGCCTGCAGGATGATCCATCACCTCTTCAACCTCTGCAATGCTGGCAGCACTCATACGTCTATTTCCCAAAGCCAATTTCTGGATAGGATGCTGAGCACGGACACTCAACTTCTTTGGTCGACCATGGCGAGGCCTGTCCTGAGGGGAACCTGTCCATAATGCAACCGCCGCAGTGCACATGTGTGCATGACAGGTGCTCCCCCCATTTTTTGCATGCTTTTCCCCCCCTCCCCAGGCTCCAGAGGCTTTATAGGAGCCTGGGAGCCTCCCCCGCCCTCCAGAACCAACAGGGACCTTCAGGAGGCTTCCCTGAAGGCTCCGGAGGACTAAAAATGACCCTACGTCACTTCCGGTTTGCTCATAGGGTCATTTTTAGTCCTCTGGAGGCTTTAGAGAAGACTCCTGAAGGGCTTAAACCGACCCTACGAGCAAACCGGAAATCAGTTCCCAAACTTACGGTTTGCCCATAGGGCGGGTTTTTTGTGCTCTGGAGGGCCTCCGGGGGGGGGGTCAGGGGAGGCTGTTTTCGCCCTCCCCAGGCTCCTATAAAGCACCTGGAGTCTGGGGAGGGTGAAAAATGGCTTTAAAAAAAGGCTGGACTCAACACAACACAACAGCTATGAAGTGACCACACTCACGAGTAGCCACCTGGCAAACCCCCTTTGCAGCCGGGCACAGTGGCATTCACTGACCTAGGGGTATCACCAAGCCGTGTGAGTGCCTGTTTGCCGCCGCCTGGCTCCCGCGGCTTGGTGCCTTCCAAATGCCAGTGAATGGCGCTCTGCATGGCTGGAGAGGGGGGGGGGGTTGCACGAGCAGCTGTTCTGCTCTCGCTCATCTGCCTCCCAGCCTCACGATGCATGGCCCAACTCTCATTACGGAGGCAGGGCACCTCCGCTGCCGCCGCCGCCATCCCAGCCTGGCTTTTTCCGCGGCTTCCAACCTGAGACAGTGGCCGCTCTGGGCGCACACTCTATGGTTGTACGCTCTACAGGCAGCTGGCCCACAATCATGTTCCCTCCAATCAGGAAACACAAATGTGGTCACATGTCATGGAACTACATTTCCCACAAGGCATGGTTGTACGCTCTGCAGGTAGCTGGCCCACAACCATAGAGCGTGCGCCCAGAGCGGCCACTGCCAAAAGACTCATGTTGGAAGCCACGGAAAAAAGCCAGGCTGGGATTGCGGTGGCGGAGGTGCCCTGGCTCCATAATGAGAGCTGGGCCATGCATCCTGAGGCTGGGAGGCGGTTGAGCGAGAGCGGAACAGTCACTCGCACAACCCCCCTCTCCAGCCATGCAGAGCGCCATTCACCTCCTGGCTGCCATTTGTTTCACACTGGCTTTCCTGGCCAGGAATCTCCCCGGGGCCTTCAATGAAGCCAAACTGATCACCTTCAGCATGATGGTCTTCTGCAGTGTCTGGGTGACTTTTGTGCTAACCTACCTGAGCACCAAAGGGAAATACATGATAGCTGTGCAGGTCTTTTCCATCTTAGTGCTGGTCTGATGGGTTGCATCTTCATTCCCAAGTGTTACATTATTATTGTAAGAGCAGACATGAATACAAAGGAGTACTTTACTGCCAGAATAAATGTAAAACATGAGGCATAACAGCATTATATCAGAAGAATTGTAAATATTCCTTTTATTTGAAAGAAGATATTAATTAATTCCATTTTGATTGTATGCTGGAGTCAAAGAAAATCAAATGTAGATGTTTCTCAGTGGGAAACAGCTGAATGGAATTCTTACAGCTCCCTTTCCTTTCATCAAAATAAATGTTCTAAAAAGAACTCCAGGAAAATCATTCAGAGAAATTTGATGTTCAGCCACTGCCAATGATCACGTCATATTTTAAGAATTGAGCAATTATTCTCATTGACAGCAGTTAAAGCTCCTTTCAGCCTATAATTGATAGCACATCTTGTCTTGGGAAAAGTAAATATTAGCAATGAATTACCATATTTTTTTGAGTATAAGATGCTCCGAAGTATAAGACGCACCTAGCTTTTGGGAAATAAAACAAGAAAATACAATCTGCCTCCCAGCAATTTGCCTCCTTGCAGTAAACAGCCTGTTTAAGTTTCAGTTTAGCCTGATTAGCACAAGAAAAAAAATTCTGCCTATAGCAATGTTTATACTAGAGTAGGTCTTTTGTGAGGTTTGTAAATGTGTTAATCAAGGTATTTGTTCTAGTGGACTTCAGAGGGAAACATGCTTTTTTCTTGAACGTATTTTATGTGTGGAATTTGGTGGTGTCACATTAGATAATTTAGAGGTTTCACTTCATTGTAGAATTTGTTTTTAATTTACCATATTTTTTGGAGTATAAGATGCACTTCTCCCCCTAAAAGTGAGTGAAAATTTGTGTGTGTCTTATACACCAAATGTAGTCCCGCCCATCTGCCACCCTTTGGCCTCTGTCTCCCAGCAATTTGTCTCCTTGCAGCAAACAGCCTGTTTCAATTTCAATTTCGGCACAGCCTGATTAGTGGCGGGGGATTGGAATGGGCAGAAAATGGGGTGCACGTGGAGGCAATAGGCAATGGCAATCCCTGCAGCCTGAAACAGCTGATGGTCAGGAGGCAGATCCAACCCACAATCAGCTGCTTGTGATAATCAAGCTGTGCTGAAGCTACTCTAGTATAAACATTACTAACTTCAAGCCCCCCATTTTTGTACGTACCTTGATTGCTGAACTACATGTTATCGAATAAACAACTTACTCTTCAAGCAGCTGGTCCAGTGCATTTCTTCCATGACCCAGCTCAGAATTTCTTCTGATAAGTTGAATCAATAAAGGGAGAATATTGTAATGGTACACAAGAATGACTCAAAACCTGAGAGAAAATTTTTATAAGATGTTCTATAGATGGCATTTAGATCCTAAAAAGCTGGCTTCTATGTATCCGAATGTACAGCCTAAATGTTGGGGGTGTGGGTCTCTCGATGCTACATATTTTCATATATGGTGGACCTGTCAAAAGGTTAAGGCATTTTGGATAAAAATATGGTAGATTATGCAAAATATCTTTAAAAGAAGGATAAAGTTTACTCCTCAGTTATTCTTACTAGGTATATGTACTGATTTTACAGTGGTAGAGACTAACTTGGTTCTGCACCTAATAACGGCGGCAAGACTGTTGGTGGTGCAATACTGGAAGAAGGAAGACTTGCCTACAACTCAAGAATGGACATTGAAAGTTACAAACTTAGCCGAGATGGCTAAAATATCGGCATATCTTAAAGATCATTCAAATGAGAGATATAAACGAGACTGGAAAAAATGGATTGACTATATACAAAACAAATATGGGACTAAGAAATTCCAGATAGCCTATGCTTAAGATCAGGAATAATTTAAACTGTTCAAAGTTAGTGTAACAGGAAGAAGCTAAGATCAATGTAGAGATGTTATTAACCTCTTTTTTTTATTTCTTTTGTCTCAATATATTTTAGACTGTGTTTGTTAAAAATCTATACCGTGTACGGGCTCTGGGAAGTCGGGGGGGGGAGTGGGGTGTTAGGGGGGAGGGGGGAGGGGGGATATATACTATGTGTTAGATTTCAATGTAATGCGATTTCACATGTATACTGTTTCTTTTTAATTTCTCTGTAAAAATAGGACAAGCTGAATACATTGACATATAGTAGAAATACACCAAGGGGAGGAGCAATGAGATAGAAGAAAGAGGAGTAGAGAGGGTGGGAGAGAGGATGGGAGGGAGGGTGAGAAGGAAGGGAGGGAGTGGACTGGGAGAGAGGAGTGGTAGAGGGGGAGGGGAAGTAGGGTAGAGGGGAATGATGGAGGGAAGATAGAAAGTTGGAGGGGGGCGGAAGAAAGGTGTATGGAGAGTGGAAGAGGTATATTGGGTTTCTATTTTGGGGGGTATTGTTGAAAGAGGAATTGCTGTGATTACTGTTTAATGTTGTATGGCCCCAGCTATGCACAGTATATATGTGACTGTATGAAAATGAAAAATGGAAAATAAAAACATTTTAACCTTTAAAAAAAAAGAATGACTTTGAGAGACAGGAGGATGAGTAGAGACTGGACAAGTGGCGTGTAAAGGTTTAACACTCACAGGAGAGAGGGCATGGGAAACCTCTAGGGACTCCAGTGGTGGGATTCAAAATTTTTACTACCAGTTCTGTGGGCATGGCTTGGTGGGCATGGCAGGGGAAGGATACTGTAAAATCTCCATTCCCTCCCCACTTCAAGGGAAGGATACTGTAAAATCTCCATTCCTTCCCCACTCCAGGGGAAGGTTACTGCAAAATGCCCATTTCCTCCCGATCAACTGGGACTTGGGAGACACAGAATAGATGGGGGTGGGGCCAGTAAGAGGTGATATTGACCATTGGTCTTACCTGAAGGGTCCTTTTCTGCACACTGCGAGAGAGTCCAAGTTGTGGGTTATTTCAGTCTGGTTGCCCTGAAACTGAGGAAAGACTTTTCCTTGGCCACGCCTCCAGGCGTGCCTAATCCCCAGAAATTTGAGACACTTTGGCCGTGGAGATGCAGCTGGAGATAACCTTAGAATGGAACCGTGTTGACACGACGATCCGTAACCTCGGACAGACCAGGGTGGGTTGGACTCTCTCGCAGTGTGCAGAAAAAGACCCTTCAGGTAAGACCAATGGTCATTTTCCTGCACACTGCTTAGAGAGTCCAAGTTGTGGGACATACCCAAGTTAATGACCATCTGGGCGGGCAGAATCAGAGATTTTTTTTAATAGATTTTATTAATATTTGTAGGCCGCCCTTTTCCCTGAGGGGACTCAGGGCGGCTCACATAAAATCAGGGGAGGGGAAGACAAACATTGACAAAGAGACATATAATAAAATAGTCAGCAACATACATTCATCATTCGGGAGGGGCGGCTATCCTTGTCCCCAGGCCTGACGGGCTAGCCAGTTCTTAAGGGCTATGCGGAAGGCCTGGACGGTGGAGAGGGTACGAATCTCCACGGGGAGCTCGTTCCAAAGGGTCGGGGCTACTACTGAGAAGGCCCTCCTCCTTGTAGTTGCCAGCCGGCACTGGCTGGCTGATGGAATACGGAGGAGGCCTAATCTATGGGATCTTATTGGTCGCAGGGAGGTAATTGGCAGAAGGCGGTCTCTCAAGTATCCAGATCCACTACCATGTAGGGCTTTATGGGTGACTAAAAGAGTCATGGGTTACGACAGAAGTAGTCACTGCCTGCAGCACCCACCTGCCAAAGGCCGCCTCAGCTGAAGCAAACGTGTCTAACTTATAGTGTCTGATGAACGGAGACGGTGTAGACCACGCGGCTGCCCTGCAGATCTCCTCGATCGGCGCCTGTGTGGCCCAAGCTGCAGAAGTCGCCGCACTGCGCGTCGAGTGAGCCGTAATTCGGATAGGAACCGCTCTCGACTGTAATTCATACGCAGATGCAATACAGGCTCTGAGCCATCTGCCAATCGTGGACGAAGAGACTTTCTTCCCTAGTGATCCGGGCTGGAAAGATATAAAAAGAGCCTCGGACTTCCGGAAATCGGAGGTGCGATGGACGTAGATTTTTAGTGCTCGTCGCATATCAAGCTTGTGCTACTTGCGCTCGCTCGGATGCGAAGGATGCAGGCAAAAGTTCGGCAACACAACCTCCTGCGCCCTGTGGTACCAGCAATAGCAGTAGACTTATATACCGCTTCATAGGGCTTTCAGCCCTCTCTAAGCGGTTTTACAGAGAGTCAGCATATTGCCCCCAACAATCTGGGTCCTCATTTTACCCACCTCGGAAGGATGGAAGGCTGAGTCAACCCTGAGCCGGTGAGATTTGAACCGCTGACCTGCTGATCTAGCAGTAGCCTGCAGTGCTGCATTTAACCACTGCGCCACCTCGGCTCTTACCAGGAGTTGACCTTGGTGAGAAAGGTCGGCTCAAGCCGCAAAACGACCCTGTCGGAATGGACGACGCATAAGTCCTGGTGCATAGACAGAGCCTCCAGCTCCGAGATCCGACGGGCGGAGGTGATGGCGATGAGAAAAGAAGTCTTTAGTGAAAGGTGCTTGAGAGAGGCTGTCTGGAGAGGCTCAAATGGCGGACCCGTGAGAGCCTGTAGCACCACAGAAAGTTGCCATATCGGATAACGGTGGACTGTGGGAGGCCGGATGTTAGAGGCACCCTTGAGAAAGCAGCACACCCTGGGAACCTTGTTGAGAGGAAGAGAAGGGTCGCTGGACCAAACGGTAGACAAGGCCGCCACCTGGCGACAAATTGTGGCTGGAGCGAGACCCCTCTCAAGGCCCCCCTGCAGAAAGTCACTTGCCACTGGAGCAGTGACGGGGTCAGGTCCTGAGTCCTCACACCAATGGGCGAAGGTAGCCCAAGTGGAGTCGTAAATCCGAGTCATCGACGGACGCCGAGCCGCTTGAATAGTGTGGACGACGTCATCTGACAGACCTTCAGCCCTTAGCAGGTCTCCCTCAAGTGCCAAATGGCCAGCTGCAGCCATTGGGGCTCCGGATGGACAATAGCCCCTTGGTTGAGGGAGACCTGATCTGGGGGAATCCGCCACGGCGGGGACACCGACAGGCTTACCAAGTCGGCGAACCACGACCTCCAGGGCCAGTGGGGTGCCACGAGTAGAACTTCCGCCCTCTCTTCTATGATCTTGATTAGAAGACGGGGAAGGAGTGGAAGAGGAGGAAATGCATAGAGGAGGCCGCGAGGCCATCTGCAGCGAAGAGCATCCGTTCCTTCCGCTCCCGGACACTGGAAACGGAAGAAAAAGCGGAAGGTGCGTGTTGGTTTTTGTCGCAAACAGGTCTATCATCGGTAGGCCGAACCGGCGAGAAAGTTGTTGAAACAGAGCAGGATCCAGCCGCCATTCCGCGGAGTCTATGGTGGTCCTGCTCAGCCAGTCCGCCTGGGTGTTGTCCACGCCGGAGATGTGGTCGGAGCGGATCGATTCCAGGTGCCGCTCCGCCCATAGTCCCAAGGCCTCCGCCTCTGCCATCAGCCTTTTTGACCTGGTGCCGCCCTGGCGGTTGATGTGCACCTTCGTGGCAATGTGCATCATCAATAGGACATGACGGTGGCGTATGTGACGGTGGAAATGACGGAGGGCCAACCTTGCAGCTCGCAGCTCCAGAAGGTTGATGCTGCAACGCGATTCCGCCGGGGACCACTTGCCTTGGACCACGAGATGATCCATGTGCACTCCTCAACCTGCGAGACTGGCGTCGGTGGTGATAACCAGCCGGTCGGGCTCCTTGAACAGGTGTCCCTTGGTCAGAGCTGGAGAAGTCCACCACCGGAGGGACCTCTTGACTGACTGAGGTACTGGAATCAGTCTTGGTGAGTTGCTCCTGTTGGCCCTCTGATGAGGAAGAAGCAGCCACTGCAGGGCTCTGGAGTGGAGACGAGCCCAAGGGACGATCGACAGACAGGAGATCATCTTCCCCAGTAGTTGTGAAAGGAGGACAATCGGAACCTGCCTTGCTTGCCGTACAGAGAGGGTCATGGACATGAGGGCCTCTAACCTGTCTTGGGAGAGGAACACCCTGCAGGAGATGGTGTCTATCACCGCCCCCAAGTGATTGATCTTGGTGGTTGGGGTAAGGTGACTTTTTTCGAGATTTAGGGAGAACCCGTGATGCCTGAGGGTCCTCATGGTTATCTGGAGATCCCGCAAGGCCTGCCGCCTGGACGACGACTGAATAATGATGTCGTCAAGGTAGCATTGGAGCCTTATGGGCCTGCGGCGGAGGTGGGCTGCCACTACCGCCAGAACCTTGGTGAAGGTCCTGGGGGCCGAGGACAGGCTGAATGGAAGGGCCCTGTACTGGAAGTGGCGGCCTGCATAAAAGAAGCGCAGGAACCTCCGATGTCGGGGGTGAATTGGGATGTGTAGGTAAGCATCCCGCAGATCTATGGAGGTGAGGAGGTCTCCCTGGCGGATCCCCGCCAAAATGGACTGGAGGGACTGCATCTTGAACCTCCGATAGGCAATGTGCCTGTTGAGGTTCTTGAGGTCCAAGATGGCCCTCTACCTCCCCAAGTTCTTGGGGACCAGGAAGAGAATAGAGTAGAACCCTCTCCCCTCCTGGTCCGGGGGCACCTGCTCGATGGCATTGATCTCCAGGAGGTGGAGGACCTCCTGGTTCATCTGCTCCCTCTTGGTGGGACATGAGGGAGTGGGGCACCTGATAAAGTTTCTGGGAGGAGAGGATAGGAATTCTAGGGATAGACCCTCCCTGACCACCTGTAAGACCCAGGCATCGTGAGCCATCTGGGCCCAGTGGGAGGTGAACAGCTGCAGTCGACCCCCGATTGGAGATGAGCTCGGGGAGTCACTTGGACTTCCGGAAGGGCCTGTTGGAGGCGCCTCCTCGATTGAACTTACGGAAGCCAAACTGTTGCCTACCGCGGTCTTGAAAGGAAGACCTGTCCTGAGCCCTCTCCCCCTGCTGCCCAGAGTTTCTTTTAGAGGGGTAGAAGGAGGAAGACGTGGAGGGCTCTGAGGGCCGAAAGGACTGCTGCCTCGCATAAGGGGTGGACTTGCGGTCCTGTTTCTTGGATGTTGAGGGAAGGATCTTTCTTTTATCCTTTGATTCGATCAGGAAAGAATCCAAGACCTCACCAAATAATTTGGACCCCTTGAAGGGGGCAGAAGCCAATTTCCATTTATGCTTGTGGGCCACCTGCCAATGTCGGAGCCAGAGCAATCTGTGGGAGGTGACATTCGCGGCTAGGGCCCTAGAAGTGAATTTAGTGGCATTAAGGGCCGCATCAGCGGCGTACTGGGATGCCGCGATGAGCTTGGTCATGTCCTGATGAAGCCGGGCGTCCCCTGGGGGAATCTTATTTATGATGTTGCGTGACCAGATTACAGCCGCTCTACTAAAAAAGGAGGCGGAAGAAGAGGCCCTGATGGCCCAGGCAGCCGCCAGGTGAGCCCTGTGACAGACTTTCTCGGCCTTTCTGTCCTCCGCCTTGAGGCCTTCAGACAGGTCCGCAGGTAGGGAGGCGTTAGAAGTAAGGGCCGTAATGGGAGGATCCACTGCGGGGAGAGCCAGGAGGTCTTCCAGGACAGGCTCCATTGTGTACAGTTTCTTGTCTACCCCGCTAGGTGAGGACAAGGTGGCTGGCTGAACCCATTGACGCTGGATAAGGTCTAGAAACAACCCGGGAACGGGGACCAACTCTTGTTGGGAAGTTGGAGCGTCGAACATGACTGCATTTGGGTTTACTGGGGCCGAATCAGTCTGAGTGGTAGTGGGCTTTGGTTTGATGTCCACCATAGTGGTGGCCTTCACCTTGCGGAGGACCGACTTAAACAAGGTGGGCTTGAACAGGCCGGAGTAAGAAGGGGTATCCGGGGAGAGGTCCTTGTCCTCGGACAGACCCTGCTCTATGGGATCTGCTGCCTCCAAGGCCGAGGCCTCACTCACAACGGAGGACTCCAGGGATGGATGGCGCACCCGCTTGGCCGGGGGAGGACCGCCCTGATCCTTGGGAATCGAAGGAGCCGCCTGCCTATCCCGTGCCCGCATGGCGTCAGCTATGCCCTTGGCTATGGCACGTTACACTATCGCCTGCATCCTAGGAGACAGCTCGGGATCCTGGTCCGAGTCACCATCAGCGCCCAAAGGCTCCTCCCCCTGGAAAGGAGAATCCTCCTGGGGAACAGCTTCCTGGGCTGGTTCTTGTTCAGGGAACCAAGAATTGGCAGGTGAGGGAGGTTCAGAAAAAGACCGGTCAGGGGACAGATTTTGAGAGTCAACCTCTTCTGCCATAATGGCTGTCAAATCCCTTCTGGGAAGAGGGAGGACAAAGGAATCCCCTGAGGGAGTCTCCTTAGACGCTCTGCGACGGGCTTTTTCAAATTGCTTGTCAAGCGCCCTTTGGCGCCTGGCAGCGTCCCTAGCCTCAGCAGCAGATGGAGTTCTGAGGGGAGGGGTCTGGGAGGGAGCCCTGTCTCCACTAGCCCCCCCTCAAGGATATAGAAGGAACCTGATCCAGTCCCTGGGAGGGTCCAGGTCTACTGGACAAAGGTCCCGATTTCTCCATGCCTAGGTTGCACGAGCAAGCAAGCGCAGGCCGAATGAGAGAGAGCTGCAGTAGATGATATTCTGCTCTGTAACAAAGGATAAGAGGGAAAAGTCAGTAAACAGGCCATATACAATATAAAGTATAATGTAATAAAGAGCGAAGAGCAGAAAAGTGCCTGAGTTGGAGGTTTATTAACATCAGGCGTATAGTCAGTGATAGACAGGCCTGGCAGGGATGAGGGGAGACTTGGGCCTTGAGAAGGTCAGGGTTACTGTAGGCCTCCCAGGCTGGGCGAAGGTCTTTGATTAGGCCAAGGCACCAGCTCTGCTCGCCCAGGAATGGCAAAAAATAAGTAGACAGAGGAGAGGCAAAGGCCAGAGGGCCGAAACCCTTGCTGGCCTACTGCCCCTCAGCGATCCCTGCTGTAGCGTGGCTGCGTGGCCTGCAGCTGGGCCTAAATGGCAAGTTCGCGCCTAAAATGGCCGCCGCACCATGAGGGAATAGTAAGGGCCATGAGGTGATCGCCCTAGCCCTGGGTGATCGCACTCGCGCCTCCGCGGCAGTTCCTATAAGCGAGGGGCTTGAAAAAAAACGAAGAACTCGCAAGAAAACAATAAAAAGGGAACCCGAGGGGTTAATCAGATTCCTGGAGCCTTCCTGCCGCCGCTCGTGCCATTTTAAAAGGCACAGCAAGCCTCTGAGATCGGCCAGAGGAGATCGACAAAGGAGGCCCTTCCCCCAGCCAAACGCTTACCTCCTGCCTCCTGGAGGCTTGAATACAGCAATTAGTGAAGGAACGACAAAGAGAAAGGCAAGAATGCCTAAGGGGAAAATTATACTCAGCCGGAAAAGTCAGAAGAAATAAAGAGAGTCCAAGCAAAGCACTATTTCAGCTGGAGCTCCCAAAACAGCTTCCAAATGGGCCAAACTGAGGAAACTTTCTGGGGATTAGGCACGCCTGGAGGCGTGGCCAAGGAAAAGTGTTTCCTCAGTTTCAGGGCAACCAGACTGAAATAACCCACAACTTGGACTCTCTAAGCAGTGTGCAGGAAAATTACCAGTTCTCCAACTACTCAAATTTTCCACTACCGGTTCTCCAGAACTGGTCAGAACCTGCTGAATACAACATCTGAGGGTGTCCTTTGTTTTCTGGAGTAAAAGGAGAAGAAGGGAAAAATGGTTTCTGACTTGCAAAACTGATGGTAGTCCAGGGGTCCCCAACCTGTGGGCCACAGCCCACTACTGGCCTGTTGCCTATTTACAACCGGGCTATGCGAACAGCGAGCTGATGTGTACACACCCTGCATTTGCAGCCCGACTCACGCAAGCAGTGAGCACCGGTACTCACAACCTAACCCGTGAGCGGTGGGCACCAGTGCTTGCAGCTTCACTCACACAAATGAAGCTGTGGATGCACATGTGCACACTCCTGCCCCTCACATAAAACCATTCCCTCTTTTCCCTTTCTCTCCTGTGCTGGGCTGTCAACCCAGAAACATTGGGGAACACTATGCTAGCCCTTCAATTAGTCCAGATAAGAAGCACCATTAGGGGTACTTATTCTATTGTAAAGTTACATTAACTGAATCTTGATATGCTTTTTGTGGTAGCTTGGTCTATACCAGAGGGAGACATTTAGCTTAAGACAAGCATTTTTTCTTGAACCTGGATGCTGATGTGCAACCAATGCAGGGCTTGTGCTGTATCCAGGCCACTGTATCCAGCATCAGCTTAAGTTTCCAGATGTTTTTTTAAAGGCAGCACCACAGAGAATAAATTACTCAAGTGATGATGAAGGCAAGAATCTCTGAAAAGCCATAGCCCAGGGGTGTCAAACTCACGTCATCACATTATCACATAACATATTGGGACTTCCCCCCCTTCACTAAACCATTGCTACTAAACTGATGAAGTAGCAATGACTCCTCATCAAGGACGGGTGTATAGAGATGCTCTGTAATTGACCCCAAACCACTATCTCATGAATCTACTAAAATTGGGAAAATTGGGAACTCTGAAAGAAGTGCATCTCTTCTTCTCTTCCAAGGACGTTGGCCATCATTTTCTTAATCACAAAGTGTTAAGAACATTTTGGATACAGAGGACAAATCCTCCAGCCCAGATATTCTAAAAAACCAGGAGAGGCAAGTAGCTGAGGACATCAAGAGATTGCACTTGTTCCATTTCATGGGGAAAACAGACTGAATTCCAGATAATGTAGTTACTTATACCCCAGTCACCACCAAAGACTCTTTCCACATAAAGTTCAGACTGAAATGTACCTGAATGATGTCACCAGCAAAATATATGAATAACTAGTCACAACAAATAAATAGAAACACTGTAGGCCACCTCTTATCCAGGAGAAAACTGGTCACCTGGAACAAGGCCACCAGATAATAACTGCCCAATCCAATAAGGGAGGAGATATAAGAAGCTGTTTCCGCTCTTCTTGGCATTTATGGGCCTGAATCCAATAATGGACCTATATTTGCTCAGAATCACTCTGAGTCTTCCTCCCTTTGTATTTAATATTTATTGTATTACCACAATAAAAAATATTGTGTTGGTAAGACACCTCTAAAACCCCTTGGAGTATGTGTTCTGTTAAGATACAGCCTGTTGTGCCTTAAAATGGCTTCTACTGTACTGCCATAAAATGTCTTCTACTGTGCAGCACAGTGGAATTGCCACAGTTATGGTGTCTACTCTCTGTGTTGACATTCCATGCAGAGCCAGATCTCAGATTACAGTAGCTGGGTTGAAATGAATGAAGCTATTGGATAACATGATTTATGACAGGCTGAAGGGAGGACAGAAACATGGGCAAAGTTCAAAAACAGATAAAGAAAGCAAAAAAGATGGCTGTGAATAAGAAATGCCTAATGAAGGATGCCTAACGAAGCTGTTAATAAATTACTGCTTTTTGTATTACAATATTGGGTCGCTTATTATGAAGCAGGCATTGTTAGGGTACTTTACAGATGGCTTCACAGTACTCCACAAGGGGGCTCCCTCTCGTAGGGGGAAAATTCAACATTAGAAATTATGTTTGATTTGTACATTTCTCCCCTATAAAAAAATACCCAGGCAATGTTGGGTTATTGGGTAGCATTTCATAAAGAGACAAGTTCTCAGCCATTTTCTAAATCACCAGCAAGGTTGAGCAATTGGTTGTCCTGGAAAACAGCCACACTCTTGTGAAGCTTTCTGATAAGAAAGGGGTGAACACAACACACAGTGCCTTAGTCACAAAGTCAGGCAGCAACAACACTTAATGAACAACTTAGACAGAAATAATCAGAGTGTGTGGACTTATGTAGGAAGCCTAATCAGGATTCTGTTCTTGGGAATGACTTTGAGGTTGAGATTTTCTCCCCTAGATTTTATAGGTTGAGCAGAAAGAGGGAAGGGGGTATTGAGGAGATCATGAAACATCTATGCTACCACTCCCACAGCTGTGCTTTAATTCTTTGTGTCAAATTAACTTAGAATTTAAGGCTTAGAACAGGGGTGTCAAACTCACCGCGCATAAGCTGGATGTATCATGCGCTGTCCATGTCCACCCCTGGTTTAGTGAAGGGGCAAACGTTGTGATATGTCATGTGACGATGACGTGACGACACAGGTTTGACACCCCTGGCTTAAAATCTATTAACCATTACAGCTTCTACAAGTTATACTAATGGGTTATTTCATCATTTTACTCTCTTGGGGTGCTCATGATTCCCATGATCAAGTTTTCATTTAAGCAGAAATAAAAACCACTTCTGCTCTCTCAGAAATTTGGTCTCATGACTTTTCTTGAAGGAGGTCATGAAAAAAACTGTTTCCAGATGACCAGGCAAGGGGCCTCCCTCAAGAATTGTCTCTGAACTTGCAACAAAGCTGGCATCCAAGTGCAGGCAAAGCTAAGAGACTCTCCAACAGATGCTGCACAAATTCTTCCACACATCCCTGCAAGAGGTTATCTAAGACCCCTCTACCCAAAAGGGCTCATGTCAACCAAAAGAGGGCTGTGGGGCAGCTATCTCAGTATGCAAAAAGGGTGAAGTACTGGCCATTTGTCTCCCTCACTGCAATAGATCTTAATAGAGCAGCTCTTAACCAGTGTTGGAAGAAATATCCTTCTGGGTTCAGTTCCAAGTGGTCCTGGGAGGAAAACAGGGAAGAGATGCTGAGAGTGCCTAAGTTTTATACTTTATACCCTCTCTGGGCCCCACCTTAGAGTGGGGCCCAGAGAGTTCCTATGTAAGAAATGTATTTTGATTGGCTGTCAGACTCCCAGGGGTGGGGTTCTTAGCTAACTTTGTAGGCTGTCTTTGTCCCAGGCCTGGTTCTTGATGTAATCTCCCCAGGTGCCATGTGAGCAGTTCTGTTGCTAGATGAGTAGAGGGCTAATCCTATCATGTCCTGAGGGCCATGTCTTAATCCCTTCACCCTGGATCTGAAGGGGTAGATCTTTGTTATGTGGAATAGACTGGCTCAGGCCTTAATGACCCATTGACAAAGGTGTGGGGGGGGATGAGGTTCTGCCTCCCTTTTAGTAGAAATATTCTGTCCTTTTAAAAATTCCTAAAATATTTCATTTTGCTAGGAGAGAGGTGGGTGATAACTTCCTAAACCAGTCTTTAAGTTTGTCCTTTGTTGAGCACCAAACATCTCTTCTCTTGTTTTATTTCTCTTAAGTGCTCTTTGATCCATTGAATGTGATGGGATTTTCACAAGGGGAGAGTTTTCACCCTTATTCTAAGCAGTGATCAACATCCAGCAGAAGAGCTGGGTATAATCACATATAGTAGTATGAAAGACCAAGAATGGAGGATGAACTTTCCATGGTCTCTGTTAATGTTGAAAAATATAGAAGAGAAGATACCATTCAGAAGGTTGGCAGAAGTTTCTCACCTGGGAGTTGAACTCTTATCCTCCAACATTAATTTTCTAACATGCCCCATTAGAAAGGGTCAGAAGCATTACAGGACTGTGCCCCAGAGGTGTATTTCTGATTTTTCACTAATGGGCTATTCTCCAACTACCCCTCTGCACCTGGAGTCTTGAAGAATTCCAGGATCCCCAGACAAAAGTTGCTTCTCACACTGTTATTACTCTCTGTGTCTTTGAGAGTTCTTCTGCTACTTTTCCAATGACTGCTTTGATGTAAACTTCAGACTGAAGCAACATGGAAGGAATCTTGCAAAAGAAAAGCATAAATGCCTCTAGTCATGCTGAGAATTTGACATAAGACAGGAAGGGCTGTGGTGTTGAATGTTCCTTTCTCTCATTTCCATGTGTATTTTTAGTATTTTTTTTTTAGTATTTTATTAAGATTTATAGGCCGCCCTTTTCCCTGAGGGGACTCAGGGCGGCTTACAATCATTAGGGAGGGGGTGCAATACAAAATAAACAATATGTAAACAAAATAAAGTAATAAAAACACAACTTGCATTCAACATTCAACACTCGGGTGGGGCAAATTAAAGACTTATCCCCAGGCCTGTTGGGAGAGCCAGGTCTTGAGGGCTGCGCGGAAGGTCTGGACGGTGGTGAGGGTGCGTATCTCGATGGGGAGATCGTTCCACAGGGTCGGAGCTGCAACAGAAAAGGCTCTCCTCCGTGTAGTCGCCAGTCGACATTGACTGGCGGATGGGATTCGGAGGAGGCCCAGTCTGTGCGATCTTATCGGTCGGAGGGAGGTAATCGGCAGAAGGCGGTCTCTCAAGTACTCAGATCCACTACCATGAAGTTTTGGTAGTTTGGTAGTTTTGGTAGTTTTATTAGAATTTGTAGGCCGCCCTTTTCCCTGAGGGGACTCAGGGCGGCTCACATAAAACTAGGAAGGGGGGATACAGACAACAAAATAGAGACATATACTAAAAATAGTAGGCAACATCCATACAACATTCGGGAGGGGCAACTATCCTTATCCCCAGGCCTGACGGGCGAGCCAGTTCTTCAGGGCTGTGCGGAAGGCTTGGACGGTGGAGAGGGTACGAATCTCCACAGGGAGCTCGTTCCAAAGGGCCGGGGCTACTGCTGAGAAGGCCCTCCTCCTTGTGGTTGCCAGCCGACACTGGCTGGCCGATGGAATACGGAGGAGGCCTAATCTATGTGATCTTATTGGTCGCAGGGATGTAATTGGCAGAAGGCGGTCTCTCAAGTATCCAGATCCACTGCCATGTAGGGCTTTATGGGTGATTAATAGCACCTTGAAGCGCATCCGGAGATCGACAGGTAGCCAGCGCAGCTCGCGGAGGATAGGTGTTATGCGGGTGAATCGAGGTACACCCGCAATCACTCGCGCGGCTGCGTTCTGCACTAGCTGAAGTCGCCGGATGCTCTTCAAGGGCAGCCCCATGAAGGGCTTTAAAGATGGTCATCAGCACCCTGAAGCGCACCCGGAGATCAACAGGTAGCCAGTGCAGCTCGCGGAGGATGGGTGTTATGTGGGCGAACCGCGGTGCGCCCACTATCACTCGCGCGGCCCGCATTCTGAACTAACTGCAGTCGCTGGATGCACTTCAGGGCAGCCCCATGTAGAGCACATTGAAGTATTCCAGCCTAGAGATCACAAGGGCTCGAGTGACTGTTGTGAGAGCCTCCCGATTCAGGTAGGGTCGTAACTGGCGGACCAGGCGAACCTGGGCAAATGCCCCCCTGGTCACAGCCGACAGATGATGATCGAGAGTCAGCTGTGGATCCAGGAGGACTCCTAAGTTACGAACCCTATCTGAGGGGTATAAAATTTGACCCCCCAGCCTGATAGATGGAACATTAGCCAAATTGTTGGGAGGGAAACACAACAGCCACTCGGTCTTGTCCGGGTTGAGTACCAGTTTGTTAGCGCTCATCCAGTTCTTAACGGCCTCCAGACCCTGGTTCATCACGTCCACCGCTTCATTGAGTTGGCACGGGGCGGACAGATACAATTGCGTATCGTCCGCATATTGATGGTATTTTATCCCGTGCCTCCGAATGATCTCGCCCAGCGGTTTCATGTATATGTTAAATAGTAGGGGGGATAAGACCTGTGAAACTTGGTTTGTCTCTGTGTGCATCAAGAAATCCCTTTTCCATCTTATGAGAGTATTAGGAGTAGGATTCTTCTAATTTATGATTTAGAAACAGGGAAGCAGCTGATTCAGCCCAGGGAGAAATGGATTTAGCTCTTCTTCTGATACTGCTGCTTGTGCTGACCAAGGGGCTCAGACCCAAATGCCTCCCAACTTTGAAGCAGGGGGACAGAGAATATCCACGGAACTATTACAGAACAGAAGACCATCTGATTAGTGTGATTGTCACTGCAACAAGAACTTCGCCAAAGTTGTTCCAATTCAATGGGTCTCATTATATTTCTTCCCATACGTGAGTCATTTATTGTGCTAGTTCAATTACCTCCATTTGTATTCATAGCACACTTCTTCCATTCTCCTCCTCCTCCTTCTCCTCCTCCTCCTCCTTCCACTTTTTTCTACCTTGCAGGACACATATATATGTTCTTGGATCATTTTGATTTATAGGACTCTCCTTGTTTGCCTTATCTTCTGGAAGAGACTCAAATGCATGGGTAGGGCAGAAGAAACTCTAAAAGAACCTGAGAAAGAGAGACACAGAAGTCTGAACAATGTTCCCTTTCTTTTCCAGTCTTGAGCAACCTGCCTTTCAGTGAGGACCTGTTCACTGCATGAGTCAAAAAGAGAGCTGTGAAAATATTTATAGACTCCTTACATCCTGGACATAAATTATTTCAACTCCTACCCTCATAACGATGCTATAGAGCATTGGACACCAAGACGACTAGACACAAAAACAGTTTTCTCCCGAACGCCATCACTCTGCTAAATACTTTCCTCACCACTGTCAAACTATTCACTAAGGCTGCATTACTGTTCGTCTTCTCATCATTCCTATCATCCATCTCCTCCCACTTATGACTGCATGACTCTAATGTTGTTGCTTGTATCCTTACGATTTATATTGATATTGATTGCTTCCTGGTTGCTTATTTGTATCCTATAACTATCATTGTTGTACCTTATGATTCTTGACAAATGTATCTTTTCTTTTATGTACACTGGGAGCATATGCACCAAAGACAAATTCCTTGTGTGTCCAATCACATTTGGCCAATAAATAATTCTATTCTATTCTATTCTATTCTATTCTATTCTATTCTATTCTATTCTATTCTATCCTTTGAATACTCATTTCTATTTCATGCAGTTATTGAAAAGGTTTGTAGTTGCCACTGCCAGTAAAAATGAACTGTTTGCTCCTTATAGGAATAAGGATGACATGTTTTTTGAATAGCTTTTCTGGTTCATTTATCCTTTCATGTTCTTGCTTTGGAATCCTGGTTACTGGGCAGATGAAAATTTGTACTGCTACAAATAGTGGTCTATTTGCAGTAATTAACACTGGTGAGGACAACCACCATCTTGGCAACATAACAATTAAATAACAAAGTGTGACTAGCATTTGCCTCTTGTTTTGGATAGCTATCAACTTAACAGTCAATACATTTATGGAGAAAAAATATTCCAAAAACTTTGTGAAAAAATTTAGTAGAGGAATTAATAAGACAGACAGAGAGACAGACAGACAGACAGAAGTTATTGTTGCTATTTATGATTATGATAACATAGACATTCTTTTTACAGTAAATTGTCTTCTGATCCATCAAGAATCGTATGCTACATTTTTGCCATTCAAATGGTGAAGAAGAATTCCCAGCTCCTGCACAATCTCACACTTGGCTACAACATCCACGACAACTATATAAACTCCCTTGTGACTTCAGATGCCTTGCTGGATAAGCTCTCTAATGGAAAAGCCAATGTTCCCAACTACAGCTGTAGAAGAAAACAGAATCTTTTGGCTCTTCTTGATGGAGCTGACAATGATATTCCCATCCAGATGTCAACCTTATTAGGCACCTACAAAGTCCCACATATTTGTGTGTGTTTCTATTTCTGGTAAACTGAGTGAGACACGGGTGGGTGAGAAAACACAGTAGAAGCTCATATTGGAAGCTCATATTTTGTACACTCTTTATTCATATTCTTTTTACTTTGTTTCTTTAATTCTATTATTATATATAATTTTATTATTTTTCTATGTTTTAAATCTTGAATCTTGAAATGGCCTAATGGTTAGTCAAGAGTAAACTACTCCAATATGTTCAAGAGAAACAAGTAGAATTAATTGCAACATATATTTGGATTTGATCTGACCCCAAATATAACATAGCAATCTTCATTGCTATTTCAGATCAATTATGGATTTGTTTCAGAGGCTCTGAGTGATAAAAGTCAGTTCCCCCTTTTCTACCAGATGACCCCCAAAGAAGGAGTCCAATAGACAGCAATTGTCCAAGTGCTCCTCCATTTCAGATGGACTTTGATTGGTCTTTTTGCTCCAGAAACAGAGGAAGGAGAGAATTTGATGAAGACTTTTATTCCTGTGCTGGTGAGAAATTGAATTTTTGTTTTTAGTCCAATTTTTAAATGGGTTAGAAGAACACCCACAGTAATGAAAGAGGAAAACTTTAGCCTATAGATTACAGAGAATCATAAAGAGAAGGTAGAAGAAGAAAACTTAATCCACCCATTTCAAAAGGCTTGCATAAATTCCATCCATGAAGATAGCATTTAAAAAGTAAAGTAACCACTGTCCAAAACCATTCCAAATTTAATTCCGCTGCTTGACTCTTCTATTCTTCAATTTAAATTAATTTTTAGGTTTTTATAGGCAGTTCAGTTCAGTTCAGTTCAGTTGCGTTTATTTATAGGCCGCCCTTTTCCCTGAGGGGACTCAGGGCGGCTAACAACTTATGGGAGGGGAAGACGTACAATAACATAGAAACACAGTATATAGTTAAAATCAAACAACATTCATTCAACATTCGGGCGGGGGCAAACTATGGTCTTTACCCCCAGGCCTGGCGGGATAGCCAGATCTTGAGGGCTGTGCGGAAGGTCTGAAGGGTGGTGAGGGTACGAATCTCCATGGGGAGATCGTTCCAGAGGGTCGGAGCTGCTACAGAAAAGGCTCTCCTCCGCGTAGTTGCCAGCCGGCACTGGCTGGCAGATGGCACTCGGAGGAGGCCTAATCTGTGGGATCTTATGGGTCGAGAGGAGGTAATTGGCAGGAGGCGGTCTCCCAAGTACGCAGATCCACTACCATGAAGGGCTTTATAGGTAGTAAGAAGCACCTTGAAGCGCACACGGAGATCAACAGGTAGCCAGTGCAGCTCGCGGAGGATAGGTGTTATGTGGGCGAACCGAGGTGCACCCACAATCACTCGCGCGGCCGCATTCTGGACTAGCTGAAGCCGCCGGATGCTCTTCAAGGGCAGCCCCATGTAGAGCACGTTGCAGTATTCCAGCCTAGAGGTCACGAGGGCGCGAGTGACTGTTGTGAGAGCCTCCCGATTCAGGTAGGGTCGCAACTGGCGCACCAGGCGAACCTGGGCAAATGCCCCCCTGGTCACAGCCGACAGGTGGTGATCAAAGGTCAGCTGTGGATCCAGGAGGACTCCCAAGTTGCGAACCCTGTCTGAGGGGTGTAAATTTTGGCCCCCCAGCCTGAGCGTTGGAACACTAACCAAATTGTGGTTCAAATCAAACTAAATTCTCTTTTTAAAACAGTAAAAAGTTCCTCACCAGCTGGAAACACTTTCTCTTTCCGTATCCTTCCATTTTGGAGCCACCCCGATTTTGTCAGCCTTGGCTGGATTTTTTGCCGCAGGCTTATTTTGTGATATCCCCAAGATCAGCAAGACGTATTCTTCCTGTTCACCATATCTTCGGGATGGTTTAGGTACATTTGGACCACCCAGCAGCAAAAGTATTGGCTGCTGTTTCAGAGCATCGAGACCGCATGACCATATCGTCGCAACCTTGGCTCTTCCTCCCTATTCTATTCTATTCTATTCTATTCTATTCTATTCTATACAAGAAATGATAAATTGTTTTTCATAATTCCTCATATTTATAATGAATATTGAAAATTATTTGACTACACTTTTATCCAGGACAAAACAAGACCTTTTTTATTCATGTAATGCAGCCCTATTTTAATAAAGTTCCTAGTGATCACATCAAGAAATAATTTGGTAATCATTGATTCAAATCAAGTTTTAGCCTTCCAATAAATAAAATAGATTTAGCTCGTATGATCCTGTTTCCCATCTGGTTTACCTGGGAGAAGATTAGTCTTCTTTATTGCTTCTTTGTTAAATTTATTGATGACCTTCTCTAGAATAGTCTTGATAATTGAGAAATTCTGTCAATTATCTATTGTCAAGACTTAGTCACTATACAAGTGACAAATTTTGCATAACCTTGTTTTTCACTTTTGAAGACAGCTGTAACACTTGTTCTCTGAAATGAGAGTATTTGGAAATTATATAACTGCCGAAGAAATGTTCAAATGAGAAATGACCATGTGGGATAAGAAAGTAATGCTTTTGCTCCTAAAATTTCTGGCTTTTTCCACTCCAGTTCCACCCCTTTCTGGAGAAGAATGAATTTTGCAATCTTTCCCTGCGAAACTGTATTTGGATGAAAATGGAGATGTAGCTGCAGATCTGAACATCACAAGCTGCTATCATTTGGACTATGGTATTAAGCTGATTTTGTCATATTCAGCACTGATCATTGATATTCAGGGACATATCAATGATATGTCCCTGCATGGCATGCTAATAAAGCCTGAGGAACTAAATGAAGAATTTGTCAGGAGTTCTATTTCTTACAATTGCTTGGAAATAGTTAATATTTACCCAAGTGAAGCACAGAGACCACTTGGCCAATGTTCATGTCCATCTCCATTTTCCATGGATGGTGAGTGCTGAAACATTTTCTTTGCTGTTTCTTATTTTACTGGTTAGTCTCTGCCTGAATCCAAATGTGTGGAAAATTGTCATCCTGAATTTGATGTTTATTATTATACTTGCATGCCACCCTATTCCTGGGGGACTCAGGGCAGCTAACAAACAAATGGGGAGGGGGAAATACAAAAAAGCGAATTTGTCAAGAAGGCTTGGCAAGGAGAGCCAATTTGCTGCTGTGACTGCATTCCTTGTCTGGAGGGGACCATCTTCACTCAGGGAGGTGGGTGACACCAGAGGAAAGACTAATGGATTCATCCAGAACCATTTGATCAATGTGCATGTTAAAAAAAAGACATACAGTATCTAAGCTTGGTCGTTTTGTTCTTCTTAATTTTAAAGGTAACCAAATTCTTCCATAAAGAGAGGAATAAGAAAAAGGATGGGGTAGGAAGAGAAAACTGTTTACTTTTAGGAGCAACTGCAGTTAAATAAAGGAGCTTGGGTATAGTGACACAGTTAAATAAGGGAGCTTGTCCTGGGTGTGGAAGTGTCTATGTGCTGGGTCTAGGGTGACACTTTAGAGGTGTGTATACATGTGTGTGAATGTATCTGATATTTATTCTTGTGAACATGCAGTTCAGCTGGAAGACCTAATGTAATTAACTCTATTTGTTTTTATAGACCTTACCCTGTAATATGTGGATTATGTCTGGGTAACTTATTTGGGGATTTGAAGAACTTTAAGTAAAAGAGTTTCTCTTGTTTGTTATTTTTATTTCATTACCTCAGTGTCAGCTTGACTTTCAATTATCTAGTGCAGGCATCATCTACCTGAGCAGCAAAGGAAAGTCCATGGTGGCTGTGGAGGTCTTCTCCGTCTTAGCCTCTGGTGCTGGGCTGCTAGGCTGCATTTTCTTCCCCAAGTGTTACATTATCTTCTTCAGACCAGATCTAAACATTAAGGAACAGTTAATGGTAAAAGTTGGAATTGAAATTGTTTCCCAAGCACATAACTTTTAATTCTTGATTGCAGCTGTTATTGGTTTATATCTTTTGTTTGTTTGTGTTTGACAACTTAGGTTATTTATTTAATCTAAAGAAAATAAAAAGTGTTAGATTAATAACATTGTATTCAATATAATAATCAAAAAATAAAATACATTCATTAATAATTAATATTCATTTTAAGATAGCCCTCTTTTTCCTGACAACACAAAATTTTCCAATATTTGGCTTGAGTAAATCTTCAAGAGATAAAACCTATGAGCCATGTCTTCTGATACTTGGCTGCTAGGCTGTATTTTTCCCCTAAATGTTACATTAACATCCTCCGACCAGATCTAAACACTAGAGCATCTAATGGTAAAAGGTGGAAACTGATAATGAAATTGTTTCTAAAGCTCATAACATTTAATTCTTGATTTCAATTATTATTGCTTTGTATGCTTTTTTTGCATGTGTTCAAAAATTTAGGTTATTTAAAACAGAAGAAAATAAGAAAAGTGTTAGATGAATAAAATGTAAATCCAATATAATCAAACAGTAAAATTAATTAATATTCCTTTAAATTGTTGATAGTCCTCTTTTTCCTCACTGCACCAGTTTCCCAATATTTGGCTTGAGTAAACCATCAAGAGATGACACATATGAGACATGTTCTGGGCTTTGGAGTGAGCTTGGTAGGTATCTTCAAAGTTAGTTTGGAAGGCCTCAATCTCATCTCTTTCATGCTTCTTTCAGAGTCATTATGTAGGAGATAACCAGGCAGAATCCGAGGGAGGTATCAAACACATCTTCAGTCCCTTGGTACCCACAAGAAATCTAACCCCAACTCTCCTTAAATTCCATTAACTCTTATTTACTATCAATTTACTTTGACCATTAGTAGTTCAGATTCTTGTAGAGAACTGTAGAGATCACTCCCCTGCGACTGCTGCGGGTAACCTGGGAGACAGCCTTGAGAAAGACATGTGCGGATTGTGCTTCTGTTTGTGGCTGCTATGCTGCGTCGTCAGTTCTCCAACCCCCTTGCTTATGGCAACTCAAGAGCAGGCCAGGGATGCTTTGCGAGTTGACACTGATCCCATGTCTGACCCAGATTGCATTCTGCAACATTATCCTGGGACGTGTATATTCACCTTCATTTGTGATCTCAAGTTCTTATGTAAATACTGAAAGGTAACAGAGTGTTAAGGGAAAAAAATTCTGTCCACTCTAGCTATCTGCACTAATACAAAAAGACAACACAGAACATGCAAAGGAAAGAAAAAACAGGAAGAAAATTTCCATCAGCTCTTTCTCCCTATGTACTCAACATTACAGTCCATGGGCAGTCACTTTCCTGTCTCTTAGTCAATTCTCAATTTTAAAAATGTGTATTTCTAGAACAGATGGGAAATGAAATTGCAGGCACAAGATAAGGAATTTTAAAATCATCTTTAATTTAGGATTAATGTATGGCGATCTCATAGAA